>NW_024062924.1:0-1200000 GCF_006381635.1 Hibiscus syriacus | reverse complement strand
CGAGTTTAGGATTTTTCATTAAAATTGATGAAGTGTTCAAAGTACGTTTGAATGTGTATTTCATTGTTTGAACATGTTTTCATTGTCCATTTAGAGTTACCTATACCATTATTAATGCCCTAAAGTACACAATATGATTTTTGACCTTTTGGTGCACAATATTTAGAAATTCATGCAACATTAGAATTTATAGGTGTTTTTGTTGTTAAACATTGTATGAATGAATGAATGCTTGTATCGTGGTCATAATTGTATGTCTCGTATGGTCATATGTGTTGTATGTGCTTAGTTTGTGATAAAATTGAGATTTTAGGACTCATTTGCTAATGTTTTTAATGATTTCGTGCATTTAGTATTGATACTATTCTACAGTATTGATATTGTACTTCCTTAGTATTGATGTTGTTCTTCAAGTATCGATATTGATCTTATAGCATAGCTAGGAGTATTGATACTATGTATCAATACCAACTTTTTAACAAAGGAGTATCGATACTCACATTAATGAGTATTGATATTTAGGGTCGAATTTGTGTTTTAAAGCTCAAATTTTGAAGACGTTAAAAATATGAAGGTTGTTAATGCCACTCACAAAGAGTTAGAAGCCAGAGAACTCAGTTTGGTCCCTGATTTGGTCATCCCACATGAATTTAGGGTGTCTAATTTTAAGAAATATGATGGAACCAGTTGCCCCCCCTAATTCATCTGAAAATGTTTTACAGAAAGATGAAAGGGTACTTAGATGATGATAATCTGTTGATTCATTACTTCCATGATAGTCTTGCTAGGCCAGCTGTAGTATGGTACAATTGTTTGAACAAAGAGCAGATCAAGACATGGATCAACCTAGCTGATGCTTTTCTGGGGTAATATCGATATGTTAAAGACTTAGCCCCAAAACGTCATGACCTCCAAAGGATAAGGATGAAAGCTAATGAGAGCTTTAAAGAATATGCCATGAGATGGAGAAGAGTGGCAGCACAAGTTTAGCCTCATTTGCTAGAAGAAGAAATATCATACATGTTCCGTATTTCTCTTCCGACCCCTTTCTTTGAGAAGATGTTGGAAAATTCAACAAAGGAGTTCGAAGACCTTGTGACAGATGGGGAATTACTTGAAAATGCAATCATCAAAAGAAACTTGAAAGATATGCTCAAGAGCCCAACCGATCAAAAGGCAAAAATTGATGTTAGGAGGCAATTTGATGAAACTTATGTCCTGTAGCTAGGATGGAGGCAATTTGAATGTTATTAGCATTTGTATGTTATCAAGGTTTTAATTTATTTCAAATGGATTTCAAAAGTGATTTTCTAAATGATTTTAAAAAAGAAGAAGTGTATGTGGAACAACCTCCTAGTTTTGAGGATTTAAAATGTCCAAATCACGTTTTTAAATTGAGAAAAACTTTATATGGTTTGAAACAAGCTCCTAGAGGTTGGTATGAAAAAGTGTCAAATTTTCTTGTTGAAAAAGGTTTTTCAAAAGGGAAGGTTGACACTACCTTTTTTATAAAAAGTAAAGGTAAAGATTCGTTAGTAGTTAAAATTTATGTCAATGATATTATTTTTGGATCTACTAATGATAATCTTTCCCAAGAATTTGTTAAGTTAATGCAAGTTGAGTTTGAGATAAGCATGATGGGGGAGCTTTAATTTTTCTCGGGACTCTAAATCAAGCAAAGAAAAAAGGGCATCTTCATCAATCAAGCAAAGTACATTAAAGATATGCTCAAGAAGTTTGGAATGGAGGAGGATGTGAAACCACAAGCCACTCTTACAAGCTCATCTATAAAGCTTGACAAGGATGAAGAAGCTAAGTATGTATATGTTAAACTTTATAGGTCTATGATTGGATCATTACTTTATCTTACCGCAAGTAGACCATAAATTATGTTTAGTGTTTGTTTATGTTTTTATGTGCTAGATTTCAATCATGTCCTAAGGAATAACATTTACAAGCCATTAAGAGAATCTTTATATACCTTAAAGATACTACTAGTATAGGACTTTGGTATCCTATAGACTCTAACTTTAGCTTGCATGCTTTCTCAGATGCAGATTATTGAGGATGTAAATAAGACAAGAAAAACACCTTTGGTACTTTCCAATTCATAGGTATGTTGATTCATGGTTTTCAAAGAAACAAAATAGCGTATCATTATAAACCACCGAGGCGGAATAAATTTTGTCTGGTAGTTGTTGTGCTCAAGTTTTATGGATGAAATTACAACTAATAGACTATGAAATTTGATGTAAGTACTATTCATATAAAGTGTGATAATACTAGTATAATTTTTCTCACCAAAAACTCATCAAACATTCTAGAATTGAAATTAGACATCATTTTATTAGAGATCATATCTCAAAGGAAGATATAATTCTAGAGCGTACAAACACTTTACATCAAGTAGCATATATTTTTACAAAACCTTTAGATAAGGAAATATTTTGGACACTTAGGAGAGAATTAGTTTAACAAACCTACCTTGACTTTGTTTTTTTAAATATTTTGTGCACTTTTATGATTTTATGAAAAACATGCAAATGACTTATTTGATGCCTGCCATGTAATTAGTTAGGGCGAGTTTAGGATTTTTCATTAAAATTGATGAAGTGTTCAAAGTACGTTTGAATGTGTATTTCATTGTTTGAACATGTTTCATTGTCCATTTAGAGTTACCTATACCATTATTAATGCCCTAAAGTACACAATATTTTTGACCTTTTGGTGCACAATTTAGAAATTCATGCAACATTAGAATTCATAGGTGTTTTTGTTGTTAAACATTGTATGAATGAATGAATGCTTGTATCGTGGTCATAATTGTATGTCTCGTATGGTCATATGTGTTGTATGTGCTTAGTTTGTGATAAAATTGAGATTTTAGGACTCATTTGCTAATGTTTTTAATGATTTCGTGCATTTAGTATGATACTATTCTACAGTATTGATATTGTACTTCCTTAGTATTGATGTTGTTCTTCAAGTATCGATATTGATCTTATAGCATAGCTAGGAGTATTGATACTATGTATCAATACCAACTTTTTAACAAAGGAGTATCGATACTCACATTAATGAGTATTGATATTTAGGGTCGAATTTGTGTTTTAAAGCTCAAATTTTGAAGACGTTAAAAATATGAAGGTTGTTAATGCCACTCACAAAGAGTTAGAAGCCAGAGAACTCAGTTTGGTCCCTGATTTGGTCATCCCACATGAATTTAGGGTGTCTAATTTTAAGAAATATGATGGAACCAGTTGCCCCCCTAATTCATCTGAAAATGTTTTACAGAAAGATGAAAGGGTACTTAGATGATGATAATCTGTTGATTCATTACTTCCATGATAGTCTTGCTAGGCCAGCTGTAGTATGGTACAATTGTTTGAACAAAGAGCAGATCAAGACATGGATCAACCTAGCTGATGCTTTTCTGGGGTAATATCGATATGTTAAAGACTTAGCCCCAAAACTTCATGACCTCCAAAGGATAAGGATGAAAGCTAATGAGAGCTTTAAAGAATATGCCATGAGATGGAGAAGAGTGGCAGCACAAGTTTAGCCTCATTTGCTAGAAGAAGAAATATCATACATGTTCCGTATTTCTCTTCCGACCCTTTCTTTGAGAAGATGTTGGAAATCAACAAGGAGTTCGAAGACCTTGTGACAGATGGGGAATTACTTGAAAATGCAATCATCAAAAGAAACTTGAAAGATATGCTCAAGAGCCCAACCGATCAAAAGGCAAAAATTGATGTTATGAGGCAATTTGATGAAACTTATGTCCTGTAGCTAGGATGGAGGCAATTTGAATGTTATTAGCATTTGTATGTTATCAAGGTTTTAATTTATTTCAAATGGATTCCAAAAGTGATTTTCTAAATGATTTTAAAAAAGAAGAAGTGTATGTGGAACAACCTCCTAGTTTTGAGGATTCAAAATGTCCAAATCACGTTTTTAAATTGAGAAAAACTTTATATGGTTTGAAACAAGCTCCTAGAGGTTGGTATGAAAAAGTGTCAAATTTTCTTGTTGAAAAAGGTTTTTCAAAAGGGAAGGTTGACACTACCTTTTTTATAAAAAGTAAAGGTAAAGATTCGTTAGTAGTTAAAATTTATGTCAATGATATTATTTTTGGATCTACTAATGATAATCTTTCCCAAGAATTTGTTAAGTTAATGCAAGTTGAGTTTGAGATAAGCATGATGGGGGAGCTTTAATTTTTCTCGGGACTCTAAATCAAGCAAAGAAAAAAGGGCATCTTCATCAATCAAGCAAAGTACATTAAAGATATGCTCAAGAAGTTTGGAATGGAGGATGTGAAACCACAAGCCACTCTTACAAGCTCATCTATAAAGCTTGACAAGGATGAAGAAGCTAAGTATGTATATGTTAAACTTTATAGGTCTATGATTGGATCATTACTTTATCTTACCGCAAGTAGACCATAAATTATGTTTAGTGTTTGTTTATGTTTTTATGTGCTAGATTTCAATCATGTCCTAAGGAATAACATTTACAAGCCATTAAGAGAATCTTTATATACCTTAAAGATACTACTAGTATAGGACTTTGGTATCCTATAGACTCTAACTTTAGCTTGCATGCTTTCTCTCAGATGCAGATTATTGGATGTAAATAAGACAAGAAAAACACCTTTGGTACTTTCCAATTCATAGGTAGTATGTTGATTTCATGGTTTTCAAAGAAACAAAATAGCGTATCATTATAAACCACCGAGGCGGAATAAATTTTGTCTGGTAGTTGTTGTGCTCAAGTTTTATGGATGAAATTACAACTAATAGACTATGAAATTTGATGTAAGTACTATTCATATAAAGTGTGATAATACTAGTATAATTTGTCTCACCAAAAAAACTCATCAAACATTCTAGAATTGAAATTAGACATCATTTTATTAGAGATCATATCTCAAAGGAAGATATAATTCTAGAGCGTACAAACACTTTACATCAAGTAGCATATATTTTTACAAAACCTTTAGATAAGGAAATATTTTGGACACTTAGGAGAGAATTAGTTTAACAAACCTACCTTGACTTTGTTTTTTTTAAATATTTTGTGCACTTTTATGATTTTATGAAAAACATGCAAAATGACTTATTTGATGCCTGCCATGTAATTAGTTAGGGCGAGTTTAGGATTTTTCATTAAAATTGATGAAGTGTTCAAAGTACGTTTGAATGTGTATTTCATTGTTTGAACATGTTTTCATTGTCCATTTAGAGTTACCTATACCATTATTAATGCCCTAAAGTACACAATATGATTTTTGACCTTTTGGTGCACAATATTTAGAAATTCATGCAACATTAGAATTCATAGGTGTTTTTGTTGTTAAACATTGTATGAATGAATGAATGCTTGTATCGTGGTCATAATTGTATGTCTCGTATGGTCATATGTGTTGTATGTGCTTAGTTTGTGATAAAATTGAGATTTTAGGACTCATTTGCTAATGTTTTTAATGATTTCGTGCATTTAGTATTGATACTATTCTACAGTATTGATATTGTACTTCCTTAGTATTGATGTTGTTCTTCAAGTATCGATATTGATCTTATAGCATAGCTAGGAGTATTGATACTATGTATCAATACCAACTTTTTAACAAAGGAGTATCGATACTCACATTAATGAGTATTGATATTTAGGGTCGAATTTGTGTTTTAAAGCTCAAATTTCCCAATTTCTTTCAACCTTAACTTAGTCGATGACAAAAACCCTCTTACCCCTCTATAAAATATTTGTAGTTTCTCGTCATTTTTGGGTCATTTTTGGGTCATTTTTCAAGTAATATTCCTACACATCATCAAATTCGTGCTACTTTCCCTCATTCCCTTCTCAAATCAACAAATCAAGGTAAAAATTGCTCAAAAACCTATTTTTTATTTTTGAATTTAGGATGATTTTTATGCTAGATTACTTCAAATTATTGTATGGGTTAGACAAACGCAACATTTTCGCATCATTATCTACTGATATTTACTATTAATTTACATTTTTTGTTATATTTTATAAAATTTGAATTAAAAAAGTATTATTAAATCGAATTATTTTTGGTGTTTAATTGTTTATATATATACAGTTTAATTAATATATATATATATATATTTAAATATTTAAAAAAACTTTTAATATATATTTATACCCTTACATATACAATATACAAATGTATATACATATTTCTTTGTTCATTATAATTATACTATTTTTTTACTTATATGAAAGCATTAAGCCCATTAGTTTTTATTTAATTTTCATTATCTTGAATTGTGGACTCATATTGAGTTTTAGGATTGATGTTAGCATACATGTATATTGCTTTATTTTGCAGGTTCTCTTTATCCTAATTTCTTAAAAATGTCTAAACATCCCCGTACTTCCCGAGCTCAACCACCCCGAGCACCTCCTCAAAATTCACCTCTGAATCCTATTCCTAAACCCGTTCAAAATCCAAATTAGCTTACAATTCAAAATTCTTTCTTGAATGAACATGGTCGCCAAAACATTTGGCATAGGTACACTGAATTCTTTGAGACTTTAGGTATTAGGGGTGAGTGCATGCCTCCCTTTCCACCATGAATGAGCTTAAGTTTAAATCTTCTAATTCTTAAATCATGGAAATCAGACTACACCTTTAAAATCAAACATGTTATCTTCCAATAGCTTGTTCATATCTTCTATTCAAATGTTGTGTGTTGTTGATAAATCTCAAAATGCCACTATTAGTATTTGCTCCTATATCTTAAGGCAATATAATCACATCGATGCCGCTTTCGTAGCTCGAGACTTAGGTCTAAAGGTTAAAAGATAGATAACAAGAAAAATACTGTTGAATCCTCTTATGTGGTCGACTATAGTGTTAACTTTTTAGATATTCATAAGCATTTATTGCATCTAATTATCTCTTGGTGGTTTCGACCATCCAGAGGTAAGTTCTCTACCCTTCGTGCCGTAGACATTTGGTGGATTCATTGTCTTCAAAATAATAAACAAATCAAATTTCCCCAAAATAGTCTCTGGTGAGCTTGTTGATGCCATCAATAACTTTCGATCTAAGAAATTTGATACCCTAGTTTATTGTTGTGTTCTCAGCCATATCTTTGTTAAAGTCGGTATCAATGTTGATTTACATCCCGCCATTCTCTTATCCTCCATAATTGATGTTAAATCTCTTCATAAATCGGGATGTGAAAAGCTAGGAATGACGTGGATAAGAAAAGGGAAGCAATCAATTGGCTCTACCTCTGGTGCACCTTATAACGATGATTCGATACACGATGTTTATAATATGGTGAAATAAGTTCCTATTGATCTTTCTTGAGTCGACGGTGAGAATGCATGTACGACTCCTCCCTACTTTCAAACTTTCATAGAGACGATGGACACACAGTTTGCTACCATAAAGACTCACTTCACAGCTTTAGGGACTCAGATTTCTAAGATTATTGCTACACAATTGCCTTTGGAGACGATGTATATGGATTCCCAACGTAATATTGATGCTAGATTCGACAGGTGATTCTCATGACTTTGCTTCCTTGTGCGCTACATCTTTGGATCATGATCCTACTCCGTTGGACGCCTGATCTATTTTCCTTGTTGACTGCTTGTTATTTGCTCATGTTCGATCTTTCATTTAGACTTTGTTGGATATTTGTATTTTTCATATTTGGGTATTATGTCTTCATACTTTGATATTTTGAGATTTGGATATTTGATTGTCCTTAGATTTTGATATTTTGTATTTTTGGATGATTATTTATGTTTTTATTTATATTTATGGATATTTTGATGCTTACTATGATTTTTAATTTTTGATACGTGAGACTTACTTATATTTTTAAATATGACCATGTTTATTGCTTAAGAATTATTTATGTTGACTAACCTCTTTTGAAAAATTTGATCTTCACAACTTTTATTTATATCTTGTTTAAGCTTTTGATTTAACAAAAAGGGGAGAAATGTTAGAGTAAGGGGGAATATCTATTTTCAAGAAAATCTTAAAATTTTGAAAGGTTTTGTTATATCAAAAAGGGGGAAATTATTGAACCATGCTTTGAGATTTTCATATACCAAAAGTATATATTTTTAAAGAAATTTTAAGATTACTTTTAATTGGTTTTCAAGCTTATATTTGATTTAACCATTCGAATATAAAATTTTTCTTAAGGTCAAATATTTCATTTTTGGTCATTACTCTTTTGAAAATTCCAATCATATACTGGAATTAATTTTTATACATTTTTACAAAGGGTTTCTTATTTTAATTGAGTCAAAAATCAATTTTTAACCATGCAGTACTGATACTGGTCATATAGTACCGATACTCCCTTTGTGATTTTGGCAAATGCCAATTTCAATAGCCAATTTCATACCGGTACTGCTCAAGTATCGATACCAATATCGATACTCATGTTGGAGTACCAATACACACCTCTCACTAATAGCTAGATTTTTGTATTAAATGCAGGCAATACCGATACTCAAAGCCCGTGTACCGGTACTCAAAGTGTCTGCAACATTTATTGCGAGAAATTTCATCCCAACAGCTCTATCAACTCCCACAACAACTCAAATGGCTAGAATTGAATGAATGTGTATAAAGACAAGATTCCAAGTCATATTCAAGACAAGAGAATATAGAGGAAGTCAAAGCAATCACAAAGAGTCCAAAAATTTCAAGTTAATATTCTTAAACATTCTTTTTGTTTTCAAGAACACTTTTGTACTTCTTAAAAAATTAATATTCTTTAACATTCTTTTTTCTTTCGAGAACACTTGTGTACTTCTTTGTTTCATTCTTTCAAGTGTTCTAGTTGTTCTGAATTGTGCAAACACATACATTGTAAAGGTTTTTCAAAGTTTTCTATTTGTAATTTCTTCTTAGGAAGGATTGTACACTTGAGAATCTGGAGTATAAGTCTAAGTGCATTGTAAGGTTATAAGTTGTTCTAAAAGGTTTGAACAAATTAGTGAATTTGTTAAAATCCTTAGTGTGGAAACTAAGGTAGTGGATGTAGACTTCATTGAAAAAGTTGAACCACTCTAAACTTGATTGTGTTAAAATTTTCATTTTCTTGTAAAAAGCTTCCATAATTCTTTGAATTACCATTTCACGACTTTTTTGGCCCAATAAGGATAACATGTTTTTTATTTAGCCCATTAGGGAATCTCGGTTTATATTTTGGGATATATAGTATTTTCTACACTGTTATTGAAACTCGTCACATCGTGGTGACAAGTTCCAATAAAATATATTTTTTATTAAAATCTATCACATTGAGGTAAAAAGTTAGAATAAAAAAATATTTTTATTGAAACTCGTCACCTCGACGTGACGAGTTCCATGTCACTGTAGAAATACCATAGATCCCAAAATAATTTTTACATGACTTATTAGGTTAAATATAAAACCCATATACCTTACTGGGTCAATTTTTCCCCATTTCACCCCCTCTTGGCAATTTTATCATCTTGATTAAATCAACATTTTTAATATACCAACATATTAAACCATATACTAAAAACTATATTTCATATAAATAACTATTTACTATATTTAAAAACATGTCACATTACATTGAAAACATTACTAAGACTATATCATATTATTTAAAACTATACTAAAACCAAACCATCATATTAAAATCATATACTAGATTAAAACTATATATTGATATTATATTCATTAAAATTATACTATTTTATTAAAAAGTAAAAACTATACTAGTACTACTAAATAAAATGGATTATGACAGTTGTATAGTTATGAACCAGAGGAAATGGATGAAGATTATCTTATTATCATTAATGATTCTTTCCTTTAAATGTAAATATATTATTTATTTTATTTTTATTTTAATTTCATTAATATTTTAAATTGCTTATTTGTAGTACTCAAAATTTCATGCTAGTAGTTTTGGGTTTACTAGAAGGCGTGTGTATCCTGTGAATTTTATAATTTAAATTGTTGGGATTAATTAGGTTGGAATTGGGCCAAATTAGCCATAACAATGTTATTTTTGGATGGTAAAAAGATAGAAATGGACCAAAAGCATAATTACCCCCATTTTAAAGGATGAAAGCTTTTATATCTCTTGTTTCATCTTCTACCCTTCATTTATCTTCTTTTTTTCTTCTCCATTCTTCCACCCAAGTACCATGACTCAAAGCTAAGTTCTTGAGCCTCCTTCATACTTCAATTTGGTTCTTAATCCCTCCAGCAACATCATTTTAATGATTCAAAGCCATGTGTTCTTTAGAGATAAAAATGAATAAAATATTATATAATGAATGACCAGAAAAGAGCAAATTAATAAACTAACATTAGTAATAGACTAATAAACCCTTGCATAACATTCTAGATGAGAGAATGAGCGAGATAATAGCTAGTGAGAGGATGACCTCACTTTAGTGTGTCCAGCTATACTAGGGTGTAGTCAGGGTACCTTAGTTACCCTAATGAGGCATTGTCAGTGCGTGAAGCACTTTAGTATGTACAGATATGCTTGAACACTCACGATGAGTAGGTTACAATGTCAGTGTTGTGTGGCTTTTGGGCCTTTAAATATGCATGTATAGTTGCATCAGTCCAATACAATAGATACCCTTAAAGCTTAGCTTGATGACTTTGTGAGACTAAGCCAATGCTTAGTTGAGTGGGAATTGTACCGATGGTATATGATACTAGGTTTCCCTTCATGATCTACCTGATGGCTATGTGAGGACTAAGAGATCATTTAGCAGCTTAGCGGGAATTTTACCAATGTTATATGACACCGGGCTCGCTCAATTAACTAGTGTATGATGGTTTTTTGAGACCAAATACTAGCAGTGTTGCATTCATATAATGCGCAGGAGTGTCAATGAAATATTTAGATATTGCATAGTAGTTACAGTTATTATGGTTAGAGACCCTGTAGAGGTGTACTCATGGCAAGGACTTTAGCAGAGGATTAAGGGAAGCGTGAGACTCCTACGTCAGTGATAGAATAGTTGAGCCCTAAGTAGGTAGCAATTGATTAAGACCATGCATGTACCAACTGCTTAGTATCAAGTTTTTATCAAGCTTGTGTTTATGAAACTCATAATGCTCCTATAGATTAAAGATTATACTGTTGGGCTTTGTAAGCTCAACATTCGAATGTTTTTCGTTCACATATCAATAGCTCAACTACTTTTGAAGCACCATCACATCATGACTTCCAACATCTCATTCAGAGTAATATACTATAGCTTTAGTGGGCATGTGTATTCATAGAACCTTACATATGTATTTGAAATGTAAACCTCAAGACGTACTATTTTGATTTAAACTATGTGTCACGGAGTTCCGATTTGTAAAACATTTTTATAACTATTAATTACGTATAATTTGATACCATATTGTATGTTTCGAAAAGAAAATAAATAGGTTTTTGAAATTCAGGGGTTGTCTCGACAGCCCAATGTGGAATTTTAGGCCCAATTGGGTTTAGTGTGTTACATTATTAATAATTTTATTTTTACTTTTGTAGGCCATCTTTACAGTAAGTAAATACATTTAAATTGGGTTGTGAATGATTCTATCCTCGTTATTCCTTTTAAAGATTCAGTTTTTATACTATTATTTTTGCTATAAGATATGAGAGCTTAAATTTTAACATAAATTTGTTTAATTTATTTTTATTGTAATTTTAGTGTATTAAAGTGAAATAAATTTTATGCTATTCAAATTTTCAATCTCAAGTAAATTAATCTTTTATATATTTTTTAAAATTGTAAGTTAAATTATATTTAAATTATTACATAAAATAAATTAAACTTATAAATATTTAAATTGATTTTATATAATCTAATAAAATCATGTTCAGAAAATAAATTATTAATAAAATAATTTAACGATTATAATTAATATTCATAATATAAGGATTATAATTATATAAAAATATATTTATTAATTTAATTATCATAACTAACAATTTGTTTTAATTTTTAAAAGTAATCATATTAATTATCATAGTTTATTATAAATTCAAAATACCACAATTTCATCAGTTGTAACTTATAAGTCATGTAAATATCAAGTTAAGTAAATTCCATATCAATTCGGTTAATACCAGTTATTTACCAGGTTAATCTCGAGTTCGGGTTCATATCAGTCGGATGCAGATCAGAATCGGTTATCATATTATCAATTCAATTCGGTTCAGGTTGTTCTTAGATTAGGTTCAAATCCATAATTTCCATGTCCAACTCGGGTTCAAGTCAAGACCTATTCAGACTCAAATCGATTTCAGATCATCACCACCTCAAGTAAAAAATAATTTTGAGTTAAATCGATTTTGTCATAACGTCTCCCCGGGGGATCTGTTAGACTTAAAAAATTAAATTGGGGGAAAGCGATGAAATATGATTTTGAAAACAATTTGATTTCGATTTCAGATCATCACCACCTCAAGTAAAAAATAATTTTGAGTTAAATCGATTTTGTCATAACGTCTCCCCGGGGGATCTGTTAGACTTAAAAAATTAAATTGGGGGAAAGCGATGAAATATGATTTTGAAAACAATTTGATTTTGTAGTCACCACCAACCTTTAAGTTAGGTAGGTTGGAAACCTTAAACGTCAAAAATTGTCTGCGTTTTACCAAAGATTCATTTTTAAGAATTCGAGAGTCGATTAGGTGTGGGAAAGGGTGAGCATCCCCACAACGCCCAAATTTTGGTACCCAAACGATTATATATTGTTTAAATATTGGGAATTACAAACTCAAAAATAAATTTAAATTATGATCCTTTTATTCATTCGAATTTATTTAAAAAGTGTGAACTTTCGGATAACGAATGATCTTTTGTGTGAACAATCTTCGGGAATGCACTTCCTTTGCAGTGCAAAAGAGATGAAAAATACTCGAAATAATTAAACGTGGAACAAAAAAAAATATCGAATATAAAACAATCATTTATATGAAAAATCCTCGAAAAGATACCTTCCCTTTATTTGACAGATATCTTTGTAGAATTCCCTCACATTGAAATTTCTTAATTTTTTTAATAATAAAACAATAATTATTGGAAACAAGCGAAATAAAAATATTTACAATAAATAGCGATAAGCATATTTATCTATATATGATACAAGTGAATACATAACATACAAAATGTACATACACAAGGGATTGAAATAAAAACGAATGAATATTATAACCCAAAATATAATGATAAAAAAGTAAGTATTTATAATTACAAGGACCAAAATAGGAAAAACATAAACTTAAAGGACTAAAATAGCTAAAATTGAAACTTAAAGGGCTAAAATAGTATAAATAAAAATTTAAAGGAATAAAATGAAAAAAATAGAAACTTAAAGTGCTAAAATAGTAAAAAAGAAACTTAAGGGTCTAAAATGGTATTAATAGAAACTAAAAGGGCTAAACATTAATTACAAAATAAACCAGAGTCCAATAATCAATTTAAAATAAACACATGGACCAGAAACAAAAAATAACCCATAAATATCATTAAGGACTAAAATAACATAAACCAGAAACATAGAGGACTAAACAATAATTAAATCATATGTAACATAATGACTAAAATAATAAATTCACAAATATTGTTTCCAAATTCAAATATCCAAAAAATTACACAAAACACTAGATCAGTTACTAAAACGAAAGAATAACAAACATTGAAACCAAAGTCAAACATTAACAAAGATAATATATCACATAATAACAGGACTAAAAAATAAATATAGAAAGATAAGTGTTAAATAAAATAAAGCAAAAAAATCATTAACTGACAGAGAAATGAGATTACAAATGTAGGGGATCTAACTGTAAATATCCCCACAGAAAATAAAAGTACCGGTGAAATTTAGAAAAAGGCATGGACTAAATAAAATATTAACCCCTAAACATTAAAGCACACATGATAGATTATAAAGCTAGGAGGACTTAAACGACTATTTACCCAGCACTTGAAAAACACGTAAAACCCCGTGGTTAAAAGACGAAGTTTTGATAATAATATAAGGGTTTAGTTCTAAACCCTTAACAACCACTCCCATATTTTCTCAATTGAGGCCCAAAATGGAGAGAGAGAGAGATAAAACTCTCTCATTTCTCTCTTCACTTTCTCCCAACAAGAATCAAAGTTCTGACCACCATAGGCTGGTGGCCTTGAGGAGTGAACCCATTCCGAACCTTCTCCTATCCCCTCCTATCTCTGAAAACCCACTAACCGAAACCCCATAACCAAATAAAAAAACTTTTTACCTTCGGTGTGAAACTTTCCGGTGGAACTTCGATCAAATGAAAGGTAAGATTTATGATTTCTTTCTCTATTTTCTTGTGTTTGATTTTTCTGATTCGGTTTCTCTCTTTCCATAGTGTTTGGTTTTTTTTCTTTTTTTTCCTCCCAAATGCTATTTTTTTCCTTCCATGTTCTCTCTGTTTTTCTCTCGAAATCCCCCTCTGTAAAACTTCTCTTCCCCCACCAAATCATTTTGATATCTTCTCTCCTTCTTTTTATTTGTATGTGATTGGTGATGGATGTTGATAGATTAGGATTTCCTCGGGATATCCTCTATACTTTCTTTTTATATTTTATTGAGTTTCTCTATTTTTCACTGTTGATGGATTGATGGAGGGACCTTCGATCACTATAGGTGACAACATAAGCGTTAGAGGCTATCGACGAGGGGAGACTCAGCTTGAACGGTGGCTGGGGCATGGCGGTGCAGTGTACACACAGCTTGGTAGCTGGAAGGTTGCTTGCGGCACGGCTGGGTATCTTTAGTTTAAGGTTTCAAAAACCTTAAAGTTAATGGATTATCACATAGACTCGGGTCGGGTCAAATCATCTACTAGGCCTTGGGTTGTAATATGGGTTTTAAGTTGATGTAATCTGATTTTGGGCTCTCAGTTAGGGTTGGGCTTGTAATGGTCTTAGGCTTCAAGGCCTGTACAAAATGTGTAATATGTAACTTAAATTAAATTAATAATAATAATAAATAAATAATACTAAATATAATGTTTTTGTAGACCCGGACAAAAATGAGTGTTTATAGCATCCCCTCTTTGCACATTCTTGTGTTAACAAGAATAGGGAAAAGACGAAGAAGACAACCAATTTTTGCATGATTCTCTTTTTTTTGTTTAAAATTTGATTTGTTTGTTGTTGGGGATGACACGTCTCATACACAATGAAGAGTTCTGGCCATCTAAGGGTGACACGGCTCCTACGTGATGAGGAGATCTGGTCAGTGGATGACACGGCTCATACGTGTTGAAGAGTTCTGGCCATCTTTAGGAAGATTGATTACACGGTTCCTACGCGATGAGGACAACTTCTTATCTAGGGGTGACACAGCTCCTACATGATTAGGAGGTTGTGTCGATGGATAACACGGTTCCTATGTGATAAGGACGGTATGCCATCTTTAGGGATGTTAACATGGTTCCTACGTGATGAGGATGGCTAGTTATCAGGGGTGACATGACTCTTACGTGATGAGGAGGTCTGGTCGATGGATGACACGGTTCTTACGTGATGAGGATGACATGCCATCTTTAGGGATGATAACATGATTCCTACATGATGAGGAAAGTTGGTTATCAGGGGTGACATGGCTCCTACATGATGAGGAGGTCTGGTCGAGGGATGACACGGTTCCTACGCTATAAGGATGGTAGGCCATCTTTAGGGATTATAGTTTCAAAAGAAACCGACTCAAAGATGATTCTTCAAGAGAAACTATCTTAAGAGAGACAATTCGTTTCAAGGGAAATGATCTCAAAGATATTTGTTTTGTTTCAAGGGAAACAAACTCAAAGATGATTTTTGTTTTGTTTCAAGTGAAACAGACTCAAAGATTTCTTTGCTTTGTTTCAAGTGAAACATATTCAAATATAAGTGTTTTCAAAAGAAACTGTCTCGAGGACAAAATGTTGTTTCAAAGGAAACAAATGATTTTTTCTCAAAAGAAATTATCTCAAGAAAGACAAAAATTTGTTTAAAGAGAAACAGACTCAGAGATTTTTTTAAAAAAAAAACTGTCTCGAGAGACAAAATTTGTTTCAAGAGATTTCTTCAAGAGAAACCGACTCAAAGGATACTGATAATCTGCTTGTTCATGTTAGTGGAGGAAATTCCTTCAGAATATTTGATCGCTCACATTAGGATCTTGAATCCCCAAAGATGCCCCAACATTCGATGTTGAATCTCTCCAAAGATGCCCTATCATTCTTCATTTATTGCTTTAGCACTGATTCTAAGCATGAGCTTCGTGTCTGAGAGCCATATGTCAACTAACAAGATCCACTCCATATAAATTGTCTTGTTTGAAAAGCGTTTTTCTTCTTCTTTTATTTTCAAGAGTCTGAAAATGTCAGTTAAAAGAGTTCTGAAAAATGTTTAATCTAAGATTTTGAAAACATTACCCCCTTTCTAGGTTTTACAATTGAGACAAATCATAAAACAAGAGGTCATTGGATATCAAAGAATTAATTACACTTTTAATCCTTCAATAAATTATAGCTATTTGACAAGTGTCAAGATTAATGCTATCATTGAGGCATGGCTAAGTAAGGAAATGACTAAAATTGTCTTAGGTTATTGTGTTTGGTCAAAGGTATGGTGTTCTAATTTATTTTCTGTTCACTGATCTGATGGGGTAGCTTCTGTACTCGTTTATTGGAAATGTTCTCCAACTCCCACTCTCATATTCTCATTCAATTTGTGTGATACCGTATTAAGGGATTTGTGTGATCATCTTCTATGCAATAGTTGCACCATCTTCATATTCGAGCCGCCTTTTCAGGTTTTCAACACGAATCCTCCTTTGGTGTCAAGACGTTATTCAAAATTTACGTCTTGAACCCCCTTTGTTATTATTTTTTCTATCATGCATTAAAAATTTTAGAAAACCTTTTGTAAATAAAAGATTAATTTGGCTGTGCGGGATAAAATCTGAAGATAGTCTCTTCTGTTTAGAATTCCATGTATGATTAGAAGGGACTTTTAAGGCACGTAATATAGGCTATGGTTCATGGTTATGAAAAAAAGGATACATAGGCCCAAATAAGTGTTTAAGGGTTATTGAACCAAGGATCAATTTGTTATGATGTCTTCGATTTTGTCTTGCTCAATTTGAATATGCTCGAATGTGCCTTTCTCTTGATGCTCTATGATCTTTGAGTGAAGTGATTTTGAAATGATTGTGCTTGATCAATCTCATGGTTTAAAGCTTGTTACGTAATTTGAGTCGAGAGACTCTTTGCCTTGCTTTTTTTATCTTTTATCTTTTTTCTTTCTTTCTTTTGTTTTTTTCTTTGATTCTTTTCTTTGTTTCTTTTCTCTTTGTTTCTTTTCTTTCTCTTTGTTTTTTCTTTGCTCTTTTTCTCTTTGTTTTGATTGGATCTTCACACTTTGCATCTGGTTCACCTTTCGGTATCGCATCTGAATCAATCTCTTCACTCATGCGAACATATTTCCTCCACCTTGCCCCTAGTGTAGAGGGTGATCCTTGGTTAGGGTTCAATCATAAGAAAATATCATTAAGGTTCAAATAGTGATACTGTTGAGTTAATCGATAAATGGAATTGGCCAAGAGGGGGGTGAATTCGCAATTAAAATTTTGGTGGAAGCTTTTGTAGAAAATTGAAAAGATTTGCACAGTGATTTAGAGTGGTTCGACTTTCTCAACCAAAGTCTACGTCCACTACCTTAGCTATCCACACTAAGGATTTTCCAACGAATTCACTAATTTTTTCTTTTTTTTAGGGAAAAGAGTTAACCTTACAACACCCTCAAGAATATACCCCAATTCTTGAGAACACTCTTTCTCAAAGAGAAGATTACAAATTTGCAAACTTACAAGGAAATCCTTACAAGGTAGATTATTTGCACAATTCTAGAACAGAGAAAAGAACACTCAAAAATGGATACAATTGAGTACAAGTAGTATTCTTGAAAGTAAAATGAATATTGAATGAAAAATATGCTTGAAATGCTCAAACTTGAGGTTTGATGCTTTCTCTTTGATTCTCTCTTGATTCTTGTTTCTTGTGTTTTCTTGTTGTTGATCAATTCTCTTGATTCTCTCTTGATTCTTGTTTCTTGTGTTTTCTTGTTGTTGATCAACGGCTTCTAGCTGTTAAATACACCTTCAAATGATTCTGAACGTTGGGGATGATTAGTGGAGTCAATAGATCTGTTTAAGTGTGAAAACAATTAATAAAATCAGTTGGGAGCGTCAGTGCATCGATGCATACCCAAGGTGCATTGATGCATGAAATGCATTCGATGTTTCAAAATAGCCAGAGTGCATCGATGCATGGCTGGTGGATCGATGCATCAAATGCATTCGATGTTTTCATAAAACTCTGAGTGCATCGATGTATAGTATGTGCATCTATGCGTGGAATGCATTCGATGTTCAATTTATTCTATAGTGCATCGATGCATGGATTGGTACATCGGTGCATCACTTTGAAAAATTGATTTTAGGCTTGATTTTGGTTCAAAATACTTTGTGAAAATTGTTTCAAAAATATATTAAGTATAAAACACAATTTTACACATTTAGTAAGGTTTGAAATTGATCTTGAAGACTTGGAGTAATAATTTGATATTCGAGTAATTAAATCGAATATACTTAGAAAATCATTTGTAAAATCATAAAATTCATTTATACTTAATTTGTTATATCGAAACATCAAAATGTTTTCAACAATCTCCCCCTTTTTGATATAACAAAACATGTGCGTAATTTTAAGATTTTCTTTGAAAATAAATTTTAAAAAATTAAGTTTGAAATTACTCCCCCTTACTTTTAACACTTCTCCCCTTTAAAACATTTTTAACACTTTAACATTTCTCCCCCTTTTTGTTAAATCAAAAGACTTAAAAATCGATTTAAAACAAGGTTTTGAAAAACATAGCCAATTGATATATATATATATATATAGCTTAAGCTGCTAAGATCAAAGATCAAAAAGAGAGATTAGCCATTAGTTTCATAATCAATATTCATAATCAAATGTGAAATGGCATAATTGGTCACAATGAACTAATATGATGCAAAAATTAAGAAACATTAAGCTCAAAATAATAAAGTTAAAATCAAACCAAATATATATAAATATTAAGTTCAAAAATCCATAAAATAACAAATAAGTTCAAAACATCCAACAACCATCAAATTTAAACATCCAGAAACATCAAAATCAATCCAAGTTTAAAAATCCAAGAAAACATAATAACGAAACAAATTCACTCCATCGGAGGATCGGGAGGAGGAGGATAATGAGCTCGAACTTCAAGAGTGAGAGCGTCCATACGTTCACGCATCTCCCGCTGAAACTCAGTAATCTGAGACTCCATGGAGGCAAACCTCAGATCAAACGACTCTAAGAAAGATCAAAAATAAGGTGGCGTTTGATCTTCTTGTCGTGCTGGTTCCGATGCGTCGATATCTTGCATAAGTTGTTGAAACTTGGGATCATCATCAGTAGCCGGTGCTGGAGGAGGAGGAGCACGAGAAGAGCTAGGAGCAGCTCGTGAAGAACTAGCTCCCGGGGTTTGCTTACCAAGGTCGAAAAACCCAAAGACCAGTTTACTCGTCTTGTTTCCAATCCACTTTCTTCAATGAGGTGAGATTGATTTGATTTTGGAGAGGGATAGGATTGTCGAGAGAGATGTTTAGACCGAGTTTGATAAAAAGGTTACTAAGAAGACATCCATAAATCAATGTTTCGACATGCTTTGAAGGAACAATGTTTATGATGTCTACTAGTTGACTAAATATAATGTGGTGGAGATTTATTTTGATCTTATTCTTAATACAGTGCATCCACCATAAATCCCTAGTATGAAGAGTGGAGTACCTACCTCTGGATGGTCTAAACCACCAAGAGATCATCAAATGAAGAAAACAATCGTGATGAGATCGTAGAGTACTAACACTAGAGTTTGGAACATAGAGATATTCCACATTTTCATTCTCATTATATAACCCATCACCATCTAACCCAAAATGGAAAGCTATGGTCTCGGGGTCTATATTAATATATTGGCATAAAAGATAGGATCTAATGGCTATAGTCCTACATTGAGTTTGGTTTTGAATGCATACCGGAAAGAATTTCTGTACCTAGAGTACAATTCGTCTCTATGATGTTCAGACATATCAAAATAGGATCATATTAGATTATTAGGTAGAGGAGGAACAAGATTTGGAGGTTGGTTTGAACGAGAATGACTCGATGACGTTCTAGGGCGTTTGGGATTAGACATGGTTTAGGAATCGAAAAAAATAATATAACCTGCAAATTGAAATACATGTATGCAATTTAATCAATCTCAAAACTCAATTGAGTCCTTAATAATTCAAGGTTCTCTAAATCAAATCCTAATGGGCAAGGTTTTGAAAACTATTTGAAAATGATTTTTGAAAAATCATAATATGTATATGAAAACAACATAATTAAATCAAAAACATCAAATTTAAAAATTAAATTCATCTTTGTGAATAATTTTTTTATTTCAAAAATTCAAAAATTTATTGAAAATTTGTGAGTTTTTGATGAAATTAGTTGTAAAATCTAGTTTGTAATCATCAAACAATCAATGCCCGATATAATGTTCATCCTAGAACTAATTAAAACTATTCCTAAGATCAAGATTCAATAAAATAGGGTTTTTTAGAAAAATACCTTGAAAAGTTCAGATTTTGTGAGAATGAGAAGTTGTGTTGCACGATTTGATGATAAGAGCAAGATAAGGAGTTGAAAAGCTCGAAGATTCCGATCAAAAACCAAGGATTTGGAGCAATTTTGATAGTAAGGAGAAAGAGATGAGTGGTGGCCAAGAGAGAGTTTTGAGAGTGTTTTGAGAAAATGAGAAAGAAATAGGGTTTTTATCCAAAAACCCGATGGATGCATCGATGCACATTCAAGGCGTGCATCGGTGCACCTTCATGGTGTATCGATGCACATTCAAAGGGATGCATCGATGCATTGTTAAGTGTATCGATGCATGAAGCACAAAAATGACAAAAATCCATTTTAAACACTCAAAAATGCTAAATTAATTAGCTCTAGTGGTATTGGCAACTCATATATTGAAAATTAATCATGTTCAATCAATCAAATTAATCCTTAAATAACATTTGAACATAAAATTAATTTTCACCAAAGAACATAAACTCCCCCTAACAAATAGCAATAAATGCAATCAAAAATTACTATTATAAGCAATTTTCATTTATTCTTAAAAATGTTAAAATTATTTTAAACACTAAGTGATGATAGGTTAGTTAAACCTAAATCTCTCCTAAGTGTCCAAAATATTTCTTTGTGTAAAGGTTTTGTAAAGATATCCGCTAATTGGTACAAAGTATCAACAAATTCTAAAACTACATCTTTTTTTGCGACATGGTCTCTAATGAAGTGATGTCTAATTTCAATATGCTTAGTTCTAGAGTGTTGGATGGGATTTTTAGTGATACAAATAGCACTAGTATTATCACACTTGATAGGAATGGTACCTACTTCAATTCCATAATCAAAAAGTTGTTGTTTCATCCATAAAACTTGTGCACAACAACTACCGGCTGAAATGTATTTCGCTTCAGTGGTAGATAATGCAACACAATTTTGTTTCTTTGAAAACCAAGAAATCAACATATTTCCAAGGAATTGGCAAGTACCGGAGGTGCTTTTCCTATCTAATTTGCATCCTCCATAATCCGCATAAGAGAAGGCATGCAAACTAAAGCTAGAGTCTCTTGGATACCAAAATCCTAAACTAGGAGTGTCCTTAAGGTATCTAAAGATCCTCTTAATAGCTAGTAAATGTGATTCCTTAGGGAATGATTGAAATCTAGCACATAAGCAAACACTAAACATAATGTCTGGTCTACTTGCAGTTAGATAAAGCAAAGAACCAATCATTGACCTATATAATTTAGCATCCACACATTTACCTCCTTCATCTATGTCAAGCTTTGTTGATGAGCTCATTGGAGTGTCATGTCGTTTCCCATTTTCCAGTCCAAACTTCTTGAGCATGTCTTTGACATACTTAGCTTGATTGATGAAGATGTCATCTTTTATTTTCTTGATTTGGAGTCCCAAGAAAAATGAGATCTCCCCCATCATGCTCATCTCCAATTCACATTGCATTAGCATTGAAAATTATTGGCAAAGAACATCATTAGTAGAACCAAATATTATTTCATAAACATAAATTTGAACTACTAATAAATCTTTATATTTATGCTTTAAAAACAATGTAGCATGAAAATTATTGGCAAAGAACATCATTAGTAGAACCAAATATTATTTCATAAACATAAATTTGAACTACTAATAAATCTTTATATTTATGCTTTAAAAACAATGTAGTGTCAACCTTCTCTTTTGAAAAACCTTTTTCAATTAAAAAGTTTGACAATCTTTCCTACCAAGCTATAGGAGCTTGTTTTAAACCATAAAGCGCTTTTGTCAATTTAAGAACATGATTTGGAAATTTTAAATCTTCAAAACCTGGAGGTTGTTCCACATACACTTCTTCCTTTATAAAACCATTTAAAAATGCACTTTTAACATCCATTTGGTATAATTTAAATTCATGAAAATGCAAATGCTATAACATTCTAATTGCTTCCATCTAGCTACGGAGCGTATGTTTCATCATAGTCTATGCCCTCTTCTTGAGTATACCCTTGAGCAACAAGTCTAGCCTTGTTTCTCACTATATTACCACTTTCATCAATCTTATTCCTAAATACCCATCTAGTACCTACAGTAGATTTATTACTAGGCCTTTCAACTAATGTCCATACTTACTTCTCTCAAATTGATTTAACTCTTCTTGCAATAGCCATAATTCAATGTCATCTTTAATGCTTCTTTAATATTCTTAGGCTCTATGCATGAGATAAATGCAACATAATTACAAATATTTCTAAGAGAAGATCGAGTTGTTTCCCCTTTGGATGGATCACCTATAATCTCACCATCCTTGACATAGTTGTATTCCCTTGGGAAAGATACTTCCCTTTCTTCAATGGTTGGATTCTCGAGAGGATCTTGAGTTTCCTTATCTTTCGTTTCTTCCTTTGATGATGGTTCTCCAACGTCATTTGTATTTATAACAGCTACATCATCATTCAAACAATAATCCTTCCTCGGAAGGAGATTATCATAAAAAACAACATGTATAGACTCTTCTACAACCAAAGTTCTTTTATTAAATACTCGATAAGCTTTAGAATTTAAGTAATATCCCAGAAAAATTCCTTCATCACTTTTAGCATCAAATTTTCCAAGATTGTCTTTACCGTTGTTTAAAACAAAACATTTACATCCAAAAGGATGAAAATAACTAATTTTAGGCTTTTTATTTTTAAAAAGTTCATATGGAGTTTTCTTTAAAATAGGCCTAATCATTACTCGATTAATAATATAACAAGTGGTATTTGTGGCCTCCGCCCAAAAATATTTTGGCAAATTATTTTCACAAAGCATGGTTCTAGCCATTTCTTCTAAAGTTTGATTTTTCCTCTCAACAACACCATTTTGTTGAGGGGTTCTAGGTGCTGAAAAATTATGGCTAATGCCATTTAAATTACAAAATTCAGTAAATCCAAGATTTTCAAATTCAGTTCCATGATCACTCCTAACACTAGTTATAGAGTAACCTTTGGATTACTTTTGAAAACGTGATGAATTTTGCTAATGCTTCATCTTTAGTACTTAAGAATAGAACCCAAGTATATCTAGAACAGTCATCTACCAAGACAAATGCATATTGTTTTCCACCCAAGCTAGTAGTTCTAGATGACCCAAAAAGATCTATATGGATCAATTGTAATACTCTACTAGTTGATACATCATTAATGGATTTAAAAGAAACTCACTTTTGTTTTCCTTTAGCACAAGCATCACAGATTTTATCATTATCAAATTTCAGCTTTGGCAACCCTCTAACTAAATCTCCTTGAATTAATCATTGTAAAACACTCATACGAGCATGTCCTAGTCTCCTATGCCATAACCAACTATCATGCTCATCCTTAGCAACTAGACATAAATTAGTCATATTGATATAATCTAAATGCACCATGTAAATGTTTTCTATTCTATGACCAACAAGCATAATCCGATTAGATGCAATGTCAATGACTTTACAACCATTAGTTTCAAACATGGCATTGAATCCCTTATCACATAATTGACTAATACTCAAAAGATTATGCTTTAACTCATTCACATATAAAACATTTTTAATTTGTATGGAAGAGGTATTATATATTGTACATATACCTTCAATGTGACCTTTTGAGTTATCACCAAAAGTCACTTCTCCTCCATTTTTGGCGTTAAGCTCTATGAACCCGCTTTTGTCCTCGGTCATGTGTCTTAAGCATCCACTATCAAGGTACCATGAGTTTGAATTTATTTCTCGTGCCTTGTAGCAATGCTTCTTTTCCTACAAACATAGATTAATTTCTAATTTTTGGTACCCAAATTCTTTTGGGTCCATATTCATTAGTTTCCAAAATCCTAGTCCCCTTAGGTATCCATTTGTGTAGGATATACTTATCTTTAGTAGTAATGAGTCCTTTAGGAACCCATATACTTTTGATGATTTTTCTATTAGAGGTTCTTTGGGGACCTCTATGATTGTAGTTTTTAAAACTTTTTCTAACAAAGTTGGATTTTGGATTTTCTCCATTTTCAAAACGTTTTGTTCCAACTTTATCAAAAGAAGCTTTAAGATCATCAATTTTCTTTTGATGATCATCATTGACCTTTGAAAGTAAATTTTGCAAATCCTAATTTTTTTTTTCAAACTCTTCTAGTTTGATTTGTAAATCTTTGATTTTACTTTCAAAATCATTATTGGTCTTGGATATGAGCTTATTTTCATTTTTCAATTTTGAGACGTCATTTTTATATTTTAAAAATAATTTCTCATAATCCGAAGCCAACCCATTATATTCCTCTAATAACTCATCATAAGATAAATCATCTAATTCAGATGAGTTAGAGGTTACCTTAGAATCTTCTCTGAATGCCATCAAGCACAAGTTTGCTACTTATTGTTCCTCTTCATCGGAACCTTCTTCATCGCTCCATGTAGCCACATGAGCCTTGTGCTTATTCTTTGATTGACCCTTTCTCTTCAATTGTGGGCAATCATATTTGACATGCCCCGGCTTTTTGCATTCATAGCAAATGATAGGGTCCTTCTCTTTTGGTTCATTTTTGAGGCCTTCATTTTGTTTGAATTTTCTTCCTCGGTAAGGTCTCATCATTTTTCTGAACCGTTTGACAAACAATGCCATTTCCTCGTCATCGTCATCTTTATCTGAATCACTCTCATCTTTTGTGGATTTGAGAGTAATTCCAATTTTTTTCTTCTTCTCCTTTTCCTTTGGTGTCTCGTTAATCTTATCGAGGTCCACCTCATCTTCAAGCATCATTTCATGAGTGAGGAGGGAACCAATTAGCTCTTCAAGAGTTAAGGATTTTAGGTTCTTAGCCTCGATGATTGTTCGTCTTCTTGGATTGCCACGATTTTGGAAGTGAGTAAACTAACTTCCTCACAAGCTTTTCATTTGGAATGATTTCTCCATATGATTTGAGACCATTGACAATCGTTGAGAATCTATCCGTCATAGCTTTGATATCTTCATTTGGTTTTATCTTGAAATTTTCATAGCTATGTGTTAGAAGACTAATTTTATATTCTTTTACCTCGTCGGTTCCTTCATGAGTGACTTGTAGTTTATCCCATATTTATTTGGCAGTTTTACAAGATGAAACTCTTCCATATTCATCTGGTCCAAGAGCACAAAATATGATATGGATGGCTTTGGAGTTGAGCTGGAACATTCTTATATCTCCTTCACTCCACAATCTTGGATGGGTGAGAGGCTTGATATATCCATCTTCTATAACATTTCATGCTCTCATGTCACTTGCTTGAATAAAAAATACATCATCCTATTCTTCCAATAGATATAGTTAGCTCCATTGAAGAAAGGAGTCTTGTTGACGGGCATCGAATCGAGACCAGAGTCGACATTTGAAGTAGAGGCCATTGATGACTTGATAATCAATGTAACTCTTCCTGAATCGACTTAAGAGGTGATTAAACATTCAAATGAGTGAGTCTCTGATATCAATTATTGAGTTAATCGATCAATGGAATTGGCCAAGCGGGGGGTGAATTGCCAATTAAAAGTTTGGTGGAAGCTTTTGCAGAAAATTGAAAAGATTTGCACAGCGATTTAGAGTGGTTCGAATTTCTCAACCAAAGTCTACGTCCACTACCTTAGCTATCCACTAAGGATTTTCCAATAAATTCACTAATTTTTTCTTTCTTTTGAGGCAAAAAGAGATAACCTTACAACACCCTCAAAAATATACCCTAATTCTTGAGAACACTCTTTCTCAAAGAGAAGATTACAAATTTGCAAACTTACAAGGAAATCCTCACAAGGTAGATTGTTTGTACAATTCTAGAACAGAGAAAAGAACACTCAAAAATGAATACAATTGAGTACAAGTAGTATTCTTGAAAGAAAAATGAATAATGAATGAAAAATAGGCTTGAAATGCTCAAACTTGAGGTTTGATGCTTTCTCTTTGATTCTCTCTTGATTCTTGTTTCTTGTGTTTTCTTGTTGTTGATCAATGGCTTCTAAGCTAGTTTAAATACACCTTCAAATGATTCTGAACATTGGGGATGATTAGTGGAGTCAATAGAGCCATTTAAGTTTGAAAACAATTAATAAAATCAGTTGGGAGCGTCAGTGCATCGATGCATACCCAAGGTGCATCAGTGCATCAAGTGTAAAATTCAAATATTTTGACCATTGGACCCTTAGTGCATCGGTGCACTAAGAGTGCATTGATGCATGAAATGCATTCGATGTTTCAAAATAGCCAGAGTGCATCGATGCATGGCTGGTAGATCGATGCATCAAATGCATTCGATGTTTTCATAAAACTCTGAGTGCATCGATGCATAGTATGTGCATCGATGCATGAAATGCATTCGATGTTCAATTTATTCCATGGTGCATCGATGCATGGATTGGTGCATCTGTGCATCACTTTGAAAAATTGATTTTAGGCTTGATTTTGGTTCAAAATACTTTGTGAAAATTGTTTCAAAAATATATTAAGTATAAAACATAATTTTACACATTTAGTAAGGTTTGAAATTGATCTTGAAGACTTGGAGTAATAATTTGATATTCGAGTAATTAAATCTAATATACTTAGAAAATCATTTGTAAAATCTTAAAATTCATTTATACTTAATTTGTTATATCGAAACATCAAAATGTTTTCAACAGATACAAGGGATATATTTTCTCTTTTTTTGAAGGGATAAAAAAATAAAGTCGTTCATCATTTCATACATAGAAGTCTTTGCAGAAGAGGTATCCCTAGGGGGATAGATATTCATGAATAATGTTTATTCACATGAAAAATGTAATTAATGTATGATAGAATTATTTTGAATTAATTTTCCTCTTTTATGCTTCTCGCTCCTAGCATGTCTCAATTTTACAAACTCATCTTGAGGAAGTTAAGTCGAGATGCCCCACATTGTCTTCTCGAGATGCCTCACATTGTGTCTTCTTGCAGGAAGGTTCATGTTCAAGTGAATATCTTGCACTCAATGCTTGTAGGTTTTACGTCTAAGAAGACGATAGTGTGACTTTATTGTCTCAAAGAAATGTATGACTTTTGTGTATCGTAAGGATAAATGCAATGTTTCAAGGTCGAAGAAAATTTTTCAAGGTCTCAAAGAGAGGGAATGTCAAAATTTGGTTCTTTGGTAGTAATCAGGAATTATTCTAGGTAAAAAATTAGGAGATTTTATTTTGGGGTTTTTAGACATGATAAGAAAGGTCTAATATAGTCATATGTCAAAAATCTATAATTCTTAAAGAATTAAAAAAATATGTAATTCATTCGATAATCAAAGAACTAAATATTAAAACTTGTTCAATTATTTAACCTTAGAAGGTAGCATAAGTTCAATCATTAAAAGATTAAGCAAATATGAAAGACATAAAAAAACAAGTTCAAAATAAAACAATGCTCTCAATGCAAAATGGTAGATGCAATGCCCTCATAGTTCTTCGATTGTCTATGCCCCTGAATCCATCAAGTTCTGGATCTTGCGCTTCAGTGCCTTACAGTTCTCAGTGGAATGTCTGGAGCTTCCTATGTGGAAACTGCACACGGCTTCAATATCATAAACCTCAAGGTATGGGGACTCTTTTCTCAGATCATTCTGGAAGACTTAGTTCGACAACCAGTTAAACAAGCTCCCACCGTACAGATTTCAGCATCTTCTTTTACTTGTTGAAATCTTGCTTCTATTCTCAATGTGATCTCACATGATTAGGACCACTTCATCGAATCCTCCATAGATTTATATCATGTTCTTATGGATGATGCATGTGAAAATTAGTAAATGAATGCCATGCAGAATGCAAATGCAAAAGGTATCGATTTCCAAAAGTAATCATTCTTAGAAATAGTTCACATTCATCCAAAAGAGTTTTCATCTTTACAAGAAAGATCAATCTATGAATGCGATTTGGCTCGTTTATTTAGCTTCATGATTTCAGTCATGATCCCAATAACTTTCTCTTCATTCCATAAATGACTCTGAATCAAGACGGTGAGTAGTTGAGCGCATCCTCTGAATCGACTTCCCTCAAATCTGTCAAAGAAATCTTATTGAGACAATGCCACGGAAAAACACTCACTTTCTCCCTTTTATTGGATGCTCTACTATCCAATCTTCATCTATACTCAAAATCTTCACAAGTTTGCTTTTGAAGGATTGGACTTTCGAAAGTCTGGAATGAATTCCATCCACTTGGAGGCTCTCGAAGTTAGTATACTCTTCAATTATTGGTGTCAAATCTTGTCTGATGAAAGTGAAGCAGTTTTATGTGGAATTTTAGCATCAGACCAGACCTTTAAGCAACGACTCATCTATCTTTACACAGAGGAGATGGGTCATGTCACCATATTTATTGTGAAAATTTCCTTTGGTAGCTACTATCCAAATCTCCAAAATCTCTATAAACTCTTGTAGATCAATCTGCTTGAAATTGACATTAGTATCTATGGACATCTGTGATACGTAATCCCCAGGCAAACTATCTCCTTTTACCCTTTGTTTCTTCAGATCAAGCTCAAACCGTCGGATTGGGTTCTTTCTTGTTATTAAAACTCTTTTCCATATTAATGATCACTCTTCTACTCTGATGATTACTTGGTTAACCAACACATTTCTTTTATTTATGATGATCATGCAAAACGCAAAGATGAAAATGCAGATGCAAAAGTGATGATCCTCTTAAATGCAATGCAAAGAAGAATGGAAAATAACACACGCAAAAGAAACAAAATCAACTAGTATCACAAACAAAAGATAAAAATAAGTTAGTACCATCAAGATAATCAATAGAGTTAAAGGATGCTATCTAGAAATAAATATAACACTTGCCCAATCATGATATCTACTCGAGCATGGTTTTATTAGATAGCGATCCTACCCAAACATGCTTTCTACCCAAAATAATTATTTTCAATGAAATGATACTAACCGTATGGTATCTAATTAGCATGCTTTTGTTCAACAAAATTTAAAGCAAAAGGAAATGTTCATAAATGCTCCTCCTTTGTGTACACTTAATTTGGGTACCTATTGACAGATAGAGGTTCAGTATGAATATATCTAAGGTGATCATTCTACAGTTCACTATATGAATGGTTTTGGTTCTAACAGGAAAAGGGTACCCGAATTATCCTTGTTGGTGCTTCCTTAGGCTACCAAACCCTCAACCATGGCCCATTACAGGCTTGTATGGATCGAGTTCAATTCAAGAGGATACATTCCCTTGTGTCCATGTGGAGAAACAATTTATCTCACGTATACATAAGGTATATGAACCCCAAAGGTTACTAGCTAAAACCTATACAAAGAAATAATTTATCTCACGTAGGTTAAGCTTTCACCTCAACTTAAAAGGGACAAAGCTCGTAAGTGAGCTTATGGTATGTACATGCACGTATTGTGTGTGAGGAGAAACTCACAAACCTTTAAAACATGACAAAAACAACACTTTCATGATTTCCAAATCTGTTCAAATATGAAAATCACTAAAATCAAAAATCAATTAGTTTAAAAAAATAATATGTTGAAACTCAAAATAAATAAAATGATCGTAAATTAAATATAATTTAAATTTGTAATTCCCAGAAATAAAAACAACGTATAATCGTTTATGGCCTGACTATCAAGGTTTTCCCCAGCAAAGTCACCAAGCTTTCATAACGTCTCCCCGGGGGATCCATTAGACTTAAATAATTAAGTTTAGGGAAAGCGATGAAATATGATTTTGAAAACAATTTTATTTTGGAGTCGTCACCAACCTTTAAGTTAGGTAGGTTAGAAACCTTAAACGTCAAAAATGGAATGCATTTTACCAAAGATTTGTTTTTAAAAGTATGGGAGTCGGTTACATGTGGGGAAGGATGAGTACCCCAACAACGCCCAAATTTTGGTACCCAAACGATTATATATTGTTTAAATATTGGGAATTCAATTTCGAAAATATATTTAAATTACGATCCTTTTATTCATTCGAATTTATTTAAATAGTGTGAACTTTCAGATAATGAATGATCTTTTGTGTGAACAATCTTCGGAAATTCACTTTCTTTGTAGTTAGGAGACTTTCCCATAGATTACCCTCATAAAAACGTCATTTTGCAAATTTTTTCAAAGATAAAATAAAATAAAACAAAACAAAATAAAAGTGCAAAAGCGGTAAAAATACTCGAAATAATTAAACGTGGAACAAAGAAAAATATCGAATATAAAACAATCATTTATGCAAAAAATATCGAAAAGATACCTTCCCTTTATTTGAGATATATCTTCGTAGATTTCCCTCACTTTGAAATTTCTTCATTTTTCTAATATTAAAACAATAATTATTGGAAACATGCGAAATAAAAATATTTACAATAAATAGCGATAAGCATATTTATCTATATGTGATACAAGTGAATACATAACATATAAAATGTACATACACAAGGGATTGAAATAAAACAAATGAATATTACAACCCAAAATATATTGATTGAAAAGTAAGTATTTATAATTACAAGGACCAAAATAGGAAAAATAGAAACTTAAATGACTAAAATAGCTAAAACTGAAACTTAAAATACTAAAATGGCACAAACATAAATTTGAAGGAATAAAATGGCATAAACAGAAACTTAAAGGGCTAAAACAGTAAAAAAAATAGAAACTTAAGGGTCTAAAATGGTATTAACAAAAACTAAAAGGGCTAAACATTAATTACAAAATAAACCAGAGCCTAATAATCAATTTAAAATGAATATAGGGACCATAAATAAAAATAACCCATAAATATCATTAAGGACTAAAATAACATAAACCAGAAATATGGAGGACTAAATAATAATTAAACCATATGTAACTTAGTGACTAAAATAATAAATTTACAAATACTGTTGCCAAATTCAAATATCCACAAAAATACACAAAACACTAGATCAGTGACTAAAACGAAAAAATAACAAACATTGAAACCAAAGTGCTCAAAATAGAATAAAAAATAATTCATTAATTGACTGAGAAATGAGATTACAAATGCACGGGATCTAACTGCAAATATCCCCACAGAAAATAAAAGCATGGGTGAGATTTACAAAAGGCCAACGACTAAATAACTATTAACCCCTAAACATTAAAGCACGCATGCTAGATTACAAAGCTAGAAGGACTTAAACGACTATTTACCCAGTACTTGAAAAACAAGAAAAAGCCCCTGGTTAAACGACGACGTTTCGATGATAATATAAGGGTTAGTTCTAAACCCTTAACAGCCACTCCCTCATTTTCTCAATTGAGGCCCGAAATGGAGAAAGAGATAAAACTCTCTCATTTCTCTCTTCACTTTCTCTTATCAAACAAGAATCAAAGCTCTGGCCACCATAGGTTGGTGGCCATGGGGAGTGAACCCACTCCGAACCTTTCTCTTCGCCCCTACTATCTCTAGAAACCCGCTAATCGAAACCCCATAACCAAATAATTTTTTTTACCTTTAGTGTTAAATTTTTCGGTAGGACCTCGATCAAATGAAAGGTAAGATTTTTGATTTCTTTCTCTTTTTTCTTGGGTTTGATTTTTCTAATTCGGTTTCTCTCTTTCCCTTGTGCTTAGTTTTTTTTCTTCCCCTACCAAATCGTTTCGGTATCTTCTCTCCTTCTTTTTTATTTTCATGTGATTGGTGATGGTTGTTGATAGATTAGGATTTCCTCGGGATATCCTCTGTACTTTGTTTTTATTTTTTTATTGAGTTTATCTGTTTTTCACTGCTGATGGATTGATGAAGAGACCTTCGGTCACTGTAGGTGAGAACATCAGTGTCAGAGGCTGTCGACGAGGGGAGGGGAGGGGAGGCTTGAGCGACGGCTGGGGCATGGCGGTGCAGTGCACGCACTGCTTGGTGACTGGAAGGTTGTTGGCGACGCGACTGGCTATCTTTGGTTTAGGGTTTCAAAAACCCTAAAGTTACTTGGTTATCGCATGGACTCGAGTCGGATCCAGGTAGGCCTAGGTCGAGTTGAATCATCTGGTGGGCCTTGGGTTGCAATCTGGGTTTTGGGTTGATGTAATCTGATTTTGGGCTCTAAGTTGGGGTTGGGCTTGTAATGATCTTGGGCTTCAAGGCCTGCACAAAATGTGTAATATGTAACTTAAATTAAAATAATAATAATAATAATAATAATAATAATAGCAATAAATAAATAATATTAAATATAATGTTTTTGTAGACCCGAACAATTATGGGTATCTACATATTTCATTCAATTTTACAACCGAATTAGCTTTTTACATCCCTTCTTATGCTTATTTTATTTTAATTATATTCCAGCTACTATAAACCAGAAATTGAAAGTGACATAATTATAATAATTCATTTACTTTATAAAAAAATGATTCTCCCAAATGTCAAAATTAGATAAGTTGCAAAAATACAAATCCAAAGACCAATATATGAAGGTGGTTGAAGCCTCCAAGTAACATCTTCCTCATTACTTGAAATAACAAAATTCATTAAATAATATGTAGTTTTTAGAATATATATTATTGAGACAAATTACAATCCTCAATACGAACTCTTGGTTTGGATATAAAAAACTATAAAAATAAATAATTTTTTATTAATTTTTGAATTTTAAAGAAATATAACAGTAAATAGAAAAATATAATTTATGAAAATAGAAAAGTTAATGATCAAAATCTAAAACTATAATAAAAATTATCCAAGTTTATACCTCGTTGGTTCCTATTGTCCCCAACCTAATGTTTCTTTCATTTTGATAAAAAATAATAATGTTTCTTTCATAACTCTACTTTTTCTTTAAAGTTTTGACTGGCACCGACGCGTTCTCTCATCACGTTAAAGAGATTTCTCCATACATATACCAAAAGATTTTGGATTGGACCCATCAAATTTTATAATACATTTTTTTTTATAGAAAGTCCACGTCTTCCTAATTTACGATACTCATTTGGCCTTTTACTATTATAATTTATGCTCTGTTTTGAAAATCGGACCGGATCGATTGGTTTAATCGGGAATCGTTGTTTAGTCTGGTTCAATCTAAATCGGTTGAACCGTTATTAGTGAATCGGCCAGAACCGCTGAACCGTTCGAACCGGACCGGCAGAAAACCGGAAAAAATTGGGAAAAATCGGAAAAAATCGGGATTTTTGTTTTTAAAAAAAAAGAATTAAACCAAACAACGTCGTTTGTTAAACGAGCCAAGTTGAACTCGAGTATTGCTAAGCTCGACTCGAACTTGAAAACTTTAAAAGTAAACTCAACTCAACTCAACTCAAAATCACAAGCTAAAAATTATCAAGTTCAACTCAAACTCGAAATATAATACTGAAACTTGAACTCAAAAAGGCTTGAACTAAAAAAAAATTAGAAGTTCGATTGAAGCTTAAAATTCGAGCTTGATTGAAGTGAAAGAATAGTTATATAATTACAGTTATATAATTTTGTTATGATTTTTTTAACCCCAAATTTATTTTTTAATTATAGTTATATAATTATATTTATTATTTAATATGTTTTACCTTAAATATTATGTTGTAGTTAATTTGAATCATTTTGTTTCACTTGATTTTATGGTTTTTAACTTATATATGTTATGACTTGCTTTGAATATGACTTGTGATATAAAAAATTATTTTTTATTAAATATTTTTGGTATTTTTATTTAATTTTTTAAATAATTATGACTTCGTTCGGTTCTTCCGACCGGTCGGACCGGTTTGACCGGTTGAACCAGTGAACCGGTAGCATGACCGATTCGCTAACCGGTCCGGTTCTGAAAATCATGAATTTATGGTAAATTATATGTTTAGTATATAACTTATTACTTTTATTTTGTTTTACTATTTAACTTTTATATTTTTCTAAATCATACCTAATATTTAGTTGATATTTCATTTTGGTACCCATCGTTAAAAACGTAATGGTAATATTGATGTGTCACCATAAGATAATGACACATCACCATTGAAAAAATAGAAAAAATCGCCTCAGCAATTCTGTTAATTTTTTAATGGTGGCTACCAAATTAAACATAAACTAAACGTTAGATAAAATTTCAAAAAAAAAATGTTTGGGTATCAAAATGGAGCAAAAGTAATTGTTTAGGTACTAAACATATAGTTTACCCTATAATTTATTATGATCATTATTAGGGTAAATTACACCATTCCTCGCCAAACTATATTCTCTCTTATATTTTACTTAATGTACTTTCAATTTATCTAATTTACTCCTTAAACTTTGAATTGCTACTATTTTGATCACTTCTAATTATTTTATTATTATTTCAACATGACATGGTATTTTTATTATTATTTAATATAAAATAATTGATAATATAAAATAAAAACAAAAGGTGGTCGGACGCCACCGCCGATCATCGTCGACCGCCGTAGATGGTGGTCGTTCGATCCTAAATTTCATGGGTCATTTCGTCTCGACCCCTGAGTCTGAATCTGGTGGTTATTTCACCGGAAAATGTCCTAAAACTCATGAATCTCAACTGAAACGTTTCAGCTTCCACACTTTCAATCTCCCATTCATGGACTTCGGAATAAGTTCCGATAAAATGGAGGTCAAACAGACTAATGGTGTTGAGGAGAAGCGACCCATGAAATTTGGGACCGAACGACACCCATCTACGATGGCCGATAATTTTGTTTGACCACATTTTGTTTTTATTTTATATTAAATAATATTAATAAATACAACATCATACAAAAATAATAATAAAATAATTCAAAATATCAAAACAGTAACAACTCGAAAATTCAATGAGTAAATTAAAAAATTGAAATCACAATGAATAAAATAAGAGCGAAAGTATACTTCAAAGGAATGATTTAATTTACCCTTATTATTTTTATGTCGGTCTCTTTTTATCTTATTTGTATAAATAGTAGGCAGCTTAGTTGAATGTAGTTCATTAAATTCTCTAGCTTTCCGTTTCCTACCGATATAGTGTCAAGAAAAGAAAAAAGAGAAGAAAATGGTGGCGGCGGCGTTGCCAGCTTGTATGAGAGCCAAGAAAACGAGAGCGGTAGGGATTCCGATGGTCGATCTTTCACTGGACAGGTCCATAGTGTCGGGGCTCATCGTCAAAGCCTGTGAAGAGTACGGTATCTTTAAGGTTATTAACCATGGCGTCCCATGGGAGATAACATCGAGATTGGAAGCTGAAGGGGTTCAGTTTTTTGGCAAACCAGCTGGCGATAAGGAGAAGGCAGGTCCGGCCACCCCTTTCGGCTATGGTCTCAAAAACATCGGCCTCAATGGCGACAAGGGTGAACTTGAGTATCTTCTTCTCCACGCCAATCCTTTCTCCATTGCTGAACGTTCGGAATCCATCTCCAACGACCCTCAAAAGTTCACGTATGATTATCATTTCCCCTTCATTCTTAATACCGCTTTTTCTTTTTGTTCTTAAAACGAATCTATCTGGTCACGTTGGAAACATTGGGAAATAAGTTGCCCATCTCACCTTAGAATTGTTGACGTATTTTCTATTAATAATGACGTGTGATCACATAATTTATGATGATATATAACATCATTAATTTTTTAGTAAACTATTCAAATGACCACTTAATTATAGGGTTGATATTGATATGACCATTATATTTCCAATTTTGACAATATAATCGTATAACTATTTAAGTAGTTTTAATGTAGCCACTTGTCATTAAAAATAGATGACTTAACTGATGTTGACCTATGATTCATTGTTAGTTAATAACAATCACATCAGTTATGTCGTTTAACGACAAGTGGGCTATATTGAAACCACTTAAATAGATATATAGTCATATTATCAAAATTGAAAGTATGATTGTAATATCGGTACCAACCCCATAGTTAAGTGGTCATTTGAGTATTTAACTCTTGATTTTTTTATGGTGTGTGACCAAAAAAATTAAAATTAAAGTTATGTATAATTTTATAAAAAGCAGTTAGATGATCAAAACAGAATAAAAATAATAATTGAGATACTAAATATGTAGTTTACCCCATTTGGTATAACTTAGTAATGCTTTGAATTGGGAAGCATTTGGCAGTTACACAAAAAAGGAATTTAAATTTTGCAGATTGTTTACCATTAATGCTTGGTCTGGCATCCTAGAAATGGACATCTTCCCTTTATGATAAAAAAGGAAAAGTTTCAAAAGAACTAAAGGATTCCATTTATGATAATAACTGGTTTTTCCTATTCTGTAATTTATTTCATTTTCACACCGACTTCAACTAGAATTATTGATTTTTTATATATAACAACAAGGTGATCTGAATGAAAAACAGGGTTCAATTATAACTAGGTTGATAAAAGTCGGCAAACAAACTTGATGACAAATTTAAGAGAGAAATAAAAGATTCTTAGAAAATAAAGCCGATGGCTCCATGTTTCACACAGCGGATTTAGAAAAGATTTATTAATGGGGCCAAAGGAGTAATCATATTTAAAAAAAAATATCATAATATTTAAGGTAAAGTATACAAATGATCTCTCAATTATAGGATATTAATTTCTTCAGTCTTTCGCCTACTGAAAGTTACAAAATTATCTCTTAACTATAAAGTGTTGATTTGTCGAGTCTTCCGACTATTAAAAGTTACGAAATGGTTATTTAACTATTCATATGTTCCAAACTCGTCCTATTCCGTTAAGAATTTGATGGTAGTTTGATATGGCTGTTAACTTGTTGATTGGGATATGATATAATCTAATCCCAGAATCTCAACCGACAATACATTTGAAACGGTTCTAGGATCAAATTTTATCATATCACAATCAACAAGTTAACATTCTATGACCAAATTTTATCATATCACAATCAACAAGTTAACGTACAAGACTGTATTCACATTTTAACAAAAAAAGACGAGATTGGAAAGTCAGATGACAATTTTGTAACTTTTAATAGTTGATGGACTCAACAAAGTAATATCCTATAGTCAACGGACTATTTTGTAATTTTGATAGTCGAAAGAGTCAACAAAGCAATAACTTATAGTCGATAGACTATTTGTGTAACTTACCCTTTTTTAAATAATATATGATGGTTACAAGGTATATCTGTTCAAGATTTTTATTAACTATTAATAACGCTTGAACCAAACCCCTTCATAATTTTTTTTCTTTTTACAGGCGTGCTGCTATGGATTATATAGAAGCAATGAAGGAGCTGGCAAGCGAGGTTCTTGATCTGCTGGGCGAGGGTCTATGGATCCCGGAAAAGCAGGTCTTCAGTAGGCAAATCAAGGACGTCCAAAGCGACTCGGTCCTAAGGTTCAATCATTATGCAGCGGTGAAGCAGCAGGGCCCATTCTCGAAAGGTTGTCAAGAGGATCGAATCGGATTTGGGGAGCATTCGGACCCTCAGATCCTCACCATACTGCGATCCAACGATGTTGGTGGGCTTGAAATTTGTTTGAATGATGATGGGCTTTGGATCCCGGTTCCACCTGACCCTACTCAATTCTACTTGATCATTGGGGATGCCTTGCGGGTCAGTTTTTAAATTATATTCTCTCAACTAATGACTCCACTATAATAAGATATAATTGAACAATAGATAGTCTTTTATTCTAGGTATTTAATATTTTGTCGAAATATATATTTAACATTTTTAAATTGTTATTTAAAGTGTTTGATCATTAACGATGATTAAAAAATTGTTATCCAATTAGTGTTTATATAACATGCTTATTTTTCATTAATACTAATTTTATTTTATTTTAAAATTGAAACCATTAGTTTTTTAGACCCACAAAATCCTTAAACTATCTAAAATCTCAAAATCTTCGAAATTTCTAAGTTTAAATCCCTAAATTTCATATATCGTCATTGAATCAGTCACTTCCAATCACTTCTTATGTCGTCACAATAGTTTTTCTTGCCTTTATATGTTGTCACTCGAAATCGCACGCCATCCCTAGATTCTGTTGCACAAAAACATTTTTTTCACTCAACTATCATTTGTCTGTCATCATCTTTAAGTATACACCTTTGCCTATACCTCCAGTTATCATTCATAGCCTAATCTCCAACCTTTAAGGAATTTTGTGCATTAGGAATTCAAGCAGAGTCTAGAAAATTTAAAATACGACTTTCTAAAAAAAAAAAAGTAGTTTTTTATTTATTTTTGTAAAATCAATATTAATAAAAATAATGATATATGTCAAGCATATATTGATTAATTTTCTTTAACTATCATTGACAAAATAATCATAAAATGAGAAATTCAAGCAGAGTCTAGAAAATTTAAAATACGACTTTCTAAAAAAAAAAAAGTAGTTTTTTATTTATTTTTGTAAAATCAATATTAATAAAAATAATGATATATGTCAAGCATATATTGATTAATGTTTCTTTTAACTATCATTGACAAAATAATCATAAAATGAGAACAAAATAAAACTTTAACACCTATTTTGATAAAAAAAAAGTTAAACATCTAAAATAAACAAAAAAGTATAATTTAGAGTTTTTTAGTTAAACCCTATAATATTATCTATGCTTTCCAATTAGTAATGTTAATTGGGCAGGTTTTAACAATTGGGAGATTTGTGAGTGCGAGGCATAGGGTATTGGCCAACACATGTGGTGATTCAAGGATGTCCATCATGTACTTCGGAGCGCCGCCTCTTGACGCAACCATATCTCCTCTCCCGCAGTTCGTTTCATCCCAAAAGCCAAGGCTTTATAGGCCATTTACTTGGGGCGAATACAAGAAGGCTGCCTACTCCTCTCGTTTGGGGGATTGCCGTCTTGACCTCTTCAAGCCAGGGATTTAAATAAAGGGTAAAGTATGAAAATGGTCCCTAGACTATAGGATACTATTTTATTAAGTCTTTTGACTATCAAAATTATAGAATGGTCCTCCAACTATAGAGTATTGCTTTGTTGAGTCCCTCCACTATTAAAAATTACAACATGGTCACTCGACTATTCAATATGTTCCAAACTCGTCTTTTTTTGTTAAAAATTGATGGTCGTCTGAGTTGGATGTTAACATGATGATTGAAATATGATAGTTGTTTGAGATTTTATGATCATATTTTATCATTTCACAATTAACATGTTAACGTTTAGCTCAAAATGCTATCAATTTTTTTACGGAAAAGGACTAATTTGGAACATAATGAATAGTTAGTTGACAATTTTGTTACTTTTAATAGTTGAGAGACTCAACAAAACAACACTCTATAATCAGAGGATCATTTTGTAACTTTTAATAGTCGTTGCACTTAATAAAACAATACCATATAGTCGAGGATCATTTGTATAATTTACCCTTAAATAAATATCAACATATTGAAATATGAAATTCATGTTAGTAGACGGTTTAAAACTTACTTTGTTGTTATGCAATCAAATTGAAATCAGTAATTTCAATTATATTTTTATTCTTAGATTATGATTTTGTTGTATAGAAAAAAATTAATTAGCGTCATATAATGTATTGGATAAGAAAAAACAAATGTTGAATATAAGCACCACATTTCTTCTTTCAAACTTTTCTACTGAGGCTTGAAAATAACGTCCAGATAATGAGATACAAATGTAAAATTTTATATTATAGAATAAATTTATAAAATTTTTAAAATAAGAATATTATTAATTAAAACATAAAATTATATTTAAATTATATTATAGTTTATAGGGATTTTTTAAAAATAGTTTATAGGGTAAATTATACGTTTAGTACATAAATTATTAGTTTTAGTTCGTTTTTATATCTAAATTTTAATTTGTTTCAAAATAATAGTAACATTTATTTTTCTTTCATTTTCTCATTAAAAAGCAAAATTGTTACAACATGACATTTTTTATGGGTAAACTGCATCAATTCATTACTCATCTGTCTTGTCACTACTATTTTGGTCACTTAAGTTTAACTTTTTTTTAATTTAATTACTTAACTTTCAAATTACTTCTAATTTAATCACTCTATTATTTAAATTGATTTTTTTATTTTAATTATATATTAACAAAATAATAATAAAAATGTCATATCACAAAATTATTAATAAAATAAAATAGAGTGATTGAAACATTAGAAATCAAAGAATCTTTACATTTTCTAGTGCTCCCAAAGATGTTTCTATTTCAGTCTAGCAATCAAAGAATCTTTGCATTTCCTAATGCTACCAAGGATGTTTCTTTTGTGTCTTAGAGTTTTGGGTGTAACAATTTTATATTTTCATTCATGGGAGCTATGTTCAACTGAATCGAGCGAAGAAGATTTTGAAAATCTAGATGGTCTTGCCATGTCACTAGAAAACGAAAAGGAGGAGCTGTCGCTTTTGAAGTATTAGTACCAACTTGAAGAAGAATCGAACAATAGTCAGAACCCAATCTCTCAAGATGCAAAGTCATAGAATTCGGATATAAATTTAACCGACAATCGTTAACCAAGAATCTTTCAAATCTTTGGCGTAACGAACCCGAGACCAAGTAAATAGATGACGACGAAAGCCAACATCTGATAATGCATTATCAAAGAAAAAATTACAAAATCCCCTACTTATTCCACTTCGAAAGAAATAAGTATCTAGATTCCACCGCTAAACCCCTATGATTCAATACGGAAGGAATTTGGAAAACCAAGTTGCTTGACCACAGCATCGGCAAAAATACTACTAATTCTGGGTTCCAAGATAGCAACCATCGAAGGTTGATGCTTTAACACAAACTGCTTAAAATAAAGTTGTTTTGTGAGGCTGTCAGCACACTAAAAATTCCAAAAACATGTAATTAATCATAAAAACAATGGGAGAGTTAGGATTGACCTAGTTTAGATAGAGGTGGAGAAATTCCACCATCCTCAACCATCAAAGAGTACATGGGAAATAGTCAGATTTTCTTGTTCATCATGTGGAATCGACGGATCCCGATGTTCAAATATCATTCCACCAATCATACGTGATGTCGATTGAACCCAATAAGAAACTAAAGGCCTGCCTGGGGGTTTGTGACTACGTTGTTTTTTGACCTTCAAACCTTTGGAATCGATTACTTTAACACCCTTAGAAGGACTAAACTCGTTGTTTTCAATACGACTCTTTATCGACATTCAGTTCTACTGTTTCCATTCATCAATATTTATCGCTAGATGAGAACCCCTATTGATTTTTCAGAAATTGTACAGTAACTTGAGGTACTTGACCTTCAACTGGTGTGTTCAATATGGACATTTTCAATTTGTTTCAAGATGCCATCAGTCAGGCTGGTTTTTTATTTGGTGATTCCTTGCGGATAAGAATCTGTGGAGTAGTCGAGGACCAGAGGCGTTAATTACTTGATTTTTTGGTAGAATATTCTTTGAGGACTACTTGTTATATTTTGACATAAATTATATTTAGTAATTAAGTTAGATTTTATTATAAATCTAGTGGTCGAAGATTTCTTGGTAATTGACTGTATTTAATAAAATAAATATTAATTTTAGGTAAGAAATAATTCTTGGTGACCAAGTATTTGGTTCTATAAATAGAGATTATATCTTAACCTCTAGGGTTATGTGTGAGATATTTATTTTGGAGAGATAAAATTCCTTTTGTGATCTCTATAACTTCTGGGCTTTATGTTGTAGAGATAATCTTGTAGGGATGTTGGAAGAGTGTTTTGGGATATGTCAGATCTTGATATCTATACTAGGTTTTGGGATACATGTGATATCATGTATTTGTACTCTTCATATTCTCTACGTTTATAGTGGATTGTTATCCATTTTGCCCGTGGAGGTAGGCAAGGCCGGACCACACTAATTCTTGTTTCTTTTGCATGTCTTATTTTATGTTGATATCACTTTGGTTATTTTTCCGCTTCCAAATTCCTAACAAGTTGTATCATGAGCTATAGTTCAGGCTGTGGAGTTTTGAAGAAATTTGTTGATTCGTGTTTTATTAGTGATTTTGAAGACATGCAAGATAAATTTGTTGCAATGAATTTTCAGTTGCAGAGGAGTAATTCTCGATTGATCTAGTGTTATTTTAATGGATGTTGTGTAAGAATTGAATTCATTGAAAATTTTACATTGGTGCTTCGACAAATGTGCGAACTTACGTAAAGATTAAAGTTGTTAAAGACTTAAAGACCAATTTTTGATGAAATTTAGGTTAAGGTGGAGATTTGTTATATTTTGACCTAAATTATAATTGATAATTAAGTTAGATTTTATTGTAATTCTAGTGGCTCAAGATTTCTTGGTAATTAACTTTATTTATTAAAGTAAATAATTATTTTAGGCAATAATTCTTATGGAATAAGAATTCTTGATGACCAAGTATTTAACTTTATAAATAGAGATTATGTCTTAATCAGGGTAATGCGAGAGAGAATTATTTTGGAGAGATGTAATCATTTTTGGGATATTTGTAACTTTTGGGGTTTATGTTGTAGAGATAGTTTTTTTTAAGGATGTTGGAAGAGTATTTTGGGATATATTGGGTTTTGGTATCTATACCAGGTTTTGGGATACTTGTGATATCATGTATTTGTAATCTTCGTGTTCTCTACGTTTATAGTGGATCATTATTCATCTCGCTCGTGGAGGTAGGCAAGGTCGAATCATATTAACTATTGTTTCTTGTGCACGTCTTTTTTATGTTAATATTACTTTGGTTATTTTTCCTCTCCCTAATTCCTATCAAGTTGTATCATGAACCTTGGTTTGGGCTGTGGAGTTTTGAAGAAATTTGTTATTGCATGTTTTGTTATCCATTTTGGAGACATGTGAGATGTATTTACTGCAATGAATTTTAGTTGTAGAGGAGTAATTCTCGATTGATCTAGTGGCACTTTAATGGATATTGTGTAAGAATTAAAGTCATTGAAAATTTTACATTGGTGCTTCGGCAGACATGCGAGTTATGTAAAGATTGAAGTTGTTAAAGACTTAAAGACAAATTGTTGTTGAAATTTAGGTCAAGCTGGAGTTTTTTTTTATTTTGACCTAAATTATAATTGATAAGTAAGTTATATTTTATTGTAATTCTAGTGGTTGAAGATGTAACATCTTAATCCACTGCGACCCGAAGATCGATTGATTATTACGCTACACGGGACCATCGAGGCCGTTAACCCAAAAAATTTATTTTTAAAATAATTAAAACATCCATTGAAAATCATCCAAAGTAAATAAAAGTATAATACAGGAGTTTTAAAAAATAGGTGTCCTAAAAAATATACATCCAACAGTTTATAAGAGTGATTTAAAATACAATACAACTCGAGTACAAGAGAGTCCATATACATTACATGCACTCTAAAAATATAATCAAGACGTACTCAAAAGATGACGTCGGTCTGGAATGAGTATTGTGCGATAAGATCCTCTTGAGAACCTGCGCATGGAAACAAATTTCGAACGTTGAACTCACAAGCTTAATGACACACTAATAACCAAACTATACTATATACATCCATTATATGATCATGCTTGGTAACATAAATATTTGCATACAATAATGAAAAACTATACATATATACAAAGGTGGGCATCACCGTGTGGTTGGCGAGTTTCACTAATCTCATAGATAAACACCCCTCTAGCCTACCTAGGGTGAGATTCAAAATTTTTACATAAAAAAGTTCACCCCACCAATATACTCCATACGAGTACTTGGTGCATCTATGCCCGATCGAGAAAGAAGTGCCTTCTGCACTAATTAAGACTTGCCTGGACATTCTACCACACAAACATTTACCTAGCTACTAGAGTAACCTGGGTGTCCCTGTTCTTTCATGAGCACCATACAAGGATAGTTTTATGATTTTCTAACTTATATTGTTTCTATATGTAATTATACTCTTTCACGTTATTCTCACTTGAAGTCTTATTTATGGAGTTTAGATAGCCTTTGGTCCCCTAACAAAAAATACTTTAGATGTGATAGGTTTCTTACCTAAATTATAACGAGGTAATGATACTCTTAATTGGAGAATCGATACTGACATACTAGGGTATCGATACTACTCCCAGTATTGATACCAAATTATGATTCAAAGTTTTAAAATTTCCCCTAGTATCGACACTCTTATCTAGAGTATCAAAACCTCTATATGAGAGTATCAATACTTCTCCAAAGATCAGTACTAAAAATAGTTTTGATGTTTTGAAAAAATGTCTTAGTATTGATACCCCTAATTGGAGTAACGATACTTTACCCCCATTATCAGTACTCCCATGAGTACCAATACTAAAATTGCCTATTGGAATATGCTAAGTGTGCTCGATATTGATACTATCTTGCGAGTATCAAAACCTGGCCAACAATATCGATACTCAGTGTATGAGTATCGATACTTACCTTTCCAAACTCCTCTAATTCAAGCTAGCTGATGAACAATATCAATACCATTTTTTCAGTACCGATACTCGAATCCATAAATATCCTATTTTGGGAACAAAAATGTAGCCTAACATAACCAATTCTCCCTTTTAAGGCCATTAAATGGTGTTTAAGTCTTATGTGATATATTAGGGGACATAAATAGTCCTTTTTCATGCTTAATAACATTATATACTAGCATTCGCCATGGATATGCTCACATTTTTCATAAACTAATACAAGCTATATAAATGTACTTAATGACCCACAAATGATATAGGAAAGTTATAAATATGTTACCTTAATCTCCAAGCTGAAGGAAACATCCTCAATCAACCTAGGTTTAACTTCTCTTTTCCTTTAGCTTTAGAACCTTCACCAATTTCTCTCACTAATATAACATGGGAAAATGAGTTAGAATCCCTAAATTTCATAAAATCCCTAAATTTCTAAACCCCACTAAACCCCCATATATGATCATTATTGCCAAACCTTATGTTTGAGAGCTTAAATGAAAGATTGAGGTAAGGAGATCATGATTCTTACCTCAAAAAATCTGAAATGTGGTTCAGAGTCTACAAGCTTCCATCTTGAAGAAAGTTTGGAAGAGGAAAAACTATAAGAATGGTAAAGATGAAGGTGGGGACAAATAAGGCTAGAAATGGGGGGAAAAGAAGAGTGGGTAAGCCATATTACATTATCACCATTAAAACAAATTGAACTTTTGGTTTAAAAAATGGTATAATGTCTCTTTTAGCCCTCCAACTTCCACTAATATATTAAAATGGACCATGGATCTAAAACAAGCCCACTTTCATTTTAACTTGATTCAAGCTATTCTATAAGTCTATTGGGATCATTTTATTGTTCTTGTGTTAGCCCAAAACTCCTAACCTAAAAATTAGGGTGTTACAAAATATTTCTTGGTATTAACTTTATTTAATAAGTAAATATTTATTTTAGGTAAGAAATCTTATGGAATAAGAATTCTTGATGACCAATGATTTTATTCTATAAATAGAGATTATGTCCTAACCTTTAGGGTTATGTGTAAGAGAATTATTTTAGAGAGATATAATCTTTTTTGATATATTTGTAACTTTGGGGTTTATGTTACAGAGATAGTTTTGTAAGGATGTTAGAAGAGTATTTTTGGATATACCAGGATTTAGTATATATACTATGTTTTGGGATACTTGTGATATCATGTATCTGTACTCTTCATGTTCTCTACGTTTATGGTGGATTTTTCTTCATCTCGCTCGTGGAGGTAGGCAGGCCAAACGACATTATCTCTTATTTCTTATGCATGTCTTATTTTATGTTGATATCACTTTGGTTATTTTTCCACCCCCTAATTCCTTTCAGATCGTATCATTAGGTATGGTTTGGGCTGTGGAGTTTTAAAGGAATTTATTATTATGGTTTTGGTTATCCATTTTGGAGACATGCAAGATGAAATTGGAGCAATGCACTTTTAGTTTTAGAGGTGTAATTCTCGATTGATCCAGTGATACTTTAATGGATATTATGTAATAATTGAAGTTATTGACGATTTGACAACAATACTTTGACATATATGCAGTTTAAGTAGAGATTGAAGTTGTTGAAGACTTGATGACCATTTTTTTGGATGAAATTTAGGTCAATGAGGAGATTTGTTATATATTGACCTAAATTATAATTGGTCATTAAGTTAGATTTTATTTTAATATTAGTGGTTGAAGATTTCTTGGTAATTGACTTTATTTATAAAGTAAATATTTATTTTAGGAAAAAGTTTTTATAGAATAAGAAAAATTTATGACCAAGTATTTGACTCTATAAATAGAGATTATGTCTTAACCTTTAGGGTGTGTTTGGTTCACGGAACGTAAGATTACTAGTGGGACTAAAAGATTACTAGGGAATAGGATTATGGGGAATGTTGTATTTTGTGTTTGGTTGGTTTAGCAGGAATGTAACATTACCGTGTTTGGTTAAAGGAATAAAAGATTATTGGAATGTATATTTGACCAAATTGTCCTTATTATATATTTGGTTTTTTAAAAAGTTAGAAAATATTTATATATTTTCTTTAAAAAATTTAAATTCATAAAATTTATATATATATTATTTACAAAATTGAAAATATAAAAAGGTTTAATGAAAGGATAAAATTTTATTTTAACCCCTGAACTTCATATAAAATTTTAATTATATACTTTTTTTTGTAAATATGAAATAGTTTAAGGATAAATTTGTAATTTAACATTCGTAGAATTTTTATTATTCAATGACAGAATAAAAATATTTTTGAAAGAAATTTTTTAAGGGCATTTTAGTCCAAAATGCCGGTAATCAAACAATACCTAAAGAAATGGAGGTAATGCCATTCCCGGTAATATACCCCAAAAAATCCATTATTGGTAATGTACGATTACCGGGAATGACATTCCCGGCCAACCAAATGGGGGAATGTGGATTCCATTCCCATGGGAATCTCACATTCCCCCAACCAAACACACCCTTAGGGTTATTTGAGGGAGAATCATTTTGGAGAGATGTAATCTTTTTTGGGATATCTATAACTTTTAGGGTTTATGTTACCGAAATAGTTTTGTAAGGACATTATAAGAGTGTTTTAGGATATACTGGGTTTTAATATCTATAGCGATTTTTGGGATACAAGTGATATCATGTATTTGTACTCTCTATGTTCTCTATGTTTATACTGGATTGTTGTTCATCTTACGCATGGAGGTAGAGAAGATCAAACCACACTAAGTCTGGTTTCTTCTGCATGTCCTATTTTATGTTGATATCACATCGGTTATTTTTTTGTTCCCAAATTCCTAACAAGTGGATTCTTGAGCTTTGGTTTCAGATGTGGAGTTTTGAAGGAATTTGTTGTTGTAGATTTTATTAGTGATTTTGGAGACATGTAAGATGAATTTACTAAAATGAATTTTCAATTATAGAGGAGAAATTCTCAATTAACATAGTGATACTTTATTGGATATTATGTAAGAATTGAAGTTTGAAGATTTGACACTGAGGCTTTAACAAATATGCAACTTATATAAAGATTGAAGTTGTTGAAGTCTCGGAGACCAATTTTTGATGAAATTTAGGTAAATGAGAGATCTTTTATATGTTGACCTAAATTATAATTGATAATTAATTTAGATTTTATTTTAATTCTAGTGGTTGAAGATTTCTTGGTAATTGACTTTATTTAATAAAATAAATATTTATTTAAGGCTAAAATTCTAATGGGATAAGAATTCTTGGTGACCAAGTATTTGACTTTATAAATAGAGATTATGTTTTAAGTTGTAGGGTTATGTGAGAGAGAATTATTTTGGAGAAATGTAATTTTTTTGGGATCTTTGTATCTTTTGGGGCTTTTATTGCATAGATGGTTTTGTAGGGATGTTGAAAGATTTATTTTGGGATATATATGGTTTTATATCTATATCGGATTCTGGGATACATGTTATATCATATATTTTTACTCTTCATGTTCTCTACGTTTATAATTGATTATTGTTCATATCACCCGTGTATGTAGACAAGATCAAACCACATTAACTTTTTTTTTGTTCATATCTTATTTTATGTTAATATCTATTTGGTTAATTTTCTTCTTACAAATAATTAAAAAGTTTGATCACAAGCTATGGTTTGGGTTGTGGAGTTTCTAAGTATTTTTTGTTGTGAACTTTGTTAGGTATTTTGGAGACATGCATGATGAATTTACTGAAATGGATTTTCAGTCACAGAGGAGTAATTTTCGATTGATCCAACGATACTTCAATGGATATTGTGTAAGAATTGAAGTTGTTGCAGATTTGACAACGGTGTTTCAATAAATATGCAACTTCCATAAAGATTGAAGTTGTTGAAGACCTGAATACTAATTTTGGATGAAATTCAAGTCAAGGGGGAGATTTTTTATATTTTGACATAAATTATAATTGGTAATTAAGTTAGATTTTATTGTAATTCTAGTGGTTGAAGATTTCTTGGTAATTAATTTTATTTAATATAGTAAATATTTATTTTAGGCAAGATTTCTCATGGAATAAGAATTCTTCGTGACCGAGTATTTGGGTCTATAAACAGAGATTATGCCTTAACCTTTAGGGTTATGTGAGAGAATTATTTTAGAGAGATGTAATTTGTTTTAGGATTTCTGTAACTTTTGAGGTTTATGATGTAGAGATAGTTTTGTAGGGATGCTAGAAGAGTGTTTTGGGATATACTGAATTTTGAAATCTATACCGGATTTTGAGATAAATGTGTTGTCATATATTTGTATTCTTCATGTTCTCTATGTTTATAGTGGATTGTTGTTCATCTCGCCAAGGTCGAACCGCGTTAACTCTTTTTTAGCACCTCACCATTAAAAGCTTAAAGAGACTACATTTTTATGGGTAAATCACATCATTCATCACTCAACTACCTTCTCACTCTTATTTTGGTACTAAAGTTTAAAAATTTTCAATTTAACTACTGAACTTTCAAATTGTTCCTATTTTAGACACTATAATTTATTTTATCAACAATTTTTGTGACATGATATTTATTATTATTATTTTATTAATATATAATTTAAAATAAATAAATAAATTTGAAAGTTAGAGTGATTAAATTAGGAGTAATTTGAATTTTAAGTAATTAGGTTAAAAAATTTAAACTTTAGTGACCAAAATATGAGTGAGAAGATAGTTTAGTGATGAATGATACAGTTTATCCAGAAAAAAGTGCCACCCAAATCACTTGTTAAGTTTTAAACGATGAGGTATGAAAACGAAACGAAATTAAATGTTAGGTATGATTTTGAAAAATTTGAAAATTAAGGTGATAAAAATGACTAAAACTAATAGTTTAGGTACTACACATGTAATTTACCCTTAATTATATATGTATTTATGAAAATATTTTAATTATAAATAAATTAAATTAAATTTATATTCATAACATAAGCATTGAGTTATTTTATTTTTAATATTTTTAAGTTTTCTTAAGCATTTTTTAATTTGTCTAAGTATTCTTTTTTATTTTTATAATTTTTCTCAATAATAATTCAATCTTCATGTTATATCTATGGATATGAAACATTTTTAATTTATCTAAATACTATTCTTATAAAAATAAATTAAATTATATTTATGAAAACAATTAAAATAATATTTCATAAACAAATATTTAATATATATAGTTATAACATGAAGATTGAATTATTTTTAAGAAAATTTAAAATAAAAATAAAAATATTTAAATAAAGTAAAAATGTTTGAGAAAACTTAAAAATATTAAAAAAAAATAATTCAATGCTTATGCAACAAATCTAATTTTAATTTAATTTATATAAAATTAATACAGTTTCATTAATGTATGTATAATGAATTACCATTACAGTTCAATCTATAAATTGTTATTGGTAAGACTTCACAAATGAACAAGGTGGTTTTGTGGTTAGGCATGGTGCCATTCATTCATAGCACGTTCGTTCAAATCCCATTGGAAGCATATTTTGTTCTCTTCTACTGCTTCGCCTTTAAAATAAATTTTGTTGTGTGACATAACACGTGGACATGAATGTCTAATTAGTAGAAGGGTTGACCGTTAGTCAACTAATAGTTAATGATATAAAAAATTAATCCAACCTATAAAATTAATTGAAACCGACTTGAGTCAAAAGTGCTTGTAACCCAAGGTGTTGATGATCCGAAATCAATTCAAGTCTGAACTGGTGTTGACATGACTGATTTTAGATATGAACCATGTTAGAATATGCCTAAAAACCAACCATATGATGATTGTGTGAACACATTTTATTTACCGATTTTATTAAATAAAGGCATTGCCACTATTATTTTCAATTATATATCTTTGTCTAACATAAACTGAAAGATAGTAAAGTCCACATGGTAATATGATTATTATTAAATATCCTTAGTCGAATATTATTATAGGTATGAACAATAATAATATGTTTAAGACTAACGTGTTATTGATTGATGGTAATGAATTGTCATTGACATAGAGATGTCAGAATCGGTGCATGAATATGTTGTTAGAGAAGAACATATTGGATTGACCCACTATGAGCATATATCTTGGATTATTATGTAATGGTTACAACATTGCTTATGGTGATGACTATATGTATGATCCGCAAACTTGAGATCGTTACTATTTCATCATATATTGTTGTATGTTTTGATACAGTTAAACATGCTTCATAATTGATTGCACTATAAAGACTGATATTTAATATATCTCGATATATATAGTGGGATGTGAATGATTAAGATAGGATTTGTCATTCCTACATAATAGGAAATGTATCACAAGTCACTTGATTGAGCGACACTAGAAATGCATGGCCATGCTTGAATAAGTTTATATGAGATATCACAAATTATTCGTTAATCATAGTCTACTCTAGATATCAAGAAATAATAGATGGTTATACAAGTGTTACTATTCCGAGACTTGTGACTATTCTAGATATAAAGGACAAAATAATGTAATACATAAAAGAGTCAGTCACGAAGATGATATGTCGAATCATAATTTCTTGTAACTTAGGTAACAACGATATATTGCTAGATGTCACTCATTATTTGTAATAATTAGAATGATTCTAATAATTACTACTAATGTTACAAGAACCTACAGGGTCATACCCTAAGGTTGAAATGAGCAAATATTAAATTGTACAATGCAATTAGAGTTAATATATGTATATTTGATATACATATAATTTAATTATCCCGAATAAAATAAGTGGACATTAAAAGAATGTAATTATGATTACAACTCTTTTAATGAATATTTAATTCAAAATAATTAAAGAAGATTAAATTTCAGAATAATTAAAATAAGATTTTAATTAATTTAGAATTTCAAAACGTTAAGGTAACTCGTATATATAAAGATAAATAAGGGTCTAGCAGCCGTTCTTCTTGATCTTTTAGTTGATTTTTCTCAAAACGATTTTTTGAGAAAAAGTAAAAAAATATTTGCTTTAAATCGGGTGAACCAAGTAGAGGCCGAGACGTTTTCGTGGAGGCTTGCGGTTCAAATCGTTTGTGATCACTATTACAGGTTAATGCAATCTTGCTATTTTTCAAGGAACCCAATGTAAGTAATTGTATCCCTTTCCTCCTGTTTTCAGTTTTATCGTACATGGATCGCTGGTGAGAACGTCGAGTTTTGTTTCCGCTACGCCATGAGGTGCGCCAACGGTTCCAACAAACCCAACCTGCACCTGACCTAAGAAAACCCTAAACTCAAATTGAACATAATAATGTCATAACCAAACCCGACGACTTGATATGAACCCGAACCTGAATTAACCTGATAAGTAACTGATATTACCTGACCTGTTATCAACTTGATTTATAATTGACTCAACTTGTAAATGATTCGACTTGTCATTACATTGATTTGATATTGATTCTAATTCATATTTACCTGACTTGTAAGTTACAATTGATGATATTGTAAGATTATAAATTTATGATAATATATTGTGATAAAATAATTCTTCAGTGTTTAAGACACATGATTAACTATGAACATTAAATTAGTATATCTACTTTTCATATTTATAAATTATAATTTATAAATATACTCAAAAGTTGTGCGTGATCCTTGAAATTGACAATATGGAAGTAAGGCATCTCCTACAAAGGAAGAATCACCGTAATACAGAATCTACGTTATATCAGCATGTTTGTGAATTACTTAAAATGAATTGGGAAGTAGAACTTGAACATGTATTTCGAGAAGGAAACATGATTGCAGACGACATGAAAAAACTTGTTTGGGAAGGGGATCGAGGACATCAAGTATGCGAGTTCCCACCGGAAGAAATAACGATACTCTTTCAAGAGGAGAGCTAGTAGACAAGATGATTTGCTAGGTTTATCTCGTCTTTGTTCGTAAAAAATAATTTAGGATTGATAAAGTTAATAACATATTTTTTTCAAAATTTAAAATAATTTATTAATTATAATCATTAGATTAATAAATATAATTATAATTATTAGATTACTAGATTTAGTTTCTATATTCATTATGATCATTATATTAATAAATTTGCTTTATATATTAAATAAAATGATTCGAGTGTGACACAAAATCACCAAACTATTTTTTTTATTGAAACCATACTCAGTTTTAAAACATTTAAACAAGATATGAAACCATAACAATTTACAAAAGTAGAGCCCTAATTTAGAAACTCTATAAATAAAATGAATAATTAAAATATTACAAGTTGACTTATTTAAAATCATGATCAATATGGCCGCTAAGCCATCATCATTGCACTCTAGTATTCCGTTGAGACTTTTTCGATGATATCGCTGTCCCAATGTTGTAACACCCTAAATTCTGGGTTAGTAGTTTCGGGTTTATCTGAGAGTCATGTGAACCTTGTAAATTTCATAATTTAAGTTATTGGACTTAATTGGGTTAGAATTGAGCCTGCTTAACCATATAAGGGAGATTTTTGAATAGTAAAAAGTTGCGGAATAATCTATTGTGCAATTTCACCTTTTCCGAAATATGAGGAATTTTATATCTGATTTCCATCTTCTTCACTTGATTTCATCCTTCCCATTTCCTTTTCCCATTTCCTTCTCCAATTTACTAGCTTAATGGTAAGATCTTGAGAACCTTCTATACTTCTTTTTGAGCTTTAATTTCATTCATAATCTATCTAACAATATCCTTGTAATGGTTAAAAGCTTTTGGCTCCTTGTTGGCAAGAAAAATGTGGTTTTATCATCCAAGACTTGGTGGAGGGTGATTACTAACTAAAGGAGATGCATTTTATGATTCTTTAACCAAGGTAGTGTATTTCTAATCCTTTGGAGTGTTAAGGCTTTCATAAACATGACGATTTAATAATATTTGACTATTTGAGCATTTTAGGCTTTGTAAGCTCAATGTTCGAATGTTTTTCGTTTGCAGGATAATATATTAAGCCATACGAGGAGCACTGTCACAACAGGAGTTCCAACATTCCTCATAGAGTACTGTATGGTTATTTGTAGTAGGTATGTGTATTCATAGAAATCTTATGTATGTATTGTAAACTTTGAGTTGTATTACTTGTTTTAAACTATGTCATGAAGCTCCGATTTATAAAAAGGATTTTATTACTATTATTGATATATTTTTTTTACAAATTTATGGTGTTTTAAATGAAAAAATATAGTCATTTGGTGGTTCCATGTGATATTCAAATCATCTAAACTTTAGGTCGGATCAAATTAGGGTTTTACAAACACACTTTACGTAACTTGTAACCTGTGAATAGAAACATATTCCAAATGCTAAGCTCACAAGCCCCACACCACGAAATAAGCCTACTATACTACATGTGTAGACACCCATTTTTGTCTGGGTTCTAATCTTTTTCATGTTATTATTATTATAATCATCATCATCATATTAATATTATTTCTTTTTTATTTTATAGGCGCACTACAAATTAAGTCAAATATAACCACCTAAGTTTAGGGTTAGCCACCTACCTCTGTCGTGGCCAATGAAGGGGAGCTGCTCCCATCGCTGTCAAACATTCGTCTGACTTCTCTCCCCCTACACCAATTCTAGTCCACAATTGTTGCAACAGAAAAATCAATCAAATCCAACCAAACCAATCAAAAATGAAAAAAAAATCAAAATCAATAGGCTAATCCCAGAAAATCTGGGGCATTGAATATCTATGATTTCCTTTACCAACTCTACCAAATAAGCACCATGTGGTAATGATTTCTTCATCATCATTAAAAGAGAGGAGATCAGTTCAAAAAAAAAAAGCAAATGAAGAAAAATATAGAAGGTTTGAAAATATATAAAAAAAGGGGGAAGATAGAAAGAATGGGACTTATCTTGCTAGTTGATTGTTGGAGAGCACATGGGTTATCGAAAATATAACACCTTAAACCCGAATGGGCCTAAATTGTCACATTGGGCCGCTGAAGTTGCCCGTAATTTGTAAAACATGTTTATTCAAATTTTAAAACACACAATGATATCAAGACTAAACATAAATAACTATTATAAAACATTTTATAAACTGGAGCTCTGTGACACATGGTTTAAATCAAAATAATACAACTCAAAGTTATAAATTTGAATACATGAGTAAGATTCTATGAATACATATGACCACTAAAGCTATGGTACACTACTGTGAAGGAGATGCTGAAAGTCTTGTTGCGACGATGCTCCACGAACTACTCAACCTACTGACATGCCAACGGAAAACATTCGAAGGCTGAACTTACAAAACCCAATAATATATAGCTAATCTAGAGCAACATTATAAGTCTCATAAACATAAGAATGCTATATATATGGTACTAAGCAATAGGTACATACATAATCAAGAGTAAGTGTTATATACTTAAGCCTTTATTAATATATCACTGAAGTAGGAGTCTCACTTTTCCCTTAACCTATGCTAAGGGTTTGCCATGAGTACACCTCTAAAGGGTCTATAAGCCTAATGACTGTAATTGCATTGCACTATCTAAATATGATACTTACACTCCTGTGCATTATCTGAATGCAACACTAACTATTCTATGCTTCATTTGAATGTAACACTAACTCTAATGTGCATTATCTGAATACAACACTGAAACTACTATGCAACACATAATCATAAAACATACAAGCTAAAGTAGGACTCATGGTGTGGCTGGGGGTTCTGCATCTCGAGCACATACCCCTCTAGCCTACCTAAGATACTATTAAGTATCTGAAGTGAGATCCAGAGCTGCATCGGAAGCGTACACCCTACCAATTTACTCCGCAAGTTTTAGGGCATTTGTGTCCAGCTGGAATCTAAATTGCCTTGGCACTAACTAGTATATACTTGGACATTCTATACAAACAAGATAATCATCATATTGCTAAAGTAACTCAGGTGTCGTAAGTGTTTCTCGAGCTTCACACAAATGCTAGTTTTATGATACTTACCTCTTTAGAGATTTTAAGCTATTATTGATATTGTTACTGCTCTCCCTAACTACTATCTCGTTCCTTCTCTCATCTAGAATGTTAGGTAAGGGTTTATTAGTATGTTACTATAAATAGCCTACTCTAATCTGGTTGTTTGCTACTTAAGGGCATTTTACTCATTCTCTGTCTCTAGAGAAGTCTTTACGAATTTCATGACTTTATAATGATTAATGTTCTTATTGTTTACTGGTTGTGATACTTGCTAGCCCGATACTTGATACAGTTTCATTTCTAGATAGTAATACTCTATTTGATCTCACTACGCTTTCCCTCAATTTTCCCTCGAATTAAAGGGATGACCGTATGTCTATAATTCTTTTTCATTCTCATAGTACATAATTTTATTGTTACATGATATGTTATTTGGTCATACCGCTTGTTGATACACTCTCAACAACGATCCTTTATTCTTAGATATCCGCTACATGCTTAACTGAAGATACTTGAATGCATTACGCCTGATATGGTTACTCTGGTTGTAACCCACTCCTACGAGTGTCTCTAGGCCCCTTTGTTCATTTACATCTCCCACAGAATAAATTCTACCATTAGGGACTATCCTTAGCTCTTACGAAGCTTAACTCGGTCGAAACTGATCTTCCAAGGTGTCACACCCCAAACTAAGGCCTATTTTTTTTCTTAAAGTTAATTTTGAATACTAAATTGAAAATTTAGTGAAATTTGGGGATAATAATAAATTTAATTAAAATTTGGATCCAATTCATGAGGCAAGTAAAGTTCAAGGACCTATGGCATGATTTTACCATTTTTCTTTTTGAGTGTGTTTAAAACCCAAAATCTGAGACTTTCCAAAAAATCTTTTCTCTCTCTTTCCTTTTCTCTTTTAGCCATTTATCTCGAAAAATCTTCAAACTTCTTTTTATCGCTGACTGTTGCCCCGTTTAGTACACAACCCACACCTTTAGATTCCTTGTGCTATCCCAAGTCCACTGGTGTTTGCTTTTCATTGTTTTCGTCGATGTGTGGAGGGGTGAGCATAAACTAGTTTTCGACTAAGCGTAATCGAGCTCATTTTCGTTCACTGTGGTGAAACAAGCTAGGTAAGTGCTTTAAAATACTTAAAAATAAGTTTTAGAAATTTCTAGAACTTTTTCCACCACCAAACGCTGTCAAATGTTCCCCCACGCGACAGGTGGACCTCTTGAAGCGGGTCAACCTAACTTGCTTACTCGATCTAACCCATACATACATTCGACCCGACCTGTGTACCGTCTGGACCAAACCTAAACTCAACCAGCCCAATTAAACCAAACTATTTCTAAATCAAACCAAACCGAACTGATTAGAGCCATGCCACGCTGAGCCGAGTTGAAGTGTGCCAAGTTGAGCTGCACTAAGCTGTTGACTTTGACTGTTGATCATTGATCGACATTAACTTTTTTAAAAACCTCCCACTAGCATTTTTCGTCGTACAGAGCCTAATTTGTTGGTATATTTTATCAAATTCTGACACGAAAATCCCGAATCGAGTCCGTTAATCAAAAAATGATTAGTATTTTAAGCTTTTATTCTTATTTATTTGGGATTTGATCATAGAATTAATTTGGAATTATATTTTCAAAGGTACTTGTGATTCCCTTTATCGAGGGTCGACTAGATCCGATGTTTCTCGTCTGGTTGATCAGTCTGGTTCACGTTCTTCAAGAGCTACTCGTAGGTTTTTGTATATAGTTGAATCATAGATTATTACTTATTTTATTTGGATTTTTATTTATGTTATTCTGATTCATAGGATCTAACACTGTCGGTAAGTGTGATAGGCAGACCTGAGAGTAGGCTACCCTCCCAGACATCTCAAATCAATACATGTGTGTTCCTATTGGTTTTACATTACTATTTTGAACTATCTGTCTGAACTGTTTAAAAATTATGATTTTATATTTTGACCGCATGATATCTGAATTACCGAATGATTCTAGCATGATCTCTAGTTATTTTATTTTTGTATCTGATTATGGAATATGATATTTTTTAATATTTTAATAAATTAAATTACTTTTTTTAATTAAATTTATGAACATTTATTATTATTGGGGGTATAATTAGAGGAAGTATCTCAGGCTTAGTCTATAAATTGTAAGACCTAACCTTAGGCTCCTCTAATTTATGCACAGGGTAAGTCCTTATCGCATGCCCAAGGTCCTTACTAGGTGTACAGGTGGGTGTACGATTCAAGGGAACCTACACATTTTGGTGTTCGAATAGGAGTAGTGTTCATGTTTTCAAAACATTTTGTATACATAATTTTTACCGAAGTATTTTATCTTTACTTTTTTTATATACACTGTAAGGACCACACTTGGTTTTTTAGCTCATTCTTTAATTCTTAGCTTTTCAGACACTACTCGACAGTAGGCTAGCAGACTTGGCATCAAGATGATCGACTATTTTCCATTTTGTATCATTGTATATTCATATATTCCATTTTCTGTTTTATTTTGGTGACACATGTTTTATTACTACCTACGTATCTTTATGACCGATATTTTATTTTTCGACATTGATATATATGTATTTACCGCATGGACTTTTATGATGATTATTTTCAGTATTTTACCGTTACATTGTTCTGATTTACTGAAATGGATTTGGATTACATTTTAAATATAAAAAGAATTTCTAAATACGACATGTGATCATCTAGATTCGGTCATAACTCCCAATCCAGGTCTATGGGGTTACACAAAGTGGGTAGTATTGTAACACCCATTTCTTGTATACGTTTTTGTACAGAAGTCACATGTGTCACATGACTTTTAAAACACTTCCTTATTTGTAAACCAATAAATTTTTTTTTTCTAAAAATAAAACATTTTAATATAATAATAAAATTTTTGTTAACTTTCAGTATGTAAAATAGTCTTAAAGTTATAACATATTAAATATTACAATAATCATAAGTCAAATACATTCAAGAGAATTTTCATGAGTCTATTACCTACACTCATACTAATACCTACACGTGAAACCAACACACGCTAAGTATTTACTTAGTGAGGCATAATAATACCATTGAGGTGTAATCAAAATATAAGTATCTGATAAAATATCAAAATACGAATTTAAATCTTAGAAATCATATTAATACATAAACTGGCTTGGCAAACCAAGGATCATTCACATAACCTACGAAGCAATATTTAGCATGCCCAACATACATATCAATCAATATTTTTCCAAATTATTCTTTATTTTCCCAATGTATGTCAAATGAGAATGCAAGATACATGCGTTGCACCTAAGTAACGAAATGGTAATTCAAAAACTCATTATGAATTCCATGGATTCACACATAGTGCCGAAAGTACATATAGTAATGATACGAAAATGCAACATATGCATTAAACAAAATCGCTTGATAACTTTTATACAAAATTGTATGTCAAAATGGTAATTCACAAACTCATTATGAATACCATGGTTGCACATCTAGCGTCGAAAGTACACATAGTACTGATACGAAAATGCAACATTATGCATTACACAAAATTGATAGTTAACCATCATATACAATTTATGTCGAAATGCACCTATGACTCTCAATGCAGATAAAATGGGCTTTTAAGTCAAATTCGCAGATTAAACATTTATTTTTGAAACATCGATAACCATTAAAACAATATAACAGTTCATCTATTCATTTTAGAGCAGTTCATACTCTAAAATTTATTCGTAATATTATTTCCTTAAACATTATGAAAATATAACGAAATACTGTAAAACATACTTTTATCAAAACATTCGAGGTTAACTCATTGTAAGTCATCTTCATCTCATATAAGTACATAAAATGCACTCACCTGGTATGCCTCACTATTATGCCTTAATGATGTCCGACTATTCGGCAACATTATCCTTGCCCTTTTGCTTGCTTGATTCAGGAGCTTGATTACGATCTACACAAGTATCCATAATCACACATACAATACAAATGTTAGTATACTTTCTAACATTTATACAAAATAATAATACTCAAAAGTAATATTATTTTCGAATTCTATTAAAATTCATCCTAGCATAAAATTCCAGACTAAATAGTATCGGTACCCCTCGTATGGTATCGATACTTCTCTACTATGGTACCAATACTCCCTTCAGTATCGATACCATTTTTGCATTCTTGAATCTTGTAATACCCTAAATAGTAGGTCAATGATTATTTTAAAAGGATTTAATTTTTTGAGGACTAAATTGAATAAATGGTAAAGTATAAGAAATGATTCAAGTAAGACCAAATAGTAATAATGGAAAAATGAAAGGGCATTTTGGTCATTTAGAGGAAAATAAATTTAAAATTCATTTCTATTAGGGATTAAGAAAAGGGAAAAAGGGGAAAGTGGAAATCAAACTAAGCCATCCACACTTCTTCTTATTCTCGTGTTCACGTGTTCTCCTCTATAGCCAAAGGTAAGCTTCATTTAACAAACTTTTCCTTTCGTTTTTGGGTTGTTCTTGAAACCTTGAGTGTTATAGAGGCTTAAGGAATGGTTAAATAGGATTAAAACTAAGAGATGAATGTTTTATTTGTGATTGAAGAAAATGCGTTTTTGAATGATATGTTGGAATAAGAGTTTTTATTGAAGTTTATTAGTATATTTGACTTGTCAAGGAAGTAAATAAGAGATTATAAGCATTGGATGTGATTAAAAACATGTTAGAAAAAGTGGTATGATTATTGGTGGAGATGCTCTTTGGAGATTATAGATGCTATAAGAAGCTAAATGAAGGAAAGTTAGTTGAGATAAGTAAAGAAGAGTTTAATAGTATTGTTGGAGGTAAAAGTAAGGGAATTTGACCAAATTTGGGTTAAAATCGAGCTGAAAAATGGAAAGTCTGGGTAAGGGCATCGGTACTGATAGAATAGTACCGATACTATAGGTTTAAATTTGTAAAAATACGATGAACACTGTAGGTACTGATGCAATTAGTATTGATACTGGTGTGGGTATCGATATTAAAAGAAAGGTATCGATACCATGGATTCCATAATGTAGAAATGGTATTGATACTGAAAGGAAGTATCAGTATCATAGTATAGAAGTATCTATACCAGGGTATGTGTACCGATACTATTGAGCATGAAATTGTAAGATAGGCTGAAATTGTAATAGAAATTGAAAATAATAGTACTTTTGAGTATTATTAAAGTATAAATCTTAGAGGGTATACTAACATTTGTATGGTATGTGTACTAAATAGATGCTTGTGTAGATCATAACCAATCTCCCAAGTCAAGCAAGAAAAAGGGCAAGAGTTGGACATCATTACAACATACTAGGGAGGCATATCAGGTGAGGGAATCTATTGTAAATATATGGAATGAGGGAGACTCACCATTAGTCAACCTCTAATGTTTTAATATAATGTTGATTTTACCATATTTGATATTTGATATATGTTTATAATGTGTATCGAATCGATATTATGAATAATTTTTAGAGTAGGAATTTCTTTAAAATGAAAGGTTAAATGCCTAACTGTGCATTTGACAGAAAGGTGCCAATAATGCAAGTTAGATGAAAGTTTAAATGCCTAACTGTGCATTTGGCAGAAAGGTGCCAATAATGCAAGTTAGATGAAAGGTTAAATGCCTAACTGTGGATTTGGAATAAAGGTGCCAATAATGCAAGTCACATGAAAGGTTAAATGCCTAACTGTGTATTTGGTAGAAAGGTGCCAATAATGCAAGTTAGATGAGAGGTTAAATGCCTAACTGTGCATTTGGCAGAAAGATACCAATAATGCAAGTTAGATGAAAGGTTAAATTCCTAACTGTTCATTTGGAAGAAAGGTGTCACTAATGCAAGTTAGATGAAAACAATGTATTTCGGCATAATCAGTGCCACTTATTGGTTTAACTAAAAATATTGTAAAGGGTTTTCACGAAGTATACGAATTACCTCAGTATTGATAGTCCTGACATGATTATGAATAAATTGTACTTCATTTACAGTTTTATGCCTCACTAAGTAAATATTTAACATGTGTTGATTTCACGCGTAAGTAAAAATCAAACAATAGTCGAGTAAGGAGTGCAATAGCAACATCTATTATTAATTTAAGGTTGACTCGTCAGTAACAATAGGACAATCATGTTTATTTTGAAACTTAGCTAACATGTAATTGAATTTAAGAAATTTATTTTGTAATGGTTTTAAAGTGATAGTTTTTAGTAATATATTTCAATGAATATTTTATTATTGTATAAAAAATGTTTGGTTTGAAATTCAAAACAAAATTTTAGTGGTGTTACAAATGAGTAAATGTTTTCATAAGTCATCTGACACCTATGAGTTGTGTATGGAAACGTATATGAGAAATGAGTGTTATATTTATTGGTATCAGAGCTACATATTTAATCAATTCTCGGCTGAAATCAAGTTCATTTAAAATAAGACAAAGGGATTACATGCCATTAAGATTGTCAAAGTTATTGATATGGTTTCATTAGAGTGTGATTGATGATGCTCCTTACTAACTTTATTGTTATTATTATTTATGTTCTAATAGATATCATAATCCGCAAACTCGCGAAGAGCGAGGGAACAATAAATTAGAGAAGGAACTGGTAGCGAAAGCTACGAGGCTAATAGTGAACAACCGATTCCATCTGAAAATGCTAGTGCTTCTGCACATCAGGGGATGTCGATGCTTGAGTTTGGAGCTTTTATATAAGCTCTCGATGCCATTCTGACCCGATTTCAACCTCCCCTTTCCCCTGCTACTCTAGTAACGAGTATGTTGATCCCAAAGTAGCTGAAGAGTTTAGGAGCTCCAGAATTCCATGGAGAAGAGGATGAAGGTCCTATGAAGGCTGGCTTATGGCTGAATGATGTAATGATAATGCTTGAAAGTCTTCACTGCTCAAATTCAGAGAAGTTGGGTCAAGCTGTATCATTGCTAAGGGGATTAGCTCGAGTGTGGTGGTCAAATACTATAACGTATACACCACCGGAGTAATTAACTTAGCAGTTCTTCCTGGAATAATTTAGCAATAAGTATATTGGTAAGCAGTTCAGACGAGCGATGCTGATGAAGTTCCTTAAGCTGAAACAAGGCGACCGAGTAATACATGAGTACGAGGCTGAGTATAATAAGTTGAGTCATTTTGCTACAAAGATGGTTCCCAATTAAAAGGCTCGATGGGAATGGTTTATTGAGGGATTGAGGCCAAAGTTGAAAGAGATGATGTTGGCTTTGAGTTTTCCTAGCTTGCAAGAAGTTATAAACCAAGCCAAGGATATTGAAAGAGCTGAATAGGAGACATTAGCAGTAGATCAGAGTTTGCAGACATGGAAATGGGTTGGAATGCCTTTAACTCCCTATCATGTTAAGAGAGGCAAGGGGTCGAGTTCCCGATATACTGACATAGATGGTTCTGTTACAGCTTTAAAGAAATCTAAACAACCCTAGTATTTTGCTTCTAGCTCGGGTTGAGCAGTTGGAGAAATAAATTTATATTAGACATGAGGTAGAGTGCACTGGGGAGTATGTAGACTTCTCAGTGGAGCTTGTTTCTAATGTGGTGAGATTGGTCACTTTGTTCAAAACTTTCCTAAGAGATCTGGGGACCATTCGGCGCAATCTGAAAAATAGGTGGATGCATCTAATAGAAGCAGAGGAAGAGGTAGGTCCAGGGGAAAAGCAGAATCAATGCAGCGATAAAAAACTTAGGGAGTCACCAGAATTTATAACATTAAGACCAATGAGGATCGGGATGACCCGAATATAATAACATTTATATTCAATCTTTTTGATGAGCATGTATTTGTTTTAGTTGACCCTGGTTCTACATATTCATACATGAGTATAAAGTTGGTTAGAGCTAGAGGAATTCCTTTACAACTAATCTTTAGTGAAATGATAGCGGTAAACCCTATAGGTCACTGTGCGAGGGTATCATGGGTATGTAGAAAATGCCCAAATACAGATTCAAGGGATTGTGTTTCTGGAAAACTTAATGGGGTTACCTTTTGATGAATTTGAAATTATTTTGGGAATGGATTGGTTGTCTTCACATCATGGATGGGTCAATTTTTTCTAAAAGTAATTATTTCTGAAAGATGCAGAAGGCTCAGAAATAGTAGTGATCGGTGAAAAAGTGAAATCACCATCCAATGTGATATTATCCATGACTGCAAGGAAAATGATGTCAAAGGGGTGTATAGCTTTCCTAGATAATGTGTTAGCTACTCGAATACCGGAAGCGATATTAAATGATATCCTAATAGTTAAGGAGGTTCCAGAGCTTTTTCCGAAAGAATTACCGGGTTTACCTCCAGATCGTGAAGAAGAATTCAAGATTGAGATTTACCCAGGTACCAAACCTATTGCTATGGCTCCATATCGATTGGCTCTAACGGAGTTAAAAGAGTTAAAAGTCTAGTTGCAAGAGCTACTCGATAAGGGATTTGTGAGACCTGGTGTTTCTCCTTGGGGAGCACTTATACTGATTGTGAAAAAGAATGATGGGTCTATGCGATTATACATCGACTACCGTCAGTTAAACAAAGTAACGATAAAGAATAAGTATCATCTTTCGAGGATTGATGATTTCTTCGATCAATTGAAAGGCGCAACAGTGTTTCCTAAAAAGATTCAAGCAATAGTGGATTGAAAAGCCCCAAAGAATGTTCCTGAAGTTCAGAGTTTCTTGGGGCTTGCTGATTACTACAGACGGTTAGTGAATAACTTCTCAATTTTAGATTACGGAAGGACGTGCCTTTTGTTTAGTCAGAGAAACGCCAAGAAAGTTTTGAAAGGCTAAAAATAATTGTAACAGAAGCACCAGTACTTGTACAACACGAATCGGGTAAAGATTATATAGTGTTAGTGATGCATCTCATAATGGGTTGGGATGCGTGCTTATTCAAGATGAAAAAGTCATGGCTTAGGTTTCAAGACAATTAAAAACTCATGAGAGAAATTACCCGAAACATGACTTGGAATTGGAAGCGGTTGTGTTTGCTTTGAAAATTTGGCGTCATTATCTGTACGGTCAACGATGCCACATTTATGCGGATCACAAAAGTTTAAAGTACCTACTAACTCAAAAAGAATTGAATTTGAGGCAAGAAGATGGATTAAGCTTTTAAAAGATTATAAATTGATAATTGACTATCATTCCAGAAAGGCTAATGTGGTAGCGGATGCACTTAGCCGAAAGACTTTTGCTGCTCTAAGAGCCATGGATGTGTGTATGTCCTTAAAAAAGATGGTGTGTTGATGGATGAACTTAAGTTGAAGCCGATGCTTTTAGATGGAGTAAAAGAGCTACAAGGTCAAGATGAGAAATGTTTGGCGAGAAGGGCACAAGTAAAAAAAAAAGGTCAAAGACTTCAAAATGAGGGCTAATGGATGTTTATATTTTCAAAGCGTGATTTGCATTCCCGATAATGATGAACTGAAGAAAAATATTCTTTTTGAGGCACACTACAGTTCTTTGAAGATGTATCCAGGTGGGAATAAAATGTATTAGGATTAAAAGAGTCGATATTGGTGGCATGGTATGAAAGTAGTTGTATCAGAGTTTGTTGCGAGATGCTTGACATGTCAGCAAGTCAAAGCTAAAAACCAAGTGCCATTTGGATTGCTACAACTGATATCCATTCATGAGTGGAAATGAGAACGATTATTAATGGATTTTGTTTTGGGGCTACCTTTGTCACCAGTTAAAGAGGATTCGATATGGGTAATTGTAGACAGATTAACCAAGACAACTCACTTTATTCCAGTTCGGGTAGATCACTCGATGGATAAATATGCGGAATTGTATGTAAAAGAAATAGTTCGACTGCATGGAGTGCCAATATCGATAGTGTCCGATCGAGACCCAAGGTTTACTTCAAGATTCTAGAAGTCCTTGCATGAGGCATTAGGTACTCAATTGAATTTCAGCACAACTTCTCATCCGCAGACATATAGATAGTCAGAACGAACTATTCAAATATTGGAGGATATGCTAAGGGCATGTGTGATTGAGTTTAAAGGATCATGGGAAAGGTATTTGCCTTTAGTTGAATTTGATTATAAATACAATTACCAATCAAGTATTAAGATGGCCCCGTATGAAGCTTTGTATGGGAGGAAGTGAAAAACACCATTAAATTGGTTTGAGCTAAAGGATCGAGACATAGTTGACCCAGATTTTATAAAAGAAACAGAGGAGAAAGTGAAAATTATTCAGGATAATTTAAAGATAGCCTCCGATCGACAGAAATTTATGCTGATTTAAAAGAAAAGAAATTGAATTTCAAGTGGGAGAGAAGGTATTTCTCAAAGTGTCATCTTTGAATAAAGTATTGCGGTTTGGGCACAAGGGAAAGTTGAGTCCGAGATTTATTGGACATTATGAGATCTTGAAAAGGGTTGGACCAGTAGCATATCAATTAGTTTTGCCTCCTGATATGGACAACATCCATAATGTCTTTCACGTGTTGATGCTTCGAAGGCACCGATTAGATTCATCCCACATTATCACACCAGAGGAAATAGAGATCTGACCAGATTTAACTTATGAGGAAGAACCATTGCGGATCTTGGCTAGAGAAAACAAAGAATTGCGTACAAAGAAGATTCCTTTAGTTAAAGTGCTCTGACAGAATAATAAGGTGGAAGAAGCTACTTGGTAAAGAGATGAGGATATGAGGAAGCAATTTCCACACCTCTTCGTTTCAAGTACTTCTTTAAACTTGAGTACGAATTTTTCTTAAGGGGAGAGAATTGTAATACCCTAAATAGTAGGTCAATGACTATTTTGAAAGGATTTAATTTTTGGAGGAAAAAATTGAATAAATGGTAAAATATAAGAAATGATTCAAGTAACACCAAATAGTAAGAATGGAAAAATAAAAGGGCATTTTGGTTCTTTAGAGGGGAATGAATTTAAAATTCATTTCTATTAGGGATTAAGAAAAAGGAAAAAGGGGAAAGTGGAAATTAAACTAAGTCATCCACACTTCTTATTCTTCTTGTGTTCATGCGTTCTCCTTCATAGCGAAAGGTAAGCATCATCTAACTAGTTTTTCCTTTCGTTTTTGGGTTGCTCTTGAAACCTTGAGTGTTATAGATACTTAAGGAAGGGTTATAGAGGATTAAAACTAAGAGATGAATGTTTTATTTGTGATTGAAGAAAATGGGTTTTTGAATTATATGTTGGAATAAGAGTTTTTATTGAGGTTTATTAGTATATTTGACTTGTCAAGGAAGTAAATAAGAGACTATAAGCATTGGATGTGATTAAAAACATGTTAGGAAAAGTGGTATGATTCTTTGTTGGAGTTACTCTTTGGAGATTTTAGATGCTATAAGAAGATAAATGAAGGAAATATAAGTAAAGAAGAGTTTAATAGTATTGTTGGAGGTAAAAGGAAGGGAATTTGACCAAATTTGGGTAAACATCAAGCTGAAAAATGGAAAATTTGGGTAAGTGTATCAATACTGATAGAATAATACTGATACTATAGGTTTAAATTTGTTAAAATACGATGAACAATATAGGTACTGATGCAATTAGTATCGATACTGATGTGGGTATCGATACTAAAAGAAAGGTATTGATACCATGGATTCCAGAATGCAGAAATGGTATCGATACTGAAAGGAAGTATCAATACCATAGTATAGAAGTATCGATACGAGGGTAAGGGTACCAATATTTTTTAGCTTGAAAATGTAAGATAGGCTGAAATTGTAATAGAAATTGAAAATAATAGTAGTTTTGAGTATTATTAAAGTATAAATGTTAGAGGGTATACTAACATTTGTATGGTATGTGTACTAAATGGATGCTTGTGTAGATCATAACCAAGCTCTCGAGTCAAGCAAGAAAAGGGCAATGACAAAGTTGCCGAGTAGTTGGACATCAGTACAACATACTAGGGAGGCATATCAGGTGAGTGCATCTACTGTAATTATATGGGATGAGAGAGACTCACCATGAGTAAACCTCTAATGTTTTAATTTAATGTTGATTTTTCCGTATTTGATATATGTTTATAACATGTATGTAATCGATATTATGAACAATTTTTAGAGTAGAGATTTCTTTAAAATGAAAGGTTAAATGCCTAACTGTGCATTTGACCGAAAGGTGCCAATAATGCAAGTTAGATGAAAGGTTAAATCCCTAACTGTGTATTTGGAAGAATGGTGCCAATAATGCAAGTTAGGTGAAAGGTTAAATGCCTAACTGTGCATTTGGCAGAAAGGTGCCAATAATGCATGTTAGATGAAATGTTAAATGGCTAACTATGGATTTTGTAGAAAGGTGCCAATAATGTAAGTTAGATGAAAGGTTAAATTCCTAACTGTGCCTTTGGAATAAAGGTGTCAATAATGCAAGTTAGATGAAAGGTTAAATGCATAAATATGAATTTGGTAGAAATGTGCCAATAATGCAAGTTAGATGAAAGGTTAAATGCCTAACTGTGCATTTGGCAAAAAGGGGTCAATAATGCAAGTTAGATGAAAGGTTAAATGCCTAACTGTGCATTTGGCAGAAAGATGCCAATAATGCATGTTAGATGAAAGGTTAAATGCCTAATTGTGCATTTGGCAGAAAGATGCCAATAATGCATGTTAGATGAAAGGTTAAATGCCTAACTGTGTATTTGGAAGAAAGGTGCTACTAATACAATTTAGATGAAAACATTGTATTTCTGCATAATCAATGCCACTTATTAGTTTAACTAAAAATATTGTAAATGGTTTTAATGAAGTGTACGAATTACCTCGTTGTTGATAGTCTTGACTTGATTATGAATAAATTGTATTTCATTTATAGTATTATCACTACAACAAAACAGAGTTTTAGCTGCGTTTTTTTAGTCTTTTAGCGGCGTTTTTAAGCGCCGCTAAAAGTATTTACGGCGATAGGAAAACGCCGCAAGAAGCGCCAGTAATATCAACGCCGCTAAAGTTAGCGGCGTTTGAGAAAAAAAAACGCCGCAATAGGTCAATATCTATTACGGCATTTTTTGAACAAACGCCGCAAAAGGTCGATATCTATAGCAGCGTTTTTGGAACAAACGCCGCAAAAATTTATGATATATAGCGGCGTTTCTAGAAAAAACGCCGCAAAAGGTCAGATCTATAGCGGCGTTTTTTGATACAAAAGCCGCAAAAGAGCAGACCTATACTGGCGTTTTTAGAACAAACGCCGTAAAAGGTCAAACCTATAACGGCGTTTTTGGACACAAACGCTGCAAAAGGTCAGACCTATAACGGCGTTTTTGAACACAAACGCCGCAAAAAGTTAGACCTATAGCGGCGTTTTCGTATACAAACGCCGCTAATTGCCTTTCTTTAGCTTTATCTAATTAACAACAACCTTACATTTTAATTAAGACAAAAAACATAAAGAAAAATACTTAACAACAAAATAAATTAAAGTTTTTTTTATGGAGAGAGAACCTTAAAAGACATTAAAGTATAAATGAGTTACAATTGAACCTCAAAGTGTAGATATACATGGATTTGTTGTTCGATACATCCTCAATTTCACTAGCATCATCATCATAACCTCCAGATATGCCTTCTAAAGCTACTTTGTTTCCCACTTCATTGGAATTTGTCATATTCATTGTCTTGACATCTTATTTGAAAGTATCATTTGACAGTGAATGATCTCTCCTCAATAGATTAAAAACAAATGGGAAACGCTGTGCCAGTCTATTGAAGAAGCCGCTTTTTGTTGAAGTTTGTTCTTCAATATTACAATAATTTAGATGAGACTAAGAAGAAAAGGAAACAACCAGCAGAACTTGCATTCATAACCTACATGTGAGTGATTGAGAACTGAAAAAGATGTTGCAATAAACTACAAAAACAGGAAGTCAAGAACCATGAAAACTAAAATATATTCTACATAAGAATGTAAAAAATGTCATCATAAAGAAAAAATTTAATAATGTATTGGTTGCCATCTTACTTTTAGAAGTTAGAATTCTTACCCCAAGATAACAACTGTTGTGACTAGAAGGTTGGGCTCTAGCTTAGGATCATGAAATACATATAATAATGTCCTTTGTGTACTCTGTAGTTTGACGGAATGTACGCAAAAAGGCTTGCAAATCGTCATCGTTGATAACATTAGAACTTGCATGCATAAGATTTTATTCTCTAGATTTAGTCTGACACATATATCTTCAAGTATTAATATTTTATCTTCTACTCATACCGCTTCTGGTGCTTCAAAACCCTTTCAGACTTCTTCAATGCCTTATTACACTATGATGTAACATGAGGCAGAAGATAGACCAGTTATCAAGAACCAACAACATGCAGTTAATATTAACACCATTGCCTAGAGGACAAGTTTCTATTTTACAGAAACTGTTACATTATCAGAGCAGTAGCCTAGATTTAAATAATTCAGATACTTCTTTAACCATAAACATCAAATCATCCAATAGGTAACTGCAATGGACAGGCATGTAAAACAACATAACAGAAAATACATAAAAGCAGAAGGAGAAAAAAAAATACCCATAACTAATATTTGGAGGTAGAGGCATATTTTCAATTGTCATCTGCTGCTTCAACCTTTCTTGAGCTTCATATTCCTGATATATAGCATCAAAGATGATAAATAGGAAGATACAGAAAAGAAACATTTAAGAAACCAGTTAAAATGACAGACTGAGGGAACCATGGTTTACTAAGATTAATTAGACTATTTACAAGCAGAAAAAGGAAGCATAACTTGCCTTCAGATCAAAAGAAAACTTCTTTTGCCCAAAGTTGACATGAACCCTGCACATTTTGAAATAAATAAAAAAGCTCATTAGAAAAACTTGAAATATCATAATTGCATGATGATGAAACTATGTAATAAATATCAATGCAAGTAGTAAGGAAAAACCAAAGTAGATAAGATATATCGTAATTGCATTTTAGGTGTTTTTAACAACCAAAGCAACATATCATCACCAGAAAGGCCAACCTACTAGCATACCGAATGAGAAGAGTTTGTTTGATTTTTCAAATAACAGAATCACTATAAGCATCATTTGAAAATTGCATATAAAAGTCACATCCATAACACATACTTCTGCCACTTTTGCATTAATCACAAAATTTCCCCTCAGACATATAGCCTAATTATAACATTCCAAAGCCAAGTTTTTTGAAAATATACATGACATTATTAACGGAGTAGGACAATATTGTGTTATATTTGATTTAAACATAGCGCACCAATTGCCCAAGGATAGGGCTGTAAACTAGCTTAGCAGAGTCTGGCAAAAGCCTACTACACTTCAGCTTGATAATTTATTAACTTGCTCAAGCCACATTTAACCTCTGTTCAGATCTGAAAATTTTATATTGAAGCCATATAAACCGACTCTGGCACTGTCACTATCATGAAATAAGTTTGAATAACCTCAGGCAACTTTTAGCTTATTTTACCCCTTAAAGTAATTTTACAAGGCCAAACAATATGTTGGAAAATGACAGGAAAAAAGGTATCATAACTAACCCATCACTTCTCATTCATTATAGACAAACCTCAATGTATCAATTAAATGCAATTGAAGAGGAAGGAATAGAGAGAAATGGCATATCCATTATTCCTATATTTCGCCAAATGCAAATATGGGTACGTTACAACAACATATACATGAGAGAATTCATATAAATACACAATAAAAGAAGGTAAACATACTCCTCATTTTGGCTGTGGACAGCAATGGTGGGAAACAAGCAACGGTTCATTTCGTTTTCCTTGCTAAAAGTTCCTACTATTGCCCCATTTTTACTGGCATCAACATATGAGCATACAGAATCATGAGAATCTTCAGAAATGAATAGAACTTCACATGTAAGCAGCATAGACATTTGAGCCACAAGTGCTCCTAAATACAGTGCTTGATGAACAACTGCACTTACGTGAAAAATAATTCATGTGAAGCAAAGTTTATGCCGCCACCAACCGTATCTCCTGTTGTATATGTTGGACCAAAAGCATCTCCCTTTGCTTGCCCACGATAGAGCCTACCATCATCCCCATGATACCCGCAACTGTTTACTTCCCACCTGACACAGTTAAGGATACTTTGAACTTAGTGTGTACATATAAGAATTTATGAAAAATAAAATTTTTCTTATATGTATTACATAATTAAAAGCTTTCATCTTGATTATATTTCTTTCATTCTTTAAAAATCTTGTGTTTCCCACAATATTAAAAGAGAGAATTCATTCCTTTCTCCCCCCCCAATGCACACACATTCCCAATCACTAAAAGAAGATTCATTTATCTAAATATTATGGATCTCTCACTAAAACAAGACATAAGCCCAATTGAACTGAATTACCAAAAATAGGGACCCTCGACACAAGATCATTTCTTTGACATAGGAGGAGATTTGCTTCTCTCAATATCCAGAATCTCTTATCAAAACTAGTCATAGAATCAATTGAACTGAATGAACAACAGGCAGAACACAAGATCAGTTCTCTTTCACTTCAACTAAGAGCAACTCTCTTTCCTCTTTTTCCAGACTGGATTTAATCTTCTTATGCATTGTTTTCCATTATCAAGCAGCTATAAACGATCATACATACTGATAAAACTAGAAAACATCAAATGAAATTAATTCTCACTCTATCATTCCTTTTCTTTTTCTCTCTTGCTTTTCTTTTTTTTTCTTAATTTCCAGTTTTTCCCCAATTCATCAAATAAATGCAAACTATTTCAAATGAAAAGTACTCCAATTAAAAATGGTTTTCAACAACAGTATCTTGAAACAGAGAAGAAGAAAAAAGCCAGAGATTACCCCGGTTGCCTGCGCATCTTGAAGCCTTCACTGGTGAATCCAATAGCAATTTGACCCTTGACTCCAGCGTCCTTCACATAAATCTCGAAGTAATAAACCAGACACTTTATAGGAACCGGGTTATTGGCTTGAACCACACCGACATCATGGCCATGGAGGCTTACGGTAGTATACTTCACCGACAACGTATCAGGCGCCACCACCAAGAGGGGAATGAAAGAGGGAGATATCTGGGTTGAATGTAAGGGGAAGATGGATCGAACAATGGAGGTCAAAGGATCAAAGGATGAGAGTGGATGCGAAGAGATAAAAGGGAGGGGAGATATATTTCGATGCCCATACTGAATCTATGAAATTAGGGTTTTGTTTCGATATATTAAAGTAGTGTTCAGTAGCAATGTTTTTCTACGTAAACGCCACTAGGTTTTATGAAAATTGCGGCGTTTGGTATTAAAACGCCACTAAAGTACGAGTCTATAGTGGCGTTTGGTATTAAAACGCCACAAAAGTACGTGTCTATAGCGGCGTTTGTGTAAAAATGCCACTAAAGTATGAATCTATAGCGGCGCTTGGTATTAAAATGCCACAAAAGTACATGTCTATAGCGGCGTTTAGTATTAAAACACCACAAAAGTACGTGTCTATAGCGGCGTTTGTGTAAAAATGCCACTAAAGTACGAGTCTATAGCGGCGTTTGGTATTAGAACGCCACAAAAGTACGTGTCTATAACGGCGTTTGTATAAAAACGCCACTAAAATACTAGTTTATAACGGCGTTTGTATAAAAACGCAACTATATTACGATTCTTTAGCGGCGTTTCTATACAAACGCCACTAAATTATAGTATTTTGCGGCGTTTGTTCAAAAACGCCGCTATATGTAAACAATTACCGGCGTTTTCAGTAAAAACGCCGCTACATCCGCCGCTAAAAACCATTTTTGTTGTAGTGTATGTTCCACTAAGTGAATACTTAACGTGTTTTGATTTCATTCGTAGGTAAAAATCAAAGAGTAACCGAGTAAGGAACTATCATCAATTTAAGGTTGACTCGTAAGTAACAGTAAGACAATCATGTTTATTTTGAAACTTAGCTGGCATGTAATCAAAATTTTAAAAAAAAGTTTTGTAATGGTTTTAAAGTGATAGATTTTAGTAATATATTTCAATGAATGTTTTATTATTGTATCAAAATGTTTGGTTTGAAATTCGAAACAAAATTTTAGTGGTATTACAAATGAGTAAATATTTTCATAAGTCATTTGACACTTATGACTTGTGTACTGAAATGTATACGGGAAATAGGTGTTACAAATGCATTTTTAAATTATAGTATCGATACCCCACATCAGTATCGATACTACTTGCATCAATATCGATATTGTTTGTCGTGTTCATCATCTTTCCTCAAATTTAACCCTATAATATTGGTACTGATCTTCCAATATCGATACCCTTACCCAGATTTTTCTTATTTGACTTTTCTTTTTACCAAAATTTTGATTAAATCTCTTACTTTTATCTCCAACCGTACCAGTAAACTCATCATCACTTAACCCAACTAACTTACATCCATAAATCTTCTTATAACATCTAAAATCTCCAAAGAACACTCAAAACTAAGAATCACACCAAACTTTTCAAACATGTTTTTAATCACTTCTAAGGCTTTAAATCTCTTATTTACTTTTTTGTCTAGTCAAATATGCTTTTAAATTCCAATAATTGAGCATATTTCATCAAATCATTTAAAAACCCATTTTATTAAATCTCAAATAAATCACTAGTCTCTTAGTTTTATTCACTCTTAAGATTTCCTTAAGCTTCTATGTCACTTAAGGCTTCAAAACTAACCCAAAAACGAAAGGAAAAACCAACTTGAAGAAACCTTACCTTTGCTATGGGGAGCACGGGGACGAGAAGAAGAAGAAGACTAGCTAACAAAGTTTCAGCTTTTTCCATTTTCCCCTATCCACTTAATAAATATCCCTAAAATAATGAATATTAAATTTATTCCTTCTATAAGACCAAATTGCCCCTCTATTCTTCCATTCTTGATAATTAGTCTTAAACACAATTTCCTAAATCATTCCTTGTACTTTTCAATATACTTAATTTAACCCACTAAATTTTAAATCCTTTCACTATGGTCACTGACTCGATATTTGGGGTATTATAATTCTCCCAAGTAGCTTCCTCGACTTTATGATTTTGCTAAAGCACTTTAACTAGAGGAATATTCTTGTTACGCAGTTATTTGTTTTCTCGTGACAAGATCCGCACTGGTTCTTCCTCGTAGGTCAAATCTGGTCGGATCTCTATTTCTTCTGGTGAGAGAATATGTGATGGATCTGATCGGTGCTTCCTGATCATCAACACATGAAAAACATTATGGATTTTATCCATATCGGGAGGTAAAGCTAATTGATAGCTACTGGTCCGACCCTTTTTAAAATCTCATAAGGTCCAATAAATCTCGGACTCAACTTTACTTTGCGCCCAAACCGCAATACTTTCTTTCAAGGCGATACTTTCAAAAATACCTTATCTCCCACTTGATATTAAATCTCTTTTCTCTTTAGATCAGAATAAGACTTTTGTCGATTGGAAGCTATCTTAAGATTATATTGGATAACTTTCACTTTATCTTCCATTTCTTTCATTAAATTCAGGCCAACTAGGTCTCGATCTTTTAGCTTAAACCAATTTAATGGTGTTCGACACTTCCTCCCATACAAGGCTTCATACAGAGCCATCTTAATACTCGATTGGTAATTGTTATTATAAACAAATCATGCTAAAGGTAAATATCTTTCCCATGATCCTTTGAATTCAATCACGCATGCTCTTAGCATATCCTCCAATATCCGAATAGTTGGCTCTGGCTGCCCATCTTTCTTGGGCTAAAAGCTGTACTGGAATTCAATCGAGTGCTCAATGCCTCGTGCAAAGACTTCCAGATTCTTGAAGTAAACCATAGATCTCGGTCGGATACTATCGAAACAGGTACTTTATGCAGTCAAACTATCACTTTTATGTATAACTCTATATATTTATCCATTAAGTAGTCTATCAGAACTGGAATAAAATGAGCTATCTTAGTCAATATGTCCACGATTACCCATATTGAGTCCTTTTTACTAGGTGTCAAAAGTAGCCCGGAAACAAACTCCATCGTAACTCGTTCCCACTTCCACTCAGGAATAGATATCGGTTGCAACAATCTGGAAGGCACTTGATGTTCAACTTTCACTTACTAACATGATAGGTATTTTGCAATAAACTCTTATACAGTTCTTTTCATGCCAGACCACGAATAATGACTCTTTATATCCCGACACATCTTATTCCCGTATGGGTGCATGGTCAAAGGACTATAATGTGCCTCAGAGAGAATATATTTCTTCAGTTATTCATTATCTGGAATGCAAAGTCGACCACGATAATATAAACATCTATTAGTCACGATTTCAAAGTCTTTGGCCTCACATTTTTTACTTGTGCAATCATGCCAAACATTTTTCCATCTTTCCTTGCAACTCTTTTATCTAATCCATCAGCATCAGCTTTAACTTAAGCTCAGCAATCAAGGCGCCATCTTTTTTTTAATGATATACGTGCATCCAGAGCTTGTAAAGCATCAAAAGTCTTTCGGCTAAGTGCATCAGCTACCACATTATCCTTCCCTAGATGATAATCGATGATCACATCATAATCTTTTAAAAGCTTGATCCTTCTTCTTTGCCTCAAGTTCTTTTATTTTTGAGTCAACAAGTACTTTAGACTCTTGTGATATGTATAAATATAACACCACTCACCATACAGATAATGACACCAAATTTTCATAGCAAACACGATTGCTGCCAATTCTAAGTCATGTGTCGGGTAATTTCTCTCATGAATCTTCAGCTGTATCGAGGCGTAGGCCACAACGTTCCCTTCATGCATAGGCACACATCCCAATTCGCTAAGAGAGACATCAATAAAAACTACATAGTTTCTACGCAACTCATGTTGTACAAGTACTGGTTCCTCTGTTACAATCCTCTTTAGCATTTTAAAACTTTCTTGGCATTTTTCCGACCAAAAAAAGGCAGATCTTTCCGTAAGAATTTAGTTAGAGGTGAACTTAACATCGAGAAGTTCTTCACAAACCTTCGATAATAACCAACAAGCCCCAAGAAACTTCGAGCTTCAAAGATATTCTTTGGGGGTTACCAATCTACTATAGCTTGAATCTTTTTGGGATCTACTTTTATGCCTTCTGCGGAGACTATATGGCCAAGGAAAGCAACCTTAGCTAACCAGAATTCACACTTGGACAATTTGGCATACATCTTCTTCTCTCAAAGAGTCTAAAGAAAAACACGAAGATAAGCATCATGCTCCTCTCTTGACTTTGAGTACACCGAAATATCATCAATAAATACCACCACAGATTGATCCAGGTAAGGTTAGAATACTCGATTCATCAAATCAATAAATGTTGTTGGAGTATTAGTCAATCTGAATGGCATCACCACAAATTCTTAATGTCCATATCGAGTCTGAAAAGCTATTTTTGAAATATCATCCTCTTTAATATTTAATTGGTGTTATCCTTACCACATGTCTATCTTAAAGAACATTACTGCGCCTTGTTGTTGATCGAACATATCATCAATCCTCAGAAGAAGATACTTATTCTTTATTGTTACTTTATTTAACTGACGATAATCTATACATAATCGCATAGACCCATAATTCTTTTTCACAAAAAGCAAAGGTGCGCCCCAAGAAGAAACATTGGTCTGATAAATCCCTTATCAAACAGCTCCTGTAATTGGGCCTTTAATTCTCTTAACTCCGTTGGAGCCATTCGATATAGAGCCATAGAAACAGGTTCAGTACCCGTGTAAACATCAATCTTGAATTCCACCTCACGGTCTTGAGGTAAGCCTGATAATTCTTCCGAGAAAACATCCGGAAACTCCCTAACTGTTGGAATATCATATAATTTCACTTCTGATATTCCAGTATTATGTTGGACAGAAAATATATACACCCTTTGAAGATCATTTTCTTTGCAGTTATTGATGATATCATAATGGATGGTGATTTCGCTTTTTCACCGGTTACTATGATTTCTGAGCCTTCCACATCCTTCAAAAATAATCAATTCTTATGAGAATCAACCTATCCATGACGTGGACACAACCAATCCATGCCCAAAATAATTTCAAACACATCGAAAGGTATTTCCATCAAGTTTGCTGTAACACAACCCTTTGAATCTTTATCGGGCATTTTCTACATACCTGCGTTACTCTTGCACTATGACCCATAGGGTTTACCACAATCATCTCACTAAATATTGGTTCTAAAGGAATTCCTCTAGTTCTAATCAAATTTGTACTAATATAAGAGTGTGTAGAACTAGGGTCAACCAAAACAAATACAAGTTCTTTCTTCACACTGGAAACAAGCTCCACTGAGCAATCTATATATTCCAAGGTGAAATTTTCCACAGGTCTGACATGGAGTAGTTCTTTCTCCATATGCTCTACCCGAGCTAGTAATAAAATACTGTGATTTCTTATTCTTCTGCGGATCTGCAACATAACCATCTCTATTATTATATCGGGAACTCGAACCCTTACCTCTCTTAGCATGATAGGAATTTGAAGACGTTCCAACTCTTTTTCCCGCCTGCATACCCTTTTTTGATGCTAGAGTCTCCTTTTGAGCTCTTTCAATGGCCTTAGATCGATTTATAACTTCTTGCAGGCTAGGCAAGTTTAAAGCCAATGCCATATCTTTCAACGGATTTAAAACCTCGATGAACCAATCATGTTGAGCTTTGTCATTGGGAACTACCTCAGTAGCAAAACGACTCAGCATGTTATACTCAGCCTCGTACTCATGTACTACTCGATCACATTGTTTCAGATTAATAAACTTCAGCATCATAACCTGCCTAAACTGTTCACCGATGTACTTATCCTTAAATTCATCATGAAAGAACTACCTGTGGAACTCCCCCATTGAAGTCGATAGTTACACTGATACGATACTTTTAACCTGAAATGATGAGTAACAGAGTGAGCTTTAGGAAGCTTAATAATACATAACTACCTATTGATGCTACATGATATGTAGATAAATGTAGAACAATAAAATTCCTTAATAAATCAGACGTTTACAAATTTTCAGAAAAAGCTATGGTTCCATTGGTAGTTCATCTAGTAGACGCCATGGAGATCTTAGGTCATAGGAAACATTCATAGTATCAAGTTTTCAGGAGATTGAATGGGATGTCTAGTGTGTTCCAATCAAAACCAGTGAAAAGATATAAATCTTTTAAAACCATAATGAAACCCTCTAACCAGACTCCAATATGCAGTTCCCAAGAACTGCATCCATAAGGGCTTACCCTAAGCACACAACAAAGGGAGCTAACCTAAGGGAATGCCTTGGGGCCTATGGGCCTACCCAAGGGTATCCTTAGGTCCGTAAGGATTTACCAGCTGGATCAGAGATGTACCTCCATACTCCTGAATCTTACCCATATAAAAATTCAGTAGAAATTAATTTTAACTGTAACTCATAATATATAGATCGTGATCCAGTCATATGTCATAACCGTGATAATGAAATAAACCATATATTTGATTTCCTCTTTTACACCATATATATAGTCCATGATTAACCCAAGTGAGTGCCTTGGGGCCTGAGAGCCTACCCAAGGGTCACCTTAGGTCCGTAAGGATTTTCCAACTTGATCAGAGTTGTACCTCCATACTCCAGTCTACCAAGGTAATATCCCAATAAAACACTACGAGTATAACCCGTCAAAGTAGGAAAGTATAGTTCATAAACTAGTAAATTTTATGATTCCATAAATTAGGAACAATTCATATCTTTTGGTGAAAACATGTAACTAGAGTACATATACCATGTAGTCATAGTTCATAACCCAGTAAATCATTAAATCGGTGATTTTGGAAAATCACGTTTTAAAACAAGTAAAACATTTACATGTAACATAAGGAACACACTAAAGGATCCATATATTCTTAAGAGTTACCTAGTGATCAGGAAGGTATTCATAATCTTTTAAATTGAATTAACAGTATTTTAAGTCCAATTGAACCAAATGGGGTATTCAGGATCCCTTGCGAACTCAAGCTTAACAACTCCAGAACTAATGCATGTCGACTGGTCAATTCATTGCCCTTCCAGGGTATCCCCCTTTAATACCAGAAATTCTTATCCACAGTTCAACTTCTGGATCGTTGCTGAATATGTCTTACGCACTTTAATTTGTGGTTACTAACCCTTAGGGATGATACATCATGTAAGTTCATCAGTGTTTCCTGACTTATCCAAATCACTTACTTAATCCTCAGTCATTGAGGTTACGTAGTTAATTTAGTAAACAAGTTTATCCTGGTCACTTAAGAGTTTTCCAGAGTAATTCGAACGTTTCTGAGTTTTGTATATATATTATAATTTCATTCCGTTCAATTTGGTTATATAATAAAGTTATTTTGGTATTCGAGGTTGATTTGTTCATTTCAGAGTGAAGGGTATAGTTATTCTAGAGTTTAGAGGTTCTTCATGTCATTTTACACTTTAGGGGAATTTTGGTCATTTAACACTTTAGTGGCATTTTGGTCATTTTACACTTTAATCCTGAATTTCTTATGAATTACTACTTTAATTCAATACTTTATAATTTCTAAAACTTAGCCCAAAATTAGGGTGTGATAATTCTCCTCTCCTTAAAAGAATTTTGTTATCGAAATTCATTAAAGTCATAGAAATGCAGAAATGAAGCTTCATCTGTTCTTCCATCTCTTCCAATAACTTTTACAGAAGTACGGATCCTCTACTAATCCTTAACTAGCTGAATGCACACTTTCGTCAAACAATCTTATACTCCATAAAGGAATTGTGAACAAAATTATCCTTGTGGTATTAATTGACCTTGGCTACAAGGTTTGGTTCATAAAATGATATGATCACCCAATTCATTTATGGAGTCGGGTCAAAATTTCTCGGATGAGCAATTCTCACATTACTCGAGAGACACTTTACAAAATTTGGAAAAACAATATTGATATTCCTTTATACATACGTCGAGCCCAAACAGATAGAAAACTTAGATTAGCTTATTACCGAGAATACCTCGACTTTGGAGTTCCAACTTAGAGAAGTACGATTATAGTCTAGGGGCATGTACTGACCATAAATCTTTTGACATTCGACCGACCGGTCTATCTAAATTTTTTTGACTCAACCTAGGTTTTGATATCACTAAATGTAACCCCTCAAACCGATACGGTTGGCCTGATCTGATCAGGGGTGTCACATTAGGGCCATCGGAGCGACCCACCGTAAAAATCTCAGAAAAATTAATTTTTTTATTAAAACATGTAAAATCATAAAATCAATTTATAAACATAATAGTAAAATTTACTGTTATTCAAAAATCTCAGACTCGGATATAAAAACAAAATACAAGTTACATGCTCTCTAATCACATGCACCGTACTCTGCAATCAACATCGATGGATTCCCCCATTAAAGTCGATAATTACACTGATACGATACTTTTAACCTGGAATGGTGAGTAACAGAGTGAGCTTTAGGAAGCCCAGTAATAAAGAACTACATATTGATGCTACATGACATGTAGATAAATGTAGAACAATAAAAATCCTTATTGAATCAAATGTTTGCAAATTTTTTAAAAAAGCTAGGGTTTCATTGGTAATTCATCGATTATAAGCCATGAAGATCTTAGGTCATTGGAAACATTCATAGTATCAAGTTTTCAGGAGATCAAATGGGATATCTACTATGTTCCAATCAAAACCAGTAAAAAGATATAAATATTTTAAAACCATAATGGAACCCTCCAACCAAACTCCATTATGCAGTTCCCCATAAGAGCATCCATGAGGGCTTACCCTAAGCACACACCAATGGGAGCCAACCTAAGGGAATTCCTTGGGGCCTATGGGCCTACCCAAGGGAATACTTAGGTCTGTAAGAAATTATCAGTATGATCAGGACTGTACCTCCATATAAAAATCCAGTAGAAATCAGTTTTAACTGTAACTCGTAATATGTGGATCGTGATCCAGTCTTATTTCATAACCATGATAATGAAATAAACCATATAGCTGATCTCCACCTGTACACCATATATATAGTCCATGATTAACCCAAGTGAGTGCCTTGGGGCTTGAGAGCCTACCCAAGGGCCACATTAGGTCCATAAGGATTTACCATCTTGATCAGAGCTGTACCTCCATACTCTAGTCTACCCAAGTAATATCCCAATAATACAGTTCGAGTATAACCCGTGAAAACAGGAAACTATAATTCATAAACCAGTAAATTCTATGATTCTAAAAATCAGGAATAATTCATATCTTTTAGTGAAAACAGGTAACTAGAGAACATATTCCACGTAGTCATAGGTCATAAGTCAGTAAATCATTAAATCAGTGATTTTGGAAAATCACATTTTAAAACAAGTAAAACATTTACATGTCACATAAGGAACACACTAAAGGATCCATATGTTCTTAAGAGTTACCTAGTGATCAGTAAGGTATTCATAATCTTTTTGTATCAGAGTTACTTAATATTTCAAGTATGACATGAGTGATTCCATTACTCAACAATCAGAAGTATTCGGGATTATGAATTAAATTATCAGGATTTTAAGTCCAATTGAACCAATCGGGGTATTCAGGATCCCTTGCATCTGAGTTACTTGTGTGATCATATATAACCAGAGTGATTTGAAATGATAAGGGAGAAATGAAGGTTTAGAACATTTACAATATTATTCGATCTATCGAATTATCGAAATAACTCAAGCTAAACAACTCTCAGAACTAATGTATGTCGACTGATCAATTTATTGCCCTTCCAGGGTATTCCTCCTTTAATACCAGAAATTCTTATCCATAGTTCATCTTTAGGATCATCCCTGAATATATCTTAAGGATACGAGCAGATATTCCCATAGTCTTTATTCCATTTCCACATTGGAATGATATTAAGAATTGTCAGCGTACTTTAATTCGTGGTTACTAACCCTTAGGGACGATACATCATGTAAGTTCATCAGCATTTCCAGACTTATCCAAATCACTTACTTAATCCTCATTCATCATGGTTACATAGTTCATTTAGTAAACAAGCTATCCCGATCACTTTAAAGTTTTCCAGAGTAATTCAGACGTTTATGAGTTTCAGATACATATTATAATTTTGTTTAGTTCAATTTGGTTATATAATAAAGTTATTTTGGTATTCAAGGTTGATTTGTTCATTTCAGAGTTAAGGGTATTAGTTATTCTAGAGTTTAGAGGTACTTCATGTCATTTTATACTTTAGGGGAATTTTGATCATTTTACACTTTAGTGACATTTTGGTCATTTTACACTTTAATCCTTAATTTCTTCCGAAATAACACTTTAATTCAATACTTTATAATTTCTCAAACTTAGTCCCGAAATTAGGGTGTGACAACTCTCCCCTCCTTAAAAGAATTTCGTCCTCGAAATTCATTAAAGTCACAAAAATTAAGAAATGAAGTTTCATTAGTTTTTCCATCTCTTCCAATAACTTTTACAGAAGTATGGATCCTCTACTAATCCTTAACTAGCTGAATGCACACTTTTGTCAAAGACTCTTTTATACCCCATAAAGGAATCTGAATAGAATTATCCTTGTGGTATTAATTGCCCTTGGCTACGAGGTTAGGTTTATAAAGCGATAACATCGCCCAATTCATTAATGGAGTCGAGTCAAACTTTCTCGGATGAGTAATTCTCACATTACTCGAGAGGCACTTTACAAAATTTGGAAAAACAATATTGATATTCCCTTATGCATAGGTTGAGTCCAAACAGATAGAAAACTTAGATTAGGTTATTACCGAGAATAGATCGACTTTGGAGTTTTAGCTTAGAGAAGTACGATTATAGTCTAGGGGCATGTACTGACCATACATCTTTTGACATTCGACCGGCCGATCTATCTAAAAAAATTTATAGGAAACTATAATTCATAACCAGAGAAGATATACCATGTAGTCATAGTTCATAAGTCAGTAAATCGTTAAATCAGTGATTTTGGAAAATCACGTTTTAAAACAAGTAAACAATTTACATGGCACATAAGGAACACACTAGATGATCCAGACATTCTTAAGAGTTACCTAGTGATCAGGAAGGTATTCATAATCTTTTTGTATCAGAGTTACTTAATATTTCAAGTATGACATGAGTGATTCCATTACTTAACAATCAGAAGTATTCAGGATTATGAATTGAATTATCAGGATTTTAAGTCCAATTGAACCAAATGGGGTATTCAAGATCCCATGCATCTGAGTTACTTGTGTGATCAGATATAACCGAAGTAATTTGAACTGATAAGGGAAAAATGAATGTTCAGAACATTTATAATCTGTTTCGATCTATCAGATTATCGAAATAACTCAAGCTGAACAACACCCATAACTAATGCATGTCGATTGGTCAATTCCTTGCCCTTCCAGGGTATTCCCACTTTAATACCAGAAATTTTTATCCATAGTTCATCTTCAGGATCATCGCTGAATATATATTAAGGAGACAAGTGGATATTCCCATAGTCTTTATTCCATTTCCACTTTACAACAATATTAAGAATTGTCGACATACTTTAATTCTTGGTTACTAACCCTTAGGGACGATACATCATCTAAGCTCATCAGCGTTTCCAGACTTATCCAAATACCTAACTTAATACTTAGTCATTGAGGTTACATTATTCATTTAGTATACAAGACTATCCAGTGACTTCAGAGTTTTCCAGAGTAATTTAGACGTTTCTGAGTTTCGGATACATATTATAATTCTGTTCATTTCAATTTGGTTATATAATAAAGTTATTTTTGTATTCGAGGTTGATTTGTTCATTTCAGAGTTAAGGGTATTAGTTATTCTAGAGTTTAGATGTACTTCATATCATTTTACACTTTAATCCTCAATTTCTTTTGAAATACCATTTTAATTCAATACTTTATAATTTCTAAAACTTAGCCCCTAAATTGGGGTATGACATAGGTAATGCATACATCGTAGTATTTGTCCACCATACTCGATCTCACCCTCAAAGTTTAACCATAAATCAACATCTATAGGACCTTAATGTCGTTTAACCATAAATCAGCATCTATAGGATCTTCATCCTTTTCTCTCCGGAACTCAGGAGCTCCCAAAATTTTTAGCTATTTTGGGATCAACATTCGTGTGCTGGAGGAGTAGGGGGAGGTGGATGACGTTGAAATCGAATCAAGATTGCATTGAGAGCCTGCATAAAAGCTCCAAACTCTGGCACTGGCGTACCCTGATGTACCAGTGCACTAACGTTTTTAGACAGGATTGGATGCTCACTATTAGCTTCATTGCTCTCGCTACCCGACCCTTCTCTAGCTTCTTGTTCAGTCGCTCTCCGCGAATTCGTAGATTATGACATCTAATAGAACATACATAATGATAACACTCAAGTTAGTAAGGAGTGACATCAATCATATTCTAACTACACCATATCAGTAACCTTAACATCTTAGTGGCATGTAAACCATTTTAAATGTAAAATACACTCGGTTTCGGTCGAGAATCGGCTAAACATGTAGCTTTGATACCAATAAATATAACATCCATTTCTCGTATATGTTTCAGTACACAAGTCACATGTGTCACATGGCTTTTAAAACATTTCATTATTTGTAAACCAATTAAATATTGTTTCTAAAAATAAAACATTTTAATATAATAATAAAACGTTCGTTAATTTTCAGTATGTAAAATAGTCTTAAAGTTATAACATATTAAATATTACAATAATCATAAGTCAAATACATTCTAGAGCACTTTCATAAGTCTATTACATGCCATCTAATTATCAAAACTAGACATATTTGTCATATAGTTACTGATGAGGCAATCTTTGATTGATGATGTCAACTGTATTCCTTACTCTGCTCGTACTAATACTTACTCGTGAAACCAACAAACGCTAAGTACTTACTTAGTGAGGCATAATAATACAATTTAGGTGTAACCTAAATATAAGTATATCATAAAATATCAAAATAATAATTTAAATTGTATAAATCATTTTAATACATAAACTGGCTTGGCAAACCAAGGTTCATTCACATAACCTGCGAAACAATATTTAATATGCCCAGCATACCTATCAATCATTATTTTTCCAAATTATTCTTTATTTTCCCAGTGTATTTCAAATGAGAATGCAAGGTACATGCGTTGCACCTAAGTGCTGAAATGGTAACTCACAAACTCATTATGAATTCCATGGATGCACACATAGTGCCGAAAGTACATATATTACTGATATGAAAATATGACATATGCATTAAAGAAAATTGATCGATAACTTTTATACATAATTGTATGTCGAAATGGTAATTCACAAACTCATTATGAAAACCATGGTTGAACATCTAGTGCCGAAAGTACACATAGTACTGATACGAAAAGGCAACATTATGCATTACACAAAATCGATCGATAATCATCATATACAATTTATGTAGAAATGCACCTATGACTCTCAATGCACATACAATGGGCTTTTAAGTCAAATTCGTAGATTAAACATTTATTTATAAAACATCGATAACCATTAAAACAACATAAAAGTTCATCTATTCATTATAGAGCATTTCAAACTCTAAAATTTATTCGTAACATCATTTCCATAAACATTATGAAAATATACTGAAATACTGTAAAACATAATTTTGTCAAAACATTCGAGGTTGACTCATCGCAAGTTATACTCATCTCATATAAGTACATAAAATGCACTCACCTGGTATGCCTCACTATTATGCTTTAATGATGTCCGACTATTCGACAACTTTATCTTTGCCCTTTTGATTGATTGATTCAAGAGCTTGATTACGTTCTACACAAGCATCCATAATCACACATACAATAAAAATGTTAATATACTTTCTAACATTTATACAAAATAATAATACTCAAAAGTACTATTATTTTCAAATTCTATTAAAATTCATCCTAACTCAAAATTTCAGACTGAATAATATCGGTATCCCTCCTATGGTATCGATACTTCTCTACTATGGTACTGATACTCCCTTCAGTATCGATACCATTTTTGCATTCTAGAATTCATTTTCAATTACAATATCGATCACTTCCTCTTGGTATCGATACCCCACATCAGTATCGATATTACTTGCACCAGTATCGATATTGTTCATCGTGTTGATCCTGTTTTCTCAAATTTAACCCTATAGTATCAGTACTATTCTTCTAGTACTGATACCCTTACCCAGATTTTACTTATTTCACTTCGATTTTTACCAAATTTTCGCTTAAATCTCTTTCTTTTATCTCTAACCTTACCATTAAACTCATCATCACTTAATCCAACAAACCTATATCCATAAATCTTCTTATAACATCTAAAATCTCCAAAGAACACTCAAAGCTAAGAATCACACCAACTTTTCAAACATGTTTTTAATCACTTCTAATGCTCTAAATATCTTTTTTACTTATTTAGCAAGTCAAATATGCTTTTAAACTCCAATAACTATCCATATTTGATCAAATCATTTAAAAACCCACTTTATTAAATCTCAAATAAATCACTAATCTATTAGTTTTATTCACTCTTAAGCTTTCCTTAAGCTTGTATAAGCTTGTATATCACTTAAGGCTTCAAAACCAACCCAAAAACGAAAGGAAAAACCAACTTGAAGTAACCTTACCTTTGCTATGGGGAGCACGAGGATGAAAAGAAGAAGAGTAGCTAACCAAGTTTCAACATTTTTTCCATTTTTCCCTTATCCACTTAATAAATATCCCTAAAAGAATAAATATTAAATTCATTCCTTCTAAAAGACCAAATTACCCCTTTATTCTTTCATTCTTAATAATTAGTCTTAAACACAATTTCCTAAATCATTCCTTATACTTTTCAATTTACTCAATTTAACCCACCAAATTTCAAATCCTTTCACTATGGTCACCAACTCGATATTTGGGGTATTACAAGTATCTATACTCTACTTGTAGGATTGATACCATGGAGTCAAGTATCGATACCCATACGAGTATCAATACAAAAAATGGTTTCTATTGCTAAAAATGGGGATCGATATTGATATTGTACACCTTGAGTATTGACTCTGAAGGTATTGATACTCTCCTAGTAGTATCAATATTCCCTGTTTGAAATCCCTATATTTTGCCCCAATTTCATCCAGTATCAATATTGTTCATCCAAACATTTATACTCAAACCTAGAAATGTATTACGTAGGCTCAGGAAAACACCTAAAATCACTCTAAAGGTAATAGTTTGGCTCTTAATCATGTGTTAAAGTTGTAGGAAGTTATTTAGGGTCTTAAAGTGTCTTAAAAACACTTATTATTTTTATATATACAATATTACTTAATCATGAAATCATGTATAAACCCTAAAATGCTCAAATCTTAAAATATCAAGAAACCCTCATGATTATGAAAGCCTTAACACCGCAAAGGATTAGAAGTACACTACCATGATGTTTGAATCCCCAAATAAAGATCTTTACTTAGCCGCACTCATTTTCTTTGTGATTTGGATGAAACCCACACTTTTTCCTTATCTTGAAAGAACCCAAAACTTTGATTCCATAAAATGATGCCACTAGAGGAATTATGAACAAAATTGAAGCATGAAAAATGCCCAAAAACTTATCTTTAATTTATGGAGTTTGGAGAGAAAAGAGATGGAAAGATAAGAAAAAAATAAAGAAATGAAGAGAATAAGAAGACGAAGAGATTAAAAAGCCTTCATCTTTTAAAAAGGGTGAGATTATGCTTTTTGTCATTCTCATATTTATACCATTAAAAACTCCTTTTTATGGCTAATTGGGCCTGATTCCAACCCAATTAAGCCCAACGACTTAATTCATGAAATTCACAGGGTTCACATGCCTCTCAGGTAAACCCGAAACTATTAACCCAGAATTTGGAGTGTTATGGAAAGTTTAAATATCACCAGAGTTAGAAGTTGCTGAAAGGTATCTTCTTATATCTTGGCTTAGTTGTTTGTTTCTAGAAAAAATAGACTTTAGATTTAAACTAGGAGAAGTGAGGAGAGTGTTTTGGGAAATTTTAAATTTTTTTGCTATTATTAACGGTGGCCGATAGTGGTTACGACTGGTCTGTTTATCTCCACCTGATAAAGAGAAAGGAGAGAGGGTTTGGAGAGTTTATGTTTGGTAAAAAAGAAAGTGAGGACGTATAAATGAAAGCTTAGTTTAATTTTTAGCCTTAGTTTTTAGTTATATATGAAACCCAAAATGACATAGTTTTAAGGGTTAGGGTTTTTTTGAATTAGCGCATGGGCTAATCATGTGAGAAGGGCATTTACTTTTGTAAGCTTTACATCTTAGTAACTAAATGGAACTTCAATGTTTCTAATTGCGAGTTTTAAATTTATTTTGCTAACATTTTGTTCACCATGTGATTATTGATTGTTTTCGTTAAATTTCCTTTATTAGTAGTTGATTTGTGATTTATTTGGTTTTGGCCCATCGTGGTTATTCTATGGTAGAAAATGCCTAATCAAAGCTTTAGGGTCTGTAATCTTTTTTCGTATTCATTTTGGTCACCATATTATGTACTTTATTTATTGTAAATGTGTGTATATACATTTTTATTACCTAATGTTATATAACTTAAGTATGTAGTTACTCAAATTAAATATTTTCATACAATATTATAATTATATATCATGTATTTTTTAATAGTGATAGTAATATATATATATATATATATATATAGTACTCGTCCTTATTTATATTTGTTTACATAATATATATATATATATATATATATATTTAATAAATTTATAAATGCATGTCCTTTGCTATGCGCACATATATATTTTTATTTACTTATTTAATATTTTAAAGCTCTTATATATTTATGTATTCTTTTTAAATTTATGTGTTTACTTAAATTTTATTTAAAAAATATATTTTTAAGTATTGTATTATATATCTATTTAATAAAAAATTGTTATTGTAAATGCTATAAATTATATGATATTCTTTGTTAATTATTCGACTAACCTATGAAAGACCTCCAAAACCTTGTGATGCCCTTCCGAGGATTATTCGAAGAAAGTAGTTTTAATATTATTATTTTTTTCTCATTTATACTTTATGATATATTAAGTCAATTAGATATATCTTATTCACTTTGAATAAATGTGTCATTTTAAATTATTTTCGTATTTCTATAACAAAATTATTTTTAAAATAAATATTTATTGTGTGCTTTATTTATTTAGTATTTCATTATTTTATTGCATTCATTTATTTGTCATAATACATGAATATTTCATCCATTTTATATACATCATTTATTACTATTGTATTCATAAATCATTCATTCATTTTCTCATTTTTTAAAATAAGGCAATTTTGTATTTTGTCGTGGGTTAAGGGAATTGTGTATAACATGATTGAATTTCAATATCTGTTAATTCATGAGGACATCCATTTTTTTTAATAAAACCAAGTGAATTGAATCATTTTTATCAAGTAAATTGTTTTTAAAAAATCACTTATTTTTAAAATTCATCGAAATAAAAGGATCATAATTCAAATTTTGGGTTCGAATATATAAAGTTCCACTACTTAGACTACGTATAACTGAGAGGTACCAATTTTGGGTACTGTGGGGGTGCTTACCCCTCCCCACATGTAATTGACTCTCAAATCTTTAAAAACGAATTTATAGTAATACACATACCAATTTGTCTTTTAAATGATTTCCTTTAAATTCGTTAAAAAGATGTTTTTAGGTATTTGGCCTACCTAACCCAAAGTTCAGTGGCGACTTCCAATTTATTTCCAAATTTCAAATTAAAACAAAATCCAAATTCATCAAAACAAAGTCATAATTATTTTAAAATTTAATTTATTAAAAAATGGATATGACATTATGGCGACTTCTTTGCAGACCATATTAGAGAGTTATACCTTATTCAATTATACATTGTCCGTGTGGCTAGAATTTTATAAATTTAAACCTTTATTTGAATTAAGATCCTTCTAATTTCAATTTTCATAATAATGCATAATTTTTAATATTGTAAATAGTTGTTAAGGTTTTCGAAATTGAGTATTGGTTTTTAATTTTGTCAAAAGGTTTTTGAGTTCCTTCTCACACATGTCACGTGCATTTTAATGTCATAATCTCTATACCTGAGTTGTATCACCCTAACTGGGAGTGAGCCACTAGTGCCTTCGTGAGTAGCCCTACATATAGGCTTGTGAATCACTTTCGGAGTGCGTGCCCTTATGATTTTCGTGATAATCATTATGCATAGAAATAAGGAATATGCTTTCTCGAATTGAAGTCGATCCACTTAAGTCTATAATGGATTAGGATTGAAGGTTTGACAGTCCAAGGGGGTACCAACAATAAGGACAATTCGAGTACCTGTATTACCTTAGAACCAAAACCTTGAATATAGTAAACCCTTGCTCATTGAAGTAATGTTGAAATTTTGTCTGATAGTAGTCACCCTTATAGGTATACAAAAAAGAGAAATGACTCTGAACTTTTACTCTTTTGCTACATAGAATAAATTTCTTTTCAAATGAGAGCATGTGAACTAGATACCATGTGGTTAGGGTAATTTTTCAGAATAAAGTGTATTGGGTAAAACGCATATCCGGGTAGGGCTGTCATTTATTAAATGCATGTTTGGCTAGGTACCATGATGGGGTAAGTGTTATATTCATCTTTGAATATTAATTTTATCTTTATTAAAAGCATATTTACCTTTTTGCATTGCATCATCATCATAGCATAACACAAAGGTATTGATACGTAGATGGATCTCTAATTGGAAAATTTTTCATAAATAGAGAAAAAGTTTATCAATCAAGTAGTTGCATACACTAACATGCCTGTTGGCTAATTAAAGCTTATAGAAAAAGATGAAGATGTTCGCTTGAAGGTTAAGCATCAAAGTTGATCGATAGAACAAAATCCAATATTTAAGAGGTGATCACTTGATCTGAGCAACGATGTAGTTACAAAATCTTGCCTATAATTGTTCCACCTTTAATCATCAAGATGTAATACACGAATCCAACATTGTAGGGGCATTATCCGAGATAAATCATATTTGACTAGAGCCTCTACATGAGCGCAAGGATTTATAGAGCACTTGACAGACCGAGATCTTAAGGACGAAGCCCCTAGATAAAGCATTGACCTATAATATACCAAGCATACAAGCAAAATCATGTATGTGAAAATGGATTATCTTGAATCAACACCTTTTTTCATTGAATTCTTATTTATATCTCTACATTTTTCATATGCATTACATCTATTTAAGTATTTTCACACGCATCATATATGAAAAACATGGGAGTAACTTGTGGAGGATTCGATGAAAAAAATTCTAAAAGAAATTTGAAGTCACCCTTATCGCATCTAGAGAAAGATCTAGAGCCATGAATGAGATATTAACACGTGTTAGCAGAGTCGAGAAACTTCAAAAACAACTTATTAGAACTTAACAATAGATGAAGCGAGGAAAGTTTCAAGATGAGTCGAGAGATCAAATGTCCAAATTGATGAACATGTTGACTATTGTGATCTATGGGGAAAGGTCGTTAGATGATCCCATTGTGGAAAAAGGAGATAAGACTTTGAATGAGGGTCTAAATGATGGTTATAAGGCCAAAGTGACATCAGCCGATGAAAATGATACCATTGATGTGTAAGGAAGCTCATGTTAACTTTAAAAATTATATGCATTCCTAAAAGACAATAGTAAAATGATTATGTGTGAGAGGATAACGAAAGATGAGGGTAATCATGTGAGGGATCAGTTTCAATCGAAAAAAGGGGCATACAAGAAATTCAAATATCCTAATTTATATTCAAATTTGCTAGAATTTCTCCTCAAGAATCTATTTTATCTTTAAATCCACCAAAGTCCACATTTATCGACATCTAGGTTAGCGGGGTACCAAAGACTCATATGGATATCACCTCGGTATGTTTAGTCAGTACAAGAAGTAGTGTATGTCCATAAGATTAAAGGTTAAATAGCTCATTTTAGATGGGTTATTGTGCTTTGAAAATGGAAAACCTAAGCTCTCTGGAAGTTTAAAATTTACCAATGATCCTGAGAATAGAGGACCGAGGTCAAGCACCTGCAGTCTGATGATTTGATAGACCATAAACTATGATTCAGGAAACGAAGCTGCAATATCAATATCCTTCATCTCAAACTACCCCTTCACCAAGTTCTCTATCGAGGCATGATAAGGAAAAAATGAAATTAAAAAATCCTTCATTTGATTCTTCATTACTTTGTAGTGAGACATATTCTAAGTTACTCAAAGCTCAATTGATTATAACACGTATTGTTAAACCTCCAATGCCCTTATATCCAAGGTGGTACAATAAGAACTTTTATTGTGAGTATCATGTTGGAGTTCAAGGACACTCTATTTTAGTCAGAAATTGGAGTCAAGTCCTTCTAGATCATGGAGTTATAGAGTTTAGTTACAACAATCACTCTATTTTAGTTAGAAAATTGGAAATCAACCATTAGGTTGAAACTGACATAGTCAAGACGAGAGAAGAGTCGACAAAAAATAACATGGAAGAAGAGAAGAAGAAGAAGAAGAAGAGTAAAGATCGAAGCCATAAGGGTAAAGGAGAGGTAGTCCAAGACTGACCCATACTTCTAATAATGAATTAGATGAAAGTAACCAACAAAATAGCTCAAACATCCATATCATATTTCTTAAAGGGTAAAGTATCAGATCCAGTGCAGTTGAGCACCCAAATTTTTTATTGAAGTTGATTTTGAAGCCCGAGACATTAGCCAACTTGCAACAAATTTTCAAGCACCCCACCTGGCCGCTTTTTCTCTTTTCTCCCTATTCTTTTTTTTCATTTTCATTTTCGGCCGAGAGATCTTAAATCTCTTCGGTCATTGTTCGGTCGACGCCAATGAGGGTCGATTAGCTTCTCGTTTATCTACCTAATCGTCACTCCTTGGATACCTTAAATAGCCCAAAACCTAAAACCCATTTGAAGTTTCTCAAACATGAAAAAAGAAAACTAACTTTTAGATGTTGTGATCCAGATGACATCGTGGTTGGAGTTCAAAGGGTGTCTTGTTTTCCCTATCTTTTTCTCTTTTTTCGTTCTCAGCTTCTATTTGCTCTATTTTTCTTTCGAATGGTTTGTTTTCTTTTTTTCGAAACTGCCAACCCCAAAAAAGTTCCAAAGGCTCCGACTTTATACTACTCTTGGTCTTGCATGCTGTTTATTAAGCTTTGTCTTGTGATTTCTGATGGAATATGGTGTAATGCCCTATTTTGCTAACTGGTTGCTCTTTAGATCTGACTGATTTGTTCATTTACGAGTAAATTTTTTTTACTATTTTTTTAGTTTTCTTTATTTTTAAAAAAATTTACGCATGTTGTTGATGTGATGAGATGATGGCGGTCGGCAGAGCAGAACAGGCAGTCAGGAGTGGCAGAGGCAGGCGTGTCAGTGGTGACGACAGACGTGGCAGTACTCACGGTAGATGTGGTAGTGTAACAGGGCCTGGCGGCAACGACTGAGCACCCTAGGGTCATGATGAAAACCTTTGGTCTCCATCTCATCTAGGTCGTTCAATCAAGGGCAGATCCAACGGCCAGGATCCCTGGCGGCTGTGGTGATGATAGGAAATCCTTTGGCGACTGTCGTTCGATCATCTGGGTTATCCAACCAGGCTCTCGGTCTTGGGTATGATTACTTGTTCTTAGGCCTTTGGGTAATTTTTTTGGGTCGGTCGATTGGGCCGAATTTTGGACCTTCGGGTCATTAACTGGGTCCTGGCCCATTTGTAGTTCATCTTGTATTATCAGGCAATTTTGTAATTTCCAATTGGGCCCTTTGTGTAACCTACAAAATGAAGTAAAAATGAAAGTAAATATTCATTTATAAATATATATAACTAATTATTTACAAATTAATTATGATCACTACAATTAACACATATACCCTGACTAATTGATTAACACAATTAATTTCCACAATTAATAGCACACTTAACAGTCACAATTAATATTCACGGCTAATACCATATTTAATGATGTAATTAATAACACAATTAATAATCCCAATTAATATTCACAATTAACAACATAATTAACTAACATAATTAATAACCCAATTAATAACACAATTAACAGCATAATTAACAAATCAATTAATATTCACAATTAATATGTATTTATTTATATATATATATATATATAGGCCCGAACAAAATATAATGTCTACAAATATCTTGATTTAGTTTAACATCTTAGAATACCCTGAAAGTCTTGGATATATTTTTGTTTGGATTAAGATACATGAAAGTAGTGTGACTAGTGTTTTTCTTGAAAATATTATGATGACATCTCATGAGTTCATTGGTAACAAATGCACTCAACTTGATGCTAGTTACAACGTTTGGTATGATTTGAGCCTATAGAGCAATTCCTTGTATTCTTGCTCATTTTTCTTGTTTTGAATGTGTCGAACTTAGCATTTATACTCTATAACTTGCTTGTGAATACATTTTGAGACAGTAGATTGGATTTGATGCTTTAAAATGATATGGAAACTTAGGATCTACCCATGTTTTTATACCTTTAAAAAATGCATACCCATTTGTTTTACATTAGTTAGAATGTTTGATCCTTTTCCATTTTCTTTGTTTCACTACACTTTAAAACTGAAGTCATTGATTTTATCCTCTTTTTCTACCTTTTATGAGACAAGAGAATAGGTTATTTCACAAATAGTTGGTGCTCAAAAAAGAAGAAGGAAAGAGTTAAAAAAAAGGAAAATGTGAAGAAAATAAAAAATAAAGTTGAAGTTTGTTGGTTGAAAGTTGAAAGTCTTTTGATTGGTTGAGTTTTTTTTGATATTATTTTGTGGATTTGGTTTATGTGCATCTTTTTTCTTAAATGTTATCAAGTCTACATTTTTACCTTTTTACCATACCCTTACCTAAGCCTCGTTACAACCGTATAAGGACCCTTTGATTTTAGCATCATGTTCATATACGGTGGTTGAGATTTGATTCACTTGCAAGCCTATGGTAATATTTTGTTATGTTCTTACTTTGAGAGTTGATTACACCCTAAACAATTTGAGATTTTTGAGTGAATGCATGCAAGGGTGTTAAGTATTGTTGCATTTGAAATTAATGGATTAATGAGATATTTTGACTTTTGCCATAAATATTTGATGTGGACTTGACTTTTTTGGCATTTTGATATGTGAAGCTAGACGATGGAAGGTAAATAGATAACTTAGTTTATTTAATTGAAGTATGCTTGAGGTTAAGCATTGAATAAGAGAATATAAATTTGATAAGTTTTAAATATTGCATATTTTTACTATTATTTAATTCTCATTTGTCACTTGGTTATTATTGATTTATTTATTTTTGGATTTATTTTTGACAGAAGATTCATTAAATAAATTAGCCTAAAACTAGCATACTTCGATGGTCCTATCAACATATTCTAGAAGACGAGAAACATTATCTTGAGTATTGAATTTGGAGTTTACTTAGGATAAGGTTATCTAGAAGATGAAGAAGAATTCAACTAGAACTACAAGTCTTAAATATTTATTGTTATCTTTTGTGATAAGCATATTTAATTTAGGATTTTTAATTTGATTATTATATTTTGTAGGAATTAATTATTTTATTTACAAATAACTCTCGATAGGATTTATAGTTTGATTATTTTATTTTATTATTATATTTTATTTAGGATTTAATTGCTTAGTTCTCTTGGGTTATAACTATCCCTTAGTTTGAAAAACATATTGAAATTTATTTTTCCAAGGTTAATTATTGAAGTACTGATTTTCTTTCATCTCCATTTTCCTATCTTTATTCTTTTTCATTATTCTTTTTCCACAATGCTAAGCATGATCCAATCCATGCTTAGCTAAACTTATAATGTAAAGATTTTTGCAAAGCTCAATTCTAATTGTAAGAATTGAGTCTTGATCTTCATACCTTCATATTGTATTATTCGATTCTTTGAAAACCAGGAGTGCTAATCATTCATTACCTTAAAAGTTACAATACTTTCAACTTAAAAGTGCATTTTGATTTGAAGACCATTTTTTCTTGAAGCTTGGAAGTCGGATTATCCTCATTTTGTGAGTATTAATTATTGATGCGAAGTATGTGCAAGTATACACAATCAAACAAGTAATATAATTATGAGTGAGTATCATCTCCACAAGGATTAGAGGAAATTTATAAGTTTAATCACAACAAAGAAATACTTTATCTATGTATAGTTAGAGTAATGATATGTTCCAATGATAATGCTGAGGTAATGTGAAATGTATGTTGGTGGGGATAGGATGATAGTGTAATGTGGAGATGTCGTTGAAAAAATATATTGTGTTTAGTGCAGTCAAATGAAAAAGTAAATACAAATCAAAATGTAAACACTAGACTTGAATAAAATGACTTGACAATCCTCATACAACAAACTACTATAGGAATGAATGATAGGAGTCACTTAAGAAACTTAAGTCTATCTTCTAAAGATGGTCTTACTTCTGTTGCTTACTTGCCCGACAGAGTTTACTAAAGGTTCCCAATGTTATCTCTAATCAAGGGACTCGAAAGGTTGAGAATGCCATGGTAATACATCTCGGCGTTAGCAGGTGCATGGATCATATTGGTTCAGATCAACAGAATATGTATCGGTAATACCACTCAGCGTCAGCACTAACATCTAACCTCTTGATAGAGCACTACTCCTTTTAGTCGATTGAAATCCTAGCCTTATGTCTAAGGGTGGATTAGGTCTAGTTACTATCTAAAACTCATTGCTTATTCGATCATACTTAGTTTCTCTAGAACGCTAAAGACGAGCTACTTAGTTTCTCTCGAACACTAAGTATTTTCCTAAGGAATGCATACTCTCATAGCTCCTACAACCTTAAGACATTAATCACCATAAGCAAAACAAATAAGAACATAAAGAAAAATAACCACCCATTAAAGAAAAAACTTAAACATCCCTAGTTAACTCCCACCAAATAAAGCGAGTTCATGGTGGGGATCAATATTCCAAGCAACAAGGCTTGAAGATCATTCATTCCATACAACCCAAATATTATAAGTAATAACAATAGCAAAGGGATGGAGGAAAAACCTTCGACGTGTACTGCCAGAGCTCCTCTCGGCCACCACAAACTACCTTAGCTTGCTAGCTCATCTCGGATGTCTAGCTTGCCACTCCCTTTTGCTTGTTAATGGAGGAATGCCACGACAAAAGCCAATGAAAGAAAAAGGAGGAACATTTTTCTTCCAGCCGCCTCTTCACTCTTTTCTCCAAATCAAGTCCCTCAATTTTGTGGCCTTATTTCCTATTTATAGTGGAGAATAAACCTAGGGGTTTGCATCAAAATTCCCATGATACCCCAAGTTTGTTCCCTTCACGTGAGGGGTGGTATAGAGGTGGTAGTAGTCCCTTCTTGGGTGGCTAGCAGTGGTCCCCTCTTAGGAGGTTGGTAGCTGGATGTATATGCAGACAAGTTCGGTAGGCAGATGTGGTAGTTGTTCCCTCCTAGGTTTCTGGCAGTTGAGAACACGTGAAGAAAATGCCAACTAGCTCTTTATAATAATATATTTTTTCTTTTTTTCGCTTCAGTAATGTCGTTTGAGTTGGCATTTGCACTGCTCAGCATTCCCAATATGTCACAGAAATTCTCCTCGCTCATCATTTCTCCCAAATCCTACACATCATCAAATAAAGTACCTTCCCCATAACGCAACACTATTTTCAAAATAAAATAACAACAAAATATATCCACCACATGCAACTATATGCTCCAAAATGCATCTATATGATCCTATATGAACTCTTAGATAGTCAGTAAATTATGTGAAAAGGCCCTAAATATGGCCTTTTTACATAGTTATCACACCCCAAACTTAAGCTATTGCTTGTCCTCGAGCAATGAATAATAGTAAGCAAAATAAAAAAAACCATGGCAAATTCAGGTTTAAGATAGTCATATGGGATAAAATTTCAGCCCTCAGAAAAGTTAGCTTCAACATGCTAGACTAATTTGAGAAATCAAGTACTGTCCCCTAGGGAAAAATCCTTTGGTGTGTGTGTGATTGTATCAAGTCCATGATTAAAAATCTAGAAAACTTATGAGCAAGTTCTCTTGTTTTGCCACGGCATTTACAAGTTTACTCCCACATTGTTTCCTTCTTATTCTTTAACACTACTATTATGGGAGTCAGCTCATCACACCTACCATTCTAGACTTGACAATGAGGTGGAGCAAACACTCCATTCTCTAGCCTAATGGGCAGAGTCATCCTGTGACTACTTTTATTCACTCATATGATGCGACTTCCATTTATTTAAATGATGTATCAAGGCAATGTCATGGTATAGCGAAGTGTCCCTATATAGTTATGTTGAAACATTTATTCACAATTTCATTTTTTTAACATTTTTCATTTCAATTTTTTTAAGGAACATGTGGGGTTTTCATTATTCAGTGACATTGTCAAAATTTTATGCCTAGACATGAAATAGTTCTGTTATAAAATAATTTTAAGTTACTTAAGAATGAAAAAAAAGAATCGTGTATAAAAAAATTACAAAGAAGCAAGTCCTCAATTTATTCCAAGGAACTAACTCGAGCACTTATTAATGCCATGGTATATTCATTCTACTAATAGTATCATGAAATGACTTAAGAACCTTACCTCCCCCAAATATAAGAGAAGCATTATCCTCAATACTAAATAAAAAGTAAGTAAAAACTAGACTACATGCTATGTCATACAATGCAATGCAAGCTACCTTGACTATTTATTGTAGTGTTTGGGTTGTCGTGCGATGCGGACGCTTGCGTAATGGGGTGGGGTTGGAGTGTTCAAAGTTCATTGGTGGTACAATAGAGAGTCCTAAGGTCTTCTGACATCGGGGTTAATTGAGGTTCCTCACATTTAGACATATTTTTCAAACAACATCGACTCTTATGCAAAGGCAATTGTTGCAGCATATCTAATTCTACTGCATCGTGGTGCTTTGTGGGCTGTCGTGGATTGGTTTAACATCTTTTGGCTCATCCTCATTATATGGCTGTTGAGAATTTGTTGATGTTGTGGCATTCGCATATGTTCGTAAAAGTGCATCAAGAGCTACATGCAGATAGAGCTCCATAAAGGATGTTTCCACATCGTCATCTCGTCGGTTGATACAGGCAAAGAAGGTCATCAGGTTGCTGGTCCGATTCACCACTTGGTCCTGGGTCTGTTTGGCCAAAAGTGTTACAATTTGCGTGGCATTTGTGCAGATGGGTGGATATCATCAACAATGTCATCATTTGTGCCAACACCAATTGAGTATTATTTCTATGTGGGTGCAGCTACTGTAGGGGGTTTACCCTTGTCCAAATGTTTGGGAGTCTATTCTTTTAAAAACATCTTGTATTGTTATGGCAGTTTTTTCACGTTCGATCGGAGCACCAGTATAGACCAAAATGCCCCCACACATACAATAGTTCCACCTTCAAAATATTTTTCCCTGGCATTTCGTGTCTTTAACATCTGAATTGTAGGACCTTCGTAGTAGTCATCTCTTATTCAAAGTGCTCTCCATATGGAGATGAATGGTAATAGAATAAAATCTCTTTTCGCTCCTCTTTGATGTGATAAATTGTAATCATTTGGATAACAAATTCTTTGAAGAGGTCGGCGTCATCCCTATAATAGTATCCACAATCAATTATAACATTGTTCTTACCTAGGCTATTCACATAAAGAAACAAAACACCACTAACTAGAAAATTGACAATGTCAGCATACCACAAACTTATCGCGGCAAATAATAATTTATCGTTAGGGAATTTTTCCATAATCTCCATTTGATTCCTTAATTCTTTCAAATTTTCTAGCCTATACAGATGAGCAGTCACTTGGGGTTTAGGATTAGTAAATTGAATGAAATCCAAAGTTTCAAATTTTGTACCTGATCTAGATGTGAGTAAGCTAGATTGACTCATGTCCTTTGGAATATACTCTAGCTCGTATTCATCTTCTTCTTCAAGCTTCAAGTGATTATAAGTGCATAAAAATTTGTTACGGTAAAATTATATCGTTTTCTGTTGGTCATCAACTCCTGCTGATAGGGGCACTTCTTGTGTTGTGGTAAAAAATTTCTTGTCTTCATTGGTTGCACTCATCAAACCCTCATCCTTGTTTTCCATCAAATATGAATCTTCTTGCATCTTCAGATCTTCGTGCACAATTTCATAACTTGGTTCTCCAATTGTCTTCACCACAAACTTATCATCTTTGTAGAATCTGGTGCCACTCCTTAAGGTGAATGTACCGCAATGTCCATGTCTTAGGCCTTAGTGATTTCAGTATCACTACATAGACTTCCCTATGGGCGAGAATGTAATGTCATGGCAATTTTGTCAACTTGACCCTCCAAGGCCCTCAAAGATGAGCTTTTGAAGCAAATCTCCTTAACTGTGTAATAAGGCTCATTTGTTTTTTATGGATGTAGCATGGTCTTGCAGCATAGTCTTCATGGTTGCTATAAAATCTTAAATTGTGGCCTCCAAAGAACATGTGTTGGATAAAGATAGTACTCCCTTGTAAGAATTATAATATGGCATATTCATTTGAAAATCTTGGGAATCATTGAAATTCTACTGCCTAGCGGCTGACTAGCATTGCTGGTTCCTTGATTTCCCCATGAGAAATTTAGATGCTGATGTCATACAGGATTATATGTGTTAGAATAGGGGTTGTTGTTACCTTGATTATAGTTCCCTACATAGTTGATGGACTCTTGATTGGTTGGGCATTCGATCTCATGGTGATTGTCATGGCATAATAGACATGCTGAGTTGGTTGCCTTCACTTCTTTCATCTCACTTGATCATTGCAAATTCTTCAACATACTCGTAATGGAAACAAGTTGGGCGGACAAAGAATCCTTAGTATCCAACTAGACTGCCCCATGCGTTTTTTTCCCAGTTCTAAGTCTTGTAGATGGGAATTGATAATCATTGTTGGTAATCCTATCTAGAATGTCAAATTCCTCTATAGGTAATTTATTGAGCAATGTCCCATTTACCGAGGCATCTAGTATCATCCTCGTGAGTGCATTTACTCCATTATATAACATTACCACTTGAGTTTAATCTTGAAAATCAAGATTACAGCATTTGCGAAGCAAACATTTTTATCAGTCCCAGCTCTTATACACAGACTCTTCATCGCCTTGGCAAAATGATGCTATAACATTCCTAAGATGGTTATTCATATTAGGTGGATTATACCATAGAAAATATTGTTTGCACAAATCTACCCAGGACCATATCGAGCTACAAGGTACTCCATTAAGCCATGCCCTGGTGTGATATTTCAAAGAATATGGAAATAACTTCAATTTAAGTACATCATCATGTACACCTTGTTGTCGAAAGGAGTCTTAAACCTCCAAAAATGCTCGAACATATTTCCTTGCATCCTCGTGAAGAGTACCACCAAACTATCCAATCAAGTCCAACATGTCGAACATAACCGGTTTCAACTTGAAGTAGGTTGTTTGAATCTTGGGCGCCACAATTCCAGGATTTAGGTTGTCCAAGATAGAGTTTAAGTAATCTCAAATAAAACGAGGCCTTGATGCATTCCCAGCATTTGAAATTGCCTCGTCATTCTGACCTTCCTCTTGACCAGTTCCTTGATTTCCAATTTCATACATGTTTCCTTGAGAACTTAAAATAAAAACCTGAAAAAAGAAGAAAATAAAAACTAAAACTATACAAAAAAAATATACAAGTAAAAATAAAAATGCTATGACAAAACTAATTAACTTCCCCGTTGCCAATCCCCATCAACATAGCTAAAAACTTGTCAACATTTTGTGAGTACTAAATATGGACGGAAGTATGTGCAAGTATACACAATAGAACAATTAATACAATGATGAGTGAGTATCATCTCCACAGGGATTGGAGGAAATTTGTAAGTTTAATCACAACAAAGAACTACTTTATCTAATTATAGTTAGTGTGTTGGTATGTACCAATAAGAATGTTGAGGCAATGTGAAATGTATGTTGGTGGGGATAGGATGATAGTCTAAAGTGGAGATGTCGTGATAAATTAGATTGTGTTTAGTGAAATGAAAATGTAAAGGCAAAACAAATTGTAAACACTGGACTTGAATAAAATGACTTGGCAATCCTCACACGACAAACTACCATAGGAATGAATGATAGGAGTCACTTAGGAAGCTTATGTCTATCTTCTCATGATGGTCTTACTTCTATGTCTTACTTGCACGACAGAGTTTACTAAAGGTGCCCTATGCTATCTATAGTCAAGGCACTCGATAGGTTGAGAATGCCATGGCAATACCTCTCGGCGTTAGCAGGTGCAGGGATCGTATTGGTTCAGATCAATATAATATGTCACGATAATACCACTCAGCGTCAACACTAACATGTAGCATCTCGACTGAGCATTACTCCTTTTAGGCGATTGAAATCCTAACCTTATGTCTAAGGGTAGATTAGGTCTAGTTACTTTCTAAAACCCATTGTTCATGTCGATCCTCCTTAGTTTCTCTCGAACACTAAAGATGAGCTACTTATTCTCTCTCGAACACTAAGTATTTTCCTAAGGAATGGCTACGCTCATAACTCCTACAACCTTAAGACATTAAGCAACATAAGTAAAACAAATAAGAACATAAAGAAAAACAACCTCAATTAAAGAAAAAACTAAAAAATCCATAGTGAACTCCCACCAAATAAATCTAGTTCATGGTGGGGTTCGAATATTTTAAGCAACAAGGCATGAAGATCATTCATTCCAAACAACCTAAATATGATAAGTGATAACAACAACATGATAGAGGAAAAGCCTTCTATGTGCACTGCCGGAGCTCCCCTAGGCCACCACGAACTGCCTTAGCATTCTAGCCCCTCTCAGATGTCTAGCTTACCACTCCCTCTAGCTTGTTAATGGAGGAATGTCATGGAAAAAGTGAATGATGAAAAAAAGAGGAATATTTTTCTTCCAGCCGCCTCTTCACTATCTTCTCCAAATTAAGTCCCTCAATTTTGTGGCCTCATTTTCTATTTATAATGGAGAATAAACCTAGATGATTGTGTCAAAATTCCCATGATACCCCCAAGTTTCTTCATTTCATATGAGGGGTGGTATAGAGATGGTAGTGCTCCCCTCCTATGTGGCTGGCAGTGATCCCTTCTTGGGAGGCTGGAAGCTAGGCGTACATGCAAACAAGGTTGGCAGGCAGAGGTGGAAGTTGTCCCATCATAGTTGTCTAGCAGTTGAGAACACGTGAAGACAAGGACAACTTGCTCTTTATAAAATATCTTATTTTCTCTTTTTCGCTTCAGAAATGTCATTCGAGTTGGTATTTTCATTCTGCTCAGCATTCCCAACATGTCACGGTAATTCTCCTCGCTCATCGTTGCTCCCAAATCATGTACATTGTCAAACAAAGCACCTTGCCTATAACGCATCACCATTTATTAAATAAAATGCCACGACAAAATATATCCACCACATGCAACTATATGCTCCTAAATGCATCTATATGATCCTATATGAGCTCTTAGATAGTGAAGAACTTAAGTTAAAAGGCCCTAAATATAGCCTTTTTACAGAGTTATCACATATCTATAACACCCTGAAATCCTAGTCTAGGAGAATTAAACTATTTTTTATCTAAAAATGAAAACCGAATTTAATTGAATTACATAGTATAAATTAAAATGCTTAAGAAAAAGAATCAAGTTGAATTGAAATTTTAATTAATTACATTAAAAGATGACCTAATCGAATTGTTTAGGGTAATTATTGAGTTGAATTAAAACTAGGATTAATTCAATTAAACCAAATTTCCTATGGATTGAATTGAATTAAAACTTAATTAAGAAGTTTAAATAATTGATTTGATCAAATTAAAGTAACCTAATTTCAATTAAATAAAAAAAACATTAAAATTGAATATAATTAAGGACCTAATTGAAAGGAGTGAAAGAGTAATGTCCAAATTATGGTGATCACGTAGAAATTAGATACAAATGTTATAATTGCATGCTAAATTTCTAAATTCCTACAATTGCCCTTGAATATTTGATCTTAAGCATTAAGGGAGGCGAATTAGGATATTTATATCTTAATCAAAGATGAAGTAATACCACCTTCAACAAATTCATTTGGTAATCGGCCAAAGAAGAAAAAAATGAGAAAATTTAGAGAAAGCAAAGAGGAGTTTTGGCCATACATGTTCAATTGCAAGCTTAATTTCAATATTGGATTAGCCAGGAAAAAATAATCTAGTATCCATGTGTCGTAACTATTTTTCGGTTGGGCCCCGAATTAGACTTCGACTTGAAATAATTGGGTTAGGAGTCACCACCGATAATTTATTTTATGAAAAATGGGTTGATCGGATACCTTATTTCTTACCTGATCTGCGTTGTACCAAAGATGTGACAAATTCGGAAGTAGGTTACAGTCAAGGAAGGGTTAGCACCCTTGAACTGCCCTTTCGGTACTATGTAATTTCCAATTGTCTTTAATTAAGAAAATTGAAAGTTTAACTTGAAAGGTAAAATAACTATCCCAAATACTTACCCTTGACAGTTTTAAAAGTGTACCCTTTAGGAAGTTAAGAAACATGTTAGATAAAAATGTAGTAAAAATGAATAAAATAATAAAGGTGAAATAAAAATAAATGCAATAAAGTAGAGAAAATAAAATAGATAAAGAAGATGTAAGCAAGATAAATAAAATAAAATAAAGAGGAACAAAAACAAATATATAAATATATATATAAATAAAATACATAAAATAAAGAAGATAAAAATAATAACAATACAAAAATAAAAATAAAAATAAAAGATAAAAAAATAAAAGATAAAATGAAATATATAAAATAATAAATATATAAAACATATAATTATAGTAATAAAAATATATATAAAAAATAATGATATATGAAAAATAATTAAAAGTATATATATATATATATAACGATAGAATATAGAAAATAAAAAAATAAAAAAAATAGCCAAATGAAGATAATTATATATATATATATATATATATATATATATAATAAGAATAATAAAAAAATATGCATGTAACAACAAAGGACTATTATAAAAGAAAGCTAAAATTGGGGCCAAATTTGAAAGACAATTAACGTTGATATTGCACATTAGGGGGCGAAATGAATGTTTTAACTTTAAGCTTTTCTTCTCTATTTTTCGAAAATCCAAATAATTTTCTAAGATCGGGCCTCGGGATTACTAGATCTACAAGATAGATCTTTAAAAAAAACTTCTCGTTCATCGGCCAAAAATGATTTTATTTGGGTTTGACTTGAGCAAAAATAATGGATAAACATACATGTAAAGTTTTAAAGCGATAAAGGTACAAGCTTTTACCTTTTCTACTTATTTTCCTCTTCGAGAATCATGTTTTTTGCTTCGATTTGCTAGTAATTTCTGCTGTTTATTTCGTATCGTGTCTTACAAATAGGGAGGATTACATGTATTTATAGTGAAAAAAACTAACTAACAATAGAATCCTAATGCAACTAGACTCCTTGCTCGGTTGTTGTACGTTTGTTGGTGTGGTTGTTGCTTTAAAAGATATGGTGGCGGAAGAGTCCTCTTAGGAGAGGAACTCTTGCTAGCTCTATCATTTAAGAAAATTGGTGTCTACAGCTGCCCCTCTTTGTCCTTTTTCGTGGAACGAAAAATAGGACAAAGATAAAAAGACACAAATTTTCGTTTAATGGAGTTGAAGAATAATTCCCTGTCGAATTGAGTTGCGGATGGCTCCTCCGTCACCAAGTCAAGTCAATCTTGAAATGATTTGAATCAGAATGTGGCTTCTCGTTGTAGTTCACTTTGGTCTTCTTCTCGATTTAAAGACCTTGGCTAAAAATTCGACTAGAAAGTAATCTCTTGACTCCACAATGTGGTTGATATGCCCTCGAGCTGAATGAAATCGAACTCGAAAAGTCTTCGCTGACAGATAGTTTTTCTCGACTTAAGCTATGCTAACGGAAAAAAGGTTTCTTGTTATTAAGGCACGGCTAACCCAGATCTTCTCGGCTTGAAAACCACGATTGCAGCCGGACAATAGTGTGATTGAGGTGTTATCGAGCTGAATGGAATTAAACTCGATAATTTTATTGACAGATAGCCCTTCTTTCCTTAAGCTATGCTGTAAATTATGTGCCTTGGAGCTAAGCGTAGTCGAACTCGAAGGTCTTTGTTGACAGATAACCCTTCTTTGAGTTGGATATCCTTCTTCATGAAGTTGAAATCCAATCTAGAGATGGATGCTGCTTGTGTGCACGATTCCCTTCGTCGTGAAGTTGAAACCGCGAGTGACACCTTCGTCGTGAAGTTGAGCCTGGTAATTGGATATCCTTCATCGTGAAGTTGAAATCCAAGTAGGCAGTATTGTTCCAAGTCCAATATCCTCCTTCGTGAAGTTGAAATTGGCTCTGGAAATTGTTTGTTGACAGTCAGTCGCCCCTTCGCTGTGAAGTTGAGCTGTGTTGTCTCGAGTTCAATATCCTTTGCTGTGAAGTTGAAATTGACTCTGAATGAAACTGAAAAGTTATTTGTTGATAATCAGTCGCCCCTTCGTTGTGAAGTTGAGCTTGTGTTGTCTTGAGTCCAATATCCCTCGCTGTGAAGTTGAAATTGGCTTTGAAACTAGGAAGCCCCTTCGTCGTGAAGTTGAGCCTCAAATGGCACGATATCCTCCATCGTGGAGTTGAAATCGTGGATGTGTGGGTATGATATCCTCTATTGTGGAGATGAAATCGTGGATGACCCCTTCGTCATGAAGTTGAGCCATGACTTGGATATCATTCGTCATGAAGTTGAGCCATGACTTGGATATCCTTCATCGTGAAGTTGAAATCCAAGTATTGCATGTTGCAGGTGGACACGATTCCCTTCTCCGTGAGGTCTAAACCGTGGATGTCCCTTTTATTGTGAAGCTTGGCTTTGAGCAAGGTATCCTCTGTTACGAGGTTGAAATCTAATCTCGAACTAATTGTGTCTCTTCGAGTTCAATATCCTTCACTACGAAGTTGATATTGACTCTAGCTAAGACCTGTCTGGAATTTTTGATTCTAGAATCTTGAAGTTTCGATCCCTGATCTTGAATTCTTTAAATGTTCAAATCTGATGTTTGTTTTTTATCCTTGATCTGGGAAATGCTTCTCGACCATCTCAAGTATATGCATGAGCCTTGATCGGCTTCCGAGTACATGTACTTTTCATTGAATCTTTGTACAGTAATATGCAAATATCTTTTGCATAAGTAAATAAATAATTAAGCTTAAGCTCAATCAAAGATGCTCAAAAGGAATTGGTTTGGAGAAAAAATATTGTCTTTCATTCATGAGGAAAAAAAAGAACAAATAACACATGGCAAATATTCTGGAAGATGAAAACATGATGAGGTGTAAATGAATGTCTTAGATTTCAATAATATGGGTACTTCTGAGCTGAAAAGTCGTTAGGTGACCTTGAATACAGCCTTTACCAAAGGATCTTTGAGAGTGCGACAACATTCAGGAGAGTGCAACCTTTCTCCGACTCGTTGAGTCTGTGGAAAATTCAGATGTCGGGGAGTTTCTACTGTCTGGATTTCTTGAATTATCCAAATCTCCTTTTCGGGTTTTCAACTTGGACCCATCCTTGGTTGCAAGACGCCCTTTGCGGGTTTTCATCTTGAACCTACCTTATTTTTTGTTCTTTTTTCTCTTTTTTCTCTTTTTTCAATTTAGGGCGCCCTTTCGGGTTTTCACCCTAAACGTTTTTCATTTTTGTTTTTTTTTTTTTTACTTTGGACGCCCTTTTGGGTTTTCATCCTAAGCAAAGTATTTCTTGACGACATCTGAATTGATAGGATGTGGCATTTCGGGTCCGTCTATTTTAGCCAGGACAAGGGCTCTTTCGGAGAAGGCCTTTTTCACGACATAAGGTCCTTTCCAATTTGGTGTCCATTTTCCTCGGAAATCTTTTTGGACTGGAAAAATTCTCTTTAGTACCAGATCTCCTTCATGGAATATTCTCGGGCGTACCTTCTTGTCATGTGCTTGAATCATTCGTTTCTGATAGATTTGACCATGGCGAATGGCTTTTAGTCTCTTTTCATCTATTAGATTAAGCTGGTCATATATGGATTGTACCCATTCTACGTCATCCAATTTAACTTCTTTCAAGACCCGTAATGACGGAATTTCTACTTCAATGGGAAGCATTGCTTCAATTCCATAAGCTAATGAAAATGGAGTTGCCTCATTCGAGGTTCGTACTAAGGTTCGGTAAGCGAACAAAGCGAAAGGTAACTTCTCATGCCAGTCTTTGTAGGTCTCGGTCGTTTTCTCCACTATATTTTTGATGTTTTTGTTTGCTGCTTCTACTGCGCCATTCATCTTTAGTCTGTAGGTAGTAGAATCGTGATTCTTTATGTTGAATTGCTCACAAGTAGCTTTCATAATTTTATTGTTCAAGTTTGTAGCATTTTCGGTAATGATCCTTTCAGGTAAACCATACCGACATATGATCTCTTTTTTCAAAAACTTGCAAATAACGGATTGAGTGATACTGACATAGGAAGCAACCTCTACCCACTTGGTGAAATAATCGATGGCTACAAGGATGAAACGATGACCATTCGAAGCCTTCGGATGGATTTGCCCAATAACATCCATGCCCCACATAGAGAAAGGCCATGGTGACATCATGACATGATGTATATGAGGTGGAACATTTATTTTATCTCCGTAAACCTGACATTTATGACATCTTCTAGCACAGTTGATGCAATCACTTTCCAGTGTGGACCAGAAATATCCGTATCTAATTATTTGTCTCAACATCATATGACCATTTGCAAGTGCTCCACAAACTCCGCCATGTACTTATTCCATTATCATTTTTGCCTCTTCAGTATCGATGCACCTTAACAGAACTTGATTATGACTTTTCTTGTACAAGACCTCCATATTAAGGATGTATCCAGCTGACATCCTTCTAATGTTTCTTTTATCAGTTTCAATGGCTTCCTCTGGATAACTTCGATGCTTGATATACTGCAAAATGTCGTAGTACCAAGGCTTAGTGCCTTTTACTTCTTCAATCTAGTAACAATGAGCCAGGTACTCATACGACTGCATGTCAATTGGCATCATTTCAGACTCCCCGCCAACTTTGAATGCGACTGCCAAGGTAGCCAAAGCGTCAACCATTTGATTCTCTTTTCTTGGCACATAGTGGAAAGTGACTTCATCGAACTCTTCGAGCAGATCCAGCATTAGCTTTCGGTATTCCATCAGTTTTGTATCTTTGGTTTTCCATTCTCCACGGAGCTGATAGATTACTAATGTTGAATCTCCGTATATCCGCAATGTCTTTACATTTTACCCCAGTGCAGCTTGAATTCCCAAGACACAGGCCTCATATTCTGCCATGTTATTGGTACAATCGAAGTTCAGTCTGCTGGTATATGGGTAGTGACTCCTTCCTGGAGAGATCAATATTGCCCCGATACCATGTTTTAATGCATTTGGCGCCCCATCGAAATACATTCTCCAGGAATTGTCTGTTGAAGTACTTGTTTCTTCTAGGGATAAAGCCATCAAGTCTTGGTCTGGGAAATCAAAGTCTAACGGCTCATAATTCTTATCGGTTCTGCTTGCCAAGAAATCTGATATGTCACTTCCTTTTATGGCCTTCTGGCTCACGTATTCGATGTCAAATTCAGACAATAACATTTTCCATCGGGCTAACCTTCTAGATAGAGCAGGCACACCTATCATGTATTTTAGTGGATCCAGCTTGGAAATCAGCCAAGTGGTATGATACAACATATATTGTCGGAGTCTTTTTGTAGCCCAAACTAAAGAACAATAAACCTTCTCAATAAGAGGATACCTGATCTCGCAATCAATTAACTTTTTGCTTAAATAGTATATGGCTCTTTCCTTTCTTCCAGATTTGTCATGTTGACCCAGGACACACCCCATTGAGTTCTCGAATATGGATAGATACAAGAAAAGAGGTTACCTGGGATGAGGGACATTAAGATGGGAGTATGAGACAAGTACTCTTTTGCCTTCTTGAATGCAATCTGACAGTTTTCATTCAATGCTCCAGGGTTGTTGTTTCGGAGAAGGTGAAAGATTGGATCACACTTATCGGTTAACTGAGATATGAACCGAGCTATGTAATTCAATCTGCCTAGAAAACCTTGGACCTGTTTTTGTGTTCGAGGTACAGGTAGATTCTGGATAGCCTTAACTTTGTCGGGATCAAACTCAATGCCTTTTCTACTGACCACGAAGCCTAACAGTTTTCCGGACGTTACCCCTAAAGTACACTTGCTAGGGTTTAGTCGTAGCTGGAACTTCCTCAATATCTGGAAGAGCTTTCTCAAATGCTCGACATGTTCATTTTCGGTCTGTGCTTTGACAATCATGTCGTCGACAAAAACCTTGAATTCTTTATGCATCATGTCATGGAACAGGGTCACTATGGCTCTTTGGTATGTTGCCCCAGCGTTCTTTAATTAGAAAGGCATCACTTTGTAACAGAAAGTTCCCCACATTGTGACGAAAGTGGTCTTCTCCATGTCTTCAGGGTGCATCTTGATCTGATTGTACCCCGAGAATCCATCCATGAATGAAAAGTAGTTGTTCCTGGCTGTATTGTCCACCAGAGTGTCTATGTGTGGTAGAGGAAAGTTGTCATTGGGACTTTCCTTGTTAAGGTCCCGGTAATCGACACACATGCGTACTTTCCCGTCCTTCTTCGGTACATGAACTATGTTGGCCACCCACTTCGGATATTTGGCCACTTGAAGAAGACCGGCATCAAAATTTTTATTGACTTCTTCCTTGATCTTAAGGAGCATTTCTAGTCGCATCCTTCTCAGTTTCTGCTGCACTAGTTTACATTCTGGTTTGATAGGCAATTTGTGGACTACCATATCTGTGTTTAATCCCGGCAAGTCTTGATATGACCAAGCAAACACCTCTCTATACTCCTAAAGTAAGACTATTAGGTTGTGTCTTGCTTCTGTCGAAAGAGTTGTGCTGATTTTAACCTCCTTTCGGTCTTCCTCAGTGCCCAGATTCAAGATTTTGATTATCTCTTTATGGGGCAATATTTGTTTATCTTCTCTTTCTACTATTCTCAACAATTCGGTAGGCAAGTTACATTCCTCTTCAGTGTCGCATTCATCAAATTCCCCGAGATAAATAGCTGATTCAAAATCCACCTCTGGATCAGAATCATTAGTGCCTACATTATTGTTATCTGGGGATCTGAAAGAAGGGAAAATATGCATGTGTGAGAGGAAAATATCCCACACGAAATAATCAAGAATTGAATTCGAGAGAAAGGAAATGAAGTACCGAAATGAAGAAGACAGACAATGAATTCAAAAGGAAATAAAGGAAAATTTGTTTTCCATGGGAAGAGAAAAATGCATCTTTTATTGAACTTAAACCAAATGTTTATTCGCCCTTACAAAAGATTACCTATTACACCGGGTATAGGCAAAAGGGGATAGTTTGAATATTACTCTGAAAGACTCTTGTAAACCACAGGTAGTTCTTCGACCGACCAACTGCTAGGAACGAACCTAGATGGCAGAGGGTATATCCCAGATTCATCTTCGCTATCAGCATTTCCAATGGTCACGGCATTGATGCTGAAATCTTAAAAATTTGCTTCTAAGTCTGATAAGGTGGTCTCCAATACATAACCACCTGACTTGAATGTGTGGCAAAGAGGCGGGAATGTCATGGGTTCCCATTGAAGTTCACTTCCAGTCAACCTGGCTAGTCTTCTTTCTCGGTTCTTCTGAACTTCTTTTCTCTTCTCATGGTAACTGGGCTGAAAGCCGAGCCCAAACCAGTCTAGCTTTGAAATAGGAAGGACTGGATCAATTCTTTCTTGCAGAAACTTCCCAAACCCTTTTCTAGTCTTGGCACCTCATCCCAAAATTTGCATGATCTCCATCCTGGTACACTTGGAAAGCAAGGGTCCAGGAATCATTAATCTTTTTTCCACAAAGGTGGCATTCACAATTTCCAAGGAACGGAATGAACATTCCACTGCTTCTTCATATACTTCGATGTATGGGGCCTCTGTGGTCACACTTGCCACAATATCTTCCTTAGTATTGATAATTACTAAGGCCCCGTTAATAACAAATTTAACCTTTTGGTGCAGTGTGGATAGTACTGCACCAGCTTGATGAATCTATGGCCTTCCCAAAAGACAGTTGTAAGAAGGCATAATATCCATCACCAGAAACTCAATATTATAGGTGACTGGTCTGATCGTTAACGGTACCTCAATCTTGCCAATTACCTCTCTCTTGGTCCAGTCAAATGCTCGGACCACGTTCTGGCAGGCTCTCATATGAGATGTATCTATTGGCAGCATCTTCAATGTCACCAAAGGCATCACATTCAAGGCTAAGCCGTTATCGATCAACACACTTGGTAAGGCATGCCCCTTATAATAGGTAGTGATGTGTAATGCCTTAGTTTTGCCTTTTTCTCCAGATGGAATCTCATCATCTGATAATGAGATAAGATTATCAGCTTGAATATTACTTACCCGTTGATCCATCTTGCTGACTGGTATGTCTTGTGGCACAAATATTTGATTCAGGACTTTCAACAGTGCCTCCCGATGTGCTTCAGAGTTTAATAAAAGTGCCTACATTGAAGTGCGCGTTGGAAAGCTATGGAGCTGTTCTACAATATTGTACTCGCTATGCTTCAAGAATTTGAGGAATTATTTAGCTTCTTTCTCCTTTATAGGTTCATTGATAGCCAATACATCTTCCTTAAAGGGCTCTAGTGGTCTTTGCCCTACCTTGTTGTCACATTCTTTGGAAGCGCTTACCTGGCATTCGTACTTCCAAGGAACTTGTCGACTATCCTTGTATTGAAAAGGTCGAGGTGTCGTGATCACCACCTTTGCTTACGGAGTTACTGTTATCATCTTTGGTTTAGGAGTAATAACCAAATGACTAACCCTACCGAGTCTTATGTCTAATGATTCTCTGGTAGCGTAAACATCTGCCTCCAGGGAATCCTGAAATTCTTCGTAAAACTCCAACTCTTTCTGGTCCATCATGAGCTAGACTAATGTCCTGAATTCAGAGCATTCTTGCACTTTATGTCCCTCTTCGTTGTGATAACAACAATAGTTACCACCTTCACCCTTTGTTGCACATGATTGTGGTGTAAGAAGATCTGCCTTTACCATTTGGCTCCATACCCAAGCCAGAGGAGCTTTGACTTCTAAAACACTGGTTTTAATTCTCCTACCATTTTTCGGTGGTGATTGCATTAATTCCAGTCTCCGGATGATTAGGTAAGGGATTCTGGGTAACGTTTGGTGTTTCAGAGTCGAAAGTGATCTAATTCTTGTTCCGCATTTGTTGTACAAGCCTCTTGAATGCGAGATAACCTTCGATTGAATGTCCCTGCATACCGCGATGATATTCACAATGAGCATTTTTGTCATACCATCTCAGGTACGGGGGCTTCATCAGATCCATTGGGTAAGGCGACACTACATGAGTTTCGAAGAGTTGTTGATATAGCTCTTTATATGTCATGGGAATGGGATCGATCTTCTCCCTTTCCCTTTCTTTCCTTGGTTCTCTCTGAGCTTGGTTTGAAGTACCAGATGGTACAGTTGCAGTGTTTTTTGAGCCTGAGATCGTAACACCCTTGTTGACATTGTTGATCTCTCGGTCTTTGTTCTTCGTGGGAGGCTTTTTACTGGAGTCTCCTCTCTCAATTTTTCCTAGTTTAATGGCCAACTCGATCATTTCACCGACCATGACTAGGTCTGAAAAACCTCCCAACGTAATTGCCACCAGCTGCCCGAAGTAAGGTGTCTTCAGGGTTTGTACAAACAACTTTTTAGTCTTATTTTCATCCAAGAGTGGATGAACATGCACAGACAAATCCCTCCAACGCTGTGCGTATTGTCGGAAACTCTCGTTGTGCTTCTTTTCCAAGCCTTGTAGTATAACTCGATCTGGTATCATATCATTAATATGTTTGTATTTCTCCAGGAAATACTTGGCTAGGTCTTTCCATGTCTTGATATGAGTTCGGCTGAGTTGGTTGTACCACCGGATAGCTGAACTGGACAGGCTCTCCTGAAAACAGTAGATCAAGAGTTGGTCATTCTCTCCATATCCTGTCATCTTCCGATAGAACATAGTGATATGGGCTGATGGGCAGCTGTTCCCATCGAACTTCTTAAACTCAAGAACTTTAAACTTTGGCGAAAGCACTAAATCTGAAACTAGGCTCAGCTCTCTTGCGTCCACTCCATAATAATCATGGTCCCCTTGGACCATCTTCATTCGATCTTCTAACATCTTGATCTTCTCTTCCATCTTTCTTGCTTTGTCATCTTCATTGAAATCTGGGATATTGTAATCATCCGGATGATTATCAGGATTAGTTATGGAAGTTTGCACCTTTACAGCAGATGTTGCTTTTCCTTTGATAGCAGAGGAGTTTTCTTGTGGTTTGGGTAAGATCTCGGGTAAAATAACCACTTGTGGGGTTGGTGATATGGTTACCCCCTCGGAGGGACTTCCCCCTACTGCACTAGCTTGTTGTAATCCCGATAACTTGGCTACAATTTGGTCGACCAAGGACTCCTGGTTTTTCTTGATGGACTCCAGGGTGCTCTGATTGTTTTGAACCATCTTATCTTCTAGTTCTTTTTGCAGTCTTGCCATGTTCTCCTCTTTTTTTCCATTCTGACCTCCATTTGTCTCTTTTTGCTCGAGTATTATGTGGATGATGCGTATTTAATGCTTGCGGTGGAAAATTTAGTGTTTGCTCTTTCCCTTTCTAAGACATGGTCTGTTAGTTAATATGAATGTAAAAACATGGAAAATAGAAATATAAACATGAAATATAAAATACAAAGTATGTAATGCACAATGTATGTAATTTGGATGCATTTATCCAGAAAAGTGTCTATTATTATAAATAATCCTTATTTAGACAGAAATGTTTTATCTTGTAAGAGACATAAAAAACAATCAAATGTACGTTCAGACTAAATCCTCTAGACCCAAAACAGCTTCTAGTAGGTTAAAAAGTCTTCTGCCTTCATCAGTCATTGGTTGAATGCCTTGTCGAACCACTCCAGCTTCCCTTGCCAGGCCGTGAAGATGACGGGCTGCTTTTTGCACTTGATCCAGGAAATCTCGGATGACTGTGTCTCTAGCTTTCACCCTTTGTTATGCTTGCTTCAAATGGAAACGCCACTGCAGACCTCCGTCGAAGGGTACTATCTGAAGATCGGTTGCTTTCTTGTTGAATCCATCCACAATAACTTCTAACTTGGATATTGTTTTTCCATCTCTCTCATGTTGTTTTTCTAGGTCACCCATCTAGATTCTCAAGCATTGCTTTTGATGCTGACTATCTGCTAAGCGCCTCTGAGCAGTTTTCAACTATTCTTTCCAAGCTCTTTCATCAGACCCCTCGAACTTTCCTTTTAAGCTATGAACTTCGTCTTTCCAGTATTCATAGGTTACTTTCAACTTGGAATTATCCTTGACTTTATCTTGATACCCTTTTCTCAAATCCTTGAGCTTAAAACAGACTCTTTTCTGTTCTCTTTCCAGCTTGTCTGCTCTATCATTCTGAGATTCGGCATCTAGCTTCCATTGATAACGTTCAGCTTCCAGTTCTTTAACCTTTTGTTTCAGCTCGTTATTCTCAGCTTCAAACTCTGCCTTAGCTATCTCAAGTTCAGAAGGGACATTCCTGAGATGCTCCTCCATGGTCCAGGTGTCTTCACATTCTGGCACCAGGATCTTATCATTCTTTCTCAGTCTTCGCCATTCCACATAATCCAGACTAAGCATGTCTCTGGCAGCCACAACATCCATCCGACATACTTTCTTCCATGAATCAGCTGCTTCCTTGATCCTCTTCTTATAACTGTCACCATTATATACAAACTCTGATCTAGCTAGCCAGCATGTTACCGAGACAAACTGACGTGCCCCATACTGTCTAAGTGCTAACAACGAAGCATACCCAATTGTACCCCAAAGTTCAAATAAAGTCATAGTATCAGAATCCCCACACCGGAAAAGAATGTCAACGAAGAACAACCAGGGGGCTCTCCAGGTAATATCCCGATCCTGAAGATGTGTAAAAACTTTCATCCACTTTTCCTTTGAAGCACCTTCATGCCATTTCCTAGTGATGAATTCTCCCAAAGGTGAATAGGTAGTTTTGAATTGGCGATAGGCTACCCCATTAGTCTTCCAAAAGTGGCTGTGAATCCAGACTTAAAGGAGCTGAATACACCCAACGAACCTCCCTCCGCCAGTTCTTCTGCAATGGTTGAGAGATTGAAAGGTTTTAGCTAATATGGCCGGTGCTGGGTTGACTCGCCTTAGAATTTGTTCGAATAGCTCTACCAGGCTTCGTCGATGCAGCCCAAAGTCTTCGAAAAGATAACCAGACCGTAGAGACCTAGTGCAAAAAGGTCTATAGTCTTCCATTCATCAGGGTGGTTCTTCATTAGTTGCCTTATGTGAATCCACTCAATTCCTTCCCCGTGAACTTTGTGTCGAAGTCGATTAGTCACCCATTTTTCATCAACCCCTGCAGTCTTAGCTAGTCCGTTCTTAAAAGGATGACTCTTGATTTGTTTTATATATGCCCTCTCTAGTCTGATGTTTTCGCAGTGTAGTAGGGTAGAATACTCTTCAATTGTGGGCACCATGTCCTCCCGGTTAAAGGTGAAACAACTATATCTCGGGTTCCAGAATTGAATTAATGCTCGGAGCAGGGGTTCATCAGTCTTGACATGGAGTAAGAGGGCAATATCACCATATCATTAGCTGAACTTCTGCATTCTGTCATTCCCCCAACTGTCCTAAATATTTCACAGTTCTTGGACATCGTTTTGTTTCAGGCTGACAGATGCGTAACTAACCAGCTCTGACATATAATTTCCCTGAAGACTGTCTCCCTTCTCTTTCTGAGTCTTCTTGGACCATAGTCGTGCCTCATCGTTTTTAATCTCTTGTATTACAACACCTTTGTCCATTAATTCGGATTTATTTTGTGTTTAACAAATGCTTTTTAAGGATCAATAGCCTCTTATTATGATGCAAATGCTAGAAAACATACATAAAGGCAAAAGGATTAGTAAAATAAAAATAAATAAATAAATGACGAAAGAAAAAAGCACAAAAAAGAAAATGGTTAGGGTAAAAATATCCTAGGTTTTGGAATGTGGTTTTGGGGTAGGCTCTAATTCTCCATGGTTTCCCGATTTAGGTTCTAAAAACAGTACCCGAGTTCTCCTTGCCGGTGCCCCCTTGGGCTTGTCAGACCCTTAGTCCTAAACCCATCATAGGCTTTTGTGGACTAAGCTAAAATCGAGAGGACACATTTCCTTATGCCCGCACGGTGAATAAATTCACACAAAGACATAAGGTATATGAATCCCGAAGGCTACTTGCTAGGCCCGCACGGTGAATAAATTCACACGAAGGCATCGCTTTTACCCCCACTTAAGACAGGGGTTGGAGCTCGGGTATAGAGCCTTAAATGAAAAAGATTTCAAGGATGAAATCATGAGAAAACGATTAGTACAACTATTTACCCGAAAATATAATCAAAAGTAAGTAAAAAAGGATCTAAATGTTACCTTGAAATTTAAACTTACCCTTTTCGTTAAAAAAACAACTGGAAATTACCTTAGCCTGACTCACTTACCTGTCCCCAGCAGAGTCGCCATGTGTCGTAACCATTTTTTGGTTGGGCCTCGAATTGGACTTCGACTTGAAATAATTGGGTTGGGAGTCGCCACCGATCATTTATTTTATGAAAAATGGGTTGATCGGATACCTTATTTCTTACCTGATCTGCGTCGTACCAAAGATGTGTCGGATTCGGGAGTCGGTTACAGTCAAGGAAGGGTTAGCACCCTTGAACTGCCCTTTCGATACTATGTAATTTCCAATTGCCTTTAATTAAGAAAATTGAATGTTTAACTTGAAAGGTAAAATAATGATCCCAAATACTTGCCCTTGATAGTTTTAAAAGTGTACCCTTTAGGAAGTCAAGAAACATGTTATATAAAAATGTAGTAAAAATGAATAAAATAAAGAAGGTGAAATTAAAATAAATGCAATAAAGTAGAGAAAATAAAACATATAAAGAAGATGTAAGAAAGATAAATAAAATAAAATAAAGAGGCACAAAAACAAATATAAAAATATATATATAAATAAAATACATAAAATAAAGAAGATAATAACAATAACAATACAAAAATAAAAATAGAAGATAAAAAAAATAAAATATAAAATGAAATATATAAAATAATAAATATATATAACATATAATTATAGTAATAAAAATATATATAAATAATAATGATATATGAAAAAGAATTAAAAGTATATATATATATATATATAACGATAGAATATAGAAAATAAAAAAATATAAAAAAATAGCCAAATGAAGATAATTATATATATATATATATATATATATAATAAGAATAATGAAAAATATGCATGTAACAACAAATGACTATTATAAAAGAAAAGCTAAAATTGAGGCCAAATTTGAAAGACAATTAACATTGATATTGCGCATTAGTGAGGCGAAATGAATGTTTTAACTTTAAGCTTTTCTTCTTTATTTTTCGAAAATCCAAATAATTTTCTAAGATCGGGCCTCGGGATTACTAGATCTACAAGATAGATCTTTAAAAAAACTTCCCGTTCATCGGCCAAAAATGATTTTATTTGGGTTTGACTCGAGCAAAAATAATGGAGAAACATACATGCAAAGTCTTAAAGCGATAAAGGTACAAGCTTTTACCTTTTCTACTTATTTTCCTCTTCGAGAATCACGTTTTTTGCTCCGATTTGCTAGTAACTTGTGCTGTTTATTTCATATCGTGTCTTACAAATGGGGAGGATTACATGTATTTATAGTGAAAAAATCTAACTAACAATAGAATCCTAATGCAACTAGACTCCTAATGCAACTAGACTCCTTGCTCGGTTGTTGCACGTTTGTTGGTGTGGTTGTTGCTTTAAAAGATATGGTGGTGGAAGAGTCCTCTTAGGAGAGGAACTCTTGCTAGCTCTATCTTTTAAGAAAATTGGTGTCTACACCTTGTAAGCTTTTTCTATTTTCTATTCTACATTTGCTAAATATCAATTTGAATGATTCTCAAATTTTGTTTAGGATAGATTTATTTATTATTAATAGTGTATGGTATTAAAATTTAACATATATCATGATGAAATGGACATGCATGGCTAAATATTTATAGGATTTAAACAAATTGTAGATTGATTTGGTTTAAAGGAAGATAACAAGAAGATTAAGGTTTGCATGTGACTAAATCACAAAGATCCAAATGTTGTGGACTAAACTGGAAAATTTTGTGTCAGATGGATTTGCTGGAAATTGAGATTTGTTAATGATTTGAAGCTTTAGATAATAGGAAACACTGTAAAATTATGAAAATTGACCTTAGAGTTGAAATTAGTCACCATTGTTGCTGGAAAATAAATTAGGGATTATTTTGAATAATTTGAAACATTCAGGGTTTAATTAGACAAGAATGAATACCGGTAATACTAGTTTGAAACAGGACCATAACTGAACTTAATAAATAACAACATGTTAAGGGTTGATTAGACATAATTATTAAGGATTTAATTGATGGTAAGAATGGTGAAACTGGACAGTTTCAAAAAGTATATTAATTGGAGGATTTAATTGAATTATTAAGGACTAAAGTGGACATAAAAATATATAATAAAGACCTATTAAACAATGGTAAAAAGTACCAAAAGGAATTAGTAATTGTTTTATGTGAATTAACTTATTAAAATGCATTTAACTATAGAAAGAGACATATTAGTTACTGAAATTTGACCTGACTTTAATTGCAAATATGTATTAATGTAGAACGAACTAAATTATGAGCCATATATTGTTGGGAATATAATCTAATTATATTTTCATCGATATAAACCAATTTAAAATCTAATGAGTAGATTAAAATATATGAACAGAATACTGAAGGGTGTATAATATGCCAGAACCAGAAACTGTTTGGTGCAATATCATTTAATTAAGTTTAAATATTTAACAAATAAACTTTAATGATCTTTCTACATTATGTATAAACTAGTATATCAAGGAACTGAAGAAGTGACCAAAGGATCTAAGGGAGAACCTACCAAAGCTAAGCTAAAGGGATTCGTGATCCGCGACTAGCCGGAGTATAGTGAGTGTAACTCTATTTAGGGTTGGGAATTAGGTCCCAACCACTCTTTTCTTATTGCATATAAATTTTTATTTAATTAGCATTTTACTAAATGAAACTTAACTATACTGGAAATTTGAGATCAAAGGGAAGAAAAGACTAATAAAATATATACAAGCTTAACGAAACTGATTTGAATTGTTAATGAATGTGTTGATGCATGTTGCCATGTTTTATTAAATTATGTTCCATGTTGATACTTGAGACAAAGCTTTTTGTTTTCATTGTATTGGATCAATATTACAATTCTAAGTTATTGACCTATGGTCGAGTCATAGAATGATCTTGATTCGATTATTGTGAAATAGTGTAATATGAAGAGTATCATTCAAATTGCATTAATATGAAATGTTGCTTGATAGACAAGTAATTAATATATTACTTGTATGTTGAAATCACATAATCCCTTGGTTAATAGTTAGTACTAGATATAACGACATGCCTTAGAGTTTGAGCTCTTGTGTAATGAGGGACGAAGAAAGGTACATTTAGTTGCTCTTTGGTGACAGTAAGAAGGTTGACCAACACCACGGTGCATTATTGTTGGTGAATATTTGGTTGAAGACTTGATTATCTAGGCTAAACTAATGACCAAGGCATAGAAAAATGTATTGATTAATCGTATTCAGATAAAATATATGGGTTGTGCATGTATTCAAATTGTGAAATTGTCTTCTTATTTGAATGAAATGATTGTATGCACATGATAATTAAATGAATAATGTAGTATAACTCCATTATATGCATTTAATCAAGTTTTTATGGTCATGTGTGAGTTTGAATTACTTATTCCTTATGTTATATGGTATGACCGAATGATATATATATATGTATGTATGATTGAATAAGTATGCATAAGGATTAAAAATGACTAATGGAAATGTTTAAAAGTGGATTAAATGTTACCTCACTAAGAACTATAAGTACTTATCACTCTTGTTCCTTTCTTTCCCAAAACACAAGTTCTAGAGTAGTCGAAGTTCTACTTCCTTAGATATTCAATCCAATGGAAGAATTAAAGTATGGCTAGTTTCGTTATCCTTATAATCCTAGTTGGTGGCTTAGTTTTGAATATAATGGTTCAAATTTCATGCATATGATGGGTAATTAGGTTGTATACGAAATACACCTAAGAACCTAATCAAATAGTATAGTCCATGTAGTTAAAGGACCCTAATGTATGTATCGATAATGACTCTTTTGGGAATGTGTATAGCTTACTAGCATGTCATTTGGTATAATCCATTAAGGGTCTATTTTATAATGAAAATATATATAAGTAGATTATGAAATGATGATGTAGTATGTTAAGTTCATTAAATTCCTAGCTATGCATGTGGTTTGATATTAGTAATCAGTTTAATGAATTACAAATTTGAAATCAAAGGAAACTTCCATAGCTAAATTGAGATTCATGTCTTAATCGAATTAATTGATAAATAGTTATTAAGAATTGTAATATTGTATTAAAAAAAATATAGCTCTTCAACTGTATTGTTCGCTGTGTATATCGGATTCATCGTTCAATGATCTTGTTCTTTCTTTCGGTCTCGGTAATGCTCCCAATCCATGATTCATGTTTGGGGGTATTATATTTAAATGGTAATCAGAGCTTTTTGGGTCGAGTTTAGGACTAAATACAATGTCATGTATCATATAGGGTTACATTGAGCCACCTATGAGTTGTATTCAAGCATACTTATATTCTTGTCTAATTTAAAATTTCCCTTCTTGTTTTGTCATAGAATGTCAGAAACAAGAATGTCTTGGGGTACTGAGAGTCCCGAGGGTCCTCAAATGAAGGGGGAAATGTAGAGATGGATCAGAATCCTACACAACAAGCTCAACAACAAGCTTAAGTTCTTGATAACAAGGAAATCCTACAGTAAATTCAGTCCAACAAGAATATATCCTTAGCATGAAGGATATGTTCGATCAACTTGTAGTCAGCTTGAGACGTGATCAGCCTGTTACTTCTCCTGTTGTATCTAAAAAAGCTCCTATCGACAAGCTGGCCCGACACAGGGCATATACTTTCACTGGTGCCAATGAAGATAAACCCGAAGAGCCCGAGTATTAGCTTGAGAATACCACCCGAATTCTGACCAAGCAATTGCAATGCTTGGATGAGCATAAACTCGAGTGTGTTGTGGTATTGCTAGATGAGGCACTAATGTGGTGGGAAACTACTACCCTAACTGCTCCTGCTGAATCCGTTACTTGGAAGTTCTTTGTAAAAGAGTTCAACAAGAAGTATATTTGTGAAAAATATCTGGCTGAACGCATGAAGCATTTCTTGTACCTTAAACAAGGTGGTCTACCCATCGAGCAGTATGTGAGCGACTTCCGCAAATATTGCAAGTACGGTTCATAATACATCAAGAAGGAGAGCCACAAGTGTCAGATGTTTATCGACGGACTGAATGACAAACCAACTTCCATATATCAAGAATCAATTACATCAGCCATTATGTCACTCGAAATAATCGCGTGACAAACCGAGTCAAAAAACAAAGAGCCAAAGTCATAATAGCCTAGTTAGCTAATTTGTGACGTATAGTATAACAAGCACGGTGAGCGCATATAATATGAAACACAGGATTATACCGAAAGATTGCACGTACTTACTTGACAAAAAGACCAAGGGTGGAAATATCATCAGTAAGCCTTGTAATCTTTTGAACAAATAGTACTAGTTAGTGATGTAAATCCAGGAAAATATACTTGAAACGTCATGCTGATTTTGATGAATGAAAAATCTATTTCCTTTTCGTTCAATTATCTCTTACAATTGTCCTATTCATCTCATTTGGCTATCCAAGACCTTTACAAATCCAATTAATAATGATCTAAAAGATTACTTGTTTTAATTTATGGATATGCAAAATAAAAGGTGAATCTCAGAGTACTTTTTCAATGATTTTTCCTGAATTAATTACCACTGATTCTCAATAAATCTTAGTGATTTTTGAGATGTTATTAAGAATATAAAATCTGATTTGCAAATGATAATAAGATGGATTATGTTTATGAAGCGCTGTTTTGAAAACCGGACCGGACCGGCCGGTTCAACCGGGAATCGTTGCCTAGTCCGGTTCAACCGGGAATCGTTACCTAGTCCGGTTCAATCTAAACCGGTTGAACCGCTACTAGTGAACCAGCCAGAATCGCTGAACCGTTCGAACCGGACCGGCTGAAAACCGGAAAAAACCAGAATTTTTTTTTTTTTTAAATTAAACCAAACGTCGTTTGTTAAACGAGCCAAGTCGAACTCGAGTATTGCTGAGCTCGACTCGAACTTGAAAACTTTAAAAGTAAGCTCAACTCCACTCAAACTCACAAGTTAAAAATTATCAAGTTCAACTCGAACTCGAAATATAATATTGAAACTTGAACTCAAAAAGGCTTGAACTAAAAAAAATTTAGAAGCTCAGTTGAAGCCTAAAATTCGAGCTTTATTGAAGTGAAAGAATAGTTCACTCAATGCTCACCAAAAGGCTCCATGATTTTGAATGCCAAATTACCTCTATTATTTATAGAAGTTAGTTGTGATGCTCTTCTATGCTTCTTAGCAATGTGGGATTGTTTTGTTCTCATATTTTTACTCTTTAGACTTTTGGGATGCTCTTCTATGTTTCTTAGCCATGTGGGATTGTTTTTTTTAAAGAAAATAAACCAAACAATATCATTTTGTTATGATTTTTTTATCCCCAAATTTATTTTTTAATTATAGTTATATAATTATATTTATTATTTAATATGTTTTACCTTAAATATTATGTTGTAGTTAATTTGAATCATTTTGTTTCACTTGATTTTATGGTTTTTAATTTATATATGTTATGACTTGCTTTGAATATGACTTGTGATAAAAAAAAATTATTTTTTATTAAATATTTTTTGTATTTTTATTTAATTTTTTAAATAATTATGACGTCGTCCGGTTCTTCCGACCGGTCGGACCGGTTCGACCGGTTGAACCAGTGAACCGGTAGCATTACCGGTTTGCTAACATGTCCGGTTCTGGAAACCATGTTCTGAAGTAAAATATATAAATTGATTTTGATAAATTATCTGTAAATAATTCACATGAGTTTGTGCTTTTAGAGTGCCTCGAAATTAATTACATATTAGGTACCATTTTAAAAATATTTACAAAACTAGCACCCATGTTTTTTTTAACCTGCAGCCAGGACTTCCCCACACGCAGGGGGCAGCACCTGCGACGCCAAGAAGGGTCCAAAAATTCCCAAGAAAATTTCTAAAAATTATTTTATGGCATTTTGTGACACTTACCAAGCTCGGATCAAAATTTTGATCGGTGGAGAGCTCGATTCTGAAACGTTGGAAACTTTGACTTTCTCAACCCTCCATGCGCCGGCGACGACGGAGACACGGAGATCACCGATGGACTCGAAACGATGCAAGGAACACGATGGTGTGGGAGGTGTCGAAAACGGATGGCTGGATCAATGGAAAACTAACAAAAATTGAGTTAAAACCGACTATACTTCCGACTGAATTTTACGGCGAATGATGATGATTCACGATGAAAGGTTTGAGGGATTTTGTTCATCGATCAACAATGAAAACGATGGTGGTTTTGGTTCCTCGAACAGAGGTCGAACGGTGAGTAGATCGGAGAGGAAAAGAGGGTTAACGGGGGGAAAACTGGGAAAAATATGCAGAAACAATCGGGGGAGAGAGTTTATAATTCTCTCTAAAAGAAAATGGTTAAATCATGAGTTTAGTCACTAAATTTCCTGCACTTTATAAAACGGTCTGCCAACTTTGAAAATTTTTAATTTAATCCTCAATTTTCTTCCAAAATTACATATGAAATTAACCACTTTATAAATTCTAAAATTTAGCCCCTAAATTAGGATGTTACAATTCTCCCCTCCTTAAAAGAATTTTGTCCTCGAAATTCATTCATGTCACAGAAATGTAGAAATGAAACTTCCATATGTTCTTTCATACTTTCAAGTAACTTTTACAAAAAGGCGAGTTCTTTACTAATCCTTAACTAGCTTAGCATACATTCTTATCAGAACTTTTCCTCATTTCAATAAAAGAATCCGAATGAAAATTTCCTTGAAGAATCAATTCAGCCATGGTTACGAAAATAGGCTCATGCAGCTGTAACATATCCAACTTTCATTTATGGAGTCGGGTCAGAATTTCTCAGATGAGTAACTCTCACATGGCTCGTGTGGCACTTTACAGAATTTAGACAGATGTTACCGATATTCCTTTATAAAATGATAGAGTCCTAACGGATGAAAACTTAGGTTTGCTCATTACAGATAGGGACTTAACCTTGGAATTCCGGCTTAGAGAAGTACGATTGTAGTCTAGGGGCATGTACTAATCAGACATCTTTTTGAAATTCGATCGGCCGGTCTATCTTGAAAAATTTGACTCAACCATAGCTCTGACACCACTAAATGTAACCCCTCAGACCGATGCGGATAGCTCGATCCGATCTGGGGTGTCAGATTAGGGCCACCGGAGCGACCCATTATAAAAAATAGCGGAAAATTTAAAACTTTTATAAAAACATTTAACTTATAAAATGATTTATCATTATTCGAAATAAAACAGATTTTCAGGCTCGTATATAAAACAAAATACAATTAAATGCCCCCTAATCACATGTACCAAACTCTGCAACCAACGCCGGAAGAACTCCCTTACTGAAGTCGATAGCTGCACTGGTACAATTCTTATAACCTGCAATGGTAAGTAATAGAGTGAGCTTCAGAAAGCTCAGTAATACAGAACTACCAGATGATGTTGCAAGACATGCCGATAAATAGAAAGCCGTATAATTTCCTTATTGATTCAGAAGTATACAAATTTTCAGTATAATCTGGGGTTTCACTAGGAGTCCATCAAATAGAAGCCATGAATATCTCAGTTCATAGGAAGCATTCATAGTATCACATTTTCAGGAGATCGAATAGGATGTCTAGTGTGTTCCAACTGTACGATAAAATCATAATATGTACACTAATCAAATGATATTGTAGTGGAGCTTTTTAAACTCGTAGTTTAAAATCATCGTATAAAGAGTTAACCTAAGGGAATATCTTAGGCTTGAGAGCCTACCCAAGAAAGTTTGGGGCCACGGGGCCTACCTAAGAACACAGCTTAGGGCTGCAGGGCCTACCTGAGAATGATCTCAGGGTCGCAGAGCCTACCTAAGAGTCACATTATGTCCATAAAAATTTTCCATCTTGATCATAGTTATACTTTACAAATCTGTATTTCCAAGATACAGTTTATATAGTGATATAAATCCATAAGCCATCATCGTTAAGTCGGTGCATCCATAAAACATTAACCATAGATTTCAGTGTACCACATGTTAAAACAATAAAACAATTTTTTTAATATATATGGAACACACTAGAGAATCCAAGTACTTTTCAGAGGAAATTTGTAGTTATCAATATTGATAACAAGAAACTTGTGCAATCTGATCAGATTCTAGGAACGAGGTCCTGTTGAATAGAATCAATTACTAACTGATATAATCAGACATTTAAGTTTGATATTTTCGAATTCCACTCTAATTAATGTGTATCAGGAAAGTATTCAAGAACCTTTATCCAGAATAATTCTAGATCCAGATTTACTGAAAGTGATTCCATTACCCCAAACAATCAGGAGTATTCAGGGATATACTTTGAATTCATAGGATTTCAGCTCAATTAAACCAAATGGGTATTCACAAACTTTTCCTTCTACATTACTTGTGTGTTCAGATATGAATGAATTGGTTCGAGATGAAAATGTAAAAACTAAGATTCAAGACTTTTACAACTTATGTCTATCGATTAGATTATCAAACAAATCGAGTTACACAATTCCCAGACTAATGCAAGTCGACAGGTCCATTCAATGCCCTTCCAGGGTATTCACTCTTTAATACTAATAATTCTTGTCCATTGATCACATTCGGAATCATCACTGAATAGATCTTAAGGAGACGAACATATATTCTAATGGTCTTTAATTCATTTTCATGCTTCAACTATATCAGAAAAATGTCGACGTACTAAATTTATGGTTCATAACCCATAGGGATAATACATCATGTAATTCATCCGAGTTTTCAGGCTTCTCCCAATCACTTACTTAATCCTCATTCATTGAGGATACAAAGTTCATTAAGTAGTCAAATCTATCTCATTTACTTTAGAGTCTTCTCGAGTAATTCAGACTCTTCTGAGTTTCTGATACATGTTGTACTTTCATTCAGTTCAATTGGGGCATATACTAAAAATATTTTGGTATTCATAGTTGATTTATCTCTCAAATTTCCACTTCTTATTATCGAATGCACTCTAGCGATGAGCTGAGTACTTCCACAATTATAATCAATCCAAACTTGAGGAGACAAACAAGTATTCAAGTGATACCTATACCATTCAAGTACTGACATAACACTAGCATTGGTTGACCATCTTAAGTTGCGTTCCATAACTTTTAAGGGCAGCACAACATCCATGTTTATTTGAATTTCTAAATTAATCCAAGAGATTTACTTAGTCTAGAACATAAGGGTATTTTGGTCATTTTGGTGCTCAGTTTTATTCCATTCATTTTAGAGGTCTAGGATATCCAATCATTCCTGAGCTTGGTGATGTTCTTGGGTCATTTCCATTCCATGAGTATTCTGGTTATTTTAGAGATCCAATGTATTACAATCATTTCCTTCCGTCCAATCTTATCATCGAATTTAAACTTATCATTTATTTCATGTCATTTCGTACAATTCTGTCAAAAGAGCATTATCGATAAATTTTTCTTAACTCAAAGATTTTCAGGTCCATTGCCTTCTAAGAAGTTATAATCAGGTTATCAGGAATTTTTTGTACAAAGACAGATTCTTAACATTTAAATCCATAATTTATCGAGTTAAAATATGAATCCTCAAAGAATTTTTTCATTCAGGGTCAACTTGGTCTATTTTTACCTTTCAAGGGTTTTTTTCATAATTTCTTAACCCAAATAATTTCAGTATTAACTCTTAACGAAAATAACTATAATTTAGAGATCCTATGGTTAATCTTTTCCGAACATTCTCTGATCTCAAAATGATTCCTTAACATACTTTTAGTATCTTGCGTAAATCCTCTTGGGGTTAAAAACCAGTTATCCAATTTCCTAAGCAAAACTAATATTTGTTATGCACATCAGTAGTTTCAACACATCAGTAGTTTAAACAGATTAATATGTCTTTAAAAACCCTTATCCATCTTCCATGGTTAAATCTTGTTTTTTACAACATAAGGGTATTTTTGTAATTTTACTTAATCGAATTATTCTCATAATTTATTATTTAAACGAATTCGGATTGAGTCCATCCATAATCAAAAAAGCATAATAATCCAATCATATTTATCCATGCATTTATCATTTATCCACATATTCCATAAAGTATAAAGAGGTAGTAATGTATTACCTCGATTTTTGTGTCATACTGATCAACCATATAAATTTCGTTTGAGCGCCCTCAATCTTTAATTCACATTCCAATAATTCCTCAATTACATAACAATAGAAATTTCATCAAAAAGGGGAATTAATTCCAAAAAATAGATCGAATTGAGTGATAAATCAGGGAAAAACAACTTATCAGGTTTGTATTTGACGAAACGGCGTTCAGATTCGGATCCAGGACGTCAAAAAACATAAAATATGACTTTTCGAAAATTTGACTTTTTGGTCAAAGTCAACGGGTTTGACTAACAATTTCGAGACTTTTGGGTCTGAATTTGGAAAAACGGACTGCAGAATCGAACTCAGGACGCCAAAAAATGTCAAGATAGGTATACCCAAAAAAAGTCAATGATCGGTCAACGCCTAGTCAACGCCGGTCAAAGGTCCTGACGACGAACGATGACGATTCATGATGAAAGGTTTGAGGATTTTTGTTCATCGATCGACAACGAACACAATGGCGGTTTCGGTTCGTCGAACGGAGGTCGGACGGTGAGTAGATTGGAGAGGAAATGAGGGTTAATTGGGAAAAATATGCAAAAATAATCGGGGGAGAGAGTTTATAATTATCTCTAAAAGAAAAATGGTCAAATCTTGAGTTTAGTCATTGAATTTCCTGCACTTTATAATACGGTATGTCAACTTTGAAAATGTTCAATTTAATCCTCAATTTTCTTCCCAAATGACCAATGAAATCCACCACTTTATAAATTCTAAAATTTAGCCCCTAAATTGGGGTGTTACAGTCCAGCTTAACAATTTTTCAAGAATTATTTTAATTTCCCGATTCGTTACTTCTGTCTGTCCATTCGTTTGTGGATGGTAAGTAGTGTTAATTCTTTGAATTACTCCAAATTTCTTCATTAGCGACTCTATTACTCAGTTAATGAAGTGAGCTCCTTTATCACTTATTATAGTATATGGCGTGCCAAACCTAGAAAACAAAGAATTTAAAAAAAAATAAACTCTAGTTTTACAGTCATTATTCCGGGTAGCCTTAGCTTCCACCCATTTAGAAACATAATCTACTGCTATAATAATATAAGTATTTCCAAATGACGAAATAAAAGGACCCATATAATCGATTACCCATACATAAAAAATTTTACAAACTTGAACCGTATTTAGTTGCATCTCATTTTTACGACTTAAATTACCTGTACGTTGACATCTCTCACAAGTTTTACAGAACAAATAAGAATCCCGAAAGATGTGAGTCCAAAAGAAACCACATTCAAGAATTTTATGAGTTAGACATTTTGGCCGAACGTGACACCACAAGAGTAAGAGTGACAAAATTGTAAAATTGAATTTACCTCATTTTCGATAATACAACGCCGAATTACCTGATATGAGCTGTGTTTCCATAAATAAGGATCGTCCCAAATATAATATCGGGATTCTCACTTAATTCGATTGATTTCAGCTCTTGGAAAATCTAATGGTAACTTACCTGTGGCTAAATAATTAACTATATCTGTAAACCATTGAGTTATGCTTTGCGCCACCATCAGATTTTCTGTCAGTTTTCCTTCCTTTTTGCACATCAAATACCTTAAAGTTGAATGATCAGTAAAAACAGTAATTTTAGTGCCAAGCAAATAAGATCTAAATATTTCTAAAGAAAAAATTATAGCAAACAACTATTTTTCCGTAGTTGAATAATTTTTCTGAGCCGATTCCAAAGTTCGGGACGCATAGGCTATGACATGTGGCTCTTTGCCTATTTTTTGGCCGAGAACAACTCCAACACTAGTATCCGATGCATCAGACATAAGTTCAAAGGGGTAATTCCAATCTGGTGGTTGAACTATTAGGGCTGTTTTTCCTTTAATGAATCGAAAGATACCTTGCATTTTGAATCAAAATCAAAGTCTTGATCCTTTTGGAGAAGATTGCATAAAGTTTGTGCTATCTTCGAAAAGTATTTAATAAACCTGCAGTAAAATTCTGCATGGCCAAGAAAAGAACTAATTTCCCTCACAATTGTGAGAGTAAGGAAGTGAGTGTATAATATATGTTTTAGCTTTATCAACCGCAGTCCCTTTTGAGGAAACAATATGACCTAAAATTAATCCTTTATCAACCATAAAATTACATTTTTCATAGTTTAAAACATGGTTATATTCTAATCATATTTTAAGCACATTAGTAAAATTATTAAGACATTCACTAAAAGAATTACCATAAACCGTGAAGTCATCCATAAAGACTTCGATGCTATTCTCCACAAAGTTTGAAAATATATTCAGCATGCATTTTTGGAACATGGCCGATACGTTACAAAGGCCAAAAGGCATTTGTCTATATGCAAATATACCAAAGGGACAAGTAAAAGTCATTTTTTTCTTGATCTTCAGGCGCTACTGGGATTTGTAAAAAACCTGAAAAACCATCAAGACAACAATAATGAGTTTTCCCAGCTAATCTTTCAATCATTTGCTCTATAAAGGGAAGAGGAAGATTATCTTTTCGAGTAAGAGAGTTCAACTTCCTGTAAATAATGTAGACTCGCCATCCATTTTAAACTCTTGTTAGCATTAATTCCCCTTCTTGATTTTCGACCACTGTGACTCCCGTTTTCTTGGGAACCACATGAATCGGACTTACCTAATTACTATATGATATCGGATAGATTATGTCAGCATCAAGAAGTTTCTGAATTTCTTTCTTTACTACTTCCATCATTGGTGGATTTAATTGACGTTGTCCTCCTCGTGATACATTTGCTCCTTCTTCAATTTTGATATTGTGCATGCAAGTCGAGGGACTTAATCCTTTAATGTTGGAAATGGTCCATCCTATGACTTCTTTGTGCGATTGCAACACCGTTACCAAAGCTTCCTCCTCTCATTCGGATAATTTATTTGAGATGATCACTGGTAAGGTTCCATTTTTGCCTAAAAAGACATACTTCAAGTGTTCCAGTAACTGCTTTAATTTTACCTCAGGTGCATGCAAAACAGAAGAAACAATTTTAGTTTTAGAGGAATGTAAAAATAAATCAGAATTGATTGGATAAATATTTTCAAACTCCTTTTTTTTCTCTTTGTGGCAAAGTTCAAGATCCCTTGAAAGATTATAAGAAAAATTAGATTCAATATATTCATCAATTAAAGGATCTAGAATATCAATAGAATTAATTCTTTCAACTCGATCTGGGTATTTCATTGCTTTGTAAACATCAAATTTAACGATCTCACCATCAAATTCCATTGGCAATATACCACTTCTAACATCGATCTTTTTATGTGCGGTGCTTAGGAAGGATAGGCCTAAGAGTACTTCAGAATAAGTATCTGACCTATCATGTTCATGTCAATGACATAGAAATCTATAGGAAAAAAATAATACATCGACCTTCACTAAGACATTTTCCATCATTCCCATTGGATAGATCACAGACCGATCAGCCATCTGTATGGTTACTCTCGTTTCCTTCAAAGGCTCGTTAGTAATCATTTTATAAATAGAAAATGACATAACATTAATTGAAGCTCCTAAGTCACACATTGCACGTTTAATTTAAAAATTACCTATTTTAGAAGGTATGGTGAATATACCTTGATCATTCATTTTTGGTGGGAGTTTTCATTGAAAAATTGCGGAAACATGTTTTCCAAATTTTATCTTTTCGTGCCCATTAAGTTCCTCTTTGTATTGCAAAGCTCCGTTAAAAATCGAGCATACCTCGGTACTTGTCGAATTACTTCAAGAAGAGGTATGTTAACTTGAACTTTTCTAAACACCTCTAAGATCTCCCTTTCTTTAGCTCTTTTATCACGCTTTATCAATCTTGATGGGAAGGGTGATGTGATTTCATGAGAAGAAGAAAGAGGATGTGCGCCAGATGTACCTTGTATTTCTGGAGGCACTATTTTTTCTTATTCTTCCTAATGTACGGATTTTTGTTCTAGAACTTCGGGTGAGATGACTGTTCCACTTCGAAATATGATGGTACTAAAATTCTCTCTCGGATTTACCTCTATTTGAGAAGGTAGTCTTCTTTGTGATTCTAGTTTCTCCATATTTTGAGCCAGTCGGCTCACTTGTTTATCCAAATCTTGAAAATGTGTTTCGGTTCGGCTTTGGAATTTTTCCTGGGATGCAACCAGCTTTTCTTGTGAAATTGCTAACTTTTCTATGATTTCCTCCAATGATGGATTTTGCGTTTTTTGTTTAAGAAGAGGTCTTGGTTGATAAGATGACCTTTGATTCGACACATAACTGAAGTTTGGGTGGTCTTGCCATCCCGAACTATAAGTATTGTTATATGGGTTGTATGGTCTTTGTGGAGGACCTGGAAAGTTTCCCTCAACATTGATTTTTGCATTGCCTCCTTGTATCATCGGGCAGTAGCCCATCGGATGGTCCAACTTCGTGCATCTCCCCATGCCCTTGTTATTCCAAATTTTCTTGCAACAAGTGAATTAAATATTTTAATTAATTTATCTAATTTATTTTCAATGGAAAAGGTACTTACCTCGTGAACCCGTCGGCTGGGTTCACTTGAAAATTGTTGAGAGTTGACGGCCATGGTTGAAATCAACTCTCTCGCTGTTGTTGGGGTCATGTTCACTAATGCTCCTCCACTAGCAGCATCTACCATTTTCATATCCACAGGTAAAAGACCTTCATAAAATTATTGAAGTAATGTTTACTCTCTTAATCCGTGTCACGGACAACATGCGTAAAGCTTTTTAAATCGTTCCCAATAGTCATAAAGACTTTATTCAGTCTTTTGCTGAATGGAGAAAATGCTTCTTCGTAACTCGCTTGGTTTAACCGTTGGGAAGAACCTGTCAAAAAAAATTCGACTCAAGTCAGCCCATGAATTAACTAAATTTGGAGGTAAATAAAATAACCAATCTTTAGCTAAGCCGACTAAAGAGAAAGGGAAACCTCTCAATTTAATTTGCTCTTCGGTAAATCATGTGGTTTTATGCTAGTGCAAACCATGTGGAATTCCAATAAGTGTTTATGCGGATTTTCATTGGAAAGGCCGTGGAAAGTGGGAAGAAGATGAATAAGTCCAATCTTTAATTAAAATGGAGTCCCGCTATTAGGAAAAGTGATGTATAATGGCGCCTGAGTGACAAGAGCTACGGTTAGCTCTCGGATTGTTTGTTCTTCTTCTGCCATCATGTTTTGATCTTCGATATATGTGTCTACTTTAGAGTTTTTCTCCATATTTGATTCCATTTTTGAACTATGCTCTTCTTGTCTTTTCCTTTTTTCTCGAAGCTTTTGTGCGTGGATTCTTCATGCTCGTGCTTTGATATCTGGGTCAAGATCTACTAATTCTTTCGTGTTTCTTCTGGTCATAAATCAAAAATAAAGAAAAAATAAGTATTTTCTGTTAGTCTCTGACAACAACGCCAAATTTACTCGTGTCATTTTCACGTCAAAATAATTCCTTAATCCCAAAAGAAATATAAAAAAAATATAGCAAGTGGAAAATAAGGGTCGATCCCACAGAGACTATGCAGTTTCTGATTTAATTATCTTTTTGTTTTTGAACAGCAGTGTTTGGAAAGGGATGAAATTCAATATTAAAAATAAATAAAATATAAAAATAAAAATTAGATAAGAATAAGATAAAATAGGGGGATTTTGAAAGACCCTTTAAAAATAAGATAAAGGAAAAAATAAAAAAATAATAAATGGAATAAAATAGTAATTTGAGTTTGAAAAGAATACTTATTGTGAAAAGTAGCCTCATACTTTTAGCTTTGACTCAGTTTCCTCGGATCATCGAAATAGGTCTTTTCTTCAGGATTCACGCCGATTACTTGTCTACAAGGAAAACTCCTTGTGACTATACTTTGCATACGAATAGAAGATATCAAAAAATATATTTAAGAATACAAATACTTATTAAAAATATTAAATTCGGTCATTTTTATACAAAACCATTGATCATAGTGTCAATATCAATGTTTTCCAACATATTTTTCTCAATACATAACATAACATTTAAAAATAAAAAAATGATCTTGTCAATTTGAAAATATATAAAAGTTAAAAGAAAGAATTTGAAAATGTGATCTACCTAAAATTTCTGAACAATATTCAGTATGATTCAAGCACAATAATTGATAATAAAAAATTGTGACTTTACGTGTGAGAGAAATATGATAAATTAACAAATAAGAATAATAATTTTCAGAGGAATCGTGAAACATGAAAGAGAAAAAAAAGTATGCTAATTATACTTAAATTTGTTCCTCTCATTAAGTTTTGAAGAAAAAGTAATAATTTTTTCATTGATATTAAAAATCAGGAAAGAGATTTGGTGAATTGATAGTGGGAATTTGGAAAGACCAAAATTAAAGTGATTAATTTTTTTTTTTAATTTTTGGAAAGAAATATTGAATTAGAATATTATTGAAGAACAATTTATTAACGTTAATATAAAATTTAACATTTTATGGAAGAATAATTTTAGTACCCGCTGTTAAAAGCTTTTGTTTTTTTATTTCATTTTAGTACCCATTCAAAATTTAACATTAAGTTTTAAAATTTTAGGAACAAAAACAAACCAAAAGTAATAGTTAGGTTCTAAACGTGTTAAGTTTTTAACGGAGGGGTACTAAAATGAAATGAAAACTAAAAGTTAGATATAATTTTGAAAAAATTTAAAATTTAGGTAATAAAACAGATCAAAACTAATAATTTAGGTACTAAATGCATAGATTACTTTTGTAACCCCCTCAGACCGATGCGGATGACCCGATCTGATCCGGGTGTCACATTAGGGCCACCAGAGCGACCCACCGTAAAAATCTCAGAAAATTTAAGACTTTTATTAAAACATGTCAACTCATAAAATGATTTATTATTATTCAGAAATAAAACAGATTTTCAGACTCAGATATAAAAACAAAATAAAACCTACATGCCCCCTAATCACATGTATCATACTCTACAAGCAACATCAGAAGAACTCTCTTACTGATGTTGATAGTTGCACTGGTACGATTCTTTTAACCTGGAATGGTGAGTGAAAGAGTGAGCTTTGGGAAGCTTAGTAATACAATACTACTAAATGATGCTAAAGGGCACACATATAATTATAAAGCCCTAAAATTTCTTTATTTCCTCAGATTTATACAATTTTTCAAGAGAATATAACATACCATTGATATTTCTTCGAGTAACAGGAATGAAGATTTCAACTCATAGGAAACCTTCATAGTATCAAGTTTTCAGGAGATTGGAATGGGATGTCTAGTGTGTTCAAGCCAAAACCAGTGAAAAGATAAAATCTTTTAAATCCGTAATTGTTTACAACATATTTTTCAAACCATAATAGAACCCTTCAACCAAATTCCATTATGTAGTTTCCCATAACTGCATCCATAAGGGCTTACCCTAAGCACACAGCAAAGGGAGCCAACCTAAAGGAGCATACTGGGGCCTGAGAGCCTACCCAAGAAAGTTCTCAAGGCCATGGGGCCTACCCAAGAAAGATCTCAGGGTCGTATGGCCTACCCAAGAATGATCTCAGGGCCACAAGGCCTACCCAAGAAAATTCCCACGGCCGCAGGGCCTATACAAGAATTATCTCGGGGCCGCAGAGCCTACCCAATAGTCACATTAAGTCCATAAAGATTTACCAGTTTGATCAGAGTTATACCTCCATACTCCAGTCCTACCCAAAAACGATATCTCAAAGATACAATTTGTACAGTAAGAAGAATTTCCATTAATCCATAATCATCATAATCATATACCAGTGAAGACCAATAATCAGATAACAATCATAGTCCATAAGCCATCACCAGTAAGTCGGTGCATCAATAAAATAGTAAACCATAGATTTAGGTGTACCACATTTCAAAACAGATAAAGCAATTAAGTAGTACATAGGGAATACACCTCAATAATAGGGTCCAATTGAACCAAATGGGGTATTCAGAATCCTTCGCATCTGAGTTACTTGCGTGTTCAGATATGACTAGAATAATTTGAGTTGATAAGGGAGAAACGAAGATTCAGGATATTTACAATCTATGTCCACCGATCAGATTATCGAACAACTCGAGCTGAACAACTTCCATAACTGATGCCTATCGACTGGTCAATTCATTGCCCTTCCAGGGTATTCACTCTTTAATACCAAAAATTCTTGTCCATATATCATCTTCATAATCATCATTGAATAGATCTTAAGGAGACTAACAGATGTCGCAATGATATATATTTTATTTTCACATTTCAACAATATCAAGAATTGGCGACGTACTTAATTTATTGTTCATGACCCATAGGGACAGTACATCATGTAAGTTCATCAACATTTCAGACTCGTCCAAATCACATACTTAATCCTTAGTCATTGAGGTTACTTAGTTCATTTAGTAGTCACGTCTATCTTGATTACTTCTGAGATTTCCAGAGTAATTCAGACGTTTCTAAATTTCATATACATATTGTACTTCAGTTCAGTTCAATTTGGTCATATAATAAAGTCATTTTGGTATTTTTGGTTGATTTATCTCACGAATATCCACTTCTTAGTACCGAATGCACTCTAGAGTTGAGCTTAGTATTTCCAGAATTATCATCGATCGAAACTTAAGGAGACGAATAAGCATTCAAGTGGTATCTATGCCATTCAGGTATAAACATAGCATTAGGGTTGGTCGACCTACTTAAGTTGTGTTCCATAACTTTTAAGGGAAATACCACATCCATGTTTATTTGAAGTCCTTAATTAATCCAAGACATTTACTTATTATATGCCATAAGGGTATTTTAGTCATTTTGGTGCTCAATGTTATTCAGTCATTTCAGAGCTTGAATATATCCAAGCATTCCTGAGCATGGTGATATTATTAGGTCATTTGCATTCCAGGGGTATTTTTATCATTATACAGATCCAAGGTATTTCAATATTTTTCTTCAGTCCGATCTTATTATTTAATCTGCACTTATCATTTATTTCAGTCTTTAGGGATTTGCTCATAACTCAGAAATTTCGGGTCAAGTTCCTTCTCATATGTTACAGACGGATTATCCGAAATTTTATGTATAAAAGTGTGAACTTAACGGTGAAATTAGTAATTCATCAATTTAGGCATGACTTATCGGGTATTTTTTTATTCAGGGTCAATTCTGGATACTTTTACATCTCAAGGGTAATTTCATAATTTCATAATTTCTTAACCATGTAATTTCAGTATTAAAACTCTTAACAAGGATAAATAGAATTTAGAGATCCTAGGGTTAATTGCTTTCCCGAATGATCTCTGAACTTAAAATTATTCCTTATCTAACTTCTAGTATCTTGTACAAGCCATCATAATTTTTATTCAGTTACTAACTTTTTAACGCATTCGGATCGAGTGTAGGAATTAATTAACTACACAGATGAGACCAAACATTTTCTTATTCATGCATTTACCAATATCAACATGTTCCATAAAGCATGAAAAGGTAGTAATGTATTACCTCGATTTTTATGACATACTGATCGACCATTTAAACTCCATTCGAATGCCCTCGATCTTGAAATAAACTTTCAATAATTCCTCATATACATATCAACATCAATTTCATCAAAAAAGGAGCTTAATTGCGGAAAACAGATCAAATTAGTTGATTAATCAATGAAAAATAGCTTACCGTGTTCGAATTTGGCGAAACGGACTTAGGATGTCAAAAAACATCAGGATAGGTGTACCCAGAAAAAGTCAACGGTCGATCAACAGCCGATCAACGACAGTCAACGTCGATCAACGATCAACGTGCCCAACGGCTCAGTGGCTCGGCTCGGTCCAGCAGGTCAACCAGTTCTCTAGTCTGCCAGACGAAGCCCACTCACAGTGGGTGGTGCGTGCGGTGTCTCTGATCGTCTATTTAGTGTGAAATTTTCCAGACTTGTAGATTGAGACCTCGGAAGTCTCGTGCAAGTTTTTTTTTTCAACGAAACATAACAGATTATAGAATTTTAAAACGTACCAACTTATCTGACAGTGATCGGTGAGTGAGGACGATGACAACATCCCGACGATTTTGGTCGAGTTTTGAGTGCACAGTGATGGTGAGCCCGATGGTGTAGGAGGTGTGATGAACGGGTGGCCGGATCGACCGGAATTGACATGAAACTAATGGCGATTGAGTTAAAATTGACAAAGCTTTCGGTTGAGTTTTATGGGGAACGGTACCGATTCATGATGGGATAGAGGTCGGGTTTTGTTCACTGCTCGATGGTCAGTGTATTGATGGTTTCAGATCAACAAATGGTGGCTGGACAGTGGAGAATCGGAGCTAGAAAGGAGGGTTATCGAAGAAGGAAATTGGGAAAAATCTGGGAAAACTGAGCACGGGGAGGAATTTATTTTTCAACACATAAGAAAAATGGAAAAATTCAGGATTAGCTAAATTTCATGCACTTCCTAAAATGGTCAGCTAAGTTTGGGATTTTACACTTTAATCCTCAATTTCTTCTAAAATACCACTTAAATTCAATACTTTATAATTTCTAAAATTTAGCCCCTAAATTGGGGTGTGACAATTCTCCTCTCCTTAAAATAATTTCGTCCTCGAAATCTATTCATCTCACAAAATTACAGAAATGAAATTTCTATCAGTTCTTTCATATCTTCAAGTATTTTTTTACAGAAGTATGAGTCCTCTACTAATCCTTAATCAGCTAATTATACATTCTTATCAGAACTCTCCCTTATTCTAATAAAAGAATTAGAATAGATTTATCCTTGTGGAATCAATTCAGCCTTGGTTACGAGAATAAGTTCATAAAGTGATAACATATCTAAGTTTCATTTCTAGAGTCGGGTCAGAATTTCTCGAATGAATAATTCTCACATTACTCGTGAGTTACTTTACAGAGTTTAGAAAAACACTACTGGTATTCCTTTATACAAAGGTAGATCCCTAACAGATAAAACCTTGATTAGCTCATTACAAAGAATGACTTAACCTTGGAGTTCCAACTTAGAGAATTACGATTGTAGTCCAGGGGCATGTACTGATCATATATATTTTGAAATTTGACCGACCGATCTATCTTGAAAATTTTTAACTCAACCTAAAGATCTGATACCACTAAATTTAACCCCCTCAGACCGATGTGGGTGACCCGATCCGATCTGGGTGTCACATTAGGGCCACAAGAGCGACCCACCGTAAAAATCTCAGAAAATTTAACTTTTATTAAAACATGTCAACTCATAAAATGATTTATTAGTATTCAGAAATAAAACAGATTTTTAGACTTATATATAAAAACAAAATAAAACCTACATGCCCCTAATCACATGTACCATACTCTGCAAGCAACGCTGGAAGAACTCTTTTACTGATGTCGATAGTTGCAATTGTACGATTCTTTTCACGTGGAATGGTGAGTAACAGAGTGAGCTTTGGGAAGCTCAGTAATACTATACTACCAAATTATGCTAAAGGACATGCAGATAATTATAAAGACCTAAAATTTCCTTATTTCCTTATATTTATACAAATTTTCAAGATGATATACCGTGCCACTGATATTTCTTCGAGTTACAAGCATGAAGATTTCAACTCATAGGAAACCTTCATAGTATCAAGTTTTCAGGAGAATGTAATGGGATTTCTAGTGAGTTCAAACCAAAACCCGTGAAAAGATATAATCTTTTAAAATTGCAATTGTTTACAACATATTTTTGAAACCATAATAGAACCCTCCAACCAAATTCCATTATGCAGTTTTTCAGAACTCCATCCATAAGGGCTTACCCTAAGTACGCATCAAAGGGAGCCAACCTAAGGGAGCATCTTGGGGCCTGAGAGCCTACCCAAGAATGATCTCAGGGCCATAGGGCCTACCCAGAACGTTCTCAGGGCCACAGGGCCTACCCAAGAAAAATCCCAGGGCCGTAGAGCCTACTCAAGAATGATCTCGGGTCCGCAGAGCTTACCCAAGAGTCACATTAGATCCGTAAAGATTTACCATCTTGATCAAAGTTGTACATACATACTCCAGTTCTACCCAAAATCGGTATCTCAAACATATAATTTGTACCGTAAGAAGAATTTCCATAAATTCATAATCATCGTAATCATATACCAGTGAAAACCAATAATTAGATAATAGTCATAGTCCATAAGCCATCACCAGTAAGTCGGTGCATCAATAAAACATTAAACCATAGATTTTGGTGTACCACATTTCAAAATAAATAAAACAATTAAGTAGTATATAGGGAACACACCTCAATAATAGGGTCTAATTGAACCAAATGGGGTATTAAGAATCCTTTGCATCTGAGTTACTTCCGTGTTCAAATAATACTAAAGTAATTTGAGCTGATAAGGGAGAAATGAAGACTCAAGACATTTACAATCTATGTCGATAAATCAGATTATCGAACAACTCGATCTGAACAACTCCCAAAACTGATCCCTATCGACTGGTCAATTTATTGTCCTTCTAGGGTATTCACTCTTTAATACCTAAAATTCTTGTCCATATATCATCTTCAGAATAATCGTTGAATAGATCTTAAGGATACTAACAGATATCCCAATGATCTTTATTTTATTTCCACATTGCAACAATATTAAGAATTGTCGACATACTTAATTCGTGGTTTATGAGAGATAGTACATCATGTAAGTTCATTAGTGTTCCCAGACTCATCCAAATCACATACTTAATCCTTAGTCATTAAGGTTACTTAGTTCATATAGTAGTCACATCTATCCCGATTACTTAAGAGTTTTCTAGAGTAATTCAGACGTTTCTAAATTTTTGATACATATTGGTATTTGTGGTCGATTTATCTCACGAATATCCACTTCTTATTATCGAATGCGCTCTAGAGTTGAGTTGAGCTGAGTATTTATAGAATTATCATCGATCAAAACTTGAGGAGACGAACAAGCATTCAATTGGTATCTATGCCATTCAGGTACTGGCATAGTATAAGGGTTGGTCGACCTACTTAAGTTGTGTTCCATAACTTTTAAGGGCAGTACCACATCTATGTTTATTTGGATTCCTTAATTAATCCAAGATATTTACTTATTATAATCCATAAGGGTATTTTAGTCATTATGGTGCTCAATGTTATTCCAGTCATTTCAGAGCTTGAATGTATCCAATCATTCCTGAGCTTGGTGATATTCTTGGGTCATTTGCATTCCAAGGGTATTTTGGTCATTCTACAGATTTAGGGTACTTCAATACTTTCCTTAAGTCTGATCTTAATATTTAATATGTACTTATCATATATTTTAGTCTTTAGGGATTTGCTCATAACTCAAAAATTCTGGGTCGAGTGCCTTCTCAGATGTTATGTACTGATTATCCGAAATGTTTTGTATAAAAGTGTGAACTTAACGAAAAAAATAGTAATTCATCAATTTAGGCATGACTTATTGGGTATTTTCCCATTCAGGGTCAATTCATGCTACTTTTAGGGCAATTTTGTAATTTCTTACACATGTAATTTCGGTATTATAACTCTTAACAAGGATAAATAGAATTTAGAGATCTTGGGGTTAATTACTTTCCCGAATAATCTCTTAACTTGAAAATATTCCTTATCAAACTTCTAGTATCTTGTACAAGGCATCAGATTTTTTATTCATTTATTGATTATTTACCTCATTTGGATCGAGTGTAGGAATTAATTAACTACGCAGATGAGACCCAACATTTTCTTATTCATGCATTTACCAATATCAACATGTTCCATAAAGCATGAAAAGGTAGTAATGTATTACCTGGATTTATGTGCCTGATCGACCATTTAAACTCCATTCGAGAGCCCTCGATCTTGAGATTAACTTCCAATAACTCCTCAGATACATATCAATAGCAATTTCATAAAAAATAGAGCTTAATTGCAAAAAATGGATCGAATCAAGTGATTAATCAGTGAAAAATAGCTTATCGGGTTCAAATTTGGTGAAATGAACCTAAAAATTGGACTTCAAAAGCGAACTCAGGACGTTGAAAAATGTCAGGATAGGTGTACCCAGAGAAAGTCAACGGTCGGTCAACGGCCGTTAACGCTGGTCAATAGTCAACGATGGCTGGACAGTGGAGAATCAGAGCTACAAAGAAGGGTTATTGGAGAAGGAAATTGGGTAAAATATGGGAAAACTGAGCACGGGGAGGAATTTATTTTTCATCACATAAGAAAAATGGATAAATTCATGATTAGGTCACTGAATTTTCTGCACTTCCTAAAATGGTCTGCTAATTTTGTAATTTTACACTTTTGTTGAGTTAATCGATCGTATAAAATAGTTAAGAGGGGGATAACTGGCAATTCAAATTTTGGTGGAAGCTTTGGCAAAAAATAGAAATGATTTGCACAACGATTTAGAGTGGTTCGACTTTCTCAACCAAAGTCTAGGTCCACTACCTTAGCTATCCACACTAAGGATTTTCCACAAATTCACTAATTTATCTTTCTTTAGAGGACAAAGAGTAACATTACAACTCCCTCAAGAATTATACCCCAAATTCTTGGGACACTCTCTTCTCAAAGAGAAAATTACAAACTTTGCAAACTTACAGAAAAACCTCACAATGTATGATGTTTGCACAATTCTAGAACAAAGAAAGAACACTCAAAAAAGAATACAATTGAGCTCAAATTTGTTCTTGAAAGCAAAATGAATATTGAATGGATGTTGTCTTGAATTGCTCAAACTTGATGTTTAAACTTTCTCTCTTGTTTTTTTTCTTAATTATTTATCATCAATGGCTTCAAGACTTGTTTAAATACACCTCAGATCAATTCTAGACGTTGGGGATGATCATGGATTCAATAGAGTCGTTCTAGTGTGAAATCCACTTGAAAATTCTGCTGGGAGCGTATGGGTATCGGTACTCTTTCATAGGGGTATTGATACTACATGTATAAAATTCAAATATTTCGACCGTTGCAAACCAACGGTATCAATACTGGCTAGGGAGTATCGATACTACTCTGTAAAGTAGTATCAATACCGATCATGGTATCAGTACCCTATTTGCATTTTGTTATTTCTCGGAGTCAAAAACAAAGGGGTAGTATCGGTACCATTGGCTATGGTTTCGGTACTACTATATATAAGGGTATCGATACCGTGTAGGGTATCAGTACCTGTTTTAGTTTCGATGTTTAGGGGTATCGATACTGTTAAGGCAGTATCATTACTACCATATTTAAAACTCAATTTTGACTCGATTATGGTTCGAAATACTTTGTAAAAATTATTTTAAAAATAATTAAAGTATAAATCACAATTTTTCATTTAGTAAGGAGTAAAAATTGATATTTGAAAACTTGGAGTAATATTTGTAATATTCGAATAATTTAATCGAATATAAAATTTGAATCAAATATAAAATCTTAAAATTCATTTAACACTTTATTTGTTATATCGAAATATCAAAATGTTTTCAATAATCTCCCCTTTTTTAATATAAGAAAACCTTTTATAAATTTTAAGATTTTCTTTTTGAAAAATCACTTTGAAAACATTTACTCCCCTTAATATAAGATTTCTCCCCCTTTTTGTTAAATAAAAAAGTCTCTATAAATTTTAAATAAGATAGCCAATTGATATATATATATATATATATATATATATATATATATATATATAGCTGCTAAGATCAAGCCAAGAGAAATATTAGCCATTAGTCAACAAGATCAATATTCATAATCAATATGCAATAGGGATTGGTCATAAGATTTCGAATATGAAATATGCATAAGTGCAATACTAAATTAAACATTCAATTAAGTTAAAAAATACTAATCATTCAAAATCAAACATCCAAAACACAAAATATCCAAACAACCAAATTCATCAAAATGTTTAAACAGTAGGTTTGACTTTAAATAGGTTATCAAACTTTCACGCTTTAAGGGTAGGGATATACTTGAATTTCATCTCTACCATGGATTGTATGGATCGGATACGCTCTTCCCTAATGTTATATGACTCAAAAATGGTTAACGTACCTAGTGTAGAGACCCCTACGGTTAGGTTCGTTAAAACATGAATTGAGAATAGTCATTTCGGGTTCGTTTGGATTTGGAGGTGGGTTTTGTGGTTATTTCATTCACTAGATGAGGACCTAGCACGTTTAAAAAACATATGTATGCAATAATTAATCCAAAAACTCAATATGATTCCTCAAATTCAAGGTTCTCTAAAAACTAATTTCTAATGGGAAAATTTCGAAAACTATTTCGAAAACGAAGTTTGAAAAATGATAATATGTATAGTTTTCATGAAAAAAATTAAATTAAATAAAAAACAATTAAATCAAAAACATTTTTTAAATTTTGAAATTTTTAAAAAAGTTAAGATAAAATGTGTTTTTGATGAAATTAGTTGTAGATTCTAGTGTAAAACTATAATCTACGAAATGCCCGATCACTAATTTGAACTAGAATTAACTAAAACTAGCCCTTTGTTCAAAAATCAATAAAATAACGTTTTAGAAAAATTTACCTTGAAAAATTGGATTGAGATGGAATGTGTTGTTGTTTGAACGATTTTGATGATCCTGGCAAGATTAGGAGTTGAAAAATGATTAAATTCCAACTTGAAATCGATGGAATGAGGCAATATTGAGATTTGGGTAGAGAGGGGGAAGGAACAACGTGAGTGTTGTATTTTGAGGGTTTTGGCAAAATTATGAAAATTTTAGGGATTTATAGCCTAAACCCGACAGGTAGTATTGGTACTCAAAGAGGAGTATCGATACTTCAAGGCATTTTCATGTAGTATCCATACGAGGGTATTGATACCTATTGAAGCAGTATCAGTACTGTTAAGAACAATATCGATACCTATTGAAGCAGTCTCGATACTATGCTAGTAGTATCGATACCTAGCAAGAGTAGTATCGATACTGGGTGACCAATATCGATACCAAGTGCACAAAATGATCAAAAATCTGTATTTAAACAATTTGCATGCAAAATTAATCAACTCTAGTGGTATTGGTAACTCATATTACGAAAATTAATTATGTTCAATCAATAAAATCAAACTTAAGCCTAATTTGAACATATTATTAGTTTTCCCTAAAGATCATAAACTCCCCCTAACTACTAGCATAGAAGGCATTCAAAAATGTTATTTTTACATGCATTTTTCCTTAATCCTTAAAAGTACTAAAATTATTTTAAACACAAAAATCAAGGTAGGTTGGTTAAACCTAATTCTCTCCTAAGTGTCCAAATTCTTTCTTTATCCAAAGGCTTTGTAAAAATATCGGCTAATTGATGCAAAGTATTAATATATTCTAGAACTACATCTTCCTTAGTGATATGATCTCTAATGAAATGATGTCTAATTTCAATGTGTTTAGTTCTAGAGTGTTGGATGAGATTTTTAGTGAAATAAATAACACTAGTATTGTCACACTTGATAGGAATGGTACCTACTTCAATTCCATAGTCTAAAAGTTGTTGTTTCATCCATAAAACTTGTGCACAACAACTACCAGTTGAAATGTATTCCGCTTCAGTGGTAGATAACGCAACACTATTTTGTTTATTTGAAAACTAAGAAATTAGCATATTTCCTAGGAATTGACAAGTACCGGAGATGCTTTTCCTATCTATTTTGCATCATCCATAATCCGCATCCGAAAAGGCATGCAAGCTAAAGCTATATTCTCTAGGATACCAAACTCGTATACCCTGTGTCCTTAAGGTGTCTAAAGATTCTCTTAATGGCTTGTAGATGTGATTTCTTAGGGCATGATTGAAATCTAGGACATAAGAAAACACTAAACATAATTTCCGGTCTACTTGCGGTTAGATAAAACAAATAACCAATCATTGACCTATAATGTTTAACATCAACATATTTACCTCTTTAATCTTTTTCAAGCTTTGTAGATGAACTCATAGGAGTGGATTGGGGTTTAACATTCTCCAATTCAAACTTTTTGAGCATATCTTGAACGTACTTTCCTTAATTTATGAAGATGCCATCTTTCCTTTTCTTGATTTGGAGCCCTAAGAAAAATGAAAGCTCCCCCATCATGCTCATCTCAAATTAACCTTGCATTAGCTTTGAAAATTCTTGGCAAAGAGCATCATTAGTAGAACCAAATATTATATCATCAACATAAATTTGAAAAACCAATAAATCATTACCTTTTCGTTTCAAAAACAATGTAGTGTCAACCTTCCCTTTTGAAAAAACATGTTTCAATTAAAAAGTTTGACAATCTTTCATACCAAGCTCTAGGAACTTGTTTTAAACAATATAGTATTTTTGTCAATTTAAAAACATGATTTGGAAATTTTGAATCTTCAAAATCAGGAGGTTGTTCCACATACACTTCTTCTTTTATAAAACCGTTTAAAATGCACTTTTAACATCCATTTGGAATAATTTAAATTCATTGAAACATGCAAATGCCAATAAAATTCTAATTACTTCCATCCTAGCTACGGGAGCATATGTTTCATCAAAGTCTATTCCTTCTTCTTGAGTATACCCTTGAGTAACAAGTCTAGCCTTGTTTCTCAATATATTACGAATTTCGTCTAGCTTATTCCTAAACACCTATTTAGTACCTATAGTAGATTTATTACTAGGCCTTTCAACTAATGTTCATACTTTACTTCTCTCAAATTGATTTAACTCTTCTTGCATAGCCATAATCCAATTTTCAACGGTTAATGCTTCTTTAACATTTTTAGGCTTTTATGCATGAGATAAATGCAACATAATTACAAATATTCCTAAGAGAAGATCGAGTAGTTACCCCTTTGGATAGATTACCTAAAATCTCACCATCCTTGTCATAGTTGTACTCTTTTGGGAATGTGACTTCCCTTTCTTCGATGGTTAGATTCTTGAAGGCATCTTGAGTTTCCTCATCCTTCACTTCTTCCTTTGATGATGATTCTCCCACGTCATTTGCATTTATTATACCTACGTCATGATCAACACAAGAATCCTTCCTCAGAAGGGGATTATCATCGAAAACAACATGAATAGATTCTTCTACCACTAAAGTTTTTTTATTAAATACACGATAAGCTTTAGAATTTAAGGAATAACCCAGAAAAATTCCTTAATCAGTTTTAGCATCGAATTTGCCAAGATTGTCTTTATCGTTGTTTAAAACAAAACATTTACATCCAAAAAGATGAAAATATATAATCTTAGGCTTTTATTTTTGAAAATTTCATAAGGGGTTTTTTAAAAATAGGCCTAATCATTACTCCGTCAATAACATAAAAAATGGTATTTGGGGCATCCGCCCAAAAATATTTTGACAAATTATTTTCCAAAGCATGGTTCTAGCCATTTCTTCTAAAGTTTGATTTTCCCTCTCAACAACTCAATTTTGTTGAGGGGTTCTAGGTGCTAAAAAATTATGGCTAATCCCATTTGAATTACAAAACTTAGTAAATCCAAGATTTTCAAATTCAGTACTAAAATCACTCCTAAAACTTGAAATGGAGTAACCTTTTTCATTTTGGATTACTTTTGAAAGAGTGATAAAATTTTCTAATGCTTCATCTTTAGTACTTAAAAATAGAACCCAAGTAAATCTAGAATAGTCATCAACCAATACAAAAGCATATTGTTTTCCACCCAAGATAGTTGTTCTACTTGGCCCAAAAAGATCTATATGGATCAATTGTAATACTCTACTAGTTGATACATTGTTAATGGATTTAAAGGAACTACTTTTATGTTTTTCTTTTGTATATGCGTCACAGATTTTATCATTATCAAATTTTAGTTTTGGCGAGCCTTTTACTAAATTGCCTTGATTTAGTCTTTGCAAAACGATCATGCTTGTATATCCTAGTCTCCTATGTCATAACCAACTATCATGTTCATCCTTTGCAACTAGGCATAAGTTAGTCATATTAATAGAATCTAAATGCACCATCTAAATGTTTCCTATTCTATGACCAATAAGCATAATTCGATTAGATGCAATGTCAATAACTTTACAACTGTTTGTTTCAAATAAGACATTGTATCCTTTATCACACAATTCACTAATACTTAATAGATTATGCTTTAACCTATTCACATATAATTCATTTTCTATTTGTATGGAAGAGGTATTACCTATAGTACAGATACCTTCAATGTAACCTTTTGAATTGTCACCAAAGGTTACTAGTCCTCCATTTTTATCATTAAGCTCTATAAACCGGCTATTGTCTCCGGTCATATGTCTTGAGCATCCACTATCAAGGTACCATGAATTTGAGCTTGTATTTTGTGCCTTGAAGCAATGCTCCTTTTCCTACAAACATAGATTAATTTTTAATTTTTGGTACCCAAATTCTTTTGGGTCCATATTCATTAGTCCCTAAAAGCCTAGTCCCCTTGGGTATCCATTTATTTAGGACATCCTTGTCTTTAGTAGTATTGAGTCCTTTAGGAACCCATATACTCCTAATGATTTTACCATTTGAGGTTCTTTGGGGACCTCTATGATTATAAGTTTTAAAACTCTTTCTAATATAGTTGGATTTTGAATTTTCTCCTTTTTCAAAATGTTTTGATCCAACTCTATCGAAAGAAGCTTTAAGATCATCAATTTTCTTTTGATGATCATCATTGACTCTTGAAAGTAAGTTTTTGCAAATCCGAATTTTTCTTTTCAAAATCTTCTATTTTGATTTTCAATTCTTTAATGTTACTTTCAAGATCATTGTTGGTCTTAGATATGAGATCTTTTTCATTTTTCAATTTTGGAATATATTTCTTGTATTTTGAAAATAATTTCTCAAAATCTGAAGTCAACCCATAATATTCCTCTAATAACTCATCAAATGAATAATCTTCTAAATTGGATGCATTAGAGGTTACCTGAGAATCCTCCCCGTAGGTCATTAAGCACAAGTTTACAACTTCTTTTTCCTCTTGATCGGATGATTCGTCATCGCTCCAAGTAGCCACGTGTATGCTTTTTCTTTGAAAGACCATTCTTCTTCAATTGTGGGCAATCGTATTTAATATGCCCAGGCTTTCTACACTCATAGAAAATGATTGAGTCCATCTCCTTGGACTCATTTTTGAAACCTTCATTTCGTTGGAATTTTCTTCCTCTAATCGGATTCATTAATTTTGTGAGTCTTATGGAAAGCAAAGCCATTTCGTCATCCTCGTTATCATCAGAGTCACTCTCATCTTTAGTGGATTTGAGAGCAACACCAATGTTCTTCTTTTTCTCTATATCCTTCTTTGTATCATCATTCTTCTCGTGATCTACCTCATCTTAAATCATCATTTCATGAGTGAGGAGAGAACTAATGATCCCATCGAGAGTTAATGACTTTAGGTCTTTAGCTTCGATAATTGCAGTCTTCTTCGATTGCCAAACTTTTTGAAGAGAATAAATTATATTCCTAACAAGTTTCGCATTAGGGATTATTTCTCCAAATCCATTGAGACCGTTGACAATTACGGAAAATATATCCGTCATAGCTTTGATATATTCATCTGGTTTCATCCTAAAATTTTCATAGCCATGGTTAAGAAGACTAATTTTGGTTTCTTTTACCTCGTTAATTCCTTCATGTGTGACTTGAAGTTTGTCCCATATCTCATTGGCTGTTGAACAAGATGATATTCTCCCGTATTAATCTAGTCCAAGTTCACAGAAAAGAATATGGATAGCTTTTGAGTTGAGCTGGAATAATCTCGTCTCTTCTTCACTCCACATTTTCGGTTCTCTGATGGTTCAGAGTATCCTCTCATCATGATTTTCCATGCTCCCATGTCACTGGCTTGAATGAAGAACTTCATCCTATTCTTCCAATAGTTATAGTTAGCTCCATTGAAGAAAGGAGGCTTGTTGGCGGGTTGAGAATCAAGAACGAAGTCAAAGTTTGATGTAGAGGCCATTGATGACTTGAATATCGATTGAACTCTTCCCAGATCTTCTCAAGAGGTGGTAAAACCTTCAAATGAGAAAACTCTGATACCAATTATTGAGTTAATCAATCGGATGAAATAGCCAATAGGGGGTGAATCAACAATTAAAATTTTGGTGGAAGCTTTGATAGAAAATAGAAATGATTTGCACAACGATTTAGAGTGGTTCGACTTTCTCAACCAAAGTCTACGTCCACTACCTTAGCTATCCACACTAAGGATTTTCCACAAATTCACTAATTTGTCTTTCATTTGAGGACAAAGAGTAAGCTTACAACTCCTTCAAGAATTATACCCCAAATTCTTAAGACACTCTCTTCTCAAAGAGAAAATTATAAACTTTGCAAGCTTACAGAAAAACCTCACAAGGTAAGATGTTTGCACAATTCTAGAACAAAGAAAGAACACTAAAAAATGAATACAATTAAGCACAAATTGTGTTCTTGAAAGAAAAATGAATATTGAATGGATGTTAGCTTGAATTGCTTACACTTGATGTTTCAAGCTTTCTCTCTTATTTGGTTTCTCAATTCTTTATCACCAATGGCTTCAAGACTTATTTAAATACACCTCAGATCAATTCTAGATGTTGGGGATGACCATGGAGTCAATAAAGCCGTTGTAGTATGAAATCCACTTGAAAAATCTACTGGGAGCGTATGTGTATCGGTACTCCTTCATAGGGGTATCGATACTACCTGTATAAAAATTCAAATATTTCGACCTTTGCAAACCACCAGTATCGATACTGGCCAGGACGTATCGATACTACTATGTAAAGTAGTATCGATACCGATCATGGTATCGGTACCCTATTTGCATTATGTTATTTCTCGGAGTAAAAAACAAAGGGGTAGTATCGGTACCATTGGCTATGGTATCGGTACTACTATCTATAAGGGTATCGATACCGTGTAGGGTATCGGTACTTGTTTTAGCTTTGATGTTTGGGGGTATCGATATGGTTAAAACAGTATCGGTACTACCCTATTTAAAACTCAATTTTGACTTGATTATGGTTCGAAATACTTGGTAAAAATTGTTTCCAAAATATTTAAAGTATAAATCACAATTTTTCATTTAGTAAGGAGTAAAAATTTATATTTGAAAACTTGGAGTAATATTTGTAATATTCAAAGAATTGAATCGAATATAAAATCTTAAAATTCATTTAACACTTTATTTGTTATATTGAAATATCAAAATGTTTTCAAAAACATTAATCCTCAATTTCTTTCAAAACACCACTTAAATTCAATACTTTATAATTTCTAAAATTTAGCTTCTAAATTGGGGGTGTGACAACTTTATTTATTTTACAAATCTTTTAATTTATTTAAAAAAAATATTATACTAAAAAATTTTTAATTTGTAGGCTATGGGAAGGTGCCCCTTCTGCCCTTCTGCCTTGGCCCAGGGTCAACCCTGCAATAGGTGAACTTGATTATTAATATGGGATTATTGAATTCAAACATGTGAATCAGAATATATAGAGCATTATGCTCATAATTCGAGAATATATGATCAAATATATAATCGAATATATAATCACATGTTTTTGCTCGGCAAAAGTAATTTTATTAATATCGAATAAGACCAATTCAAATTGTATATCTCATTAAAAACCTTTATAATCTTAAATGGAGGAAAAGAGTACATACAATTCGGACAAATCAAAACTTATAACAAAAATACAAACCTACAAACCAAAAAGCCGAACAGATTAAACCAGGACCAAGCATCAACACTTGCAGCAGACACCACTTCAATTCCCACATATTGAAAAATCAACAACACACTTCTAAACCAGCATGATAGGGAATAAAGCACTACACACCTGGACCAATTTTCAAATCTACCAAATAACAAAACAATTGAAGCATGATAGGGAACAAAGCACAACGCACCTCCTCTGGGCTAACTTGTAATCGTTAATCTATAAAGTGATCACTCATATTCAACCCTTTAACGAAATCCAAAGATTTCAAATATATTCAATCAACCTAATACTTACAATCTGACATGAAAGTTTTATCATAAACTTCCATCAGCAGCACATTCTCTCTTCAACTATCCAACAAGAACTGATTTAATGACCAAGAGCAATCATCCTTCAGAGAATTGCAGTCAAAAAACACAACACCATAGCCAGCAGTAAAATACATCACAAGGCAGCGTAAAATAACAAATCGTAGTTATGATCCTATCCAAACAACAGAAAACTTGAAACCAAAACAAGGAACATCACGGAAAAGAACAAAGTTATCACCAAACTTTAAAAATGGATGGTCTACTCAATCCGTCGAAGGCGAGACATCCTTCCCACCAGGTTAAACAAGTTCAATCCTTAGCAATCCCTCTTTTACAAGATGTATGTTCTTTGGTTTCAAGAACTGAGCATTGGCAATATCCTTTGAAACAATGTGCAACTCCACCATGACAATCAACAGATTATAGACTAACTGAGTTCTGCATGGAATAAATGCATAACCTCGAGCTCTTGATCCCTTTGAAAACAGTGTTTCTATCAAACAAATCAACAAGACAACAACCCGAATTACCCAGCTATCACTACTAAACAAAACACACAATAGTAAAAATAGATCAACCTACAAGACCTACACAAATTGTTGCTTAACAACCTTCACCATCAAGCTTTAAATTAGTTTCGTCTCAACACCCCATCATTTTCCAACTAATACGTCATCGAAAGGCATGACTTTGCACCATTAGTAAACCATGCCTATGCCAAGATATGATGGAACCTTGAATTAGATTGTTTTGGTGTTGTTTTCCTCTTTTCGGTGGTAATCCATTAGGTTGATCACCCAACACTTCGAAAATCTTGTAAGAGAAAATAAACACACTAGAAAATCCTTGTTAATGTTAGAAATCGAAACAGTTGATTCTATAAAGAGAACAATGATGCCAGGCATTTTCTGAAGAAGGTTTTCTCTCAATTCTTTTGTGCTCACATATATATTTTCAATCACTCTTTTCTTCTCACAATTAGGTTCATTCACCTCTCGTGGGTCATGTTCATGGCTTTTATGGGTTGTCACCTCTTTTGTTTTTTCTCTTTTTTAGTGTCTCTTTCTTGTTGTGGTTTCCCGCCCTCCTCATAAAATTTCATCACATGACTTTCAATTACATCTTTTGATTCCAATGGTGTAAGGTTAAGAGACTGAAGAGCAATAAATTATATTACAATTTTGATAGCATCATATTCATCGATGTCATTGTTTGATTTAGTATCCTCGGTAGAAAGTGGAGTAGAATAAGAAGTGGAAGTAGATGAATTACCATTGGTATCTTCTATTACAATATTGCTAGCATTGTATTCATTGATGTCATTGTCCGGTTCAATATCTGTGGTAGAAAGTGGAGTAGAAAAAGTGGAGGTAGATGAATTACCTTGGTAACTATAAGAAGTACCTTGGTAAGTAGATGAAGTACCTTGGTAAATAGATAAAGTACCTTGGTAAGTGTCTCTGAAGCAATACTTCCTCTGAAGTTGTGATTTGATTTTTATTGTTTTCTTCTGTGTATCTTTAAAGCTTTCGCAACTATGTAAGTTAAGAAGATTAATGATGTTTGGATGCAATCCTGTAACAAATCTATTCACCGTATATCCTTCTGCTTCATCTATGTCTGAACGATTCATTAAGGATGTCATCTCCTTGTAGTAATCTTCTATTGATCTTCTGTCTTGTCAAAGGGTGTGAAGTTATTGCTTAACTTTAAGAATGTAGTCTATCGGGATAAAATGTTTTCACATTATTCGTTTAAGATTTATCCAAGACATGATGTATGGTATTCAGAAACCTTGTATCGCCTTTCGTGTTCGCTTCCACCAAGTGAGAACATGACCTTGGAATTTAGAGGTGATCAATGGTACTTTCTTTTCCATGGGATAATTGCAGTGAGAGAACATAAGATTAACTTTGCTCTCCCAATTTATGTAGTAGTCTAGATCGTAATCTCCTTTGAATTGTGGAATTTTGAACTCTAGTTTAGGAAAAAGGTACGACCTCTGAAATCTTGATTGATTATTGGTGCTTTGTTGTCTTCTCATAGTGAGATTAGTCGAAAGTTCATCAAAACATTGTTAAATTCCCTGTAGTAAGGTGAACTGTTTGTTTGCAACATTCAACAGTGCTGCTAAAGTATTGTTCGAAATAGCTTTTTCTCCCATCCTGAAATCAAAACACACAAAGAAAAAAACATTTAAAGTGAAAAGAAAAAAAGAAAACAATATACCTCACAAGTTACTCCAAGGAAGTAACACAACGAGAGGCAAGAAAGCCGGTCTTGTACTCTTTAAAACTTTTTTCTCCAAAAAGCTTTCTATTGGTCATATAAGAGTTTAATCACTAGCAAAGGAAGAAAATGTTACTTAAAAGGCTCAAAGAGGTCAAAGAAAGATATGACTCCAAGAGAAAGAGAATACAAGGAAGAAGAATTATGCAAACTCTTCTAATCCTACTAACACAAGGAATTGAATATGTCAGACGATGTAGAGGAACAAGGAAGGGTAAGACAAAAGAACCTAAGTCAATAAGAATGAAAGAAAAGTTTGGGAAATCTAAACTTGGAAAAAACTAGATTGCTGTATCAACTTGAGGAACATTTTTAGGGGGTTTTCAATCTCCAAAAATTTTGATACTTTTTTTAGGTGTCTTCCAATTTGTGTAGTTTGGATCTGAAAACTTTCAGCATCAAAATCTTTATGGGAAATTCAGAAAAAAAAATTTCATCAATGACATGTCCCCAAATTTATTGATCAAACGCAAGATCAACTTGTGCAATGCTTGTGATGTGTTTTTCGATCTCCAAAACTTCTGAAATTGTTTGTGGATGTATTCCAATGGATATAGTTGCAATCTAGAAAATTTAAGCAACAAATTATTTCTGGAAAATTCTAAGAAAATTTGTCAATGACTAATGCTCAAATCTTTCAAACAATCTGAACAATAGATCAAATGGGTTTATTGATGTCCGATTGACCTAAATTTTGGACTGTAGATCTCTCTTAAATTTAAGAAGGGATGTGATTGCACTAAGTATTTTGGATTTAAAAGGGTTAAAGGTGGAGCTATGAAATTTTTTAAGGCCTCTCTTATTGTGTTGAAAGGATACAAATAGTATTTCAAGTTTGATGTCCTACAATGTTCAACGGTTTTAGACAATGCATTTGATGTTTTCTCTTTTATATCAAATGATTTCATTATTAGTGAAAACATTTTGACTAAATAAAAAAAGAGGATTTTTTATTGAACAAGAGAATCGTCGGCATAAAGATTTAGTGATGCATAAAAGAGTTCAATTTTGTGGACATAACAATTTAAAGATCAGAAAAGATTTCAATCGCCATAAGGATAAATAACGTAAAAAAATATAATTGTCATTGAGGATGTGAATAGCGTTGTGCATGATATTACTCATGGTGATACCATTGAAAGCAAAGTTGGCACTTATGATGACCTTACCGACGTGAAGACTAAGTTACTTTGTACATTCAAGCTTGGTCAAAGCTTGGATCCAACTGAGAATCACTGTTGAGTAATACCCTTTAATGGGTTTTATGGAAGAATGAGAGAACTTGTTCGTCAAGGTAAAGAGTTGATATTTTTTTAGTTTGAGTTTTCATCAAATATGAGATTTTATCTTGAAATTCTCGCACTTTCAGATTTTTTTAAGAAAGAGATTGTTGTAGTTTGACCTGATATAATCTATATTGATGAAAGATATAAAAGTAAAAGAAAATTAAGAAATGTATGAAACCTAGTTTGATTGAAAGTAGGAAGCATGTTATTTTTATGTTGATTAAAAGTAGAAAACTAAATTTGAGTATATTTCAACTAAATAATTTTTTTTGTAATCAAGTAATTATACTTATAAATAGATACATAGATTATGATTAGAAGTCAAGTTCTTTAATAAGAAATTCTCACGTATTTTACTGTTTTCGATATAAGTAAAAAATTCTACTTTTTTTACCTTTAATGTTTCTCGAAAAAAGTTTTGTAAATAAAATCTTAGTATCTATTGTGTGATCACTATGTTTACTGTTACCTTTTAATAATAAGCATAGATGTCATAGACTATATGAAGTTTTGAAAAGACTTTATTGTCCTTGTATATTAAATCTTACGAGTGAGATGCCCATAAATTTATCTTGATCTAGATATACAATTGTACTTTATAATGATCAATTATGCTTATAATAATTTAGATATGTATATGTAATGGTAACTATGATTATACTTATAATTTTCCGTGGCAATAAGAAATTAGCATCATAAAATTTTAAACTTTATTCATTTGTAGATATTGAACGATTAAATTAACATAGATGCTAATTAATTCTTCACTGTTTTCATTTTGTACTACTTTTTGAAATCCAGTCTCGACTGCTTAAAAAAAACATGGTTAGATAATTCTGAAAACTTCAAAGAACATTTTCAAGTAATTTAAGCATACAGCTGCCTATAATGAGTAAAATAATATAGTGTGAACCAAAACATTTGAAAACTTCTCTTGTTGAAAAGCCTTTACATGCTACTGCTTGTTAGGGAAAATAGAGACCAAATCAAAGGTTTCAATCTATAAATACCCATTCTCATCTTGCAAAGTTTTCCACTTTCTCCAAATCATTAATATCAAATAAGCAGCCGTATTATAATGAAAGGAATCCACTCTATATTGGTTGCATACGTCCTCTTGGGCTTTGCTTGCTTCTTGGCCTTGGCGTTTGACCCGAGTACTCTCCAGGACTTCTTTGGGGTTATCGATGACCCCAAGAATGGGGGTAGGCTCATGATGCTAGTAATACTCTCAATAATTATGTATTGGATGATATATATTAAAAACATGTCTTTTGTGTAGTGTTTGTTAATGGGAAGTTCTGCAAGGACCCAAACTTGCTGTGGCAGAAGACTTCTTCCATTCAGGCCTCAACAATCTCGGAAACACATTGAATCAAGTTGGATCGAATGTAACTACAGTCAATGTTGTTCAAATTCCAGGACTCAACACTCTCGGCAAATGTCTTGTTCGAATCGACTACGCACATTATGGTGGCCAAAACCCTCCCCACACTCACCCTTGAGGAACTGAGATCCTGGTTGTGGTACAAGGCACACTTTATGTTGGCTTTGTTACATCCAATCCAGAGAACCGTCTATTCTCTAAAATTCTATATCCCGTCCCAATTGGTTTGATCCACTTCCAGTTCAATATAGGAAACACTCCGGCTGTTGCCTTTGCTGGTCTGAGCAGCCAAAATGCAGGGGTTATCACCATTGCTAACGCTGTGTTTGGCTCAAACCCACCAATCAATCGGATGTTCTAACAACGGTATTCCAACTGGAAAAGAATGTGGTTACCCATCTGCAGTCCCTCTTCTAAACTCATACTAAGAAGTAACTCGAAGGGATACCTCAAAAACCAGAAGCTAGTTGCTTATTTTGAATAACATTTCCACTCATTTTCCTCTTTGAAGTGTTATTATTTTACTTTAGTATGAATCAATAAATGAAATTCCCTATAATTCACTTTCATCTCTCCTGTGATTTTTTTTTTTTTGAATTAGAAGTGTCTAAACAAATATTATTCAGTTGAGTCCTGTAAGGTCACAAAAAATAATAAATATTTTATCAAATATTTAATAATCTGAAAAACGTTATCAGACAGATTAAGTTTGGACATTATAATAGTCTTAAAAGTCAGTTTAGATTAATTCAATTTCATGTTAAAAAGACCCACACCCTGCTTTCACTGGTTATATAATATAAAAATACGATTATACCTAATGACTTATTTATGACTTGGTAAAAGTCAATTTATTATGTTCGTAATCCGATGTTCGTACAACATTGTATAAGCCTGCACCGTATATACCACATGATAAATAAAACTGCAAATGTCTTCTCTTTGCTCAAGTCATATTATATCTATCGAATATCATATGTTACTTTAAGGCGTTGGAGACAATATCTAATTTCAATAAGCTTGTAAATGTTAGGAAACAAATGTAACGGAGCAATAAGATGAAAAGAAGAAAATATACGAGAATAGAGAGAAATTTATATTATTATCTGAATATGAATATATAGAATGCTTTTTCTAAACTTTATATTTATAGGTATTGGAAGTAGGTATCCTATATAACTCTAATTCTAGTGTACATTAAAGTCCTAATTATAAAGTACATCAAAGTAATATTTATTACAATATACTAATCATAATATACATTCACATAAATAAATATTCATAACATTGAAACCATCAAATGGTGTTAGTGATAAAAGGAAACGTTGTTATATCTGGAGGTCCTTAGTTTGAGCAGCTGCGTTTATGGGGTGTGTGTAGGTTGTCAATTAGTTATGAAAATTTTAAACATATGCTACGTTGCAATCAGCTCATACTATTTGAAAAATATTCATAATATTCCTCTTTGGATGTCTATGGAGATTATATGCTTAATTAAATTTTTATTAAGATAAACATTATGTGGGAAAAATCTTAATGAAGATAAAATAGTACAAATATCTTTCATACACATAATATGTTACCCCATTAAAAACCTTACAAGAAAATCCAATGTGACAATTTCGATTAACTGAAAAAAGAGTACAATGTGTACTTACTCCTCTCATGTCAATATCACATAAGATCTTTGAGTGTTTATAATTCAGTCTTGAATACAATCTTTAAATTTTTAAAATAAATAATACATTGGAGAATAAATCCTCAAATAACCAATTGAACAAATTCATAGAACATTTATATTACAATTCTTTTAAAGTTCACGAGGGAAACTTTAGGGAAATATATTCCCTTGGAATTATTGTCTTTTCAATCGAGATAGACATTTTACATTATCTCTGTACAAGATAATTGGCATCTTATCATGTGAAAGCAAATCACATATCTTCTGAATATATTTGGTCAATAATTTTATCTTAAAAATATTCTCGATTTACCTCATGCATAAACAATAATTTCTACATGATTTGTAAAGATATCAAATAATGTTTGAAGATATGAATATAATGATATTGTAGTACTTAGATTGCACTTTTGGACTAAGATATGAGGTTTCTAAACTATATAAGATACAATGGTTACGGACTAACTAAGATATGATGCTTCAAGATTAATAATTTATTTTCTTTTCTTAAAGAAAAAATTATTTTTATTGTAACCCCCTAAACCTGGCCTGGACGTTAGGCCCAAACCTAGGCGGTCACATATCGCATTCAAATATTCTTTTCATATTTAAAACAACATTAAAATCAATAGAAAATATTCATATGATAAACATATATGTAGACATATGTCAGAAAACTATATAAACCATATATATATCGAAATACAACAAAAAACCTGTATAAAACATTTATGGAACAAAATATCGGTAATACAATTATATCAAGACGGTAGCAAAACACATGTCACCAAAATATAACTGAAAGGCATATAGAGATATACAGTAGTACAAAAGTAGAAGTAGTCGATCCTCCTGATGCCAAGTCTGCTAGTCTAGTATGCTATTATCTGAAAAGGCTTAAATTTACGAAATGAGCTAAAAAACTCAGTGTGCTCCTTACGGTGTATAAAAACATACAGATAAAATATTTCAGTAAAATCTGTTTATCAAACATGTTTTAAAAATATGAAAACTACCCTCGTACGATCACCAGAATGTGTAGATTTCCCAGAACCATACACCCACCTTTACACCCTGTAAGGTCTTACCCTGTGCATAAAGCAGAGGAGCCTGCAGTAAGGACTTACCCTGAGCACAAAGCCGAGGAGCCTATGGAAAGAGGTAAGGTCTTAGCCTTGCACATAGCAGAGGAGCCTTCAGAAACTTCTTCCAATAATACCCCCAATGGCAATAATAAACATGTATGTATTCAAGTGAAAACGGTAATTAATCCATTAAAATATGAAAATATTTCATGCTTGGAAATCATATGCAGAAATACGGTAATCATAAATCAAATCAGTAATATACGGTAAATCAGATGTTGGATAAGTAGTATTCAGAAATCACATATCATGTCGTAAAAATATTCAGAATTATCACAAATCTCAAACAGTTAAAATGATTAGTTTAAAATAGTAATGTTACACCATCAAGAAACACACTTGTATTGGTCTGAGTAGTCTGATAACGAAGCCTACTACTAAGTCTATCGATCACGATCAGCGAAAGCGCTAGATCTTACGAATCGAGAAATCCATATCGGAATCCTAATATGAATAATATTAACCTTTATTTAAATAATTTACGTAAACCTACGGGTAATTCTCGTAGATCGCGGATCGAGCAGGTCTGAAGGATGGGAAACACCGGACCTAACTGACCCTCGATCAGGTGAAACATGAGTACGTTCATGAAAATATCTTATTGGATCAATTTCATAACCAAATCTCAAATAAATAAGCAAAAATACTAAAAATACTAAGCATTTTTTAGTTAATGAGATCGATTCAGGGCTTTCGGGTCAGAATTTGGAAAAGCGAACTTCGGAATCGAACTTATGATGCCAAAAAACATATAATACGACTTTTAGAAAATTTTGACTTTTGGGTCAAAGTAAACGGTTAAGAGTCAACAATCAACGTTAAATCGGGTCGGATCGGGTCAGGTCTGGTCGGGCAGGTGGTTCACATTAGCGGGTCGGGTCAGACACGGGTCGGGTCGGGTCAGATCTTCCCTTTCCAAAAAGTCCACTAGGCGGTGGACTTTCCTCACTCTCTGGGGTGGCGCATGGGGGCGCGTTCAAGGTCGAAAAAATTCCAAAAAAAATCGTACATCTATTTTAAGGGGTTTTGAGACATTTACCAAACTCGGTTCACAACGGTGAATGGCGGAGAGCTCGATTCCGAAACGTCGGAAACTTGATATTCCTCACCCCTCACACGCCGACGACAATGTATATAAGAAGGACACCGGGGGAATCGAGACAACAAAAGGAACACGATAGTGCTGGAGGTGTAAAAAACGGAGCAACGGTCATCGATGAATCGGCGATCAAATGTTTACTTTTATAAAAGTAAAATTTTTGAGAGAGAAAAATTAATTAAAATTTCCCTATATTTGGGGTTATATAAATCCTTAAAAAGGAAAATGGAAAAATCATGCCATAGGTTCTCCATCTTTAATTACTTTTTGAATTTCGATCCAAATTTAATCAAAAATTCACTTTGGTCCCCAAATTCAATTAAAAATCAACTTAATCCTCGAAAAAAATTTAAGAGATTTGTCCTTGAAATGCTAAGTATGATTTCTATCATGATTAGCTAATTTTTCAATAAGCCAAAGGCAGAAGTGATAACTCAATTCTGATCATGAAAATTGAAAAGCATCTAATACATTCGGACTAAATTCTCAATTTTCTACAAACTTGGATTGGAAATCTACCTTTCTTTTCAAATCAAGACACTTTCATTTTGAAAAGTGCACGTTGGCTTGAATGTTGTTCTGATTTAAAGTTGGGAGGAAGAATTGGCTGGTAGCAACTTTGACTTCTTATAAGCACACTTAACGACGATCCCCTAAGGGAAATTGAGATAGGATTTGATTCTCATTGAGACAACATAGTTCGAGTTGAGCTTTTCCAAATATTAAAGTTGAATTGGCGTTGTCGACGATAGTCGTGGTTAGTCTAAATAAAGACTAAAATTCAAAGATTAATTTTGGATTGTCGGTTTACCGTGGAGAAAAACAAGTTACAAGGTTTGGGCCTTGTAGACTATAACTGCCATTAATGCAATGCAAAACCTTATTCAATGAACAATTGGAATTGAGGCAAAACGAGGCCTGAAGTGATTTACTCAAATTGAATTTTCTTCTTAATTTTACTTTCTTTAAATTTATTAGATTTAATTCTTCATTTTTACATCTATTTTCATTAAATTCTTCTAATCAAAACCCCAATTATTTTTCATTAAAAGCCTTCTACATCAGAATTTCAAAAGTCCCTATGGATATGCCCTTCTTCTCTTTACTACGCTATTTTTAATTATTTATTTTTGAGAATAATGATGATTGTTTGAAAGTACACGGCGACTGTCAAAGAGTGCATGAAGAAGAAGACTATTGCAATAGTACTTCTGAAGGTAAGTAGGCTTGTAAACGACACAAGATGACCATCGAGGAGGTACCTGCGAAACCTGTGCAACGCGAGGAACATTAGCAGTAAACATAGAATCTCTAGTAGGTTCATCAGGCATAATGGATGTAGGAGCTATAGCAGATTCAACCACGGGCTCATTGAATGATGAAGCCTCCTATATCGGGGAAGATCATTCAAAACCTTGCTGACAATTTTGTCCAGAAGCTGAGTCGTGAACAATCTCTCGGTGAACAACCTCTTGTAAATCAACCAAAACATTAAGCAATGAAAAATCCTTGAAAGGATCAACAGAATGGTTCAAAATATTAATTGTATGAAATGGAAACACATGCTCATAAAATAACACATTACGAGACACCATAATCTTCTGATTTTGCAACAAAAACACCTTGTAACTAATAATATCATAATGAATTTATTTGAATAATCACTTGGAAGAGCAGTCCAGGTATTTGGAGGTATTCCCTATATTAGTCGAACAATTAATGAATAACATCAAATAATTTTCGGATAAAATAAAAGAATTTACACAAATATTTGTTTAATATGAATATTTTGTAGAAAATTTTCAAAATAAAATAAATAAAAAAAGGAAAACATAAATAAAATTTATAAAACGTGTAAATTATTCTAAGGATTAAATCAAAACCATAATAGTTTAAGGGGATCAAAAGGGGTATTTAACAATAATATTTAATTTGTATTCACATAAAAAGGATTAAAATAAATACAAAACAATATTAAGGGATTCAAAATGCAATTAAAACAAGGTTAATCTTGGGATAAACAATAGGACTACAATAAAATTAATGTCAAATTAATGGGTGAAAATAGCAATTAACTCAGAGGTACCCGAATAATATAATGAGGACTAAAATAGAACCATGTTCAAATTAATCAAGCCACTTCAAAATTAAACCTTAAGTGATAACTAAAGAATGGTGACCAAAATGCAAATATGACAACATTTAAACATGGGGAGGGAAATTTTACCATTTAATTTGTGACTATAATGGAAGCTTACAAAACAGAGTGATCAAAAACGCAATTTCCCATAGACTTAAAAAAGCATGGGTGAGGGAGTACCAAAACGACGTCGTTTTGGCTCATTTAAATACCTTATTATATCTCAAAATAACATAATCCCTCATTTTCCCCCACCTGACCACCTTTTCTCTTTTCTCCCTATTCTTTTTTTTTAATTTTCATTTTTGGTCGAGAGATCTTAAATCTTTTTGGTGGCCGCTCGGTCGAAGCCGATGAGGGCTGATTAGCCTCTCATTTATCTACCTAATTGTCACTCCTTGAATAATTTAAATTTCCCAGCCCCAAAAAACATTTTAAGCTCCTCAAACCCGAAAAAAAAGAAAACTACCTATTAGATCTTGTGATCCTGACGATGTCGCGGTTCGAGTTCAAAGGGTGAGTCTTGTTAACGAATAAACTTTAATGATCTTTATACATTGTATATAAACTATTAGATCAAGGAAATGAAGAAGTGACCAAAGTATCTAAGGGATAACCTACCAATGCTAAGCTAAAGGGGATCGCGGTCCGTGACTAGCCGGAGTATAGTGAGTGTGACTCTATTTAGGGTTGGGAATTAGGTCCCAACCACTCTTTTCTTATTGCATATCAATTTTTATTTAATTATCATGTTACTAAATGAAACTTAAAAATACTGGAAATTTGAGATGAAAGGGAAGAAATGACTAATAAAATATATACAAGCTTAACGAAACCGATTTGAATTGTTAATGAATGTGTTGATGCATGATGCCATGTTTGATTAAATTATATTCCATGTTGATACTTGAGGTAAAGCTTACTGTTTTCAATGCATTGAATACATGTTACAATTCTAAGTTATTGGCCTATGGGCGATTCATGGAATGATCTTGATTCGATTTTTGTGGAATAGTGTAACATGAAGAGTATCATTCAAATGGCCTTGATATGAAATGTTGCTTGATAGAAAAGTAATTAATATATGATTTGTACGTTGAAATCACATAAGCCCTTGGTTAACAGCTGGAGCTCTTGTGTAAGGGGGACTACGATCCAGCACTACGGTGCATATTGGCGACAGAGGAGGGGTACGTTTAGGTTGTCTTTGGCGACAGTAGGAGGGTTGACCAACATTATGGTGCATTATTGTTGGCGAAAATTTGGTTGGAGACTTGATTATCTAGGCTAAACTTATGACCAAGGCATACAAAAATGTATTGATTAATCGTATTCGATTAAAATACATGGGTTGTGCATGTATTTGAATTGTGAAATTATCTTCTTATATGAATGAAATGATTGCACGCGCATGATAATTAAATGAATAATGTAGTATAATTCAATTACATGCATTTAATTAGGTTTCTATGGTCATGTGTGAGTTTGAATTAATTGGTCCTTGTGTTATATGGTATGATCGAATGATATATATATATATATATATATATATTTATGTATGTATGCATGATAAAATAAGTATGCATAAGGATTAAGAATGACTAATGGAAATGTTTAAAAGTGGAATAAATGTTACCTCACTATGTACTATAAGTACTTATCACTCCCGTTCATTTCTTTCCCAAAACACAAGTTCTAGAGTATTCTAAGCTCTACCTCCTTAGCTAATCAATCCAAGGGAAGAATTAAAATATGGCTTGTTTTGTTATCCTTATACTCCTAGTTGGTGGCTTAGTTTTGAATATAATGGTTCAAAATTCATGCATATGGTGGGTAATTAGGTTGTATATGAAATGTACCTAAGAATCTAATGAAATAGTAGAGTCCATGTATTTAAAGGAACTTGATGTATATATCAATAATGACTATTTTGGGAATGTATCTAGCTTACTAGCATGTCATTTGGGAATGTATCAATAATTCCTAGATATGCATGTGGTTTGATATTAGTAATCGGTTTAATGAATTACAAATTTGAAATCAAAGGAAACTTCCATAAATAAATTGAGATTCATGTCTTAATCAAATTAATTGATAAGTAGTGATTAAAAATTGTAATATTGTATTAAAAAATAGCTCTTCAACTGTATTATCTGTTGTGTATATATGATTCATCGTTCAATGATCTTTTTCTTACTTTCGATCTTGGTACTGCTCCAAATCTATGATTTAAATTTGGGGTATTACATTTAAATGGTAATCAAAGCTTTTTGGGTCGAGTCTATGACTAAATAGAGTCTCATGCATCATATAGGGTTACGTTGAGCCACCTAGGAGTTGTATTAAAGCATACTTGTATTCTTGTCTAATTTAAAATTTCCCTTATTGTTCTGTCATAGAATGTCAGAAATAAGAATGGATCAGGGTAGTGAGAGTCCTAAGGGGTCCTCAAATGAAGAAGACAATGTAGGGATCGATCGGAATCCTACACAACAAACTCAGCAACGAGCTCATGTTCCTGATTAACAGATAAATCATACATTAAATTCAATCCAACAATAAGGTATCCTTGGCATGAAGGATATGTTCGATTAACTTGTAGTTAGCATGAGACGTGATCAACATGTTACTTATCCTGCTGTATCTAACAAAGATCCTATCGACAAACTGGCCCGACATAGGGCATATACTTTTAATGGTGCTAATGAAGATAAACCCGAAGAGGCCGAGTATTGGCTTGACAATACCACCCGAATTTTGACCAAGCAATTGTAATGCTCGAATGAGCATAAACTCGAGTGTGTTGTGGCCTACTTGTAGATGAGGCACTTAGGTGGTGGGAAACTACTACCCTAACTTCTCCTGTTGAATCCGTTACTTGGAAGTTCTTTGTAGAAGAGCTCAACAAGAAGTATAATAGTGAACAATATCTGGTTGAACGCATGAAACATTTCTTGTACCTTAGAAAATGTGGCCGACCCATCGAGCAGTATGTGAGCTGTAACACCCATCGACCGATGCGGGTGGACCGATCATATCCGATCCGGGGTGTCATATTAGGGCCACCGGAGTGACCCACCGTGAAAATATCAGAAAATTAATTTTTTTAAAACATGGAAAATCATAAAATCAATTTATAAATACAAAAGTAAAAAATTTACCAGTATTCAAAAATAAAACAAATTTTTAGACTCATATATAAAACAAAATACAACCTAAATGCCCCCTCTAATCACATGCACCGTACTCTGCAAGCAACGCATGTGGAACTCCCTTACTGATGTCGATAGCTGCACAAGTTTGATTCATTTAACCTGAAATAGTAAGTTAAAGAGTGAGCTTTGGGAAGCTCAGTAATACATAACTACCTATTGATGCTACAAGACATGCAGATAAATGTAGAATAATAAAATTTCCTTATTCAATCAGATATATACAGGTTTTCGGGATAAGCTGGGGTTTCACTGGTAGTTTATCGAGTAAAAGCCATGAAGATCTCAGTTCATAGAAAATATTCAGAGTAAAATGTTTTCAATACATTGGAATAGGGTGTCTAGTGTGTTCCAACCAAAACCAATGAAAATATATAGATCTCTTTAAAACAGTGACCGTTTAAAACATGTTTTCAAAACTATAGTAAAACCCTCCAACCAAACACCGTTATACAATTCCCCTGAACTACATCCATAAGTACACCAGATAACTTATCTCCATATGTACACCATAAGTAGTCCCATGATTAACCCAAGGGATTGCCTTAGGGCTTGAGAGCCTACCCAAGAAAGTTTCTCATGGCATCAGAGCCTACCCAAGGATCACCTTAGGTTCGTAAGGATTTATCAGCTTAATCAGAGCTAAACCTTTAACATACCCAGATAATGTCCCAATAAAATAGTTCAAGTAGTAACAAATGAAAATCAGGAAACCATAGTAAATAAACCAGTAAATTCCATGATTCCATAACTTAGAAGCAATCATATTTTTCAGTGAAAATTGTAATCAGAGACACATACCATGTTTCCATGGTTCATAAACCAGTAAATCAATAATTTTGGTAAAACTCATTTCAAAACATATAAAATCGTCATGTAGTACATGGGGAACACACCAACGGATCCAAGTATTTTTTTCAAAAGAACTGAATAGTAATTAGGAAAACATGAAACTTTATCAGATTCCAGGAAATAAGTCATATTAAAAAGGGATCGATTACTAATGGATCTCATTAGAAATTTAAAGTTGATACTTTAGAATCCTGCTATGATTCAGGTGCATCAGGATAATGATCAAGAACCTTTACATCAAAATAATTCAATATTCAAATTCATTGAGAGTGATTCTATCATTCAGGCCAACAAGGGCATTTTAGACATTATAATTTCCAATGGATTATTAACAACTTAATCTAACAAGGATGAATAGATGATTCATGGTAGTAAAGATTCGTGTCAATTTAATAGGATAACGGGTCAACTAGAACTAATCAAATCCCAACATTGTGATACATGTAAACCACTTTAATACCTAAAACACTAATGGAACTGATCATCTTCAGAACCATCATTGAATAGGGCTTGAGGAAATCTACTTATTTCGATGGTATTAGCTCAACTTAAGAATTGCAACAGTCTCCAGGATGACCAATGTACTTGAGTTCACTCCTCAACCTTTTATGGGTGATACCATATTCAGTTTTTCTTAGTGTTTCTAGGATTATCCAATAACATTCACTTATTTCTAGGCATGAAAGTATTTGGATCATTTTCGTACTTGAGAATACTACAGTCACCTTGAAGCTCCATGTATTTTAATCTTTTTGGGGTTTAGGGGGTATTTCAGTTATTTGCATAACAGAGTTACTTTAATATTCCATAGCTAGACGATATTTTGGTAATTCTTTTCAATCCAAGCCTATGTACATTTTCTATTAATTTGACATATATATCCGTTCAGAGTTAATTGAAATTCCAAGATTTAATAATTTTTGAATTATCAGGATTTCAAGTCCCATTTGAGCTATAAGTTCCAACACTACGATACTTGTTAATCATTCATATCGTAACACTTCACTATTATTTATTTCTAATATTGGATGCACTAGCTGAACTAGTCAATATCAGGATCGTCATTGAAAGGTTCTTAGGGAGATGAACATGTATCCCAATGGTATTTATATCATTATTGTGTTGCAACGATATTCCATAGGTCGACATGATTATTTCGTGGTTCAAAACCCTTATGGATGTACAACATATAAACTCATCAAGGTTTCAGACTTATCCAAGTCATTCGTTTAATTCTATGTCATTAAGAGTACTTAGATCATTTAGTAGTCAAGCTTATCCCGGTCACTTCGGAGTTTCAAGAGTAATTCAGTCATTTCCACAATTCAAATACATACAATACTTCCACTTAGTTCAACTTGGTCATATAATATAGTCATTTTACACTTTGAGGGTATTTTGGCCATTTTTTACCTCATAAGTGTATTTTTTTTAATTTTACCCCATAGTGCTAATTTTGGTTATTTCATATCCAATTATTCCCAACATTTAACCTTTAATGATATTTATTGATTTATTGATTAAACTGATATTTATACTTGATCGATCTTCCACTTTCTTAAGCAAGCCATATAAGTAATATTCGGTTACTGACTTTTTATAATGTTCAAATCGAGATTAAGAAATGATCACTACATACATACAGTCAATTATACCCATCCATGTAGAAATCAATACCAACTTGTTCCATAAAGCATGAAACATGTAGTAATGCATTACCTCGATTTTTATGCCATATTGATCGACCATTTAAACTCTATTCAATGGCTTTCAAAATTGAATTCAACTTCCAATTATTCCTCAGATACATAACAATAGAAATTTTATCAGAAAAATAGCTTAATTATGAAAATCGGATCGAATCAGGTGGTTATTCAGTGAAAAACTACTTACCAGGTTCGAATTTGGAAAAATGGACCTAAAACGGACCAAGATGTTTAAAAACATCATAATAAGTGTACCCAAAAAAGTCAACGATAGTCAACAGTCAACTCTTGGTCAACGGGTTGACTCAGTCAAAGTTAACGAGTCGACTCAATCGAGTTGACTCAGTAACTGGGTTGGGCTTGTTGGGTCTGGTCAGCTCCGACTGGACGGGTAAACCAGACCCGATTTTAGAAATTTACTTGGGCTAAAACAAACCCCTCGTGTACCGTCGGCGCGTTCGACGGAGGTAGTTCCAGGCGGTCGATTTCTCCTACAGCTTTAAATACCTAATTGAAATCAATAAATTAGCCAACATCAACCTAAAATTCATCGAAAATAAAGAAAAGTGTCGAAACACTTACCAACACTGGCGACTGGACGAGTTTGGCGATGGGCTCGGTTGAGTTTTGGTCGGAATAGGTCGGGGAAGTCAATGGCAGTGGCGGTGAGGCAAGTTGATCTTTGGATCGGTCGAAATTGAAGGAAAAATGTGTGGTGGTGATGGGGTTTCGATGAATCTTCATACATTCAATCATGTTGAACATCAATCGATCTCAGTGATGGGTGTTGCGTATTGTGAGTACTATAAAATTATACACAAATAATGTACAATTATACACAATCTCTCAAGTAATAAAGTGATGAGTGAGTATCGTCTCCACAAGGATTGGTGGAAATTACAAAGTTTAACCACAACAAATCCCTACTTTATCTAAGTATTGTTAGTGTTGATGTGTACTAATGAAAAATGTCACGGCAATGGAAATTGTATGTTGGTGGATATGGATTGAAAGTATGATGGGGTAGCAAATGGAAATGTAGTGGCAAGAGCAGATTATAATATTAAAATGATGGAAATGTCAAGGCAATGAAAAACAGTAAAAATAGAAAATAAATAATAGTTTTATAATCCTCACACAACAAGCTTCCACGGGAATGAATGGTAGGGATTGATTTAACGATGCTAAAACTTATCTCTCAGACAAATTTAATCTATCTAAATTTCACTTGCTCGACAGGGTTAGCTGAAAATGCTCCCTCTATCTCTTGTCAAAGAAACTTAATAGAATAGAATGTCACGACATCTCCTCTCAGTCTCAGCTATAGCAGCCTCTCAAGCACATGCACTAATTAGGATATAGTATTACTAGGTCAGTTCAAAGCTATAGAAAATACTACACACCATTGCTTATGTGGATCTCACTTGTGTTTCTCTCGAATACCTAACCTTCATCTAAGAAATGGACACTTTCTTGCCTCCAACAAAGTTAGACGATGAAGCATTCATAAGCAAAACAAGTAAATAAAAAGATAAATATAAATCTACCATTAAAATAACTTTAAACATCCATAAAAACAACCCCACCAAATAAGGTTAGTTCATGGTGGGGTTCGAATCATCCATGAAACAAAACATGAATTTATCCATTCCAAATAACCCAATATCAAATGGAAAATAGCAACAAAGGGGAAGGGAGATAAAGCCTTCGAAACACGCAATCGAAGCTCTTCTCAACCACTAAGAATCGACTTAGCTTGCTAGCTCCTCTCGGATGCCTAGCTCGCCACTCCTTGGAGCTCGTCAATGGAGGAACACCACTAGAGAATGAAAAGAAGGATATAGAGAATAAGGTAAGAAAAATTTACCTGAAGGTTTCCCTCATCTTTTCTCTCTCATGTGAGGTGTATTAAATAATAAAAATATCTAAGGGTATTAATGGGATTTTTGCACTCAAAATACCCATAATACCCCTAGAGTCACTCCTTGGGCGTAAATCTTATCCTCCCAGGTGGAAGTAGTCCCCAACAGGCAGTTACAACCATCAGACACACGCCTTGCCAGCTGTTTTTTTTACAAAAATATATTTTTTTCCTTTCTGCGCCAGAAATGCCAAGGTATTTGAATCTGCTTCAGCAAGGTGTGATGTCACGACATTCCATCCCAGTGCAACCTTCTGCTTGCTATTTCTTACACACCATAAACAATCGTACCTTTCTTTCACACAATATCTTTAAAAGATAAAATAGCAATACCACCATTAAAGCAATTATTTGCAACTACATGATCCTAAATTGAGCTTTTAAACAAACAATAACTTAAGTGAAAAGGCCTTAAAAGTAGCCTTTTAGGAAGTTATCACACCCCCAAACCTAAGCTATTGCTTGTCCTCAAGCGATTAATAGCAATTAACACAATCAAAATGTCATAGTAATTTTCAACAATAGGACATCAGGACAAAAATTAACTTTCAACCCTCAGAAAAATTGGCTTCAACATGTAAGACATATCAAGAATTCAAGTACTTTTTCCGAGGGCAAGAGTTTTTGTGGTAGTATGTGTGCATGATTGTATCCAATCTATACTTAACAAATTTAAACAATTTCTAATCAAGTCCCCTAGTTTTTTTTGCCACGATATTTACTTATTCATTAAGCACATTTTTACTCCCTTTTTACTTACTAAATTTTCTGTTTTTTTACAAATGCTACTACGAATGGAGTCAACTCATTACACCTACCTTCCCACACTTAGGTGAAAGGCAACATACCTTCCACCCCAAGCTAATTAAGCAGAGTCATCCTGTGACTACTTTCATTCACTCATATGCGTGTGGCTGCCATTTATTAAAGAGAGTTCCAGGCAATGCCACGGTAAGGCGGAGTGTCCCTCTACAGCTATACCGAAGCATTTATTCACAATCTCAGATATAATGGAGTTATTTTTTATTTATCTTTCAAGCACAATTGCCAAGGCTAACTAGAGTTCCTTCATAAAAAGTTTCTAAATTTCCTAAGTACAGAGAACATACAAATCGTGTAAAAATAATTCACAAAGCATGAAGCCCTATAGTCAGTTCTATCATCCTCAATAGTCATTTATATTCAATTTCCAGCCTAACAAGTTCATCATCAGCGGGTATCATCAAGACATTTTATCTAACTGTCCAACCAATTATTGATGCCATGGCATAATGTTATGTTAATACTATCATGCACATATTCTATATAGAACACTACATCCCCCAAACTTAAGGGAAGCATTGTCCTCAATGCTTAAAGAGAACTAAAAGAAATAAAACTATATGCTATGCAATGAAATGCAAAATGAATACAAATGGATGCAAATAGAGGTACCTCATTGTTTTGTGGTGGTGTTGCTGTGGAGGTGCTGCTAGCTCCTCGTCTTGTACGCTTTTACAGTGGTGCAAGGCTGAAATTTAAAGATGTGGAATAGTAATGTGAAATGTTGATGCGTCGAACAGATGTTTTTGTACGTCAACTACTGTGTCGTGCAGGAGAGAGTTAAATCACATGAACTAGACTGGGGGTTTTTTCAACTGGAACAATAGGTGAGTCCAGTGTCTGGGAACGTTGAGGGTCTGGAGTTGATTCTTCAACAAGAGGATTAACTCTAGAGATGCCTCGACATTGAATGACGGTAGAATTTCATCCAGAAAACATAGAAAATTCTGTTGCACATGGAGAAGTATTTCTTAAAACATAGTTTTCACCACATCTCTGTGTTTCACATAACCAAATAAATTTTTGATGTCACCGTGTAATGCATGTAAATGAGTTTGAGTTTGCATAACAGCTTCTTCGAGAGCAAGCATTATTGCCTCAGCATTTGATTGTGCATCATCTGCAGACTTTTCATTAATAGGGGCCTTAGATTTTGGGTTTTCAAGTCCCAACGATAATGGTAATCAGGCCCTAGTAATACCCGAGACTCCAAATAAAATTTCATCAAATGAATTCTTACATACCTTTTTCTTACGACACAAAGCAGTAATCAAATTTCGAAAAACTAAAGCACTAGCCTTTTTTCCTAAGCATTCATTCACTTGTTGAACAATAATCCTACCCACATCAACAGAACGAGTTACCATAATAGAATGTAAGAGCATTAATCGAGGAAAAGATACCATCGTATTTTGGACTGTAGGCGTTAACTTGAGCTTCAGGAAATGGTTCCACAGTTTGGCATGCGGTTAGAGGTTTCATGGTTAATTGAGTAGAGGCTTGTTTGGCGACCATTCCAGGAGGTATTTGCAAAGCATAAATCCTTCAAAACTACATCATAACTGGCATTGTCAGCGTCATTTTCAAACTTTGCATGTTGGTTTTCAACACCCTTCAAATGAATGTATTGACTAATAACAGTTGGTGTAAATCTAATATACTTACCTCGCACAAAAATTTCATGTTGGATCGATTTGGGAATATTAGCTTAACATTTTTTCACCAATGATGAATTCATTGAACTAGGGTGCCTTGCAAACTTGTGCCATTTGTATGTAACAACTATATCCATCACGTCTGGTCCAAAACCCTAACCACTTTATCTGTACAGATAAACCCTAACTTAAAGAAAAGCTTTATATTTTTGAAGTTTTGAAACCTTGCTTTTGCTTCATCATTTTTGAACTGCTGAGTAATAGGATCTTCTACCTCTATGGGTATCGTACGCACCATTTTTTTTCATAGTGTTTTTGAAGAAAGAAAAATGAAGAAGAAGTGAGCTTTTTGTTCTTGGAAAACTTGAGGAGTTTCGACTATGGAGGAAAATGAGGGAAGAAGAAGATGTGAGTAAAGATTAAAGGAAAAAGTGAATAATAAGAAAATGGAATGAGTAGATGGTTGAAAAGAAATGAGTGGATTGGGTAAATGGGTAGGTGGGAAAAAGAAAATGTAACTGCAAATTAATTATGATGTAACAAGACAATGGAGAGAGAAAAGTAAAGTAAGGAAATAAAATAAAACAAAGGAATAAATCAAAAAAGAATATTTTCCCCTTTTTAATTTCTTTGTCTTTTCCTCCATTGATAACCGCTCCTTGCACGTTTTCAGTGTTGTGGGTCCCCTATAAAACAAACTAGAATTATATACAAAACAATATAAGAATAAAAAATAAAAATAAAGATAAAGGAAATAATAAATTTATTATTTATGCATAACCAACATAATTCAATGCCATGTCATTGAAATTTGGTTTTCTGTTGGGCACACTTCAACATCGTGTAGGTACAACACTACCTTGTCGTGCAGAGGTGGAACTCTATTATAATCTTTTAGAAGCTGGCCATTGATTTTGAAAATTGTCCCATCATCTATATTCTTGATGTAAACGGCTCCATAGGGATAAACATAATGCACCTCAAATGGTCCTGAGCATCGATATTTAATCTTCCTAGGAAAAAGTTTAAGTCTAGAATTATAAAGTAATACTTGTTGGTGAACATGAAAATGTCATGGCATCAGTTTTTGGTCGTACCACTTCTTGGTTTTTTCCTTGTATATTTATGCATTTTCATATGATTGTGCTCTAAACTCTTAAATTTCATTAAGTTACAATAATATCTTCTCCCCAGCTAATTGAGCATCAAAATTCAATTGCTTAATGGCCCAGTACGCCTTATGTTCAAGTTCAACCGGGAGATAAAAAACCTTCCCATACACCAGCTTAAATGGTGACATGCCCAGAGGAGTTTTGAACGATGTTCTATACGCCCAAAGTGGTTAATCTAACTTCGGTGATCAGTCATTCCGCCTTGGATTCACCACTTTTTCTAAAATATGCCTGATCTCACGATTGAATATCTCTGCTTGACCATTTTTCTGCGGATGACATGGTGTGGCAATCTTATGACGAACTTCATATCTCCTTAATGCCTTAGCAATGAACTTGTTATCGAAATGGGTTCCTTCATCATTAATGATAGCTCGAGGTACTCCAAATCGAGTGAAAATATGCTTGTGCAAAAACTAGAGTATGATTTTGTTATTGCTTCTACCCATTTGGATACATAATCCACAACAAGCAAGATATATAGATCTCCTATGGAAGATGGGAATAGTCCCATGAAATAGATGCCCCAAACATCAAACAAATCTATTACCAAAATATTTTACAGTGGTATTTCGTGTTGTCTGGATATGTTTCAAGTGTGTTAGCATCGATCACAAGATTTGTAAAATGCCTGAGCATCTCTGAATAGAGTTGGCCAGTAAAAATCTGATTGTAGGACCTTAGCAGCAGTCCTTGCTCCTCCAAAATGGCCTCCACTTGGGGTTCATTAACAATGGTATAAAATGTCACATTGTTCTTTTTTAGGGACACATCGTCTAATGAGTTGATCAGCACAATGCTTAAACAAATATAGCTCATCCCAAAAATAATACCTTGTATCGTGCTTGATTTTCTTTTTACCCTGATTATTCAAATCAAAAGGTAGTATTCCACTAACAATAAAATTAACAAGGTAAACGTACCACAGGATTGCCGTGGCATATAAAATTTTCTCATCAGGAAATTCCTCTTGAAAGTTTTTCAATGTCATGGCATTCATAATTGTTCTCTAGCCTAGATAAATGATCAACAACTTGGTTTTCAGTACCTTTTCTATCTACAACCTCTAAGTCGAATTCTTGCAAAACTAAGATCCACCTAATAAGTCTAGGCTTTGCATCCTTTTCATTCACTAAGTATTTTATAGTCGAATGATCAGTGTGAACAATAATTTTAGTTCCTATTAGGTATAGTCTAAATTTATCAAAAGCAAATACCACATCAAGTAATTCTTTTTCAGTGGTAGTGTAGTTCAATTTTGTTTCATTCAATGTATGGCTAGAGTAATATATAACATGAAAATGTTTACCTCGGCATTGCCCCAAAATAGCTCCTTCGACATAATCGCTTTCATCACACATCAGCTCAAATGGTGATGTCTAATCAGGAGGAACTACAATAGGTAGCGAGATTAATCGTTGTTTCAACTTAGTGAATGCGTCGAGGCATAACTCATCAAACACGAAGGGTTGGTTTTGTTGAAGCAATGTGCACAAGGGCTTAGAAATCTTAGAGAAATCCTTGCTAAATCTTCTATAAAATCCAGCATGTCCAAGAAAACTCCTTATACCATTGACCGAAGTTGGTGGTGGCAATTTTTCAATTACTTCAATTTTCTCTTTATCTACCTCAATGCCCTTGTGATATATTTTGTGGCCTAACACTACACCTTCAGTCACCAAGAAGTGACATTTTTCCCAATTCAAGACCAAATCAACTTCCTCGCATCTTTTGAGAACTTTTTCCAAATTACTGAGGCATCGCTCAAAATTGTCTCCAGAAATAGAAAAGTCGTCCATGATATTTCAAGGAAAACCTCAACCATGTCTAAAAATATAGCTTGCATACAACGCTAAAATGTTATCGGGGCATTACAGAGTCAAAAAGGCATCCTCCTAATGGCAAAAGTGTCGTAGGGACAAGTAAATGTAGTCTTTTCTTGGTCCTCTGGTGCGATGGCAATTTGATTGTACACTGAGTACCCATCCAAAAAGCAATAGAATGCTTTGCCTGCCAATCGATCCAACATCTGGTAAATTAAAGGTAGAGGAAAATGGTTCTTTTTTAGCTTTGTTATTTTACGATAATCCATGCATATCCTCCATCCAGTAATAATGTGAGTGGGTAATAGCTCATTATCCTCATTAGTAACCACAGTCTTGCATCCTTTCTTTGGCACACATTGTACAGGGCACACCCATGAACTATTTAATATAGGGTAAATCACTCCAGCATCAAGCCATTTCAAAGTTTCTTTTATTACCATTTTCTTTATAATAGTGTTGAGTCTTCTTTGTGGTTCTATCGAATTGTCATGGCAATCTTCGATTAGAATCTTATGCATACAAATTGTGGGACTAATTCCTTTTAAGTCAGCTATAGTCCAACCAAGTGCTTTCTTATGCTGCATCAAAACACTTAACAAACTTTTCTTTTGTTTAGCAGTAAGGTTAGCTGAAATAATTACTGATAAAGTTTTATCATTACCCAATTAAACATATTTAAGATGCCCTGGCAAAGTCTTAAGCTCTAGGTTAGGTACATGCAATAATGATGGCTTAGGAGGAATAAATTCATCAAAATTCATACTTGATCTAGCTAGTAGAAAGCTAGATTGCTCCTCCAAAATTGAGAAGTTGTCGTACTCCACTAAGCTTTCATCACCCATCCAATAGTCCTTTTCTGCTATCTGAGTAAAAAAAATTTCTGGCAAAGTTGTTAAGTTTCTTCTTCAATTACTGAGTTTAATTCAGAAATGCTTTGGCATTTTTCAATTTCATCGACATACTTGAGAGTTCAAAACACATTGATAGTTACACACTGATCAATCGCTCTCATAGTGAGTTCACCTTTTTCAAAATATATCAAAATACGACCAATAGCTAGAAACGTTCTTCCCAGAATGATGGGTGCCTTGGCATCGACTTCGCAATCAAGAATTAAGAAGTCGATTGGAAACACAAACTTATCCACCCTTACTATGAAATCATCTACTTTCCCTTCAGGTTTAACATCAGATTTGTCAGCAAGTTGTAAAATAACATATGTGTGTCTTTCATCTCCTATGACAAGCTTCAAGAATATAGATTTCAGCATTAAGTTTACGTTTGAACCAAGATCACATAGTGCATTTCCAACGAAATTTTCTCCTATAGAACAGGGAAAAATGAAGCTGCCAAGAACATTTTTCTTTAGTGGAAACTTACTCAATGAAGAACAAAATTTTGTTATCGTGGCAACTGTCTCGTAAGTCTCTACTTTTCTTTTCTTGGTACAGATTTCCTTAAGAAATTTGGCATATGTCGGGATCTGTTCAATAGCTTCTAAGAGAGGTACGTTAATATGGAGCTGATCAAGAATGTCCATAAACTTCTTGAACTAAACTTCATCATTATGCTTCTTCAATCTTTGCGGGAAGGGTGGTGAGTTATAGTTTCCATAACTGCAGGAATAGGAATTGCTTTTTCCTTGGCATCAGAATTTTGTTCCTTGGTAGGCTCATTAGTAGAACCCTCCTACTTGTCCTTATCATAAATGATATCATCATGTAATTCAACTTCACCCATTTTAGTAGTGGGGATAGAATCATCATGTTGTGTTCCACTAACCCTGACATGTTGGTTAATTTGTGTTCCACTCCTAAGAGTTAACACATTACAATGCTCTTTTCCATGTATTTCAGTGACTTCACTGTTACTTGGAAAACATCCTTGCTGACGCTCTTGCAATGTCATAGCAATCTGACCAACTTGACCTTCCAAAGCTCTCAAAGACGAGCTATGGCTTTGACATAAGGCGCTTTGACTATGAAGGAAAGTTCCTTGATTCTTAATTTAAGTAGAATGGTCTTGCAGCATTGTCTTTGTAGTAGATATGAAATCTTGAATTGTAGCTTCCAATGAACTAATGTTCACTGATGATGAAGCTCATTTGTTGGTATTATGCCATGGCATATCATTTTGATAACCTTGAGATTCATTTTTGATTTTGTTGCCTAGTTGACTGATTAGTATTATGGGCTCATTGATATCCCTATGAGAAATTGGGATGCTGACGCTATCTTACATTATAAGTGTTAGAATAAGGATTATTATTGCCTCGATTTAAATTACCTACAAAGTTGATGGACTCATGGTTGGTCGTGAATTCACTCTAGTGATGATTATATTGGCATAACAGACATGCCAAGCTAGTTGTTTTCACTTCCTTCACATCAATAGAACGTTGTAAATTTTTCAGCGTATTAGTGATAGCTAAGAGTTGAGCGAACACCGAATCTTTGGTATCTAACATGAATGTTCCAGGTTCTTTCCTCCCACTCCCAAGCCTTGAGAAAGGAAATTGATAGTCATTATTAGCAATTCTATCCAAAATAGTAAACGCCTCATTAGGTGATTTATCTAGCAATGTCCCATTTTTCGAGGCATCTAGCATCATCCTCGTGGGTTCATTAACTCTATTATAAAACATAACTACTTGAGTCCAATCACGAAAACCATGATTTGAAAACTTTCGAATCAAACTCTTGTAACGATCCCAACACTCATACTTAGATTCATCATCACCCTGGTGAAAGGATGCTATGTCATTCCTTAGCTCAGTATTCATGTTCGGTGGGTTATACCACAATAAGAAACTCTTGCAAAAATCGGCCCATGATTCCATCGAACCGGATGGAACACAACTCAACCAAGCCCTTGCTCGTTCATGCAAAGAAAATGGAAATAACTTTAATTTTAGAACATCCTCATGCACTCCTTCTTGGCGAAAAGAATCAGAAAATTCAAAAAACTTCGAATATGTTACTGGCATATTCAGTTGGCATGCCACCAAACTGCCTATAGAATTCAACATATTAAACATGATTGTTTTAAGCTCAAAATGTGCAGCTTGAATTTCGGGTGCCACAATTCCAGTATTCAAATCATCTAGCATCGTTAAATGATCACGAATAACATGAGGCCTATCAGCAGGTCTATCATTTTGTAATACCTCAGCATTCAAAATTTTGTCATCTTGACCAATGTCCTGATTTCCAATTTGATACATATTTCCTCGAACACATTGAGCACATCTCATTTGTCTAAAGAGTCTTTCAATCTCAGGTTCTATAGGTTCCAACGGCTCTTCAGAACAACTTCTAGGCATACAATAAATAAACCTGAAAAAAGAATAAAGGAAAAAATATCAAGTAAACTATACACAAAAAATAAAGAATAAAAAATAAAATGCTATAGCAAAACTAATTAACTTCACGTTACCAATCCCCAATAATGGCGCCAAAAACTTGTTACGTGTTGTGAGTACTATAAAATTATACGCAAATAATGTACAAGTATATACAATTGCTCAATTAATAAAGTGACGAGTGAGTATCATCTCCACAGGGATTAGTGGAAATTAAAAAGTTTAAACGCAACAAAGCACTACTCTATCTAAGTATAGTTAGTGTTGATATGTACTAATGAAAAATGTCACAGCAATAGAAAGTGTATGTTGGTGGATATGGATTGAAAGTATGATGGGATAGCAAATGGAAATGTAGTGGCAAGAGCAAGTTATAATATTGAAATTATGGAAATGCCAAGGCAATGAAAAACAGTAAAAACAACAAATAAATGATAGTTTGATAATCCTCACACAACAAGCTTCCACGGGAATGAATGGTAGGGATTGATTTAGCAATGCTAAAACTTATCTCTCAGGAAGATTTAATCTATCTAAACTTACTTGCTCGACAGGGTTTGCTAAAAATGCTCCCGCTATCTCTAGTCAAAGGAACCTAACAGAATAGATTGCCATGGTATCTCCTCTCAGTCTCAGCCATGGCAGCCTACAATATTGATAAAAACTACCCCTCTTAGTTGTTGAAATCGCATCTTAGTATTTCTCAAGAACTAAGGGACTAGGATATGGTATTACTAGGTCGGTTTAAATCTTAAGAAAATACTATACCCCATTACTTATGTGTATCTTACTTCTGTTTATCTTGAATACATATCCTTCATCTAAGAAATTGACACTCTCATGACTCCTACAAACTTAGACGATGAAGCATTCATAAACAAAATAAGTAAATACAAAAGATAAATATAAATCTACCATTAAAATAATGTTAAACATCCATAAAAACAACCCCACTAAATAATGTTAGTTCATGGTGGGGTTCAAATCATCCATGAAACATAACATGAATTTATTCGTTCCAAATAACCCAATATCAAATAAAAAATAGAAGCAAATTGGAAGGGAGAAGAAGCCTTCGACATATCGGAGTTCTCCTCAACAACCAAGAATTGCCTTAGCTCCCTAACTCCTCTCGGACACCTATCTCGCTACTCCTTGGAGATCGTCAATGCAAGAACACCACTAGAGAATGAAAAGAAGGATACAGAAAAGAAGGTAAGAAAATTTGGCTGAAGGTTCCCTTCTTCTTTTCTCTATCTTGTGAGGTGTTTTATATTATAAAAATATATAAGGGTAATGGGATTTTTTCACTCAAATACCCATCATACCCGTAGAGTCCCTCATTGGGCGTGAGTCTTATCATTCCAGGTGGCAGTGGTCCCTAACAAGCAGTTACAACCATCAGACACGAGCCTTGCTAGCTGTCATTTTACAAAAAAAATCTTTTTTTCCTTTCTAAGCCAGAAACATCAAGGCATTTCAATTTCCTTCAGCAATGTGTGATGTCACGATATTCCTTCCCACTGCAACCTTCTGCTTACTATTTCTTGCATTCCATAAATAACTGCACCTTTCTCTCACACAACATCTTTAAAAGATAAAATAGCAATACCACCACTAATGCAACTATATATAACTACATGATCCTAGAATGACTAAAATGACCTTTTAAACAAACAATAACTTAAGTGAAAAAGGCCTTAAAATTAGCTTTTTTAGGAAGTTACAAAGGGGTAAAAGGGCTTTTGGCCAAGGTGAGGCGACGATCATTTTGGGGGTAGTTAAGGTGGTCGGATGGCGACAGAATCGGGGAAAATGGGAGTCTGTGGGATTAGAAATTTCAAGAGAAATTTGGGAAAAATTTTGGGGGTTTTGGTTCTTAGTAATCGGGGGAAAAAATAATTGGGTATATTTTTCCCCGTTAAGAGAAAAGACTAGGTCCTTGTATTTTCTGCACTTTCTAAATTTGTCCATAAGTTTCATAACTCATAATTTGACCCCTAATTTGGGGTGTTACAATTCTCCCTCCTTTAAAAAATTTAATCCTCGAAATTCACTCAAGTCAAAGAAATACACAAATAGAGCTTCCAACAGTTTTTCCGTATCTTCAAGTAGTTTTAGAGAAACACTGGTCTTCTACTAATCCTTAACCAGCTGAGTATATATTCTCGTCACAACTCTCCCTCATTTCAATAAAAGAATCATAATGGAATTTTCATTATAGAATCAATTCAACATTGGTTATGAGATTAGATTCATAGAGAGATAACATATCCAGTTTCATTTCTAGAGTAGGGTTAGAATTTTTCAGATAAATAACTCTCACATTACTCGTGAGGTACTTTACAGAATTTAGACAAACGTCATTGCATTCTATTAGGCACAAATCAAGCTCTTAACAAATATAAACTTAGGTTAGCTCGTTACAGAGAGGGACTCGAATTTGGAGTTACGACTTATAGAAGTACAGTTGTAGGCTAGGGGCATCTACTGACCAAACATCTTTTGACATTCGACCGGCTGGTCTATCTAGAAAAATTTGACCCAATCTATGCTCTGATACCACTAAATGTAACATCTACTGATCGATGCGGGTGGCCTGATATGATTCGGGGTGTCACATTAGGGACATAGGAGCGACCCGCCATGAATATCTCAGAAAAATTAAAATTTTTATTAAACATGTAAAATAATAAAATCAATTTATAAATACAAAAGTAAAAAATTTATCAGTATTCAGAAATAAAACAAATTTTCAAACTCGTATATAAAACAAAATACAACCTACATGCCCCCTCTAATCACATGCACCGTACTCCTCAAGCAAGCATGTGGAACTCCCTTACTGATGTCGATAGATGAACATGTTTGATTCTTTTAACCTGAAATAGTAAGTTAAAGAGTGAGATTTTGGAAGCTAAATAATACATAACTACCTATTGATGCTACAAGACAAGAAGATAAATGTATAATAATAAAATTTCCTTATTGAATCAGACGTATACAGGTTTTCAGGATAAGCTGGGGTTCCACTGGTAGTTCATCGAGTAAAAACCATGAAGATCTCAGTCCATATAAAACATTCAAAGTACAATGTTTTTAGGAGATTAGAATAGGGTGTCTAGTGTGTTCCAACCAAAACCAATGAAAAGATATAGCATCTTAAAAATAGTGACCGTTTAAAATATGTTTTCAAAACTTTAGTAGAACCCTCCAACCGAACACCGTTATGCAGTTCCCCAAAATTGCATCCATACGGGCTTACCCTAAGCACACAACAAATGAAGTTACCCTAAGTGAATGCCTTGGGTCCCGAGAGCCTACCCAAGGGTCATCTTAGGGCCATAAGGATTTACCAGCTGGATCAAGGTTAAACCTCTATACTCCAGAATTCTACCCATATAAAAATTCAGTAGAAATCAATTTTTAATAGTAAACCGTAATATCTAGATCATGATCCAGCAATATCTCAAAAACATGATAATAAAATAAACCATATAACTGATCTCCACCTGTACACCATAAGTAGTCCCATGATTAACTCAAGGGAGTGCCTTGGGGCCTGAAAGCCTACCCTAGAAAATTTCTCGGGGCATCAGAGCCTACCTTACGATCATATTAGGTTCGTAAGGACTTACCAGCTTGAAGAAGAGCTGAACCTTTAACCTACCTAGATAATGTCCCAATAAAATAGTTTAAGTAGTAACCAATGAAAAAAGGAAACCATAGTTCATAAACCAGTAAATTCCATGATTCCATAATTCAAAAGCAATCATATTTTTCAATGAAAATCGTAATCAGAGAACATATACCATGTTGTCATGGCTTATAAACCAGTAAATCAATAATTTCGGGAAAACTCCTTGTAAAACATATAATACCGCCATGTAGTACATAGGGACCACACTAGAGGATCCAAGTATTTTTTTCAGAAGAACTGAATAGTTATTAGGAAAACATGAAACTTATATACTTTGATTGGATTCCATGAATGAATTCCTATTGAAATGGATCGATTACTAATGGATCTCATCAGACATTTAAAGTTGATACTTAATAATCCTGCTATGATTCAGGTGCATCAAAATAGTGATCAAGAACCTTTACATCAAAATAATTCAAGATTCAAATTCACTGAGAGTGATTCCATCATTCAGGCCAACAAGAGCATTTTAGACATTACGATTTCTAATGGATTATTAGAAACTTAGTCTAATACGGATTAATCGATGATTCATGGTAGTCAAGATTCGTATCAATTTAATAGGATATCAGGTCAACTAGAACTGATCAAATCCCAATAATGTGATACATGTAAACCACTTTAATACCGACAACACTAATTAAACTGATCATCTTAAGAACTGTCATTGAATTGGGCTTGAGGAACTCTACTTATTTGGATGGTATTACCTCAACTTATGAATTACAACAGTCTCTAAGATGACCAATATAATTGAGTCACACTCCTCAACCTTTAATGGAGATACCATATTCAGTTTTTCTAACTGTTTCTATGATTATTCAACAACGTTCACTTATTTCTAGGTCATGAAATTATTTGGATAATTTTCATACGTGAGATTACTAAAGTCACATTGAAGCTCCATGTATTTTAATATTTTTGGGGTTTAGGACATTTCAGTCATTTGTATAACAGAGTTTCTTTAATATTCCTCTGCTAGGTGATCTTTCAGTAATTCTTTTCAATCCAAGCCTATTTACAATTTTTGGTAATTTGACAGATATATTCGTTCAGAGTTATCTAAAATTCCAAGATTTAATAATTTTGAATTATAAGGATTTCAAGCCCATTTGAGCTACAAATTTCAACACTCCGATACTTGTCAATCACTAGTACTGTAATACTTCACTATTATTCATTTCTAATATTGAATGCACTAGCTGAACTAGTAAATATCAGGATCATCATTGAAAGGTTCTTAGGGAGACGAACATGTATCCTAATGGTATTTATATCATTACTGTATTGCAACGGTATTCCACATGTTGACATGATTATTTAGTGGTTCAAAACCATTATGGATGTACAACATATAAACTCATCAAGGTTCCAGACTTATCCAAGTCATTCGTTTAATTCTATGCCATTGAGAGTACTTAAATCATTTAGTAGTCAAGCTTATCACGTTTGCTTCAGAGTTTTAAGAGTAAGTTTCCACAATTCAAATACATACAATACTTCCAGTTAGTTCAACTTGGTCATATAGTATAGTCATTTTACGCTTCAAGGGTATTTTGGCCATTTTTACTTCATAAGGGTATTTTCGTAATTTTACCCTATAGTGCTAATTTTGGTGATTTCATATCCAATTATTCCTAATATTTAACATTAAGTGATATTAATTAAATTTTACGAGTTCTAAGATTTATTGATTTATTGATTAAACCATTGATGTGAGATTTATATCTAATCGATCTTCCACATTCTTAAATAAGCCATGTAAGTCATATTAAGTTACTGACTTTTTATAATATTCGAATCGAGATTAGGAAATGATCACTACATACATGCGACCAATCACACCCATGCATGTTGAAATCAATACCAACATATTCCATAAAGCTTGAAACATTTAGTAATGTATTACCTCGGTTTTCATGTCATACCGATCGACCACTTAAACTCTATTCGATTGCCCTCAAACTTTAATTCAACATCCAATAATTCTTGAGATACACAACAACATAAATTTTATCATAAACGGAGCATAATTGTGAAAAACGGATCAAATCGGGTGGTTAATCAATGAAAAATAACTTACCATATTCAAATTTGGCAAAACAAACCTCAATAAATGGACTCAAGACGTCGACAAACATCAGAATAAGTGTACCCGAAAAAGTAATCGGACGGTCAACGACCGATCAACGACGGTCAACGGTTAACGTCTGGTCAACGGTTAATGAGTTGACTTGGTCAAAGTCAATGAGTTGACTCAGAAAAGTTGACTAGTGAATGGGTCGGGCAGGAGGGTCGGACCAGGTTAGATCCGACTGGTTGGGTCAACCAGACCCGATTCTGTCATTTTCTTGGGCTAAAACAAGCCCCTCGCGCACCGTCGACGCGTGGTTGTCCGTGCGATGGAGGCAGTTTAGGGCGTCCAATTTCTCCTACAGCTCCAAATACCCCATTGAAATCAATAAATTAGCCAACATCAAACCAAAATCCATCGAAAATAAAGAAAAGTGTCGAAACACTTACCGACGCTGACGACTGGACGAAACCGACGACGTTGGTGATAGTCTCGATCTAGTTTGGTCATAATATACTCGGGAAGTCAATGGTGATAGCGATGAGGAAAGATGATCTTCGGATCGGTCAAAATTGAAGGAAAAACATGCGGCGGTGGTGGGGTTTCGACTAATCTTCATACAATTGATCCCGTCAAAAGGTGATCGATCTCGGTGAGGGGTAAGAGGGCTTTTGGTCTGGGTGAGGTGATATTATTTTGGGGGTAGCGGCACCGGCTAAGGTGGTCGGACGGCGATGGAATCTGGGGAATGAGAGTCAGTGGGGTTAGCGATTTCGGGGAAAATTGGGGAAAAATTTTGAGGATTTGGTTCTTACCAATCAGGGGGGAAATTTAATCGGGTTTATTCTTTACCATTAATAGAAAATGGGAAAATTAATGAATAGGTCCCTATAGTTTTCGCATTTTCTTAATTTATCCATAAGGTTCATAAACACATAATTTGATCCCTAATTTGGGGTGTTACAATTAACCCCTCCTTAAAAGAATTTGGTTCTTGAAATTCACTCAAGTCACATAAATACATAAATAAAGCTACCATCAGTTCTTCCATATCCTCAAGTAGTTTTTATAGAAGTATTAGTCCTTTACTAATCCTTAGCCAGCTGAGTATATATTCTCGTTAGAACTCTCCCTTATTTCAATAAAAGAATCAGAATTGAATTTTCCTTGCGTGATCAATTCAACCTTGGTTACGAGATTAGATTCATAGAGCGATAACATATCCCAGTTTCATTTCTAGAGTCGGGTTAGAATTTATCAAATAATTAACTCTCACATTACTCGTGAGGTACTTTACAGAATTTAGACAAACATCACCGGTATTCCTTAATGCACAGATCAAGCTCTTAACGAATAGAAAACTTAGGTTAGCTTGTTAGAGAGAGGAACTCGACCTTGGAGTTCCAACTTAGAGAAGTACGGTTGTATTCTAGGGGCATTACTGACCATACATCTTTTGACATTCAATCGGCCAATCTATCTAGAAATATTTGACTAAACCTATTCTCTGATACCAATAAATGTAACACCCACCGACCGATGCGGTTCACCTAATCTGATCTGGGGAGTTACATTAGGGTTACCAGAGCGACCCACCATAAAAATCTCGAAAAAATTAATTTTTTTGTTAAAACATGTAAAACCATAAAATCAATTTATAAATAAAAAAGTAAAAATTTGCCAGTATTTAGAAATAAAACAAATTTTCAGGCTCGTAGATAAAACAAAGTACAACCTACATGCCCCCTATAATCACATGCACCGTAATTCGCAAGCAACACTGGTGGAACTCTCTTACTGATGTCTATAGCTGCACCGGTTTGATTCTTTTAACCTGAAATAGTAAGTTAAATAGTGAGTTTGGGAAGCTCGGTAATACATAAATACCTATTGATGCTACAGGACAAGCAGATAAATGTAAAATAATAAAATTTCCTTATTGAATCTGACATATACAAGTTTTCGGGATAAATTGGGTTTCCACTGGTAGTTCATCGAGTAAAAGCCATGAAGATCTCAGTTCATAGAAAAAATTCAGAGTATAATGTTTTCAAGAGATTGGAATAGGGTGTCTAGTGTGTTCCAACCAAAACCAATGAAAAGATATAGATCTCTTTAAAACAGTGACCGTATAAAATATGTTTTCAAAACCTTAGTATAACACGCCAAAGAGGAAACTATGCTATGAAGTACAATCCCGGACTTCACAAACTTGCTTGAGGGGTGGTGATAGTGTCTTCAACCCACTAGATATCAATCTAGGAATTTTGGAATCAAAATGGAAGAAATGACGCCACAAGTATAGGAACTATACTTGTTTAATCGATAAAGTTCACAAAGAACTTTGATGAGAAATAACTCACAAGAGTATATTTTATATAAGAGATGAGATGATTACAAATGAAGGCAAGCCACTCTATTTATAGAAAATGAGAGGGCTTGGCCGAATGGTTACAAGTTGTTTCGGCTAGATACATGACTTTATGAAGATTCATAATGTTTTAAAATGAAAGATTAAGTCATTTGGGCTTGTGATGGTTCGACAAACCCTTCATAAAGGGGCTTGATGATTCGACTAATAATGGGAAGACATCTCCCTTGGGCGAATATGTATGTTGGTTCATCTTGGCGCCATTTTCTCCCCTTAGCCGAATGGTGGTGTGTCTCTTCATATTTGGCGCCAAAGAATCTCATGTGCAATTCATGTGATGTGGCCGAATATGCATGGAACTCTTCCTCATGATGATTTAAGCTTCCAATGGTTGTAAATTCTTCACCAACGTGCTTCTAAATGAAAAGGCATCTTCATGGGAAGCATCATTCATGAAAGGTCATAATGTTTAAGAAAGGTAACCCTTTATGTTTGAGCTAGTTTGGGTGTGAATGAGCTGGAGGTGAGTTGGCCTTAGATGACTTGTAACATGGTGAACGTTTGGGCAGCTCCTTATGAAAAGGTACCTTTTGAGGTGGCAACTATTCGCAAAAAGGTACGATTTCACAAATTTTGACTTAGGACATATTTGAAGTGTCCTAAGTGGTGATGATGATGGTGCAACTCCCCAGCTGAAATAAAGTCATCTTGTAGCTCAAATCTTCAGCTCAATCCAGCTATGAGCTCACGGGTCTCCGGACAACTTTTCACCAATGAGTCCTTGTGATCTCCTAAGAATCCCTATGTGAGTTTCCTTGTTGTCTCATGCTCCATTTAGCTCCAATGCAGCTCCCAAGTGTTGGCCAAATGTGCCTACATGCATAACATAAAGAAATAAACTAAGTAAATAAACTTATATAATGTGTATATTATAAGAATGTGACTATAGTATATTATGATAACTTATATCTCACATATTAATGGTTAAGTTATCATCATAATAGCTATAGATATAGTATATGTAAATGAAAATAACTATATTAAGATATTTGAAATAAGCATATATATGTGTAAAGTTAGAAAGTCTCTTCCCTTGTAAGGGTGGAATATCCATGATGCTGAATTGGATCACATCATCCTCTCCTTCTTTTAATCGATTTGTCCTAAAATCGAAAGATCTTCTTTTCCTTGAGTCCTTCCATTCGATAAGTACCTTTATAAAAAGATTCATATCTTTTTAAAGAATGCCTTGTAAGTTCTTGATCTGCAAAGAAATAAAACTTTTATTAGTATGAGTGTGATCAAACAAAATTAACGTTAAGAAATACTTCCTGAAAGATGTAGGTTCAAAGTTCATGTCTATTGAAGACATTTGGATTTGAATGTTGGTGCCCTTTTGTATTCCAAAAATCATGCCTCTTTCCATAGATAGATGCATTGATTAATGAAAGGTGATGATTCTTGGAATGGTAATGTCCTCATAAGTCACGCCCTTTGGATGAAAAATCATTTCCCTTTTGTTTTCAATAGGCATAACTCTTGATTCTTGATGGGTCATGTCCTTTGGATGAAGAGTTATCATTCTTTACTCTTCAATAGTCACACCTCTTGGCTCTTGAAAAGTCATATCCTTTAGTTTACCAAATTGATGGATTGTGTTGCATGGTTCATCCTACAATTCAAAGGAAACTTTTGTTTTGTTAAGGTTAGAAAAATCAGCATCAACTTTGCGTCTTGTCAATAAACATCTTTGTGACAAGTACTTAGATGTACAAGCACTTGTTTTTGGGCTGGTTTCCTCCTCTATTAACTTCAATTTTCCTTTCCTCATGTCCTCAACACTTTGTTTCATCTTGATTTGATCAATTTGGACTTGGCTAGGCGTCAAGGGTGTTAGGATGATCTTCTTCCCTCCATGGTTGAATGAATATTGATTGGTAAAACAATCATGAATGGTTCTCCTATCATATTGTCATGGTCTTCCAAGGAGTAAGTGGCTAGCAAGTATAGGAACAACATCACACATAACCTCGTCCTTGTACTTGCCAATGGAGAAAGAAACCATCACCTTTTTGTTGACATTAAGTTCTCCTTGTTCATTTAACCATTGTAGTTTGTAGAGATTTGGATGCTTCAATGTTTTTAATCCCAACTTCTCCACCATAATGGTACTTGCCACATTTGTACAACTTCCACTGTCTATGATCATGAAACACACCTTTTCATTCACATGGAAGCGGGTATGAAAGATGTTTTCCCATTGTGCATCATCTTCTACTACTTGAGCACTTAGACTTCTCTTGACCACTAGGGCTTTACCTTCCACTGGAGCACCAATTTCTGTTTCTTCCTCGACTTCGGTTGGTGTTGCTTCTTCCTCCTCATGGTCAGACTCAATTTCACCATTTCCAAGTAATAACATGGTGTTTCGGTTAGGACATTGTGTAGATATATGCCCCCTCCCAAGACATTTAAAGAAACGGATGTCTCTTGATCGTTCATGGATCTCTTTTCCTCGATTCTCCTTACCAAGTTGGGATGCATTTGATTATTCAGGCTTTTACTTGATAGGAGTATAGTAGACTTCTTCAAATTGTTAGGACTCCATCTTGAAGGCATGGAAGTGCGAGATATAGATCTCCTTCGTAATTGCCTCTCTATTTTCATAGCCATTTGCACCATTTCATCAAGTTCGATGTAATGATACAATTCTAGTGTGTTGGCAATCTCGGGATTAAGTCCGGCAAGAAATCAAGCCATGGTTGCTTCACAATCCTCCTCAATATTGACTCGGATCATTGCCACTTCCATTTCCTTATAATAATCCTCTATACTCCTTTGGCCTTGCTTCACGTTCTGCAATTTCTGAAACATGTCCCGGTGATAATGAGTAGGAATAAAACGTTTACGCAAGATACCTTTCATTTTGAGCAATGTTGAGATTGGTCTCTCTCCAATCCTCCTCTGAGTAATAGTAAGTTGATCCCACCATATCAAAGCATAATCGACAAACTCCATGGCTGCCAATCTTACTTTCTTGAGTTCGGAATAGTTATGGGAACTGAAAACATGTTCCACCTTGCTTTCCCATTCAAGATATGCTTCCGGATCAGTTTTCCTTGAAATTGAGGAATCTTGATTTTTATGTTGCTCATGTTATCATCAATATTGGCACGCCTAGGTTCTTGTATCAATGCTAGTTCTTCTTCATCATAAGGATTTGGGACATCATCTTCTGGAAGAGGTTGTTGTCTCCGAGGAGTATCATTATTCCGAGTTTGTGTTTGATCTTGTCTTTGATCTAGCTTCTCATGGAGAGCATCAAATTCTGTTCTAAACATTCTCATCATTTCTCCAATCAGTGCTTGCATTTTCAAATTGGGTTGACCTGTATTTCCTTTAGGACTTTGAGACATGGTTAGTAAATAAAACAAAAATAAACCTTACCAGCACACTCACAAAGTCTCACGAGTTCACTCCAAAGAAAAGATAAGATCACTCCACTCAACACTCGTGTTTAATCTTGGGAATATAATTATGGCTTTTAACAATTCCCCTTCTCATCTCACTCTCTCAATAGCCTTTTTCCACTCAAATTTCTCTTGCTAAGTCCTTTGAAGAACTTACTCAAGATTAAAACAAGTTAATTCTTTCCTTGTGTGCGTCGGCTGCAAATAAGGTTAGGGTAGAAAGAATAGAAGAAATGGAAAGGTAAAAGAAAGGATTCTAGGTATTAAAAGAAGGAAATGGTTGAAGACAAGGAAAATGAAAGGATAGAAAAGGAAGAGGTGACTTACAATTCAAGAAACAACACTTACTGCAACCTTTCTCAAGAAACAATAAGGTTATCTTCTCTTAGTGTAGATGGCCTCTTTGATGTTCTTGTAATGGTAGAGCACTTTCCTTGGCTTGCTTTCTCTTTTTGAACTTCCCTTTTTCTTTTCTTTTTTTTTTTGATTTTTTTCTTCTTTTTGTCTTTTTCTTTTCTTTTTGCACTCCAATTTGTTGAAGGAGTCTTTTTCTCTTTTGAATTTTTTTTTTGCTTTGCACGCCAATGACACTTTTTTTGTCAATCTGACTAAGCTCTGATTACCACTTGATGTAAGGTGAATCAACACGCTTTGATGGAAGAGAGTAGATAACCTTATTGTGTCCCGATCTAGGATTGACAAGTATTGATGTCCTTGAATTTATAAGTTTGGGCTACAAAATAAGATAAGAAAAGAATGATTAATAATGGAATTAATAAAGGGGATAGTAATATAAGTAATGAAAATAAATAATAAGAATGAAATCAAATAAAGAAAGGATAGAGAGGGCTGCGGAATTGATGGAAGAGATGGATGATGGTGATGATGAAATGGCAATGGTGGTGATGTTGTATCTCAAACACGCCAAAGAGGAAACTATGCTATGAAGCACAATCCCAGTCTTCACAAACTTGCTTGAGGGGTGGTGATAGTGTCTTCAACCCACTAGATATCAATCTAGGAATTTTGGAATCAAAATGGAAGGAATGACGCCACAAGTATAGGAACTATACTTGTTTAATCGATAAAGTTCACAAAGAACTTTGAAGAGAAATAACTCACAAGAGTATGTTTTATATAAGAGATGAGATGATTACAAATGAAGGCAAGTCACTCTATTTATAGGAAATGAGAGGGCTTGGCCGAATGGTTACAAGTTGTTTCGGCTAGACACATGACTTTATGAAGATACATAATGTTTTAAAATGGAATATTAAGTTATTTGGGCTTGTGATGGGTCGGCAAACCCTTCATAAAGGGGCTTGATGATTTGACTAATGATGGGAAGACATCTCCCTTGGTCGAATATGTATGTTGGTTCATCTTGGCGCCATTGTCTCCCCTTAGCCGAATGGTGGTGTGTCTCTTCATATTTGGCGCCAAAGAATCTCATGTGCAATTCATGTGATGTGGCCGAATATGCATTGCACTCTTCCTTATGATGATTTAAGCTTCCAATGGTTGCAATTTCTTCACCAATGTGCTTCTAGATGAAAAGGCATCTTCATGGGCATCATCATTCATGAAAGGTCACAATGTTTGAGAAAGGTAACCCTTCATGTTTGAGCTACTTTGGGTGTGAATGAGCTGGAGGTGAGCTGGCCTTAGATGACTTGTAACATGGTGAACGTTTGGGCAGCTCCTTGTGAAAAGGTACCTTTTGAGGTGGCAACTATTTGCGAAAAGGTACGATTTCACAAATTTTAACTTAGGACATATTTGAAGTGTCCTAAGTGGTGATGATGATAGTGCAACTCCCCAGCTGAAATAAAGTCATCTTGTAGCTCAAATCTTCAGCTCAATCCAGCTATGAGCTCACGGGTCTCCGGATAACTTTTCACCAATGAGTCCTTATGATCTCCTAAGCATCCCTATGTGAGTTTCCTTGCTGTTTCATGCTCCATTTAGCTCCAATGCAGCTCCCAAGTGTTGGCTGAATGTGCCTACATGCATAACATAAAGAAATAAACTAAGTATATAAACTTATATAATGTGTATATTATAAGACCGTGACTATAGTATATTATGATAACTTATATCTCACATATTAATGGTTAAGTTATCATCATAATAGCTATAGATATAGTATATGTAAATGAAAATAACTATATTAAGATATTTGAAATAAGCATATATATGTGTAAAGTTAGAAAGTCTCCTCCATTGTAAGGGTGGAATATCCATGATGCTGAATTGGATCACATCAATGAATCGATGATTCATGGTATTCAAGATTCGTTTCAATTTAATAGGATATTGGATCAACTAGAACTGATCAAATCCTAACATTGTGATACCTGTAAACCACTTTAATATCGATAGTACTAATCGAACTGGTCATCTTCAGAACCATCGTTGAACTGGACTTAAGGAACTATACTTATTCCGATGGTACTAGCTCAACTTATGAATTGCAACAGTCTCCAGAATGACCAACGTAATTGAGTCACACTCCTCAACCTTTTATGGGCAATACCATATTCAGTTTTTCTCATTGTTTCTAGGATTATCCAATAATGTTCACTCATTTCTAGGTCATGAAAGTATTTCGATCATTTTCATACTTGAGATTACTACACTCACCTTGAAGCTCCATGTATTTTAATCTTTTTAGGGTTCATGGGTATTTCAGTCATTTGTATAATATAGTTACTTTAATAGGGTTCGATACCCTATGTATTTTTTATGGTAATTTGACAGATATATCCATTCAAAGTTATTTGAAATTCCAAGATTTAATAATTTTGATTTAGCAGGATTTCAAGTCCCATTTGAGCTACATGTCCCAACACTATGATACTTGTCAATCATTCGTGCCGTAATACTTCACTATTATTCATTTTTAATACTGAATGCACTAGTTGAACTGGTCAATATCAAGACCGTCACTGAAAGGTTCTTAGGGAGACGAACAAGTATCCTAATGGTATTTATATCATTACTGTGTTCCAACGGTATTCCATATGTTGACATGATTATTTTGTGGTTCAAAACCCTTATGGATGTACAACATATAAACTCATCAAGGTTCCAGACTTATCCAAGTCATTCGTTTAATTCTATGTCATTGAGAGTACTTAGATCATTTAGTAGTCAAGCTTATCCTGATCGCTTCGGAGTTTCAAGAGTAATTTAGTGGTTTCCACAATTCAAATACATACAATACTTCCACTTAGTTCAACTTGGTCATATAGTATAGTCATTTTACACTTTGAGGTATTTTGGTCATTTTTACTTAATAAGGGTATTTTCTTAATTTTACCCATAGTGCTAATTTTTGTTGATTTTGTATCCAATTATTTCCAACATTTAACCTTTAATGATATTAATTAGAATTTACGAGTTTTGAGATTTATTGATTTACTGATTAAACCATTAAGCTAAGATTTATATCTGATCGATCTTCCACTTTCTTAAGCGAGCCATATAAGTCATATTCGGTTACCGACTTTTTATAATATTCAAATCGAGTTTAGGAAATGATTACTACATACATGCGGCCAATTATACCCATCCATGTAGAAACCAATACCAACATGTTAACGGGTTCGAATTTGGAGAAACAGGCCTCAAAAACAGACCTAGGACGACGAAATAAATTTAATAGGTGTACCCAAAAAAGTCAATGGTCGGTCAATGGTGGTCTACCGTCGATTAACAGTGGTCGACGACTGGTCAACGCTTGGTCAACAGTCAACGGGTTGACTCGGTTAAAGTTAACGAGTTGACTCAGTGACTGGGTCGGTCAGGGTTGGATCAGACGGGTCAGGCCAACTAGTCTCGGTTCTGGAAATTTCCTTGGGCTAAAACAAGCCCTATACGCACCGCCAGCATCTGGCAACGCGTACGACGGCGACTGAGGCTGCTCCGGGCAGTTGATTTCTCCTACATCTCCAAATACCCAATTGAAATCAATAAATTAGCCAACATCAACCCAAAATCCATCGAAAATAAATAAAAGTGTCGAAACACTTACCCACGCCAGTGATTGGACGAAACCGATGACGTTGGCGACGATCTCGGTCAGGTTTTGGTCGGAATAGACTGAGGAACTCAATGGTGGTTGTGGTGAGGCAAGACGATCTTTGTATCAGTTAGAATTGAAGGAAAAACATTTGGCGGGTGTGGGGTTTTGACGAATCTTCATACATTCGATCTCGTCGAACGGCGACCGATCTCGGTGAGGGGTAAGAAGGCTTTTGGTGAGGGTGAGACGATGGTCATTTTGGGGGTAGCGGCGCCGGCTAAGGTGGTCAGACAGCGACAAAATCGAGGGAAATGGGAGTCAGTAGGGTTAGGGATTTTGGGGGAAATTGGGGAAAAATTTTGGGGCTTTTGGCTCTTACCAATCAATGGGAAAAAATTAGCCGGGTTTATTTTTCACCATTAACAGAAAATGGGAAAATTAAGGATTAGGTCCATGTATTTCCCGTAGTTTCTAAATTTGTCCATAAGTTTCATAAACTCATAATTTGACCCCTAATTTGAGGTGTTACATGGGCGACTTCTGCAAATATTGCAAGTACTGGACAGAATACATCAAGAAGGAGAGCGAAAAGTGTCAGATGTTTATCGACGGAATGAATGACAACCCAACTGCCATATATCAAGAATCAATTACATCATCCATTATGTCACTCGAAATAATTGTGGGACAAACCGAGTCAAAAAACAAAGAGCCACAAGTCATAATAGCCTAGTTAGCTAATTTGTGAGCAATAGTATAACAAGCACGGTGAGCAGAGGTAATATGAAACCCAGAATTAGACTGAAAGATTGCACGTACTTGCTTGACAAAAAGACCAACGGCGGAAATATCATCAGTAAGCCTTGTAATATTTTGAACAAATAGTACTAGTTATCATGCTGATTTTGACGAATGAAAAATCTATTTCGTTTTCTTTCAATTCTCTCTTACAATTGTCCTATTATTCTCATTTGGCTATCCAAGTCCATTACAAATCCAATTAATAATGATCTTAAAGATCACTTGTTTTAATTTATGGATATGCAAATTAAAAGGTGAATTTCAGAGTACTTTTTCTATGATTTTTCCTGATTTAATTACCACTGATATTCAATAAATCTTAGTGATTTTTGAGATGTTATTAAGAATATAAAATCAGATTTGCAAATGATAATAAGATGGATTTTGTTCCTGAAGTAAAATAAACTGATTTTGATACATTTTCTGAAAATAAATCACATGAGTTTGTGCTTTTAGAGTGCCTCTAAATCTTGATTATGATTGTATTTTACCAGGTTGAATAATTAGAAGAAGATATCATTGAGGTTAGCTATTAGATTTGCAAGATTAGTAAGTATTTCGATTTTTTCAATGAAATTCGATTTCATTTATTGGCAGAATTTTCTGCTCCATTTTGTGCGTTAAGGAATTTAGTGCATCTGTGTTTGGTACCGTTTTGACGATAGAACTGCACCATCAGTTGTTAAGTATTTCCAAACATGTTCATAGACCATATCAAAAGTGTTACACAAGTCATTAGATTGTGATATTGCAAAGTACAGTAAAAGAAAACGATTTACTTATTATCATAAAATTTAAGAAAATCATAAAATATTGTTTAGGGTCATTGTTATGAAATTGAACAGTGTAAAGGCACGACATCAAAAATTAAAGAAAGTAGAATAAACACGAATTTCATTTAAATATCTTAGATGAATAAAAACGTTAAATGCAAATGAGAGAAAATTCATTATATTAAAAACTGTACGCAAAATTAACAAAGTTATAAAATTAAGTATGGCTATCTCAGAATTTTTACATTGACCGTATACAATCATTCTTTTTCCTCAAAAATAATTCTTCACAATTTGGGTAGCACCAAAACACTTTCCGGACAGAACCAAACAAAACTCAAGTAATAATCTCTAACATATATCTTTAAAAAGAAAATCAATAACAATATATCAACAACAAAAACGTAGAGGAACCAGGAAAGCCAAAGAGAAAATAGAATCTGCGTAATTTATGCTGTAGATTTAACTTAAAATGTGCTGAATTAAAATAAGATGTGTCCTATTGCGAAAGAAATAGATTGCAAAGTAAGACCAAAAGTATAGACATATTAACAATAATGAAAATAACAAATTTCATTGCTTAACAAACAGGCTTAAAGCTACATGACCAACCCTTTTCTTATTTATTTTATTTTAAAACATGTAAATTCTACTATAAAGAATAAACAGAAACAGGTGAAAATTTATTCCAAACAAAAGACCAACTTGAATCCAAGTACAGATGAAGATATAGTTTATAGGTGCACGCCTTAATTGTTAGCCCACCAGAATTTGGACTGAAGATTTTTCACCACATCCTTGTCCAATTGAAAAGCCTTGACAAGAACATCAGGATTAATGGGAGGATTTGATCCAAACACTGCATTGGCTATTGTAATGACACCCGGATTCTGGCTGCTCAAACCAGCCAAGGCTACAGCATTGGTTTTCCCAATATTGAACTGAAAGTGAATGAGACCAATGGGAAAAACAAAAACATCTCCAGGGTATAGAACCTTTGTAATGAGACGATTTTCGGGGTTGGATGTCACGAAGCCAACGGATAGTGTGCCCTCCACAACGAGTAGGATTTCAGTGGCACGAGGGTGAGTGTGAGGGGGGTTGAGGCCTCCATTTGGTGCATAGTCAATTCGAACCAATGAGATGCCAAGAGTGTTGAGACCCGGTATTTGGGCAACATTGACTGGAGTCACAGTCGATCCCACTGGATTTGATGTGTTTCTGGCAATGTTGAGGCCTGAATAGTAGAAGTCTTCTGCTTTGGCAAGCTTGGGGTCCTTGCAGAACTTGCCATTAACAAACACTGCATAAATGAAGAGATGAAAAGAAGATTATTATTTCCATATATGCCATGAAAATATTTGAGATGTATTTGAAGCACAAGAAGGGAAACATACCTCCATCCTTGGGGTCATTGATGGCTACGCAGAAGTCCTGGAGAGGGCTAGGATCAGAGGCATAGGCAAATGGGGAAGCCAGAGACAAGAGAGATAATGCTAGGATGAAATGAGCACTTTTCATTTTTATTAATGTAATTTTGATTGCTTTGGGGGGATGAGGAACTCTGCAGGAGAACACGAGTATTTATACAGTACAGTGTTTGAACTAGTCTGTCTTGTGCATTATTTTATATTATTTTTGATGAATTGTTCATCGACTGCTACCCCGGTCTCTTCATCGAAATCTCACTTGCTGTGTATGCTTCTTACATCAGTATCTTTGTCATGGAAGTAGTCAATATTGTCATTAAATTATGTCTTTTCTGGTACTTGATCCATTCCAATGCTGACTTTTGCAGATGTCCAAGGTTGCTAAGGCCATATAATATTAACAATAGGCCTTGTTGACAACATTTTTTCATTTGAAGCGCTTAAACACAAAACTGTACCTGCTGGGCAGAATCTCTTTGTTGCTAAGGCCATATAATAATAACAATAGGCATATTTGATCTGTGGGTTGAGAATAACTACTGAAAAGCTTTTATAAAAGCTTTTTTCCTTCATTATGCTTCTACTTTTATTAGTATTGATCTCTATTATTTGTAAAGACAAATTATTTTCCAGGGAAGCTTATTAACCACGTTGGAGTTGTATTAATTAATTTAGAGAAAACATAATGATTTAGTAATTACAAGTATTTGTTTTGAAATATTCAATGCTTGTCTCTCCGGAACAGTTCAATCTTAGATATAAACGTGCATGAGTGAGTTAAATGTCATTTGCAAACTGAAGCTAAATTATTATATTAAATGTTGTGAAATCTTCAGCATTCTCTAGATATATAGGAACACTGCAACTTTGAAATGGTGAAAGAGCCAAATCAATTGGATGATATTTTATTTGTTTTTAAAAGTCAATAGAGTAGTTAAACAAGACATTTGCTGCGACCAGTTCCATTGCAAAATATGCATGCATGGGAAGATAGGATCAGGTTAAAGAATGATTCCATCAGTTTTTATTTTTAAACAAAATAATTTATTCAAGAAATCTCTCATTTGTTTTCATTTTCCTTTTTAACATGGAATTATTAAAGAAAGAAAATGATAATGGACCTGTTCAGTGCCTGCTATTCATAAATAGACATGCTTTCAAACGAGATTTCTCACCCCTCAGAAAGCAACAAATCCTGGAAGAATTTATTCAAGTTCAAGACTGCTACTTACAACAATGAAAGGTGTTGGATTCCTTGTAGCATTAGTCCTGTGGACTTTGGCTTCCAAACTTGCCTCAGTTTCGGAACCCAGCCCCCTTTCAGGATTTCTGTGTAACAATTAATGATACTAAATATGGTGGTATGTTCTTTGAAACTTCATCATTGCAGTATTTTCATTGAGAAGCAGCCAAGTGGTAATATATATTCTTTCCATTAATGCAGTTTTTGTCAATGGAAAGTTGTGCTAGGACCCAAAGCTTGCAGTCCCAGAAGATTTTTTTCTTCCAGGCCTCAACATTCCAGGAAATACTTCAAACTAAGTAGGATCAATGGTGACGTGACTCAAGCAAATGTTAAACAAATTCCAGGACTTAAGACTCTTGGCATTTCTCTTGTTCGAATTGACTATTCACCTTACGGTGGCCTAAACCCTCCTCACACTCACCCTCGTGCCGCTGAAATTCTAGTTGTTGTGCAAGGCACCCTTTAGGTAGGCTTTGTTGCATCCAATCCTGAGAACCGTCTCTTCACCATAGTCCTGTAACCCGGAGATGTGTTCGTCTTCCCTGTTGGTCTCATTTACTTCCAGTTCAACATTGGGCAAACTAATGCAGTTGCCTTTGCTGCTCTCAGTAGCCAAAACCCAGGTGTTATCACCATTGCAAACGCAGTGTTCGGCTCACACCCATCAATCAATCCCGATCTTCTTTCCAAAGCCTTCCAGCTGGATAACAATGTTGTTAAGCAACTTCAGTCCCGTTTCTTGTGGGATAACAACTAGACCAATATTTCTAAATTCCATCAAACCTTATGGATAAGTAGCTAATTGTTTTCTTTATAATGTTTGACTTGTATCTCTCCTTCCTTGACTTTAGTGTACCATTAGTTGAAATAAATGAAGAGGTTTGCATATCTAAACCTCTCTAACTGTTATTTTGTTCATATTCATCTTGCAATGACAATTTGTTTTTAGTTTGGGTCTTGCAGTTTAGAGGTTAGACCAACAGCTTCTTAATTGTCTTATAAGGCCCATGTTTTAAATATAAATACCATATTCCCATTTTTGATGACTTAGGTTATTCGAACCTTATTATACGAAGAGAATCATAATATCGAGTAATTATACTATCAAATCCCACATAACTCATCTATTGTCACTAAGGGGTAGACCTGGTAAACTTGACCCAAACCCGATTACTTGAACCGATTTACTCGACTCGATATTTGATATAAACCCAAATTTCATAATCAAATTTGATTCGATACCCAACCCATACTCGATCTAAAATTTAGCGAAACTGAAAGCAACCCGAACCGAAATTAACTCGAACCAAAAGCAAAACAAATCGAAATTAACTCGAACTGAAAGCAACCTGAACTGAATTTTAACCCGATCTGAAAACAACCTGAACTGAATTTAATCTGACCCGAAAGCAACCTAAACAGAAATTAACCCAAACCGAAAGCAAACCGACTTTAATTTACCCATTTTGATTTGAATCGAACATTTTTTACTTGATAAATGATTAAAAATAGACGAGTGATTTATTGTTCTTATATATATTTTAACAATGTGGTGGATAGTAAAATATTATATGATTTATTCTCTTTTTTAGCCACCAACTTTGGTAATAGTTTAATGAATATCAGTATCACCTATGATAATAGTTTAATGATTTAATATTAATTTTTAGTTTAAAAATTATATTCATATTTGATTAGATAATTTTTTAAGACAATTTAAAAATTATTTGAATGAAGAATTATAAAATAAAGTTACTATCTAGACCTTGCTTGTTGACTCATGTTGGTGATGCGATGGTCAAGTAAGAGGACGACCAATTCACCTCAAAAACAAATATCACCTCTCAAGCGATTAACGTCAAAGAAAAAAAAAGGACCACCCGTCCTACAAAGAGCGAGTATACTCAATACTGTATATTTTAATTAACTTTAAAAGAAAAAATATACCTTTTTATAAATACAAATTAACATGAAACAAAAATCTCAAATAAAGAATTCTCATTCAAAGAATCAAAAGTGATATGTAGCTACTACTCTTGCACATCAAACTCAATTACATTGAGTTTCTCAATAAAACTTTCTTAATAAAACTTAAAAGATCAATAAAATAGTTTGGAAGAATCAAATTCAACCCTCTTAAATCTTAAAATATCAGTAGACATAAATATTATATTCATCAATTGTTGAATTAAATCTAATCCACATCAGAACCGACAAACTCATCTTCCTCTGTAGCTACATAAATTAAAAGAAGAAGTTATTAATTTGTTTACCAAAATAAAAAAATGAAATAGATTAATAATAATAATGATAAAATATGGTGTGGTAAACAAACTTTACTATAACAAATTGAAAGAAATCTATAAGGAAATAAAAACTTACATTCATAACTGAATAACAAACTACGAGACGTTATCAAATCTTTCACTTTTTTAAGGATATAAGAACTTCTCCACTTATTCAAAATTCGACCTCATATACTGATGAGTGTTCTAAATCGATAATATTTGCTTGTTAATTCTTCGATATTCTGGATTTATTACTTCTCATTTGGTTGTATTATGTTTATTTTTGTGCATGATCTTACTTTCTAAATTAGCAGTAAAGAGAGCACATTCTGCATTTTTTATTATTTGGTTACAGCTAGAGACATGGGCACGACTCTGGGCATGATACGGTCTGACGTGGCAGTTTATAGAAGGTCCAGTCAGCAACAATTTTCTAGAAGATCTAGTCAGCACCTTCTGGAAATTGGACGGGCAGAGATATTTTAGGAGATTTATTTTTAATTTTAAAGTTTGAATTTAGAAACATTTGTAATTATCTTTAGGATTATTTTTCTTTGAATTTATATGTTTATCTCTAGGATTTTAGAGGCTATAAATAACCTCTTGGGATAAGCCTAAACTCACAACTCAGATTTCATTCTTCTTCTTATTTATGGTTTTATAAAGTTCTTTCTTTTCTTTTCTTTTCAAGTTTTCATTTTTATTTCATTTTAATTTTTATTTTTAAACATGCTAAGTGTGACTTTTGTCATGCTTAGCTAATTTTCTCATAAGCCGAGGGCCAAAGCGATGACTCAATTCCAACTTGAGAATTGAAAAGCACTTGAATAACCTCATAATATATCTCTCAATCTTTGCGCTTATTTTCAAAATCAAAATAGTTTTCAAAATCAGAGATTAACTTTGGTCAGGATGTTATTGCAATTAAATGTGTGGGATGAAGGATCAACTTATTGAAAGCACATTCGACTTACTGGGAACACACTTGGCAAGATTGCCTCTCTCAGAGGGGATTGAGATCGGAATTAGTAGTTATTGAATCAACAATCCTAGTCGGCCTTCACGAACTTAAATGATTATTGATCTACAAAAATTGATGTTTATCAAATCAATTTTCGAAGCCAGATTCAAAGATTGCCTTGGGTATTTGGTATACAAAGTACAGTCACGAGGATTGCCCTTCTAGACAAAGTAACCGCGTGAATCCCGAAGGGAAAAATATAATTCGATGATCTGAAGGAAATTGAGTCAAAGCAAGGCTTGAGGCTATTTTAACCATGTATATTTTCAACTTTAAATTCTCCATTTTCTTTATTTTTACTTTAAATTGCATTTTCTTATTTAACATTTTTTTATTATCAAAAGCCCTTTTTTATCTACTGCATATCGCATGGTGAAGGCAATTCAAACCGAAATTTGGGAATTTTCTAAGTCCATGTGGATCGACCCATTATTTTTTACTACGTATTTCCTTTGTTTAATAATTGAGAAGAAGGAATTTATTTTGACATCAAAATGATAGATGTCAAATTGGCGCTGATTTGGGGAATGTTGTGGTGCGCCTATATGGGGGTGGGTTATGCTAACTTGCACCGCCTCCTGTCTCAATATTAGAAACACTTCTCCTTGATAATATATTCGAATAGAATTCGAATATGTTCAGAGGAAAATAGAATAAAATTAATCATCTGATACGAAAAAAATAAATGGAATGAAATAAAGTTTGCTAAAAATAAAACAAATTTAAAACAAAAATATAACAAAATGGGTTGCCTCCCATCAAGCGCCTTTGTTTAACGTCGTTAACTTGACGACCTAATTTTTTTTAGACTACAGGTTCCTCTAAATTGATTTCTTCGATTATACCAACCAGAACATTTTCATAATACAGCTTCAGTCCTTGACCATTAACTTTAAATCGAACTCTTGAGTTATTTTCAACTTCAACAGCACTGTGAAGAAATAATTGATTCACTGTAAATGGTTCGAGCCATTTTGAATTGAGTTTTCCTGCAAAAAGTTTAAATTTAGAGTTAAATAACATTTCCTTTTTGACCGACAGAAAATGTTTTAAAATAAATTCGATTATCATGAAATTCTTTTTTTTTCTTTAAATATCCGTGCACTTTGATAGGCATTTTTTTTTCCAGATTTCCACAAATTCTTGAATATGTAATTTTCGAGCCCCACCAATCGCAACCATGTCCATGTTACACTGTTTAATAGCCCAATAAGCCTGATGTTCTAACTCAACCAATAAATGGCATGGTTTACTGAAAACAAGCTGGTATGGTGACATCTTAACGGGACCTTTATAAGCGGTTCGATATGCCCAAAGTGCATCAGTTAATTTTAAACTCTAATCCTTTCTGTCCGGTTTAACATTTTTTTTCAAGAATTGTTTTAATTTCACGATTCGATACTTCTGTCTGTCCATTCGTTTGTGAATGGTAAGTTATATCAATTCCTTGAGTTAGTCCAAATTTCTTCATTAGCGACTCGATTACTTGGTTAATGAAGCGAGTTCCTCTATCACTTATTATAGCACGTGGCATGCCAAACGTGGAAAAATAGAATTTAAAAAAAATAATTTGTAGTTTTACGATCATTATTTCGGGTAGCCTTAGCTTCCACCCATTTAGAAACATAATCTACAGCTAAAATAATATAAGTATTTCCAAATGACGAAATAAAAGGACCCATTTAATCGATTCCCCAAACATAAAAAACTTCACAAACTTGCACCAGATTTAGTGGCATCTCTTTCTTACGGCTTAAATTATCTGTACGTTGACATCTCTCACAAGTTTTACAGAACAAATAAGAATCCCAAAAGATGTGAGGCAAAAAGAAACCACAATCAAGACTTTTATGAGTTGTACATTTTGGCCCAAAGTGATCGTCACAAGAGTAAGTGACAAAATTGTAAAATTGAATTAACCTCATTTTCGGCAATACATCGCCGAATTACCTGATCCGAGCAGTTCTTCCATAAATAAGGATTATCCCAAATATATAATATCGGGATTCTCGCTTAATTCGATTGATTTCAGCTCTCGGCAAATCTAATGGTAACTTACTTGTGGCTATATAATTAACCATATCCGCAAACCATGGAGTTATGCTTTGCGCCACCATAAGATTTTCTTCAGGAAATTCTTCTCTAAGTGGTGGGTTAGATCTGGAAAGGGGAATTCGGCTCAAGTGATCAGCTACCAAGTTTTCACACCCCTTTTTCTCTTTGGTTTCCAAGTTAAACTCTTGTAAAAGTAGGATCCATCAGATAAACCTCGATTTTTCTTCCTTTTTGCTCATCAAATACCTTAAAGTTGCATGATCAGTAAAAACAGTAATTTTAGTGCCAAGCAAATAAGATCTAAATTTTTCTAAGGAAAAAAATATAGCAAAAAATTTATTTTTCCGAAGTTGAATAATTTTTCTAAGCCGAGTCCAAAGTTCGGGACGCATAGGCTATAACATGTGACTATTTGCCTATTTTTTGGCCGAGAACGACTCCAACGCTAGTATCCGATGCATCATACATAAGTTCAAAGTGGTAATTCCAATTTGGTGGCTAAACTATTGGGGCTATAATAAGCTTTTCCTTTAATGAATCGAAAGACGCCTTGCATTTTGAATCAAAATCAAAGTCTTGATCCGTTTGGAGAAGATTGCATAAAGGTTGTGTTATCTTCGAAAAGTCTTTAATAAACCTGCTGTAAAATCCTACATGGCCAAGAAAATAATGAATTTCCTTCACAATTGTGGGGGTAAGGAAGTGAGTGTATAATATATGTTTTAGCTTTATTAACCGCAATCCCTTTTAAGGAATCAATATGACCTAAAATTAACCCTTTATCAACCATAAAATGGCATTTTTCATAGTTTAAAACATGGTTATATTCTAATCGTCTTTTAAGCACATTAGTTAAATTATTAAGACATTCACTAAAAGAATTATACCTCAGGTGTTCTTCAAGTGTTCCAATAACTGCTTTAATTTTACCTCAGGTGCCTGCAAAACAGAAGGCAAAATTTTAGTTTTAGAGGAAGGTAAAAATAAATTAGAATTTATTGGATAAATATTTCAAACTCTTTTTTCCTCTGTGTGGCAAAGTTCAAGATCCCTTGAAAGATTATAAGAAAAATTAGATTCAATATATTCATCGATTAAAGGATCTAGAATATCTACATAATTAATTCTTTCAACTCTATCTAGGTATTTCATTACTTTGTAAACATCAAATTCAACGATCTCACCATCAAATTCCATTATTAGTATACCACTTCTAACATCGATCTTTGTATGTGCGGTGCTTAGGAAGGGTAGGCCTAAGAGTACTTCGGAATAAGTATCCGACCTATCATGTTAATGTCAATGACAAAGTAATCTGTAGGAGAAAATAATACATCGACCTTCACTAAGACATTTTCCATCATTTCCACTAGATAGAGCACAGATTGATCATCCAGCTGTATGGTTACTCCCGTTTCCTTCAATGGCTCGTTAGTAATTATTTTATAAATAGAAAATGACATAACGTTAATTGAAGCTCCTAAGTCACACATTACATGTTTAATTTTAAAATTGCCAATTTTACAAGGTATGGAGAACATACCTTGAACATTCATTTTTTGTGGGAGTTTTCATTGAATTGCGGAAACATGTTCTCCTAAATTTACATTTTCGTTCCCTATTAATTTCCTCTTTGTACTGAAAAGCTCTTTTAAAAATTGAGCATACCTCGGTACTTGTCGAATTACTTCAAGAATAGGTATGTTAACTTGAACTTTTCGAACACCTCTAAGATCTCCCTTTCTTTAGCTATTTTATCACGCTTTATTAATCTTAATAGGAAGGGTGGTGCGATTTCATGAGAAGAAGAAAAAGGATGTGCGTCAGATGTACCTTGTATTTCTGGAGGCACCATTTCTTCTTGTTCTTCCTAATGTGCTGCTTTTTCTTCTGGAACATCAGGTGAGATGACTGTTCCACTTCGAAGTGTGATGGCACTAACATTCTCTCTCGGATTTACCTCTATTTGAGAAGGTAGTCTTCCTTGTGATTCCAATTTCCCCACATTTTGAGCCATTCGGCTCACTTGTTTATCCAACTCTTGAAAATGTGTTTCGGTTCGGCTTTGTAATTTTTCCTGGGATGCAACCATCTTTTCTTATGAAATTTCTAACTTTTCTATGATTTCCTCCAATGATGCCTTTTTCATTTGTTATTGAGGAGGAGGTCTTGGTTGATAAGCTGACCTCTGATTCGGCGTATAACTAAAATTTGGGTGGTCTAAGTATTGTTAAATGGGTTATACAGTCATTATGGAGGACCTGGAAAGTTTCCTACAACATTGATTTTTGCATTGCCTCCTTCTTATATCATCGGGCAGTAGCCCGTCGGATGGTCTAACTTCGTGCATCTCCCACATGCCCTTTTTACTCCAAATTTTCCTACAACAAGTGAATTAACTATTTCAGTTAATTTATCTAATTTATTTTTAATGGAAAAGGTACTTACCTCGTGAACCCATCGGCTGGGTTCACTTGAAAATTGTTGACAGTTGGCGGCCATGGTTAAAATCAACTCTCTCGCTGTTTTTTAGGGTCATGTTCACTAATGCTCCTCTACTAGTGACATCTACCATTTTCATATCCATAGGTAAAAGACCTTCATAAAAATATTGAAGTAATGATTGCTTACTTAATCTGTGTCGCGGACAACTTGCGCAAAGCTTTTTAAATCGTTCTCAATAGTCATAAAGACTTTCTTTGGTCTTTTGCCGAATGGAGATAATGGTTCTTCGTAACTCGCTTGCTTTAGCCGCTGGGAAGAACCCCTCAAGAAAAATTTGACTCATGTCATCCCATGAATTAACTAAATTTGGAGGTAAATAAAATAACCAATCTTTAGCCAAGCCGACTAAAGAGAAAATGAAAGCTCTCAATTTAATTTAACCTTCGGTAACTCTATGTGGTTTCATGCTACTACAAACTATGTGGAATTCCAATAAGTGTTTGTGCGGATTTTCGTGGGGAAGGTCGTGGAAAGTGGGAAGAAGATGAATAAGTCCGTCTTTAATTGAAATGGAGTCCCGCCATTAGGAAAAATGGTGTATAATAGAGTCTGAGTGACAAGAGTTGTGGCTAGCTCTTGGATTGTTTGTTCTTCTTCTACCATCAAGTTTTGATTTTTTTTATATGCATCTGCTTCATAGATTTTCTTCGGATTTGATTCCGTTTCTGAACTATGCTCTTCTTGTCTTTTCCTTTTTTCTCGAAGCGTTTGTGCATGGATTCTTTATGCTTGTGCTTCGATATCCGGGTTAAGATCTACTAATTCTCCTGGGTTTTTTCTGGTCATAAATCAAATACAAAGAAAAATAAATCAGTATTTGCCATTAGTCCCGACAACGACGCCAATTTGACAAGCGTCATTTTCGCATCAAAATAATTCCTTAATCCCAAATGAAATATAAAGAAAATATAGCAAGTAGAAAGTAAGGGTCGATCCCACAAAGACTATGCAGTTTCTGATTTAATTATCTTTTTGTTTTTGAACAGTAGAGTTTTGATAGGGATGAAATTCAAGATTAAAAATAAATAAAATATTAAAATAAAGAATAGATAAGAATAAGATAAAATCAACAACAATAAATCCACAAGTTTAAAGAAATAACGAGCAAATATTAACGATTCTGAACACTCATCAGGATGAGTCTAGGAACGCTGTTAAACTTACATGATGTACTATCCTTATGAGTCATGAACCACGAATCAAGTACGTTAGGATTTCTTGATATCGTTGAAACGTGGAAATGAAATAAAGACCATTGGAAGATTTATTCCGTGATGATTAGGAAGATGATCTATGGATAAGAATTTTAGTATTAAAGAGTGAATACCCTTGAAGGGCAATCAATTGACCACTCGACAAGCATCAGTTCTATAAGTTGTTCAACTCAAGTTGTTCGATAATCCGATCAATTAACATAGATTGTAAATGTTTTGAATCTTCCTCTCTTCCTTATCAACTCAAATCACATTCTAAATAACTAATGATTTTGTCAGTTAATGAACTCTTCCAATAGTGATTCTAACTTCCGATATTCAATCGGTATACTGAAGATCTATGTTTCTCTGCCCGATAAGATTATCCAGTATCTATGAATAATATATGGAAACACTAGTGTGTTCCCTAATCACATGAATGCTTTATCTGATTTCTGATTTGAATTATGTTCTGATACCTGATCTGAATTCTTATCTTATATCTGACCTAAATTATGTTTTGATTTCTGATATCTCCGTTTACTGACGAAAAAATGTTTTATTTTGGGGGGGTAATATTGGAGGAAGTATATTTTCAGGCTCCTCAGCTTTGTTCTCAGGGCCATACTGGCTGTGCGATTGGGTGTATGGTTATAGGGAACCTACACATTCTTATGTGAATGGTTAGAAGGGCTACTATGGTTTTTGAATTTTAAAAAAAAATATGTTTTAAAAAGATCTGTATCTTTTCACTTGTTTTACGGGAACACTAGATAACCTATTTTGATCTCCTAAACTCAGTCATCCGAAATATTTCTCAGAACTAAAATCTTACTGTCCGTTACTACCTGAGATATCAGTAGGACCTTAGCTTAGCCTAAAAACCTGTAGATTTTTGAACCAATAAGTAAATATATGTCTATTTATATCTGCATGTTCTTCAACATCATCTGGTAGTATTGTATTACTGAGCTTCCCAAAGCTCACTCTGTTACTCACCTTTTAAGGTTACAAGAATCGTATTAGTGCATCTATCGACATCAGTAAGGGAATTCTTCCGGTGTTGCTTGCAGAGTATGATACATGTGATTAAGTAGCATGTATGTTGTATTTTGTTTTATATACGAGTCTGAAAATCTGTTTTATTTCTAAATTTTATTTTGTATTCATAAATCATTTTATGAGTTTACATGTTTTAATAAAAGTTATAAATTTTCTGATATTTTTACGGTGGGTCGCTCCGGTGGCCCTATTGTGACACCCCATATCGGATCGAGTCACCTGCATCGGTCTGAAGTGGTTACAATAAAAGATATTGATGTTACCACTTTGATTACGAAAAACTCTTGCACTTAATTTTTTAATAATAATTATAGTAGAAAATAATATTAATTTTTAGAATAATAATAACGATCGTAACAGATTTTAGTAATGAATTAATAGTGATAATTGTAATTAATAATGGAAATAATAAAGTGATATGATATTAAAATATCTAACTAAAGAAATTAAATTAAAGTGAATCTTGAAAAAAAAGTGAAATATGATGTATTTGCAAAAGGGAAGTTATCGGTTACTGCAGCAAGCAATACTAGGGTAATGTGCTAACATAAAAAGGTAGGAGGAGTTAGGCATTGGGTGGACAGGCGCCAGTGTGTGAGAGTTAAAGCAGAAATGGAGACGGCTATGTACGACAGTTGGAGCTGATAGGATTGAGCGACGATTGAAAATAACAAGACTGAACGATGACAAAGGAAATTCTTGAATTTTGAATTTCTTGAGTTAAAGAAGAACAACATACTTATATATATAGTATTTGTAAATAATATATAAAATAATTTCCATATAAATAAAATTATACTTTAACCTAAATAATGAGGTCTTTTTTTTATTTTGAATATATATAAGGAAGTTTACTTTAATTTAAACAATAAAAGTTATTTTGAATAATAAATTAATTTAAATAAAATTGGTAATTTATTACAAGTATTAGATTTATAATAAAAAATAGAAAATTTAAGAATAATATAAAAGTAAGAATCTAATTGTAAGATTGAAAACGGGTAATAAATAAAGTTTACTTATCTTACTTGTAATAAAATTATTAGATTTATAATAAAATAATAGAAAACGACTAAAAGAAAAGAGATAATATTAGATTCATAATAAAAATAATATAAAATTTACTTATGGTATGACTAAAACTTAACAAATAAAGTTATTTTTTTTTAAATTTAATAAAAATATTAGATTTATATTTGGTAATAACATTTTTAATAAAAAATTATTTCATTATCAAATAGTTATCATTATAAACTTTTCATACGAGATTAATATAAAAATTTGATAACAAATTCTAACACATAAAATTTTGATAACAAATTCTAACACGTATTATAGGATCGTATTTGTATCAAATTATCGATTTATCATCTCTAAATGATGGTTTAATTCAAAATATTGAACGATAAGAATTGAAATTAGGCCTAAATGATAAGATTAACAAACAAGAAGACATATTTTTACTAGAGTACATCAATAATTCAATATATACTTGATTTTTTATTAGACTCATAACCAATTCAACCCGAATTGACCTGATCTAAAAGTTGACCTAAACTGAAAATAAACCAATCCGATATTGACCTAATGTAACAACCCAAATATTTACAAAATAATATTTAATTGAAATTGGAGGTTAATTATGAAAATTGGTAAATTGTTGGTGACTAAATCAAAATTTATGAGAGTTTATAGGCCATTTTAGAAGTAAAGGAAATCCAATGACCAAGCCTTGAATTTACCCTAAACCTGTCGGCAGCTTTGGGTGATTATATGCGTGCATTTGGTTCTGATTTTCAGAACCAAAATGCTCCCAATTTTCCTTTCCCATACGCCGTTTCCAACTCCGATTCCGACGTCGTCCAAATTCTGATCGTCGTTTTAAAACCACCGTTGTGTTCATCATCGAGCGTGGAACAAATCCTTCAATTTAATTGAAGCGAAATGCTGCCAAACGTCAGGAATTTACAGTCAAAGTCTCAACGTTTTTGTTAGCTCTATCGCCGGGAAAATCTTAAATTCACTGCCGATCGTTGCTTCGTTTACGACACCTCCTGCACCATCGTGTTCTTTGTGTCGTTTCGAGTCCGCCGGTGTCAACCTTGTTCGCCGTCGACGGCGGCGCGTGAGTAGGTGGAGCAGTCAAAGATTCGGCCGAGTTGAAATCGAGCTCTCCGCCGTTCAAAAATTTGAACCGATCTTTGTAAGTATCTCGAAATCGCTTAAAATAATTTTTAGAAATTTTTCCAGAATTTTTAGACCCCTGAAAGAGGCCTCACGCGCCGCCGCAGGGAGAGTGGAGGGCTGGAAACCGGTTTGACCGGTTCGAACTAGTTTGACCGGTCTGACCCGACCCGACTGACCCGACCCGACCGTTGACCGTTGACTTCCTTTGACCAAAACTTAAAATGGCTTTGACCGACCCTTAAACGACCGTAAATCTTTTCTGAGTATACATATTCTGATAGTTTTCGACGTCCCAAATCTGTTTCCGAAGTCCGTTTTGTCAAATTCGAACCCGAAGGTCTCCAAATTGACGGTCAAAGTGGTTGACTTTGACTTTGACCAAGAATCTGAATTTTTGAAAATTCATACTTTATGTTTTTGGACGTCCTGATTCCGATTCCGCAATCCATTTGGCCAAATTCAGACTCGAAATACCCCAAAATCATAGTCAAGCCCGAAAAATGCGTATATACTTAAGAATTTTAGCTTTAAACAATTAAGTAAGATTTGGGGCTGATTAATTATTATTGTTTGAAGGTACAAGAGACTCTCCGGATCGTTCGACAGCTCGACCCAGCTCTTCTAGATCAGTTAAACCATGTATACCAGTATTCACCCGTTCAAAAACTGTAGCAGAGCGTGGTGAAACCTGCAATCAGTAGATCTACTATCTGAATCCATTATCGAGGTGTGTTCCTGTTTACTACATAATGGTTTTATATGTTTTGAAATATGGTACATTGAAATCTATGGATTATTATTGTTGGTACACCGATTTATTGTTGATGATTTATGGACTTTGATGACTGGTATATGGATATTGATTTTTGGATGGATTGAACTACAATTGTATAGCTCTGATCAAGCTAATAAACGGGCCTAATGTGACTCTTGAGGGCCCCAAGATATTTCATTAGGTCGGCTTTCCTTTGCTGTGTGCTTAGGGTAAGCTATATGGACTTATTGACTTGGGCTTAAGGATACAAGCTTCATAGCCTATCCTTAAGTCGGCTTTCTTTTTGCTATGTGCATAAAGTAAGCTATATGGAAAATAATTTTGGGAACTACTGATGGTGTACCAGAAAAGGGTTTAAACTATGATTTTCAAAAGTTAAACTCTTTTACGAATTTGTGAGATTTACTGGACTGTGATTTGTTTAATGTACCTATTGTGATTTTATGGAAATGTTGGGACACACTGAGCCTAGCTCACCTTTCGAAAATGTTTTTCCCCTTTCAGATACTGTTGGTTAGATACCTCAGTTCGAGCACTTGGAGGATCAACATATCTCTTGAAGTATATCTGATTGTAATATTTTAAACTTGCAAGTTTACTTTATTCTGGTGACATGGACCTATTTTAAAGTATTGGATTTTATAATGATGATACTTTTGCTATTACTATTCAGTTTATCGTGGTTTTGATTTTTAAGATATGTTTTAAATTAATTTATTACTGATTGGTTTTATATTTAAGAGTTGAGTTTTAATAGTATAATTTATTATAATTTCATGTCATGAATAATGTAGTTTTACATTAATTGGATAAAGGTTTTGGAAAATGTCTTTGTGGTCCACTAGACTTAGTCAAAACGCATAGGCCGGGTCTAGGGGGTTACATATATTGGTATCAGAGCTTTTGGTTTTTAAAACTCAGACTGTGTATGAGTCCACATTGAAAATACGATTTTGAAACATTTTACAAAACAAGTTACTAAAGCCATGTCACAAAGTTATTAAGATTTTAACTGTGTTCGAGACTCCAAGTGCTTATCTAACCCTAAGTTTTATCTTCTGTAGTAAACTTGAGATCCATCAAAATGAGTGCTAGACGTAGTCGTCGAACTAGCCGTGGACGAGGTCGAGTGGCTAGATTTGTAGATCCGATTGATGAGATATGGGTAGATCCCCCACCTACGATAGGTGATCCTGCTCCTACGACCCCAACGAATCTGCCTCATGCCGCTGGTATTGGCATGACTACACCGATCATAGGAGCGACCAATATTGAGACAGAGTCTACCGGAGTTGCTTTGGATGAGAATTTTGGTAGACAATTTCTGCAGTTGATACAGGGAGCAATCAGAGCTACTGGTGTTGTATCAGAGGTTCCTATTTCGCAGACTTTGATTGCCAATGGAGTTAGAACTTTTGGGGGACAAATTGGTGGAGCTCATACTAAAGCTGAGGATTGGCTCCATGATACAGAGAGACGCATGGATCAGTTGGGTTTAGACTCAACTAAGAGATATCAGGGTGCTGTGGCGATGTTAGATGGCAATGCCTACACTTGGTGGGAGTCAGTGACCAGTAGTGTTCCTACCGATCGTTTGACCTGGAATTTCTTTATGGATCGCTTTCAAAGTCATTTTATGGGAGAGCGCTACTTAGCTCAGAGACGTCAGCAGTTTCAAGACCTGGTTCAGGGAGACATGACTGTTTCTGAGTATGAGATCGAGTTCTTGAAGTTGCTGAAGTATGGATTCAGTATGGTACCTACTAAGAGATATTGATGTCGTAAATTTTCCCTTGGACTCAGATACAAGCTGCGTAGGCAAGTTGTAACCCATCAGGATGAGATATTTGATGTGCTGGTGGGCAGAGCCAAAGTTGCTGAAGTGGTGGAGGTTTTAGCTTCTGGTAGAGAGTGTGCTGAACAGGAACGATCCAAGAAAATTTCAGGCCCGATAGAGACATCAGCACAGTCCGGGAAAAGGACTCGTACTTCAGTCCCTCAGAGAAGCAATACACGTTTCAGGCCTACAGCATCCTCACCGTTAGTTGGCAGTCGAGGCGGTTCCTCGTCGTATTATCATGGGTTCCTTTGTGAGTTTTGTGGTAAACAACACATAGGAGAATGTCGTAAGAAGATGGGTCTTTGCTATCAGTGTGGATCTAGTGGTCATTTTCGGAGGGATTGTCATCAGCTAGCTTCGTTTGAGCAGACTGCTACTCAGACTCCTATGCGTTCTCAGACTACAGTACATACTCCAATTAGAGATCGTAGCCAAGTAAAGGCTCGTGGTTCAGCGTCCAAGACTGACAGTAGAGCCCGACCTCAGCAAAATAGAGGGCCAACAGTTTCTGAGCTAGACAACCAGCTTTGGTTTATGCCACTAGACGTCGGGATGACAGAGATGAGCATGAGGTTATTGCAGGTACATTTACTATTTATTCTATCTCATACTTTGCATTACTGGACAATGGCTCCACTCACTTCTATGTATCAAGCTCGGTATCTCGAAACCTTCAGATTCTGATCGAGAACACTGAAAATACTATTACAGTTACGAGTCCAGTAGGACAAACGGTATTAGTGAATAAAGTATTTCGGCATTGTCCTCTCGAGGTTCAGGGAGAAATTTTTCTCGCTGATCTTATGGAACTTCCTTTAGAGGAGTTCGATCTAATTCTTGGGATGGATTGGTTGAATAAACACAAGGTAAATCTGGATTGCGAATACAAGCGGGCTACTCTAAAGGCTTCAGATGGTCGGACCATTGTGTTAATTGGTGAACGGCGTGGCTATCTCTCCAATATAGTTTCAGTGATGGAAATTGATCGTATGATACGGAAGGGGTATGAGACTTTCATTGCTTGTATTTTGAACACTAAAGGTTCATTGTCCACGATCGAAGAGATCCGTACAGTTAGCGAGTTTCCTGATGTCTTTCCAGAGGAGTTGCCTGATTTACCTCCTGATAGAGTGGTAAAGTTCGAGATAGAGACTTATCCGGGATCTGCACCTATTTCTATGGCACCTTATCGCATGGCTTCAAAAGAACTTAAGGGGTTGAAGGTCCAATTGCAAGAATTATTCGATCGAGGATTTATTCGGCATAGTACTTCACCATGGGGAGCTCCAGTTCTGTTCGTGAAAAAGAAGGATGGGTCGTTAAGATTATGTATTGATTATCGGAAGTTGAATCAGATGACGGTCAAGAATAAATATCCACTACCCAGGATTGATGACTTATTTGATCAGTTGCGAGGAGCTACTGTATTCTCTAAGATTGATCTTCGTTCGGGGTATTATCAATTGAAAGTTAAAGGATCTGATGTTGCAAAGACGGCCATTCGCACTAGATATGGTCATTATGAATTCTTAGTGATGCCTTTTCGTTTGATGAATGCTCTTGCAGCTTTCATGGATTTGATGAATCGGGTGTTCCGACCATATTTGGATCAATTTGTGGTGGTCTTTATTGATGATATTCTGATCTATTCTCGCACTGAGGTAGAGCATGACGAGTATTTGAAGATCGTTCTGCGGACTTTGAGAGAGCATCGCCTATATGCCAAACTAAGCAAGTGTGAATTTTGGCTTCAAGAAGTGTCGTTTCTGGGGCATATTATTTCTGTGCGAGGTATTCAGGTCGATCCAAGCAAGATCGAGGCTATTGTGAATTGGAAACGACCCAAGAATATCTCTGAAATCCACAGTTTCTTTGGCTTGGCTGGTTATTATCTATGTTTTGTTGAGGGCTTCTCGATCATTGCTTCTCCTTTGACAAAGTTGTTAAGGAAGAATGCGCCGTTTGACTGGGGTGAGGCACAACAGGAGAGCTTTGAGAAATTAAAGGCGGCATTGACTCAAGCACCAGTGTTGATTCAACTAGAGTCCGGGAAGGATTTTACAGTGTATAGTGATGCGTGACACTCATGACTCGGCTGTGTTCTAATGCAGGAAGGTAAGGTAGTGGCTTATGCATCCCATCAGCTGCGATCGCATGAGGGTAATTATCCTACTCATGATTTGGAGTTAGCAACAGTGATTTTTGCCTTGATGATTTGGAGACACTATCTTTATTGAGAGAAGTGTTACATTTTCACGGATCATAAGAGTTTAAAGTATCTTCTGACCCAGAAGGAGCTTAATTTGAGACAGCGACGCTGGCTAGAGATTCTAAAGGATTATGATTACGTGATTGATTATCACCCTGGAAAAGCTAATATTGTAGCGGATGCTTTCAGTCAAAAGACGGTAACAGAGTTGAGATCTTTAATGGACAGGATGAATTTATATGACGATGGCACTCTGTTAGCATAATTACAAGTTAAGCCGAACTTGGTTGATGAGATTAAAGCTAAGTAGCCCCTTGATAGCTCCTTGTTTTCCATATTTGAGCAAGTAGAGCAAGGGACAAGCTCAGATTACGCCCTTGATCAGGATGAAGTTTTATGCTTCAAAGGTCGGTATTGTGTGCCGGATGATGCTGAGTTGAGGCAGACTATCCTTACGGAGGCTCATAGTAGTCCATATGCTATGCACCCCGGTGGAGATAAGATGTATCAGAATTTGAGAGAAAGGTATCATTGGGTCGACATGAAGAAAGACATCTCGAATTTTGTGGCGAGGTGTTTGACTTGTCAGCAAGTTAAGGCGGAACATCAACATCCATCAGGTTTGTTACAACCTATCAAGATTCCTGAATGGAAATGAGAGCGTATTACTATGGATTTTGTTACTGGTTTACCTATGACTCCTTCGAAAAAGGACTCAATTCAGGTGATTATTGACAGACTTACAAAGTCAGCTCACTTCATTCTTGTACGGGTAAATTATACGTTGGACAAGTTGGCGAGGTTGTATATTTCAGAGATTGTTAGATTGCATGGTGTTCCGTTATCTATCATTTCAGATCGAGATCCGAGATTTACTTCGAGATTTTGGAAGGCGCTACATACAGCTTTGGGTACGAGATTGGATTATAGTACCTCCTTCCACCCATAAACTGATGGTCAATCTGAGAGAGTAATTCAGATTCTGGAGGATATGTTACGGGGTTGTGTAATTGATTTTGATGGTAGCTGGGAGAACTTTTTGCCTTTGGCTGAATTCGCTTATAATAACAGTTACCAGACCAGCATTCGTATGGCACCCTATGAAGCACCCTATGGGCGTAGGTGTCGCACCCCGATTTGTTGGACTGAGTTGCGTGATAGGAAGACTTTGGGACCTGAGTTAGTGCGGGAGACAGAGGACACAGTCAGATTGATCTGTGACCGTTTAAAAGAGGCATTTGATAGGCAGAAATCTTATGCAGATCAAAGGAGGAAGGATATACAGTTTGACGTTCAAGATCAGGTTTTTCTCAAGGTATCTCCATGGAAGAAAGTATTGAGATTTGGACGTAAGGGTAAACTGAGTCCGCGATTTATTTGGCCGTATCGTATTCTGATGAAAGTTGGACCTGTTGCTTATTAGCTTGAGTTACCTTCCCATCTTAGTCGTATTCATGATGATTTTCATGTGTCTATGTTAAGGCGATACCGTCCATATCCAGATCACATCATTCAAGTTGATGAGGTAGAGCTGAGACCTGATTTGTCATATGAGGAGGAGCCCATCCAGATCTTAGAAAGAGATGAGCGAGTTCTTCGGAATAGGCGTATTCCAATGGTCAAAGTTCAATGGAGTAACCGAGGCCTCTCAGAAGCTACTTGGGAGACATTGGAGTCAATGGAGGCTCAGTTTCCTCAACTGTTCTCATAAGGTAAATTTCGAGGACGAAATTTCTTGTAGAGGGGGAGAATTGTAACAACTCGAATATTTACAAAATAATATTTAATTGAACATGGAGGTTAATTGTGAAAATTGGTAAATTGTTGGTGACTAAATCAAAATTTATGAGAGTTTATAGGCCATTTTAGAAGTAAAGGAAATACAGGGACCAAGCCTTGAATTTACCCTAAAACTGTCGGCAGCTTTGGGTGATTATATGCGTGCATTTGGTTCTGATTTTCAGAACCAAAATGCTCCCAATTTTCCTTTCCCATACGCCGTTTCCAACTCCGATTCCGACGTCGTCCAAATTTCGATCGTCGTTTTAAAACCACCGTTGTGTTCATCATCGAGCGTGGAACAAACCCTTCAATTTAATTAAAGCGAAACGCTGCCAAATGTTGGGAATTTACAGTCAAAGTCTCGACGTTTTTGTTAGCTCTATTGCCGGAAAAATCTTAAATTCACCGTCGATCGTTGCTCTGTTTACGACACCTCCTACACCATCGTGTTCCTTGTGTCGTTTCGATTCCGCCGGTGTCAACCTTGTTCGCCGTCAACGGCGGCTCGTGAGGAGATGGAGCAGTCAAAGATTCGGCCGAGTTGAAATCGAGCTCTCCGCCGTTCAAAAATTTGAACCGATCTTTGTAAGTATCTCGAAATTGCTTAAAATAATTTTTAGAAATTTTTCCAGAATTTTTAGACCCCCGGAGGAGGCCTTACGCGCCTCCGTAGGGAGAGTGGAGGGATGGAAACCGGTTTGACCAGTCTGAACCGGTTTGACCGGTCTGACCCGACCCGACTGACCCGACCCGATCGTTGACCATTGACCGTGACCGTTGACCGTTGACTTCTTTTGACCAAAACTTAAAACGGCTTTGACCGACCCTTAAACGACCGTAAATCTTTTCCGAGTATACCTATTCTGATAGTTTTCGACGTCTCAAATCCGTTTTCGAAGTCCGTTTCGTCAAATTCGAACCTGAAGGCCTCCAAATTGACGGTCAAAGTGGTTGACTTTGACTTTAACCAAGAATCTGAATTTTCAAAAATTCATACTTTATGTTTTTCGACGTCCTGATTCCGATTCCGTAATCCGTTTGGCCAAATTCAGACTCGAAATACCCCAAAATGATAGTCAAACCCGAAAAATGCTTATATTCTTAAGAATTTTAGCTTTGAACAATTAAGTAAGATTTGGGGCTGATTAATTATTATTATTTGAAGGTACAAGAGACTCTCCGGATCGTTCGACAGCTCGACCCAGCTCTTCTAGATCAGTTAAACCATGTATACCAGTATTCACCCATTCGAAAACTGTAGCAGAGCGTGGTGAAACCTACAATCAGTAGATATACTATCTGAACCCATTATCGAGGTGTGTTATTGTTTACTACATAATGGTTTTATATGTTTTGAAATATGGTACATTGAAATCTATGGATTATTATTGTTGATGATTTATGGACTTTGATGACTGGTATATGGATATTGATTTTTGGATGGATTGAACTACAATTGTATAGCTCTGATCAAGCTAATAAACGGGCCTAATGTGACTCTTGAGGGCCCCAAGATGTTTCATTAGGTCGACTTTCCTTTGCTGTGTGCTTAGGGTAAGCTATATGGACTTATTGACTTGGGCTTAAGGATACAAGCTTCATAGCCTATCCTTAAGTCGGCTTTCTTTTTGCTATGTGCATAAAGTAAGCTATATGGAAAATAATTTTGGGAACTACTGATGGTGTACCAGAAAAGGGTTTAAACTATGATTTTCAAAAGTTAAACTCTTTTACGAATTTGTGAGATTTACTGGACTATGATTTGTTTAATGTACCTATTGTGATTTTATGGAAATGTTGGGACACACTGAGCCTAGCTCACCTTTATAAGAAAGCTTTCGTTTCCTAGATGAAATAAACCCTAAATTCACCTTTATTTTGTGGTTAAAACTCTAAATTGAGCATGGATTTGTCAATCCCAAGCCATTATCTATCATTTGTTGTCATTTGATTCATCATCCAAGCAGTGTAAATAAAACTATAAACCCTAAACTCATTTAGGGATTCATGAAACATAGAGTTTATGTCAAATATCAATTTAGATGATTAATATGCTTTGAATTCATATTTGGTTTTTGTTAGAAAAAAAGAGTTTCATGGAAGCCTCTGAAGCTAAAGGAAAAGCTATTGTCTTCGATTAATTTGTTGATTTGAGGTATTCCAAAAGCTTGGATTATGTGAGTGTAATCATAATTCAATCTTTGTGATTGTGTATGTGTGTTTCGGTTTTGATTAAATAGGTTGAAAAGTGTTTGTGTTTACGATAAATCATATGCTTTGGCTCAAATAGATAAATTGGATGGCAACTAAATCATTTGAGTAAGTTTCGATAAGTCATTTTTGATAATTTGAGTATTGTAGGTTTCACTTAGATAGTTCAAGACCGGTCCTGACTATTTATGGGCTCGGGACGAAAATATAAAAAATGGGCCCCTAAAATAAAAAAATTAAGAAATATATAATATAAAAACTTTATTAGATTTTTCAATTAAATTAAAAAATAGTAACTCATTACAATATAGAACATGTCAAAAAATATATTTAAGAATATAAATACTTATTAAAAATATTAAATTTGATCCTTTTTATGCAAAACCATTTATGATAGTGTCAATATCAATGTTTTCCAACATATTTTTCTCAATACATAACATAACATTTCAAAATAAAAAAATAATCTTGTCAATTTGAAAATATATAAAAGTTAAAAGAAAGAATTTGAAAACGTAATCTACCTAAAATTTCTGAACAATCTTCAGTATGATTCAAGCACATCAATTGATAATAAATAATTGTGACTTTACCTGTGAGAGAAATATGATAAATTAACAAATAAGAATAATAATTTTCAGAGGAATCATGAAACATGAAAGAGAAAAAAAGTATGCTAATTATACTTAAATTTGTTCCTCTCATTAAGTTTTGAAAAAAAAAATAATGTTAATAATTTTTTCATTGATATTAAAAATCAGGAAAGAGATTCGGTGAATTGATAGTCGGAATTTGGAAAGACCAAAATTAAAGTGATTAATTGATTTTTTTTTTTAAATTTTGGAAAGAAATATTGAATTTGAATTTTATGGAAGAACAATTTATTAACATTAATATAAAATTTAACAATGACAAATGACACCTTAATAAATTCATGAGTCCTATTATTTTATTGAGTAAATTACATGTTTAGTATCTAAACTATCAGTTTTAATTTGTTTTACCCAAACTTTTAATTTTTTAAAAATCATACGTAAAGTTTAGTTTTTGTTTCATTTTAGTACCCGATGTTAAAAGCTTTAGTTTTTTATTTCATTTAAGTACTCATTCAAAATTTAACATTAAGTTTTAAAATTTAAGAATGAAAACAAACCAAAACTAATAGATAGGTAATAAACGGGCTAAGTTTTTAATGGCGTGGTATTAAAATGAAATAAAAACTAAACGTTAGATATGATTTTGAAAAAAATTAAAAAATTATGTACTAAAACATATCAAAACTGATAATTTAAGTACTAAATGCATAGATTACTTTATTTTATTTTACAATTCTTTTAATTTATTATTAAAAAATAAAAAATATTATACTAAAAAAAAATTTAATTTGTGGGCTCTGGGTCGGTACCCTTATGTGCTATTGCCTTGGCCCAAGGTCAGCCTTGCAATAGGTGAACTTGATTATTAATATGTGATTATTGAATTCAAACATGTGAATCAGAATAGATAGAGCATTATACTCATACTTTGAGAATATATGATCGAATATATAATCACGTTTTTTTGCTCGGCAAAAGTAATTTTATTAATATCGAATAAGACCAATCCAAATTGTAGGTCTCATTAAAAACCTTTATAATCTTAAATGGAGGAAAAGAGTGCATACAAATCGGACAAATCAAAACTTACAACAAAGTACAAACCTAAAAACCAAAAAAGCCGAACAGATTAAACCGGGACCAAGCATCAACACTTGCAGCAGACACCACTTCAATTCCCACATATAGAAAGATCAACAACACACTTCTAAACCAGCATGATAGGGAATTAAGCATAACACACCTGGACCAATTTTCAAATCTACCAAATAACAAAACAATTGAAGCATGATAGGGAACAAAGCACAACGCGCCTCCTCTGGGCTAACTTGCAATCATCAATCTATAAAGTGCACACTCATATTCAACCCTTTAACGAAATCCCAAGATTTCAAATATATTCAATCAACCTAATACTTACAATCTGACATGAAAGTTTTATCAGAAACTTCCATCAGCTGCACATTCTCTCTTCAACTATCCAACAAGAACTGATTTAATGACCAAGAGCAATCATCCTTTAGAGAATTGCAGTCAAAAAAAACAACACCATAGCAAGCAGTAAAATACATCACAAGACAGCGTAAAACAACAAATCGTAGTTAGGATCCTATCCAAACAACAGAAAACTTGAAACCAAAACAAGGAACATCACGGAAAACAACAAAGTTACCACCAAACTTTAAAAATGGATGGTCTACTCAATCCATCAAAGGCGAGACATCCTTCCCACCATGCTTAAACAAGTTTAATCCTTAACAATCTTTCTTCTACAAATTGTATGTTCTTTGGTTTCAAGAACTGAGCATTGGCAATATCCTTTTAAACAATGTGCAACTCCTCCATGACAATCAACAGATTATAGACTAACTGAGTGCTGCATGGAATAAATACATATCCTCGAGCTCTTGATCCCTTTGAAAACAGCGTTGCCATCAAACAAATCAGCAAGACAACAACCCGAATTACCCAGCTATCACTATAGAACAAAACACACAATAGTAAAAATAGATCAACCAATAGGACCTGCACAAATTGTTACTTAACAACCTTCACCACCAAGCTTTAAATTAGTTTCGTCTCAATACCCCATCATTTGCCAACTAATACGTCATCGAAAAGCATGACTTTGCACCATTAGTAAACCACGCCTATGCCAATATATGATGGAACCTTGAATTAGATTGTTTTGGTGATGTTTTCCTCTTTTCGGTGGTAAATCCGTTAGGTGGATCACCTAACGCTCTTCGAAAATCTTGTAACAGAAAAATAAACACACTAGAACTTGATTCCCTAAAGAGAACAAGGATACCAAGCATTTTGTGAAGAAGGTTTTCTCTCAATTCTTTTTTGCTCACATATATATTTTCAAACACTCTTTTCTTCTCACAATTAGGTTCATTCACCTCTCGTGGGTCATGTTCATGGCTTTTATGGGTTGTGACATCTTTTGTTTTTTGCTCTTTTTTAGTGTCTCTTTCTTGTTGTGGTTTCCCACCCTCTTCACAAATTTTCGTCACATGACTTTCAATTACATCTTTTGATTCCAGTGGTGTAAGGCTAAGTGACTGAAGATCAATATATTATATTACAATGCTGCTAGCATCGTATTCATCGATGTCATTGTCTGATTTAGTATCCTCGATAGAAGGTGGAGTAGAAGAAGAAGTGGAAGTAGATGAATTACCATTGGTATCTTCTATTACAATATTGCTAGCATTGTATTCATTGATGTCATTGTCCGGTTCAGTATCCGTGGTAGAAAGTGGAGTAGAAGAAGAAGTGAAAGTAGATGAATTACCTTGGTAACTATAAGAAGTACCTTGGTAAGTAGATGAAGTACCTTGGTAAATAGATGAAGTACCTTGGTAAGTGTCTCTAAAATAATACTTCCCCTGAAGTTGTGTTTTGATTGTCATTGCTTTCTTCTGTGTATCTTCAAGGCTTTCGCAACTATGTAAGTCAAGAAGATTAATGATGTTTGGATGCAAGCCGGTAACAAATCTATTCACCGTATATCCTTATGCTTCATGTATGTCTGAACAATTCATTAAGGATGTCATCTCCTTGTAGTAATCTTCTATTGATCTTTTGTCTTGTCAAAGTTGGTGAAGTTGTTGCTTAACTTCATGAATGTAGTTTATCGGGATAAAAACTTTTCTCATTACTCGTTTAAGATTTGTCCAAGACATGATGTCTAGTATTCGAAAACCTTGTATCGCCTTTCGTGTTCGTTTCCACCAAGTGAGAGCATAACCTTGGATTTAGAGGTGATCAATGGTATTTGCTTTTCCATGGGATAATTGCAGTGAGAAAACACGCGATTAACTTTGCTCTCCCAATTTATGTAGTAGTCTAGATTGTAATCTCCTTTGAATTATGGAATTGTGAACTCTAGTTTAGCAAAAAGGTCCGGCCTCTAAAATCTCAATTGAGTATTGGTGTTTTGTTGTCTTCTCATAGTGAGATTAGTCGAAAGTTCATCAAATGTTGTTGAATTCCCTGTAGTAAGGTGAACTGTTGATTTGCAACATTCAACAGTGTTGCTAAGGTATTGTTCAAAGTAGCTTTTTCTCCAATCCTTAAATCAAAACACACAAAGAAAAAAATTTAAAGTGAAAAGAGAAAAAAGAAAACAATATACCTCACAAGTTACTCCAAGGAAGTAACACAACGAGAGGCAAGAAAACCAGTCTTGTACTCTTTAAAACTTTTTTCTCCAAAAAGCTTTCTAATGGTCATATCAGAGTTTAATCGCTAGCAAAGGAATAAAATGTTACTGAAAAGGCTCAAAGAGGCCAAAGAAAGATATGACTCCAAGAGAATGAGAATACAAGGAAGAAGAATTATGCAAACTCTTCTAATCCTACTAACACAAGAAATTGAATATGTCAGATGATGTAAAGAAACAAGGAAGGATAAGACAAAAGAACCTAAGTCAATAAGAATGAAAGAAAAGTATGGAAAATCTAAACTAGGAAAAACCTAGATAGCTTGATCAATTTTAGGAACGTTTTTAGGGGGTTTCAAATCTCCAAATATTTTGATACTTTTTTTGGGTGTCTTCCAATTTGTATAGTTTGGATCTAGAAACTTTCAGTATCAAAATCTTTATGGGAAATTCTGGAAAAACATTCATCAATGACATGTCCCCAAATTTGTTGATCAAATGCAATATCAACTTGTGCAATGCTTTAGAAGTGGTTTTTGATCTCCAAAACTTCTGAAATTGTTTGTGGATGTATTCCAATGGATATAGTTTCAATCTAGAAAATTTAAGCAACAAATTATTTATGGAAAATTCTAAGAAAATTTGTCAAGGACCAATGCTCAAATATTTCAAACAATCTTTGATAAGTGTTAAATTTAGTTAATATTTTTCTTTTAAATTACTCATTAATCATTGGTTTTTGTGGCTTAATTGTTTGTTTTGATTCATTTTCTGTGTAGTACGTCAAATTCTGGAAATTGCACAAAAAGGACATAATTCTGCAGTTTTTTATTTTCTGAATCAAAGATGGCTGGAATTCGGATTTGAATTAAACTCAAGTTTAGGATAATATTTTAAACATTATATTTTATCTTTGTATTTTAGTTTAAATAGACTTTAGTATTTTAATTAAGTTTTAGGATATTATTTTTATATTTTATCTTTGTTTTAGGTATTTTAGTTTAAATAGGGTTTAATATTTTAATTAGGATTTAGAATATTATTTTAAATATTATTGTTTTAGGTATTTTAGTTTAAATAGTTTTAAGTGTATTAATTATGATTTAAGATGTTTTAGCTTGTTTTTAGGAATTTGAAGGCTATAAATACCCTCTCAGGGTAAGCCTAGAAACATATCCCTCTCACCTGAGAATAAAATCTTCTTTTTCTCTCTAGCTTTCTCTTTATTTTTTGCATACTTTTCAATTATGCTAAGCATGACTTTGGTCAGGCTTAGCTAATTTTCTTTCAAGCGGAAGACTAAAGCGAAGGCTCAATTCCAAACGTGAGAATTGTAAGGCACTTAAATCGCTTCGGATTTTCTCTATGTTTTCTAAGCTTACTTTTCAAATCAAAATAATTTCGACATTGGTCTGGATATTGTTATGGTTAACGTTTGTAGAAAGATTTTCTTATTGAAGCATATTCAACTTCCCGAGAACACACTTAGCAAAATTGTTTGCTAAGAGAAAACTGAGATCAGAATCAGTTATTGTTGAAACGACACAATCCGAGTTGGCAGCAAAGAATTGTCCTTATAAGCTGACATGAATCTTGAAATAAAAAAACTGTTTCAATGATCCGAGGAATTTGAGGCAAAGTTGAAGTCTGAGGCTGCTTTCACCATAAGTTTTCTTTATCTTAATTTATTTTATTTATTTGTTTATTTATTTTTTATCTCATTATACTTCTTTAAATAATTTAAAACCCTTTTTATCTTTATTACTATTTTTAAAATCCTTATTTATTATTTTCCCTTTTTTTATTTTATTTTATTTTATCTTTTTCAATTTCATATGGAATTCTATCTTCTTCTAAAATCAAGAAAAAGTTTTACTAAATCAGAAATACCACAGTCCCTGTGGATCGACCCTGTTTCTCTATACCACTTTTCCTTTCTATTTAATTAAGAAGATGGAATTATTTTGATAGAAAAACGACGGTTATCAAATTGGCGCCGTTGACGGGGAGTAATGGTAAATACTGATTTATTTATCTAGTTTTTTATTTATGACCAGAAGGAACCCAGATGAATTAGTAGATCTAGATCCAGAGATCAAAGCACGAGCACGAAGAATCCACATACAAACGCTTCGAGAAAAGAGAAAAAAAATAAGAACAAGAGCAGAGTTTAGAAGCAGAATCAAATCCGGAGACTGAAGCAGACGCATTTAACATTCCGATGGCAGAAGAAGAACAAACGATCTGAGAGCTAGCCACAGCTCCTGTCACTCAGACGCCATTATGCATCAATTTTCCTAGTGGCGGGAATCCATTTCAATTAAAGACAAGACTCATTCATCCTTTTCCCACCTTCCACGACTTTCCCACTGAAGATCCGCACAAAAACTTGTTGGAATTCAACATGGTTTGCACTAGCATGAAACCACAGGGAGTTACCGAAGATCAAATTAAATTGAGAGCTTTCCCTTTCTCTTTAGCCGACTTGGCTAAAGATTGGTTATTTTATTTACCTCCAAATTCAGTTAATTAATGGGCTAACATGAATCGAATTTTTCTTGATAGGTTTTTCCAGTGGCTAAAGCAAGCGAGTTACGGAGAAACATTCTTTCCATTCAACAAAAGAGAGAAGAAAGTCTTTATGACTATTGGGAACGATTTAAAAAGCTTTGCGCACGTTGTCCACTACACAGATTAAGTGAGAAAACATTAATTCATTACTTTTATGAAGACCTTTTACCAATGGAGATGAAAATAGTAGATATCGCCAGTAAAGGAGCATTAGTCAACATGACCCCAACAACAGTAAGGAAATTGATTTCAACCATGACATCCAACTCTCAACAATTTTCAAGTGAACCCAACTGATGGGTTCACGAGATAAATACATTTTCCCTTGAAAATAAGTTAGATAAATTAACTGAAGTAGTTAATTCACTTATTACAGGAAAATATGGAGCAAAAAGAGCATGTGGGATATGCACAAAGCTAGACCATCCGAGGGATTGCTGCCCGCTGATACAAGAAGGAGGCAATGCATAAATCAAAGGCCATAATTGGAGGAACTCATATGAAATTTAACAATTTCACAAGAAAAGTTCATATCATCCTAGGAAAAATTCCAAAACCGAATCGAAAAACATATTTAAGAGTTAGATAACCAAGTAAGTCGACTAGCTCAAACTATGGGAAAATTAGAATCACAAGGAAGACTACCATCTCAAGCGGAGTTAAATCAGAGAAATAATATTAGTGCCATCACACTCCGAAGTAGAAAAGTTATCTCACCCGAAGTTCTAGCAGAAAAAGCCGCACATCAAAAAGAACAAGAGAACACACCACTCCACAACCCTTCCCATCAAGCTTGATGAAGCGTGATAAAAGAGCTGAAGAAAAGGAGATCTTAGAGGTGTTCCAAAAAGTTTAAGTCAACATACCTCTTCTTGAAGTAATTCGACAAGTACCAAGGTATGCTCGATTTTTAAAAGAACTTTGCACTACAAAGAGGAAATTAATGGGGCACAAAAAGGTAAATTTGGGAGAACATGTCTCTGTAATTTTTCAACGAAATCTCCCACCAAAGATGAAGGATCAAGGTATGTTCGCTATACCTTGCAAAATAGGTGATTTTAAAATTAAACGTGCAATGTGTGACTTAGGATCTTCAATTAATGTTATGCCATTTTCTATATATAAAATGATTACTATAGAGCCTTATAAGGAAATAGAAATAACCATACAATTGGTTGATCGATATGTGATCTATCCAGTCGGAGTAATGGAAAACGTCTTAGTAAAGGTTGATGTATTATTTTTTCCTGCAGATTTCTATGTCATTGACATGGAACATGACAGGTCGGATACTTATTCCGAGGTACTTTTAGGCTGACCCTTCCTAAACACCGCAGTACAAAGATCGATGTTAGAAGTGGTATACTGACAATGGAATTTCATGGTGAGATCATTGAATTTGATGTTTACAAAGAAATGAAATGCCATGATCATGTTGAAATAATTAATTCTATTGATATTATAGATCCTTTAATTGATGAATATATTGAATCTAATTTTTCTTATGATCTTTTTAAAGATCCTGAACTTTGCCACGAAGAGGAATAAAAGGAGTTTGAAAATATTAATTCAATCAATTCTGATTTATCTTTATCTTCCTCTAAAACTAAAATTTTACCTTCTGTTTTGTAGGCACCTGAGGTAGAATTGAAGCAATTACCGGAGCATTTGAAATATTCCTTTTTGGGCGAAAATGAAACTTTTCCTATGATCATCTCAAGTAAATTATCCGAAGGAGAAGAGGAAGCTTTGTTAGTAGTGTTGCACTGTCACAAAGAAGCCATAGGATGGACCATTGCTGACATTAAAGGAGCATGCACAAGATCAAAGTCAAAGAAAGCAAATCTATCACGAGAAGGACAACGCCGATTAAATCCATCGATGATGGAAGTAGTGAAGATGTAAATTCAGAAACTCCTTGATGATGATGTAATCTATCCAATATCGGATAGTAATTGGGTAAGTCTAATTCATATGGTTCCCAAGAAAATGGGAGTCACAGTGGTTAAAAATCAAGAAGGGGAGTTAGTGCTAACAAGAGTTCAAAATAGATAGTGAGTTTGTATTGATTACAGGAAGTTGAACTCTCTTACTAGAAAATATCATTTTCCTCTTCCTTTTATAGACCAAATAATTGAAAGATTAACTAGGAAAACTCATTATTGTTGCCTTGATGGGTTTTCAGGTTTTTTTCCAAATCCCAATAGCGCCAGAGGATCAAGATAAAATGACTTTTACTTGTCTCTTCGGTACATTTGCATATAGAAAAATGCCCTTTGTTCTTTGTAATGCACTGGCCACCTTCCAAAGATGCATGTTAAGTATATTTTTTGACTATATGGAGAAATAAATTGAAGTCTTTATAGTTGACTTCAAAGTTTATGGTAACTCTTTTAACGATTGTCTTGATAATTTAACTAATGTGCTTAAAAGATGCTTAGAATATAACCTTGTTTTAAATTATGAAAAAAATGTCATTTTATGGTTGATAAATGTTTAGTTTTATGTCATATTGTTTCCTCAAAAGAGATTTCGGTTGATAAAGCTAAAATAGATGTTATACGCTCACTTACCCCACAACTGTGAGGGAAATTTGTTCTTTTCTTAGCCATGCAGGATTTTACCGCAGGTTTATTAAGGACTTTTTGAAGATAGCACAACCTTTATGCAATCTACTTCAAAAGGATCAAGACTTTGACTTTAATTCAAAATGCAAGGAGTCCTTTGATTCATTAAAGGAAAAGCTTATTTCAGCTCCAATTGTTCAACAGCCAGATTGGAATTATCCCTTTGAACTTATGTGTGATGCATCGGATACTAGCGTTGGAGCCGTTCTCGGCCAAAAAATAGGGAAAAACCTAGATGTCATAGCCTATGCATTCCAAACTTTGGACTCGGCTCAGAAAAATTATTTGACTACGGAAAAAGAACTTTTTGCTATATTTTCTGCTTTAGAAAAATTTAGATCTGATTTGTTTGGCACTAAAATTACTATTTTTTACCATGCAGCTATAAGGTATTTGATCAGCAAAAAGGAAGCAAAACCAAGGCTTATCCAATGGATCCTACTTTTACAGGAATTTAACTTAGAAATTAAAGACAAAAAGGGATGCGAAAATCTATTAGCGGATCACTTAAGTCAAATTCCCCTTTCCACATCCGACCTAGCACTTAGAGGAGAATTTCCTGAAGAAAAATTGATGGTGGCGCAAAGCATAACTCCATGGTTTGCGGACATGGTTAATTATTTGGCCATATATAAGTTACCATTAGATTTGCCGAGAGCTGAAATCAATCGAATTAAGCGAGAATCCCGATATTATATTTGGGACTATCCTTATTTATGGAAGCACTTCTCGGATCAGGTAATTCGGTGATGTATTTCCGAAAGTGAGGTAAATTCAATTTTACAATGGTCATTTTGGGCCAAATCGTACAGCCCATAAAATTCTTGAATGTGGTTTCTATTGGCCTAACATATTTCAGGATTCTTATCTATTTTGTAAAACTTGTGAAAGAGGTCGACGTACAGGTAATTTAAGCCGTAGGAATGAAATGTCGCTTAATTCTATACAAGTTTGTGAAATTTTTGATGTTTGGGGAATCGACTATATGGGCCATTTTACTTCGTCATTTGGAAATACTTATATTATTTTAGCTGTACATTATGTTTCTAAATGGGTGGAAGATAAGGCTACTCGGAATAATGATGCTAAAACCACAGTTAATTTTTTGAAAAATATTTTTCCAGGTTTGGCACGCCACGGGCTATAATAAGCGACAGAGGAACACATTTCATAAACTGAGTCATCGAGTCACTAATGAAGAAATTTGGAGTAACTCAAAGAATTGATGCAACATACCATCCACAAACAAAAGGACATGCAAAAGTATCAAATCGTGAAATTAAAACAATTCTTGAGAAAATTGTTAAACGAAACAGAAATGATTGGAGTTTAAAATTAACCGATGCACTTTGAGCATATCGAACTGCTTATAAAGGTCTCATTGGGATGTCACCATACCGGCTTGTTTTCGATAAACCATGTCATTTACCAGTTGAGTTAGAACATCGTGCTTATTGGGCCGTTAAACAATATAACATGGACATGGATGTAATTGGTGAAGCTCAGAAATAACTGTTAGCAAGTTGAGAGTTAGTTAGCAAGATTGTTAATTAGTTAGCAGTTAGTTGGAAGTCAGTTAGTATGTTAACTGATGTATTTGAATTGTATATAAATATAGTGTACTGAAATAGTTAATATACTCGAGTTGAGGTATTTTTTCCACACGTGTTTTTTACATGGTATCAGAGGAAAGTTCTAATGTGGCTCGAACTTTTATGTTTTTTGCCTCTTTTTTCCACTAATTCACTTTCTCTTCTTTCTTTGTTTCCATGGAATCGACCCTCTCTACCTTCATTCGTCAGATACGCCTGGGACTGTACTGGTCTCGCATCAGTTGATGAGAATTGAGAATTATAATCTCTGGAGCCGCTCGATTCGTATTGCGCTGCTAGCGAAGAACAAGTTAGGGTTCATCGATGGTGACTATGCTATGAGTGATTTTGCTGAACTCTTACAACCATAGTGCAATCGGTGTAACGCAATCGTTCTTCCATGGATTTTGAACACAGTAAGTGCTGACCTCTTTGCGGGATTGGTATTCGCTTCCGCTGCAGCACTTGTTTGGAAAGATCTGAAGGAACACTTCAGCAAGGTTGATGGGTCACAAATTTTCTTCTTACATCGAGATATTGCACTCTTTACTCAAGGTGATTCATCCATTTCCACCTATTATTCACGGCTGAAATTGCTTTGGGATGAATACAGTGCATTAGTTCCTGTATCTTCCTGTAACTGTGTTGATTCTTCGCAAGCCTTGATCATGCTCTTCAACAACGATTGTTTCAGTTTCTAATGGGGTTGAATGAGACATATTCTGCGATTCGGATCCATATTCTTCTTCTTGATCCGCTCCCTTCAATTAATCAGGCGTATTCGATGGTGGTTCAGGAGGAGTCACAGAGATATTTGTCTTCAGGTGTTTCCCCTCTTTCTGATACGACGGCGATGTACTCCAATTCCTCTACTCCTCGTCGTGGCAAATTTAATGGAGTATGTGACTTTTGTAAAATTCGTGGCCATAAACGCGAGCAGTGTTATCAGCTCAATGGCTTCCCTCCTGAGTTCAAATTCACAAAGGCAAAGAAGTCTTCTTCTGCCATGGTGGCTAACTCTGAACAGAATGATACTCGTTCTGAGTCCTCCCCTGGGACTGCTCCGTTGGCGCCGATGTTTACAATATACTAGTATAACTGATTGCTGGAGCTCCTCAACATGGATGTTCATGATTCTGGTGATGTTGCTGCTGCCAACTTTATAGGTATGATTCATAGTGGTTTACCTACTTCTGAACGTAATTTGATTCCTGGATTCTTGACATTGGTGCTACTGACCATATGTTGTCTAGTTTTGAATGCTTGAGTAATCCTGTTGCATATACCTCATGATTTGTTCATCTCCCGAATGGTAAAACCTTGCTTATAACACATATTGGTTCTTATTGGTTTGATTCTTCTCATTGTTTACAAAATGTGCTATATGTCCCTTCTTTCACTCACAATTTATTATCTATTTCCAAACTGATAGTTGACTTAAATTGTGCTGTTTAGTTTTATCCTGATTTTTGTGTCTTTTAGGATCTCTTCAGTGGCAAGATGCTGGGGATTGGTAAGAAACAAGGGGGCTTGTACGTTCTTCATTCTTTTGGTTCTTTTATTAGTTTTGTTTCTAAGGTTCCTTTCAATGTTAAAACTCATTGTATGTCCTCTATTCATAATAAAACTTCCATTTGGCATTCTCGCTTAGGACATGCTTCTTTTCTCAAATTGCATCATATGTCATTGGGTGACTGTAAATTGGATTCCTCTGTAATTCATTCTTGCTCGATTTTTCTTTTAGCTAAACAAGCTCGGTTGCATTTCCTAATAAGTCAGTCTTGATCTAGTCTCCCTTTTCATCTTAATCATATGGACTTATAGGGTCCATACAGAATATTTCTTATAGTGGTTATAGGTTTTTTATGACGATTGTTGATGATTGTACAAGAATGACCTGGGTCTATTTACTGAAACTAAAGTCTGATGCGATTGTCTCTTTAAAAAAGTTTTTTTCTTTGGCCCATACTCAATTTGAAGCTTCTATAAAAATTATTCGTAGTGATAATGGGTCTGAATTTTTCAGCAAAGATTGTTTGTCTCTTTTCTCTTCCTTTGATGTTGTTCATCAGTCTTCTTGTGTTGATACTCCTTAGCAATATGGGGTAGCTGAAAGGAAGCATAAACATTTATTAGAAGTAGCTCGTGCACTTCGTTTTCAGTCTAGGGTGCCTATTAATTTTTGGGGAGAGTGTGTTTTAGCTGCTTGTTACTTAATGAATAGGCTTCCTTATACTGTTCTTAATTGGAAATCTCCATATGAAATGTTTCATCATAAGCCTCATTCCTTGTTACATTTAAAGGTATTTGGTTGCTTGGGTTATGCTACTGACACTAAGCCTCATGATAATTTTTTTCCTAGAGCTATTCCTTCGGTTTTTATGGGATACTCAGAAACACAAAAGGGTTATTTGATGTTCAGTCTTGTTTCAAAGACATTTTTTTGTTAGAAGAGATGTTAGGTTTCATGAGGATTCCTTTCATTTTCATTCACCTGAGTTGTCATCCAAGCTTTTTCCTTCTCAACCTGTTATACCTGAATCAGAGTTTTTTATCACTGATCTGTCTGTGACAGATATGTCTTCAGCCCATAATAATCCTTCCAATTTATTTTCTCAACAGTCTCAATCTAGTCCTAGTGTTGGTGATCAAGTGTCTCCTACATCTTTCACTTCTCATTATTCTAATGTTCCTATTGATCCGGTTGTTCGGAGGTCTTCCAGAGTGTCCAAGCCTCCATTGTGGTTAAATGAGTATGTTTCTTGCCAATCATCCACTTCTAGCAATTATCCCATCTCAAATCATATTTCTTATTCTCATCTTCCATTTTCCACTCAATCTTTTCTTTCTTCCACTTCTATTATTGAACCTACTAGTTATAATGATGCTATTAAAAATCCTTTATGGGTCATTGCCATGCAAGAGGAGATTCAAGCATTAGAGTTAAACAATACTTGGTCTGTCGTTCCTTTGCCACCAGGTAAGGTTCCCATTGGATGTAAGTGGGTGTATAAGGTCAAGTTTCGATCCAATAGTGAGATTGAGCGTTACAAGGCACGTTTGGTTGCGAAGGGTTACAATCAACACGAAGGTGTGGATTTTGTAGAAACCTTCTCTCCCGTTGCTAAACTTGTCACGGTACGGACAGTTTTGGCGCTTGCCTTATTACAATGTTGGCCATTGTTTCAAATGGATGTACATAATGTATTTCTTTAAGGCAATTTGTTTGAGGAGGTCTATATGTAGCTGCCTCAAGGATTCTGCAGCCAGGGGGAGAACATGGTATGCAGACTGTAGAAGTGTATTTATGGCCTAAAATAAGCTTCTAGGCAATGGAACATGAGGTTGATTGAAGCCTTAGTTTCTGCTGGATATATCCAAAGTAAGTTTGATTGGTCACTTTTTACAAAGAGAGAAGGAACAAATATAGTGGTCATGCTTATATATGTTGATGATCTGTTGATCACTGGAAATAATGTTGCCATGATAGAAGAGTTGAAAGCAATCTTGCATGCTAGTTTCAGGATGAAGGATCTAGGGGAACTTAAGTATTTTCTTGGGTTTGAGATAATTAGGTCTAGTGAAGGAATTTTGTTGAACCAAAGGAAGTATGCACTGGAGTTAATAGAAGAGACAGGGTTAGGAGGTGCTAAACCAGTTTACACTCCTATGAAATATAATATAAAACTTACTTCTGCTGGTTATGATTCCGGTCTGATTGAAAATGGAAAGAAAAGTTAGATGATGAAGTGTTGCAGGGTGATAAAGAAGTTTTCCAGAGATTGATAGGAAGGTTGATCTATCTCACCCAAACAAGACCATATATTACCTTTGTGGTGCATCATTTGAGTCAGTTCATGCAACAAAAAAAAAGGTCACACTTGGAAGCTACTATTCGAGTGGTGAGGTATATTAAAAAGAATCCTGGACAAGGAATTTTGTTGTCATCTGCAGGAGAATGTTAGCTAACAGCCTTTTGTGATGCTGGCTGGGCAGCTTGTTTGATGACAAGGAAATCAGTTACTGGTTTCTGTGTTAAACTAGGAAATTCATTAATCTCTTGGAAGTCAAAAAAGAAAAATACTATAGCAAAGTCATTAGCAGAGGCAGAGTACAGAAGCATGGCGGTGGTAGCACCTGAAATTGTTTGGCTAAGAGGTATGTTATTAGAACTGGGTGTAAAGGATCTCTAACCGGCCAGACTTTACTGTGATAGCAAGGCGGCTCTGCAAATAGCGGCAAACCCAGTCTTTGATGAGAGGACAAAGCATATAGAAATAGACTGCCATTTCATCCGAGAGAAAATACAAGACGGGTGATCAGCGCAGCTTATGTTCCAACAACAAATCAATTAACAGATGTTCTAACCAAAGCCTTAGGAGCTTGACAGCATGAGTATTTAATTTCCAAGTTGGGAGTCAATGATATCTTTGGACTGCCAACTTGAGGAAGAGTGTTAGGAAGTTGAGAGTTAGTTAGCAAGATTGTTAATTAGTTAGCAGTTAGTTGGAAGTCAGTTAGTATGTTAACTGACGTATTTGAATTGTATATAAATGTAGTGTACTGAAATAGTTAATATACTAGAGTTGAGGTATTTTTTCCACACGTGTTTTTTACAATAACACATTCAAGAACTTGATGAAATCTGAAGAAATGCCTATGATAATGCTCGGATATTTAAAGAAAAAACAAAAGAATTTCACGATAGTAGAATTTCTTTTAAAACTTTTTCTGTCGGTTAAAAGGTTTTATTATTTAACTCCAAATTTAAACTTTTTGTAGGAATGCTCAAATCAAAATGGCTCGAACCGTTTACAGTAACTCAAGTATTTCCTCATGGTGTTGTTAAAGTTGATGATAACTAAGGAGTTCGATTTAAAGTTAACAGTCAAAGACTAAAGCCGTATTATGAAAATGCTCCGGTTGGTCTAATCGAAGAAATCAATTTAGAGGAACTCACACTATGAAAAATCAGGTCGTCGAGCTAACGACGTTAAACAAAAGCGCTTGATGGGAGGCAACCCATTTCGTTATATTTTTTATTTTATTTTATTTCGTTTTATTTTTATTTTATTTTTTTAGAAAACTTTATTTTCATTCTATTTATTTATTTTATTTTAATTAATTTTATTTTATTTTTGTCTGAACATATTCAAATTCCGATCGAATATTTCTTACCTTCGCCCGGGCTCATATTGACATGACCATGGTCACAATCGCCACTAGATTGGGGAGTATTCCTTTTCACTCTCTTTGTTTTTAAATTCGACATACGTTTTGGGACATAATGGATTAAGTGGGGGGAAGGATAAAAATGTGTCAAATTTTTCTATGACTTGTTTAATTGTTTCAAATTGAGTTATTCTGATGTTGATATGTTGGGATTGTTGGTTTTTAGTCTTGAATTTTGCATTATACTCTTTCTTCCTTTTGGATTATGACCATATTTTTGATCGAATTTAATTTGCATGATTGGTGATTGATATAGCTGGTGCAATTTTTGTTGAGTGTGTGCCGAACTAATTAGGATCTTGAACTTGTAATCACGATAAATATTGAGACTACATGTTGAACGTAATGTTTTAGTGTGATAGGGGAACCTAGGATAAACCCACTCTTCCCAAAAAGTCTGCCCGTTTATATATCCACTAGTGAACCACATTTGATCTTATTTCCCTTTCTTTATTTTACACCTCATAATTAAACCTGAAACCTTTCTTTTTATATTTCCTCTCTTTTCACACCCTTGCCGAGACTTGAGATCTTGTATCATTGTTGTTCCACGAAAAAAAAATGTTTCCAAAACAACCCAAAAAACAAGTTGTTCACTGTTTCGAGCAAAAAAAAAAAGATCCTTTGTTTGAAAAAAACAAAAAAAGGAAGGAAAAATCAATTGCTTCAATTTTCTTTCAACTATTCTTTTACTTTGTTTTGTTCTTCATTATGCCTCATGTTAATTCGTGGATTTTCTTAATTATTTTGATCTCTTTTTTCGATATTTTAAACCTTTCTTTTCGGCCTTTTCCTACCCTAACCTAAGCCCCGTTACACCTTGTTTAAAGACCCCTTGATTATTTTATTATGTTCATTTTTCGTAGTGGAGACTTGATTGGATTCCAAGCCTATGGTAATATTTTGGTTAGTTTCGTTTTGAGCGATTCCATTTACCCCAAACACTTTGAGCGGATATGTGTGAATATTTGTGAGGTATTTAGTTATGTTTCATTTAAGTTGGTAATTAATTGAGATATCTTGCTTACTTTAAATTTTCATGGTTGTACCTTTGCTTGATTGTTACTTGAATTCGGCAAATATCATGGACTTAGTTCGATTGGAAGTTTGAGGAATAAATTGAAATTGAAGATGACAACTTGTGATTTAGATGTATTAATTGATGAATGCTCGAGGACAAGCATTGAATAAGTGAGAGGGAATTTGATAAGTGCAAAATTTAGTTAATATTTTTCTTTTAAATTACTCCTTAATCATTGGTTTTTGTGGTTTAATTGTTTGTTTTGATTCATTTTCTGTGTAGGACGTCAAATTCTGGAAATTGCACAAAAGGGACAGAATTCTACAGTTTTTTTATTTTTGAAATCAAAGCTGGCTGGAATTCGGATTTGAATTAAACTCAAGTTTAGGATAATATTTTAAGCATTATATTTTATCTTTGTATTTTAGTTTAAATAGGTTTTAGTATTTTAATTAAGTTTTAGGGTATTATTTTTATATTTTATCTTTGTTTTAGGTATTTTAGTTTAAATAGGTTTTAGTATTTTAATTAGGATTTAGAATATTATTTTAAATATTATTATTTTAGGTATTTTAGTTTAAATAGTTTTAAGTGTATTAATTATGATTTAAGATGTTTTAGCTTGTTTTTAGGAATTTGAAGGCTATAAATACCCTCTCAGAGTAAGCTAACAAACATATCCCTCTCATCTGAGAATAAAATCTTTTTTCTCTCTCTAGCTTTCTCTCTATTTTTCGCATACTTTTCAATTATGCTAAGTACGACATTGGTCATGCTTAGCTAATTTTCTTTCAAGCCGAAGACTAACGCGAATGCTCAATTCCAAATGTGAGAATTTTAAGGTACTTAAATCGCTTCGTATTGTTCTCTATTTTCTGAGCTTAATTTTCAAATCAAAAGGATTTTGACATTGGTCCGGATATTGTTATGGTTAACGTTTGAAGAAGGATTTGCTTATTGAAGCGTATTCAACTTCCAGAGAACACACTTAGCAAAATTGTTTACTAAGAGGAAACTGAGATCAGAATCAGTTATTGTTGAATAGACACAATCCGAGTTGGCAGCGAAGAATTGTCCTTGTAAGCTGACGTGAATCTTGAAGTAAAAATCTATTTCAATGATCTGAGGAATCTGAGGCGAAGCTGAAGTCTGAGGTTGCTTTCAGCATAAGTTTTCTTTATCTTTATTTAATTAGTTTATTTATTTGTTTATTTAATTTTTATCTCATTATACTTCATTAAATAATTTAAAACCCTCTTTTATCTTTATTACTATTTTTCAAATAATTATTTATTATTTTATTATTTCCCCTTTTTTATTTTATTCTATCTTTTCAATTTCATTTGGAATTCTATCTTCATCTAAAATCAAGAAAGAGTTTTACTAAATCAGAAACACCACAGTCCCTGTGGATCGATCCTACTTCTATATACTACTTTTCCTTTCTATTTAATTAAGAAGCTGGAATTCTTTTGATAGTAAAACAACGGTTATCAATCTTGAACAATAGATCAAAGGGGTTTATTGATGTCTGATTGACCTAAATTTTGGACTGTAGATCTCTCTTAAATTTAAGAAGGGATCTGATTGCACTAAGTATTTTTGATTTAAGGGTTAAAGGTGGAGCTATGAAATTTTTTAAGGCCTCTCTTATTTTGATGAAAGGATACAAATAGTATTTCAAGTTTTATATCCTACAATGTTCAACAGTTTTAGACAATGCATCTTATATTTTCTGTTTTATATCAAATGATGTCATAATTAGTGAAAACATTTTGACTAAATAAAAAAAAGAGGATTTCTTATTGAACAAGATAGTCGTCGGAATAACGATTTAGTGATGCATAAAAGAGTTCAATTTCATGGACATAACAAATTTAAAGATCATAAAATATTTCAATTCACCATAAGGATAAATAACGTAAAAAAATATAATTGTCATTGATGATTTGAATAACGTTGTGCATGATATTACTCACGGTGATACCATTGAAAGCAAAGTTGGCACTTATGATTACCTTACTGACGTGAAGACAAAATTACCTTGTACATTCAAGCTTGGTCAAGCCTTGGATCCAATTGAGAGTCACTGTTGAGTAATACCCTTTAATGGGTTTTATGAAAGAATGAGAGAACTTATTCGTCAAGGTAAAGAGTTGATTTTTTTTTAGTTTGAGTTTTCATCAAATATGAGATTTTATCTTGAAATTCGTGCACTTTCAAAATTTGTTTTAAGATAGAGATTGTTGGAGTTTGACCTGATATGACTTATATTGATGAAAGATATAAAAGTAAAAGAAAATTAAGAAATGAATGAAACCTAGTTTGACTAAAAGTAGGAAGCATGTTATTTTTATGTTGATTAAAAGTAAAAAACTAAATTCGAGTATATTTCTACTAAATAATTTTTTTGTAATTAAGTAATTATACTTATAAATAGATACATAGATTATGATTAGCACTCAAGTTCTTTAATAAGAATTTCTCACGTATTTTACTGTTTCGATATAAGTAAAAAATTCTACTTTTTTACCTTTAATTTTTCTCGAAAAAAGTTTTATAAATAAAATCTTAGGGTCTATTTTGTGATCACTATGTTTACTGTTACCTTTTAATAATAAGCATAGATGTCATATCCTATATGAAGTTTTGAATAGACTTTATTGTCCTTGTATATTAAATCTTACGAGTGAGATGTCCATAAATTTATCTTGATCAATTATGCTTATAATAATTTAGATATGTATATGTAATGGTAACTATGATTATACTTATAATTTGCCATGGCAATAAGAAATTAGCATCATAAAATATGAAACTTTATTCAATTGTAGATCTTGAAAGATTAAATTAACATAGATGTTATTTAATTCTTCACTGTTTTCATTTTGTACGATTTTTTGAAATCCAGTCTAGACTGCTTAAAAAACATGGTTAGATAATTCTGAAAACTTCAAAGAACATTTTCAAGTAATTTAAGCATACAGCTGTCTATAATGAGTAAAATAATACAGTATGAACCAAATCATTTGAAAACTTCTCTTGTTGAAAAGCCTTTACCTGCTACTGCTTGTTAGGGAAAATAGAGACCAAATCAATGGTTTCAATCTATAAATACCCATGCTCATCTTGCAAAGTTTTCCACCCTTCTCCAAAGCATTAATATCAAATAAGCAGCCGTGTTATAATGAAAGGAATCCACTCTATATTGGTTGCATACGCCCTCTTGGGCTTTGCTTGCTTCTTGGCCTTGGCGTTTGACCCCAGTCCTCTCCAGGACTTCTGTGGGGCTATCGATGACCCGAAGAATGGGGGTAGGCTCATGATGCTAGTAATACTCTCAATAATTATGTATCGGATGATATATATTAAATAACAAGTCTTTTGTGTAGTGTTTGTTAATGGGAAGCCCTACAAGGACCTAAACTTGCTGTGGTAGAAGAATTCTTCCATTCAGGCCTCAACAATCTCGGAAACACATTGAATCAAGTTGGATCGAATGTAACTACAGTAAATGTTGATCAAATTCCAGGACTCAAGACTGTTGAGAATTAAGCAATGCCAGTTGGAAATCTTGCCAGCTGGATCTGTTAGCTGCTAGTTTTGATAACTGATTCTGTTTTGATTAGTTAGGTGGTTAAGCCAACTGTCCGTTAATGAGTTAAACTTTCAGTGTTAACTCGTGAAAGGAGCAATCAGCTTGGCTATATTAACAGGTCATTTGACCAAGGGCTATAGATGATCTTTTAGCCTACATTTTGTTTTCTCAATGCTTTAATTCCATGATTTCTTTTTCAAAATATTGTTCACTTAGTTTCAGCATGGTATCAGATGTCTAGCGATCCAATTTCCAGTGGTTCTATGGTGATCTGTCTTTGATGATTATGCCTTCTGCTCATCATGCTTGAATAATTTGTTGCGGTTAAAGCTGCATCAGAAGGTAGCAGCACTGCTACAACCAATAATCGGATGGTGGAGACGCCATTCATGAATAAGTATGTTAATGTTCGCCTAGTTGACAACAACTTCCTTGTTTGGAAACAACAAGTTCTCCTTATGATTCAAGGACACGAGTTGGAACATCTGCTGGATGAATCGCTACCGATTCCTCTTCAAACTGTTGTCGATGAATCTAGTGAATTAATAGTGAATCCGGCGTTTCGGTGTCATAAAAAACATGATAGTTCATTGGCATCATGGCTTCTTTCAACAATCAGTCCTTCCATTCTTCCTCAGCTTGTAGGAGCGCATACCTTTGCTAAGATCTGGAATACAGTTCTTAGCATGTTCTCGAAGCTCTCCACTACAAAGATTATGAGCCTCCATGGAAGACTCGGGTCTCTTAAAAAAGGAGACCTATCTGTGCGCGAATTTTCCACACAAATCAAGGAGATTTTTGACTTTCTTACGACGAGTGGAAGCCCAGTTTCTGAGATTGATCAAATTATTACGTTGCTCAATGGATTACCAGGTGATTTTAAACCGTTTGTTGCTGCCATAACAGTGAGTCGTGAACCTTATACATTTGACACTCTAACTTCGGTTCTCATTGATGCTGAATCAAGGATTGGTGACCTTATGAAGTCGTCGGTCAGCATAAACTTGACCAGTCATAACAATTACAATGGAGGAAATACTAATGGTAATCGTGATAGGTATTACACTAATAATAGATCGAATGATACTCGAGAAAAAACTCAGAACATGAATAAGTATAAGGGCAGACCTAGACATCAATGTCAATTATGTGGGAAGATTGGTCATTTAGTGAATAGGTGTTGGCATCACTTTGATGAGAACTTTAAAGGAGTAGCCTCCAGGCAGTCCAGAGATACCAATGAGATGCAGGCCCACGTATGTAAATATGATGCTAATGATTCGTCTTATAATCTATTTGTTCACACAGCTGCAGGTGGTGAGGTGGTTACTGCATATGCCACTACTGACACTGTGCAAATTAACTCTCTCATTGCTAAAGGAGTATTGTCTGCTGCTGATAAGTGGTATCCCGACTCAGGTACTACTCACCATGTGAGCAACGACAAAGCTGCTGCATCTTTGGGTCGACCATACTCAGGAAAAGGTAAGGTTTACCTTGGTGATGGTTCCACTTTACCCATCTCACATATAAGTAATGTGCCATTGACTGCCAATATATGCGACTTACAGTTAAATAATGTCTTGTGCGTCCCAAAAAATAACTAGGAATTTGTTGTCTGTTTCTAAACTTACACAAGACAACAATGTATATCTTGAGTTTCACTCGGACAAGTGTTTTGTGAAGGATGAAGGAACTGGCCGAATCCAGTTGGAAGGAAAACTGGAAAATGGGCTGTATTACTTTAATAAAATTGCTCGAATGGATGGCATGCTTCATCAGGTTACTGCTTATGCTGAAGAAAAAGACGTTAAGTCCAATAAAAGTTTTTGGTTATGGCTTCGACGGTTGGGACACCCTGTAACACCCATAACCCGTATAATTATACCTATACAAATTATAGATGTTATCCGAATTTCTAAAAACCATTATACGATTCAAAAGCGATTTAAAATTTATTTTCTTAAAATAGTAAATAATATTATAAAAATACCATGTCATATAAATCATGTTTCGTTGTAACTAATTTAATTCAAAAAATTTATTTTATATGAATAGTGAATAGTGCCGTGAACAGTAACAGTGAATAGTGGGGGAATCGATTCCCTGTAGTAGGGGAATCGGTTCCCCTTTTAGATTCTATAAATTTTCCAAAACGCGGTTACTGTAGCAATGAACAGTAACTGCTACAGTAACTGTGAAAATACATATAAGTTTATAAAATTCCATTTTCTTGTTTCTAATTTTTTTTCAGCAAAGCAAATAAAACATAATAATTACATGCAACTAATTAAATCTACATTACATTTTAGGATGTCTTACTGATAAAGAAATATACTTCTTGATGTTTGATGTTGCCTTGAACTCTCTATTCTTCTACAGGCTTTTTACCTACGCGTGAAAATCATCACACGCTAAGTATATACTTAGTGAGGCAATTAAAACAATAAATAGTGCAATACAATTCATGCGTAATTTCATTATAAAAACCAAATACCTTAAAATCGTATTATCAGCATACCCAATATTTTACCAAGATCAAAATACTGTAATTGAGTATAAAATTCCTTACCAATATACTTGCCATTATTTCCTTAAGCTCGTAAGCTAAATTTTATGCTCACCATTTATTAACCAATCATCTATAAAACCATAGACAATAGCCCAATATACAACCCTGAGGACCATGGGTATTCGAGTAATATTTGCACCATAGTGCTACACATAAGGTCGTGCCCACCATATACACCGAAGTGTATTACACATAAGGTCGTGCCCACCATATACACCGTAATGTGTTATAAACCTGCAGCTGCTATACTCTATGGCATGCCAACTATACCCTGTCCTTCAATGACTTACTTGGGCATATAGTCTATTTTATTCGATCCATCATGGCAAAGTATATTATCATAATTTAATATTGGGCAGTTCATACCCGAAATAATATTCATGGTAAAATATCACATTTTCAAAAAATCAAAGCATTATAATTTCATACTATAACATATCAATGTCATATCAATTTATAAAAATATGATATAATATCATGCTGATAAAACAAGGTCGACTTATCGCAAGTCTTCCTGATGATGTATAAAACATCTGTATAATTTCATGCATGTATTGCACTCACCTTGACACTTTATAATTTTCCAAAATAAGCCTCACTATTGTCCATAATAACCCTTTTCTTTTATACTTGAGTCGTTTTGAACACTGAGTAAATCATAATCTGTACAACATATAGATTTATACTTATATATGTTAGTATTGTACTAACATAAATGTATATCCAAAATATATTCCACAATCATGCTTCAAACTATTCACCACAAAATACTTTAACATTTATTAATTCTTTTTGGTATTGGAACCAACTTTTCCAATTTACTCAAAATGGTCTTTCACCATTTTATCACCTAAATCATTAATATCAAAAATTCCAATATAGCACATCAATTATATAACACTTAAACAACAATCCCTCAATTTTTCTAGAATTTACAAATCGATCTCTAACTTTTCAAAACTTACAAAATGATCCCCAATTTTTCTAAGGCTTGTATAATATTTCCTTCATCATTTCCAACTCATATATAAATTTTCCATAATTTTTCTCACTCAAACAAATCCATGATCAAAACTCATAGAACAATTTCTCAAAAGATCAAACATGTTCTAATCATCACACATGCTTGAATATGAATCTACTACCTCACAAACATCAAAATCCATCATCAATTTCATGATCCCTTTTTATGAACACAAACCCTTAAATTTAGGATCTTTGAACACCAACAAGATTACCATTCCATATTGGTACCAAAAGATAGAGTTTTTTTCATACAACCATTTTCTATTTACAACTTACACAAAATATTGAATCAAATTGCTTGAAAATGGAGTTGGAATTTTCTCTTACCTTTGGAGAAACCCACGACTGATTTTGGGAGAAGAAGATGAACAATTGAAATGATATGTTGGGTGCATATCGTAATATTTTACATTATAATTCCACTTAAATGAATATAATATTCACTTAATTGGGATAAGACCAATTTACCCTTAATGAATCTTCTTATTTACCATAAAACCATGACAACTCATCCTTATCATAATTCAAAGTCAAAGATGAATATTTTGACTTTAAATTTCCGAATTTTCCCATTAACTTTCAAAACTTGCATTTTAGTCACTAAATTCCACTGTTTCGATTAAATCTGAAAATTTCCATATTTTCAGACCAAATTTATCTGATCCAAAATATTAAAATAACACTCCCAACTACTTTATAACATCCTTCAATTTTTTGTAAGATTTCAATTAAATCTGAAACTACGGATTCCTTACCGGTTTAACCATTTCTAATTTTTCTTTACCAAATTCCAAATTCAAAATATAATTCCATAAAACCCCACTCTCAATAGTAAACTATCTTTTTAGGAAATAAAATTCTTTTCAAGAACTTTACCACTTAATTTCCTAAAATTTCTTCCAAGTTTTATACTTTAACTATCAAGCTTTCAAAATTTACATTTTGGTCACTAACCAAAATTTGGGGTATTACACACCCTGCATCAAAAATCCTATCCTCGCTCTTTCATGTTGAGGATGTTGTTAATAATAACAATGAAATATGTGTTGTATGTCAGTTAGGAAAAAAGTCATAGGTTTCCTTTCTTGCAATCTGATACAGTCTATAGTCGCTTGTTTGAGATGGTAGAAAATGATGTATGGGGTCCAGCACTGTTCGCGTGTTGTGAGTACTATAAAATATACGCAAATAATGTGCAAGTATACACAATCGCTCAAGTAATATAATGATGAGTGAGTATCGTCTCCACAGGGATTGGGTGAAATCATAAAAGTCTAACCAAAGCAATGCAATATTCTATCGAAGTATAGTTAGTCTTGATATATACAAATGTCACGGTAATGGATATGTGTATGCTGGTGGATGCGGATTGATGGTGTGATGGTGTAGCAAATGGAAATGCAGTGGCAATGATGGATGTTTAATGTTGAGTATGGTGAAATGTCAAGGCAATGAAAAATGGTAAAAACAGTAAATAAAAAGATAAATAAAATAAGAAGAAAATAATCCTCACGTGACAAGCTTCCAATGAAATGAATGGTAAGGATTGGTCTAAGGTTACTAAACTTATTTCTCAAGTATATTTAAGCTATCTTGTCTTTACTTACTCGACAGGGCTTTCCTAAGGTGTTCAAAAGAACCTAACAGAATAGGATTCCAAGGCATCTGCTCTCACTCAACGATGTTGGACAGCCTACCCTATTGATAAAGACACCCTTTTAGTCGTTGAAATCTTATCCTAGTCTCTTCCGAGATCTAAGGGATTAAGTTATAATATTCCTAGACCGGTTAAAGCCCCTTGAAAATACCATAACCCATTGCTTATGAGGATCTTATCTTGCGTTTCTTCTGAATACTTACAAGTATTTTTAGCTTAGGATTCTTCCGAATACCTAACCTTCATCTAAGAGATGGACATTTCCATGCCTCTTACAAGCCTAGATGGTGAAGCATTCATAAGCAAAGCAAATAAAGAACCAAAATAAACTTAAATATACTATTGAAAACAAAGTTCAAACAACCATTCAACCAACCACCACCAAATAAGTTAGTTCATGGTGGGGTTCTAAATATCCAAACACAAAGTCATGAAAATATTCGTTCCAACAACCCACAAAATAATATAAAAATAGCAGCAAAAAGGGAAGTGAGAAGAAGCCTTTGACGCTCCACCGGAGGTCTCCTCTCGGCCACCACGAACCACCTAGCTCGTTAGCTTCTTCCGGCGCCTAGCTTGCCACTCTTTGGAGCTTAATCAATGGAGGAATATTCTAAGGAAAAAAGAAAGGAAAAGTGAAAATAAAAATATGATTTTTTTGCTCTATGCGTGTGCTCACCGTCCTATCCTTTTTTCTCTCTCATGAGGTATCATATATAATAAAAATATCTAGGGGTAATGATGAGGTTGTTGGGTGCAAAATACCCCTCATACCCTTAGAATCATATGTTGTGCATGAATCTTATCCTCCAAGTGGCAGTGGTCCATTGGCAGCTCTGGCAGGCAGTTACAGCAGTCCTTCACGTGCAGAGACAGCTGTCCAGTGGCAGCTGTCCTTATGCAGAAATATGTTTTTGTCTTTTTCTGCGCCAGAAATGCCAAGGCATTTCAATCTGCTTTAGCAACGTGCGATGCCGCGACATTACTTCCCAAAGAGTCCTTTTTCTTGCTATTCCCTGCACACCATGGACAAACTGCACCTTTCCCTCAAACAGCACCATTAAGAAATAAAATAGCACAACCACCACAAATGCAACTATATGAAACTACATGATCCTAAAATGACTAAAATGAGCTTTTAAACAAACAATAACTTAAGTGAAAAAGGCTTTAAAAGTAGCCTTTTTAGGAAGTTAACACACCCCCAAACTTAAGCTATTGCTTGTTCTCAAGCAATGGATAGCAGTTACATAAGCATAATGTCATGGCAAAACTCGATAGTAAGACAGTAGGACAAAATTGAATTTCATCCCTCAGAACGATAGGCTTCAACATGCTAGACTTATCAAGAATTCAAGTACTTTTCCCTAGGTCAAAATCATTTGTGATAGTGTGTGTGCGTGATTGTATCCAATCTATACTTAGCGAATTTAGACAATTTCTAATCAAGTCCCCTAGTTTTTGTCAAGGCATTTACTTATCATTAAGCACATTTTTACTCCCTTTTCTTTGATTTTTTTTTATTATGCTTTTACGAAGGGAGTCAGCTCATCACAGCTACTCTCCCACACTCTAGATGAAAGGGAGCATACCTTCCATCCCCGAGCTAGTTAAGTAGAGTCATCCCGTGACTTCTTTCATTCACTCATATGCACAAGGCTTCCATTTATTAAAGAAAGTTCCTGGAAATGCCACGGCAAAGAGGAGTGTCCCTCTACAGCTATGCTTAAGCATTTATTCACAGTTTCATTTCTAAGGGAGTTTGTTTTTTATTTTTCTTTTAAACACCATACTATATTTCAATGCCAAGACTAACTAAAGTTCCTTCATAAAAATTTCCTAAATTTTCTAAGTATAGAAAACATACAAATCGTGTAAATATTTTTCACAAAGCATCAAGACCTAGAGTGAGTTCTATCATTCTCAACAGTCATTTACATTTAGATTCTAGCCTAACAAAATTATCATCATCGGGTATCCTCAAAATATTTCATCTACTGTCCTACCATTTACTGATGCCATGGCATAATACTATGCTATCATGCATATGACCTACCAAGAACAATACCTCCCCCAAACTTAAGGGAAGCATTGTCCTCAATGCTTTAAAGAGAACTAAACTAACTATAAACTATATGTTATGCAATGAAATGCAATTAAATGAAAATGGATGCAAGAGAGGTACCTCAATGTTTACGTGGTGGTGGTGCTTTGGAGGTGCTAGCAGCTCCTCGTCGGGTGCGGTTTTGGATAGGTGTTGGGCTGGACTCGGAAGAAGTGGAGTAATAGTGCGTAATGCGTCCAGCCGTGGTCTTGGTGCGGCAACCACTACGTTGTGCATGAGAAGGATTGGGTGCTGGGATGGGGCTGGGTGTTTCTTCGACAGGGACAGTGGGCGGATATTCAGGAGTCTCAGACCGGTGTGTATCAGGAGTAGGGTCAGCACCAGGAGGATCGGGTGCATCGCGCTCAGGCTTTGGAGATGCCTCGGCATTGAATGCCGGTAGAATTTCGTCTGGGAAACCAGGAAAATTTCGTTGACCGTGGGGAATGATTTCTTGAAAGAATGATTCCACCACAGCATCTCTATGCTTCACATATCCAAAGAAATTACGGATGTCACCGTGTAAGGCATGCAGTTGAGCTTGAGTCTTCGTCACAGCTTCCTCGAGAGCAAGTAACCTTGTCTCAGCATGCGATTCTGTAGCACCTGCAGATTGCTCATGAACAGGGTCGTTAGACTTGAGATTTTCAATTCCCAACAACAGTGGAAGTCTAGCCCTAGTGATGCCCGATAATCCAGGTAAAATTTCATCAAAAGCATTTTCCTCAACCTTTTTCTTACGACATAAAGCGGTAATTAAATTAGGAAACACCAAAGCACTTGCCTTTTTACCCAAACAGTCGTGAACTTGCTGAACAATGATACGACCCACATCGATCGGACGGGATACCATTATAGAATGTAAAAGTAATAAGCGTGAAAGTGATACCGTAGTGTTGTGGGAAGTGGGCATTAGTTTATGCTTGAGAAAGTGATTCCATAACTTTGCGCGCGACTGAAGACATTCTCGGTTGACCGAGTATCGGCTCGTCTGGCGACCATTCCACTAAGTTTTTTTGAAACAAAGGTCCTCTAAGACCCCATCGTATGTGTTGCTATCGGCTTCCTCTTCGAACGTGGCATGGTTATCCACAACATCCTGCAAATGAAAATAACGATTAATAGCAGTGGATGTAAAACGAATTTACTTACCTCGAATGAAGATGGAGTGTTGATTGGGCTTGGAAATGTTCGCATAGAACTCCTTAACTAATGAGGCGTTCACCGAACCAGGATGACGGACAAACTTCTGCCATTTGAGCGGCGTCACAATGTCCATAACATCGGGTCCAAAACCACTATCAATTTCCTCGGTAAAAATAAATCCCAACTCAAAAAAGAGTTTTCGATTCTTGAAGTTTTGGAATCGAGCCTTAGCCTCATCGTTCTCAAACTGTTGCCAAGCGGTCGTGTCGGTTGGAGCCGGTCTTGAGCGCACCATTTTCAGTGTTTTTGATGTAAAAAAAATGAAAAAGGAAGAAGCTTTTGAAAGCTTTAAAAACTTGGATGTATTTCGGCTATGGAGAAATAACAAAGAAAAAAGATGAATGAAAGAAACAGAAAAGGTAAAAGTTAAAATGAAAGAGAAAAATTAATAATTAAAGATAAAAGAAAAAGTTAAAAATTTGGGAGGGAAAAGGGGTGATAGGAAGGTTAAGAGAGAAATTAGTGGGTGGGGGTTGTGCGTGTATGGGGAAGGAAAAACTGCCAAAAAGCGATAATGTTGACGGGACAAAAACTGTGGAAAGAGAAAAGTAAATGTCAAAAATTAAATTAAATAAAAAGAAACAAATCAAAAGAATATATCTCCAAGTAATGCTTTTTCCTTTCCTCCCTTTGGTAACCGCTGCTTGTACGGTTTGCAGCAATGTGGTCCCAACAAATCAGATCAAAAATTAATTACAAAATAAAATAAAATAAAACTAAAGAAAAAAAACTTGAATGTTAAATTTTATTTATGCACAGACACAAATTCAATGCCGAGGCATCGAATTTTGGTTCTCCTCTGGGCACGCTTCAGTATCGTGCAGCCGTAACACGTCCTTGTTGTGCGGTGGTGGAATTCCATTGTAGGATTTCAGACGCTGGCCATTGACCTTGAAGATCTTCCCATTGTCTATTCTCTTGATGTCAACATCTCTATGGGGATAGACATAATGCACCTCAAATGGCCCTGACCATCGAGATTTTAGCTTCCCAGGAAAGAGTTTAAGTCTGGAGTTGTAAAGCAAGACTTGTTGCCCCACATGAAAATGCCGTGGCATCAGTTTTTGGTCATGCCACTTCTTGGTTTTCTCCTTGTATATCCGAGCATTCTCATATGCTTGTGCTCTAAACTCTTCCATTTCATTAAGTTCTAATAATCTTTGCTCCCTAGCTAGTTGAGCATCGAAATTCAATCGCTTGATAGCCCAATAAGCTTTATGTTCAAGCTCAACCGGGAGATGACAAGCTTTACCATACAATAACTTGAAGGGTGACATCCCCAAAGGAGTTTTGAATGCTGTTCTGTATGCCCAAAGTGCTTCATCCAACTTTGGGTACCAATCATTTCGCTTTGGGTTCACCACTTTCTCTAAAATCTGCTTGATCTCTCGATTAGATATCTCAGCTTGGCCATTTGTCTGCGGATGATATGCCGTGGCAATCTTGTGTCGAACTCCATATCTCAGCAATGCCTTGGCAATCAACTTGTTATCAAAATGGGTTCCTTTATCACTGATGATAGCACGAGGTACTCCAAACCGAGTGAAAATATACTTGTGCAAAAACTTGAGTACGGTCTTGGAGTCATTCTTTGAAGTTGCTATTGCTTCCACCCACTTTGACACATAATCCACAACAAGCAATATATATAATTTTCCTTTAGAAGATGGGAATGGTCCCATGAAATCAATTCCCCACACATCAAACAGCTCTATCTCCAAAATATTTTGCAGCGGCATCTCATGTCGTCTGGAGATGTTTCCAGTCCGTTGGCATCTAGCATATCCTTTGTAAAATGCTTGGGCATCTCTAAACAAAGTTGGCCAGTAAAAGCTTGATTGCAGGACCTTAGCAGCAGTCCTTGCTCCACCAAAATGGCCTCCACTTGGGGCCGAATGACAATGGTACAAAATATCACTTTGCTCCTCTTCAGGTACACATCGTCTAATGAGCTGATCGGCACAATGTTTGAACAGATATGGCTCATCCCAAAAATAGTGCCTTGCATCGTGCTTGAACTTCTTTTTAGCCTGACTATTCAAATCAAAAGGCACAATTCCACTAACAAGAAAATTAACAAGGTCAGCGTACCACGGGATTGCCGTGGCATATAAAATTTTCTCATCAGGAAATTCCTCTTGGATATCTACAGTGTCATGGCATTCAGAATTGTTCTCTAGCCTAGATAAGTGATCAGTAATTTGATTTTCAGTTCCTTTTCTATCTACCACCTCTAATTCAAATTCTTACAAAAGTAAGATCCACCTAATAAGTCTAGGCTTAGCATCCTTTTTGTTCACTAAGTATTTTATAGCCGAATGATCAGTGTGAACAATAACTTTAATGCCTATTAGGTAAGGTCTAAATTTATCAAAAGCAAATACTACGGCAAGTAATTCTTTCTCAGTGGTGGTGTAGTTCAATTGTACTTCATTTAAAGTGCGGCTAGAGTAATAAATAACATGAAAGATTTTACCTCGGCGTTGCCCCAAAACAGCTCCTACGGCATAATCGCTTGCATCACACATCATCTTAAATGGTGATGTCCAGTCGGGAGGGACTACAATGGGTGCCGAGATCAGTTGTCGCTTTAGCTCAGTAAACGCGCCGAGGCATTATTCGTCAAACAAAAAGGGTTGGTTTTGTTGAAGCAATGTGCACAAGGGTTTAGAAATCTTGGAGAAATCTTTGATAAACCTTCTATAGAATCCAGCATGTCCAAGAAAACTTCTTATTCCCTTGACCGAAGTTGGTGGTGGCAACTTTTCAATCACTTCAATCTTTGCCTTGTCTACCTCAATACCCTTGTGTGAAATTTTGTGGCCTAATACAATGCCTTCAGTCACCATGAAGTGACATTTTTCCCAGTTTAAGACCAACTCAGCCTCCTCGCATCTCTTGAGAACTTTTGCTAAATTATCGAGGCATCGTTCAGAATCATCCCCACAAACAGAAAAATCATCCATGAAGATCTCCAGAAAGTCCTTAACCATATCTGAAAATATAGTATGCATACAGCGCTGAAACATTGTCGGGGCATTACAGAGTCCAAAAGGCATCCTCCTAAAGGCAAAAGTGCCATAGGGACAAGTAAATGTAGTCTTCTCCTGGTCCTCTGGTGTGATGGTGTACCCCGAGTACCCATCCAAAAAGCAATAGAATGCTTTGCCGGCCAATCGATCCAACATTTGGTCGATGAAAGGTAGAGGAAAGTGGTCCTTCTTCGTAGCTTTGTTGAGTTTTCTATAGTCCATACATATCCTCCATCCGGTCACAGTGCGAGTGGGTAATAGCTCATTATCCTCATTCGTAACCACCGTCGTGCCTCCTTTCTTCGGAACACATTGGACAAGGCTCACCCATAAGCTATTGGAGATAGGGTAGATCACTCCAGCATCAAGCCATTTCATAATTTCTTTCATCACCACTTGCTTCATAACAGGGTTGAGTCTTCTTTGTGGTTCAATTGAATTGTCGTGGCAATCTTCTAGCAGAATCTTGTGCATGCAGATCGTGGGACTAATGCCTTTCAAATCGGCCATAGTCCAACCAATTGCTTTCTTATGCTGCATCAAAAGACTTAACAAACTTTGCTCTTGGTTAGCAGTAAGGTTAGCGGAAATAATCACCGGTAAAGTCTCATTGCTACCTAAGTAAACATATTTAAGATGCCCTGGCAAAGTCTTAAGCTCTAGATTGGGTGCATGCAATAATGAAGGCTTAGGAGAAATGAATTCATCAAAATTCAGAGGTTCAAAATTCATACCTGATCTAACTTGTACTAAGCTAGATTGCTCCTCCAAAATTCGAAAGTCGTCGGACTCCACTAAGCTTTCATCATCCACCCAATATTCATTTTCTGCTAGCTGAATGAAGTTGTTCTGGCAAAGATGTTAAGTCTATTCTTCAATCACTGAGTTCAATTCAGAAATGCCTTGGCATTCTTTAGTGTCATCAACATATTTGAGCGTTCTAAAAATATTGACAGTCACACACTGATCAACCACTCTCATGGTGAGTTCACATTTTTCATAATCTATCAAGATACGTCCAGTGGCTAGGAAAGGTCTTTCCAGAATGATTGGTGCCTTGGCATCAACTTCGCAGTCCAGAATTAAGAAGGTGGGTCTTGCTATGGGATTTGTTGACTCTCCCTTCAGGTTTAACATGGGATTTGTCGGCAAGTTGTAAAATAAATGAGGTGGGTCTTGCATCTCCTATGCCAAGCTTCAAGAATATCGATTTCGGCATTAAGTTGACACTTGAACCAAGATCACATAAAGCCTTTCCAAAAAAATTAGCTCCAATTGAACAAGGAATAATGAAGCTGCCCGGATCATTTCTCTTTGGCGGCAACTTACTCAATGAAGAACAAAATTCTTTTGCCGTGGCAACAGTCTCTACTTTCCTCTTCTTGGTACAGATGTCCTTCAGAAATTTGGCATACATCGGCATCTGTTCAACAGCTTCCAATAGAGGTATATTGATATGGAGCTGATCAAGAATGTCTACGAACTTCTTGAACTGAACTTCATCATTGTGCTTCTTCAATCTTTGCGGGAAGGGTGGGGGAGGTCTAGCTTCCTTAGCTGTAGGAATAGAATTTTCTTTTGCCTTGGCATCATAATATGGTACCTTGGCAGAATCCTCCTCCTTGTCCTTCTCAGAAACTCTAGCATCTTGTAATTCAGCTTCAGTAGTGGGACTAGAATCATCTTGTTGTGGCCCACTATCCTTGACTTGTCGATTGATTTGTGTTCCACTCCTAATAGTTAACACATTGCAATGTTCTTTTCCAGGCCCTTTAGTGACTTCAGTATCACTTGGTAAATGTCCTTGCTGACGCTCTTGCAATGCCGTAGCAATCTGACCAACTTGACCTTCCAAAGCTCTCAGAGACGAGCTATGGCTTTGAAGTAAGGTGCCTTGACTATGAAGTAAAGCTCCTTGATTCTTAATTGAAGTAGAATGGTCTTGCAGTATTGTCTTCATAGTATATATGAATTCTTGAATTGTAGCTTCTAATGAACTTATGCTCGTTGAAGATGAAGCTCCTTTGTTAGCATTATGCCATGGCATAGCATTTTGGTAACCTTGAGGCTCATTGTGATTCTACTGCCTAGTAGGTTGATTAACATTGTGGGCTCCTTGATTTCCCCATGAAAAATTAGGATGCTGACGCCATCCAGTATTATAAGTGTTTGAGTAAGGATTGTTGCTGCCTCGATTGTAATTACCAACAAAGTTGATGGACTCATGGTTGGTTGGGCATTCGCTCTCGTGATGATTGCCTTGGCATAACAGACATGCCAGACTAGTTGTTTTCACTTCCTTCACATCAGTGGAACATTGTAAGTTATTCAACATATTAGTAATAGCGGAGAGTTGAGCGGACACCGAATCTTTGGCTTCTAACTCAAATGCTCCAGGTTCTCTCCTTCCACTCCCAAGTCTTGAGGAAGGAAATTGATAATCATTGTTAGCAATTCTGTCCAAGATAGAAAACGCCTCCGTAGGTGATTTGTCCAGCAATGTCCCATTTGCCGAGGCATCCAGTAACATCCTCGTGGGTACATTGACTCCATTAAAGAACATGACTACTCGAGTCCAATCATGAAAACCATGATTTGAACACTTTCGAAGCAAACTCTTGTAACGATCCCAACACTCATACATGGATTCGTAGTCGCCCTGGCGAAAAGATGATATTTCATTCCTTAGCTGTGTATTCATATTCGGTGGGTTGTACCTCAATAAGAAACTCTTACAAAGATTGGCCCATGATTCCATCGAACCGGCTGGTACACCACTCAACCAAGCTCTTGCTCGCTCACGCAATGAATACGAAAAAAGCTTTAATTTCAGAAAATCCTCATGCACTCCTTCTTGGCGGAAAGAATCACAAACTTCTAGAAAATTACGAATGTCCTGCCTGGCATCTTCAGTTGGCATACCCCCAAACTGCCCAATGGAATTCAACATGTTGAACATGACTGGTTTCAGCTCGAAATGTGCAGCTTGAATTTTGGGTGCCACAATCCCAGGATTCAGATCATCCAGCATCGGATTTAAATGATATCGAATAACACAAGGCCTGATAGCAGGTTCAACATTGTTTAATGCCGCGACATTCTTATTTCCGTCATCTTGACCAATGTCTTGGTTTCCAATCTGATACATATTTCCTTGAGCACGTCTTCTTCTTCTAAAGAGACTTTCAATCTCAGGTTCTATTGGTTCCAAAGGCTCTTCATAATTTCTTCTAGGCATACACTAAATAAACCTGAAAAATAAAACAAAAATATCAAGTAAACTATACAAAAAAATAAAAATGCAAAACAAATTAAAATGCTCTGGCAAAACTAAATAACTTCAGGCTGCCAATCCCCGGTAACGGTGCCAAAAACTTGTTCGCGTGTTGTGAGTACTATAAAATATACGCAAATAATGTGCAAGTATACACAATCGCTCAAGTAATATAATGATGAGTGAGTATCGTCTCCACAGGGATTGGGTGAAATCACAAAAGTCTAACCAAAGCAATGTAATATTCTATCTAAGTATAGTTAGTCTTGATATATACAAATGTCACGGCAATGGATATGTGTATGCTGGTGGATGCAGATTGATGGTGTGATGCTGTAGCAAATGGAAATGCAGTGGCAATGATGGATGTTTAATGTTGAGTATGGTGAAATGTCAAGGCAATGAAAAATGGTAAAAACAGTAAATAAAAAGGTAAATAAAATAAGAAGAAAATAATCCTCACGTGACAAGCTTCCAATGAAATGAATGGTAAGGATTGGTCTAAGGTTACTAAACTTATTTCTCAAGTATATTTAAGCTATCTTGTCTTTACTTACTCGACAGGGCTTTCCTAAGGTGTTCAAAAGAACCTAACAGAATAGGATTCCAAGGCATCTGCTCTCACTCAACGATGTTGGACAGCCTACCCTATTGATAAAGACACCCTTTTAGTCGTTGAAATCCTATCCTAGTCTCTTCCGAGATCTAAGGGATTAAGTTATAATATTCCTAGGCCGGTTCAAAGCCCCTTGAAAATACCATAACCCATTGCTTATGAGGATCTTATCTTGCATTTCTTCCGAATACTTACAAGTATTTTTAGCTTAGGATTCTTCCGAATACCTAACCTTCATCTAAGAGATGGACATTTCCATGCCTCTTACAAGCCTAGATGGTGAAGCATTCATAAGCAAAGAAAATAAAGAACCAAAATAAACTTAAATATACTATTGAAAATAAAGTTCAAACAACCATTCAACCAACTACCACCAAATAAGTTAGTTCATGGTGGGGTTCGAAATATCCAAACACAAAGTCATGAAAATATTCATTCCAACAACCCACAAAATAATATAAAAATAGAAGCAAAAAGGGAAGTGAGAAGAAGCCTTCGACGCGCCATCGGAGGTCTCCTCTCGGCCACCACGAACCACCTAGCTCGCTAGCTCCTTCTGGCGCCTATCTTGCCACTCCTTGGAGCTTAATCAATGGAGGAATATTCCAAGGAAAAAAGAAAGGAAAAGAGAAAATAAAAATATCATTTTTTTGCTCTATGCGTGTGCTCACCGTCCTCTCTTTTTTTCTCTCTCATAAGGTGTCATATATAATAAAAATATATAGGGGTAATGATGAGGTTGTTAGGTGCAAAATACCCCTCATACCCCTAGAATCATATGTTGTGCATGAATCTTATCCTCCAAGTGGCAGTGGTCCATTGGCAGCTCTGGCAGGCGGTTACAACAGTCCTTCACGTGCAGAGACAGCTGTCCAATGCCAGCTGTCCTTATGCAGAAATATCTTTTTGTCTTTTTCTACGCCAGAAATGCCAAGGCATTTCAATCTTCTATAGCAACGTGCGATGCCGTGGCATTACTTCCCAAAAAATCCTTTTTCTTGCTATTCCCTGCACACCATAGACAAACTGTACCTTTCCCTCAAACAACACCATTAAGAAATAAAATAGCACAACCACCACAAATGCAACTATATGCAACTACATGATCCTAAAATGACTAAAATGAGCTTTTAAACAAACAATAACTTAAGTGAAAAAGGCTTTAAAAGTAGCATTTTTAGGAAGTTAACACACCGATTAAGTCTGCTGGCTGGCAATATTATGTTTCGTTTATAGATATGTACAACAGGAGTGTATGGGTGTACTTGATGCGTAATAAATCAGATATCACTCAAGCATTCAATTTGTTTCATGCTCTTGTTAAAATTCAGTTTAAAACAAATATTGCTTCTTTATAAAATGACGGTGGAGGTGAGTATCGAGGTTTGGAGCGTTCTCTTGTAGCTGTATGAATCAATCACAGGGTTACTTGTCCACATACCTAGCAACAGAATGGTGTAGTTGAGCGTAAACACCGACACATCATTGATACAGCCTTAACACTCTAGCTCAGTCAACGGTTCCCTTTAAATATTGGTCGTATACTGTTCTTACTGCAGTTTACCGAATCAATAGGTTACCTGTAGATCTTCTTGGAGGAATCTCACCATTTGAGAAGTTGTATGGTAAGAAACCCGATTATCAGTTTCTTAGAGTCTTTGGCTATCAATGCTTCCCATGTCTTCGACCTTTCAATCGACACAAGTTTGACTTCAGGTCCAAGCAATGTGTATTTCTTGGCTACTCTCCACAGTACAATGGATATAAATGCCTTGATGAATCAGGTCGTGTGTATATTTCTTGACACGTGGTGTTTAATGAAGATGTGTTTCCATGTGTGTCTCAGCGTGTTAGTATTAATTAATGTAGTAAGCAAGATGACTGGGTTGTTTCGTTTCCCTACAAGGAGCTCAGCTTGACCGATCACGAGGATACTGGGTGCGATATTCCGATTAATTTACCTGACTCGGTAAATGATACTGTGGCAGACTCGTCTCATACATCTGGTGAAAGTGTTAGTCACCATGATAGAACTCATGCAATGGAGGTCGAGCCAAATGTTGTGTCTCGAGCTGCTGCTCAACCAGAGGCTACTCACAGTTAGTCTATGCATTCGGGTACTTCTCCAAATGATGAACAAAATGGTCCAGCAAGTGTTCAGGAGTCGGGTGATTCGAGCAAGACGGTGTCTGATAAACAGCACACCACAAATAGGCACCACATGGTTACTCGCAGCAAAGCAGGAATTTTTAAACCTAAGGTCTATAATGCTTTGTTTAATGAGACTCCTCTGAATGTGCAGGATGCTCTACAACATAAACATTGGCGTGCTGCGGTAGAAATAGAATTCAAGGCGTTGAATAATAATAACACGTGGAAGTTGGTTCCTCTGCCAGCTGATTGAAAGGCCATTGGGTGTAAGTGGTTGTTCCGTATTAAATACAACTCGGATGGTTCTGTTAATAGATTCAAAGCAAGGCTTGTTGCAAAAGGATATTCTCACGTACCAGGGTGTTATTTTTTTGACACCTTCAGTCCTGTGGTGCGTTTTTTCACGATAAATGTGTTACTATCAGTTGCTGCTTCACGTGGATGGAAAGTATACCAAGTAGATGTTAATAATTCTTTCCTCAAAGGTGATCTACAGGAGGAAGTATACATGACTCAACCAGAAGGGTTTGACCAGACTAGAGATTGTGGAGAAAAACTTGTTTGCAAGCTTCAAAAAGCTCTTTATGGACTTAGATAAGCCCTACGCAATTGGTTTCATAAGCTCCAACATTGCTTGTGTGGCATGGGGTTTTGACCTTCTAGAGCTGATAGCTCTTTGTTCATTCATGGCACGTCTCATGATATCATATATGTTGTTGTGTATGTTGATGACATCCTTGTTCATTCATGACAGGTTCTCGTTAAAGGATCTCGGGCTTATTCACTATTTTCTAGGCATTAAAGTTGTTCATACAGCAACTGAGATATTTTTGAATCAAAAGAAGTATGTGGAAGAGTTGTTAACCAAGTTTAATGTTCATGCTAAACCAGTGGACACACCCTTACCTATTACTCCTAAGTTGAGTTCAGAGAATGCAGGAGCTCCAGTAAATGCTCAACAGTATCGAAGTGTTGTTGGTGCGCTATTGTTTGTGTGTTATACTAGACCAGATATTGCTTTTTCTATTCATAAGGTAGCTTAGTTTATGTAGTCCCCTTTTGAAGCTCATTAGACAAGAGTTAAATGTATTCTACGTTACTTAAAAGGTACAATGGATTATGGGTTATGGTTGAACAAGGGTCAAGGACAACTTCAACTCAAGGCATTTACAGATGCAGATTGGGGCAGTGACCCCGATGATAGACGATCGATTTTCGGGTATTGTGTTTACCTAGGAAGTCATCTGTTGTCATGGAGCTCACGCAGACAAAGGTTGGTATCTCGATCAACGACAGAGGCAAAATATAGAAGCCTTGCTGACACAACGGCTGAGGTTCTTTGTGTTAAAGCAGTTCTAGATGACATGAATGTTGAACTGTCTCAAACTCCGGTTATATGGTGTGATAATACCAGCACGGTTGCCATGGTTGCTAACCCAGTTTTGTATGCCAAAGTTAAACATGTGGACTTAGATGTTCATTTTGTTGTGGAAAAAGTCATGGACAAGCAACTAATAGTCAATTATGTTCCTGCAAATTGCCAAATTGCATATGTGTTAACAAAACTATTGGTTACAACCCAATTTCAGGAATTACGCCAAAAGCTCAATGTGGTCTTGCTATAAAGGCTTCAACTGCAGAAGAACTAAGCTTTTTTTCTTTTAGAAACTGAAAAAAACAGGGTGAATGTTGAGAATTCAGCAATGCCAGTTGGAAAATTGCCAGCTGGATCTGTTAGCTGCTAGTTTTGATAACTGATTATGTTTTGATTAGTTAGGTGCTTAAGCAAGCTGTCCGTTAATGAGTTAAACTTTCAGTGTTAACTCGTGAAAGGAGCAATCAGCTTGGCTATATTAACAGGTCATTTGACCAAGGGCTATAGATGAGCTTTTAGCCTACATTCTATTTTATCAATGTTTTAATTCCATTCCTTCTTTTCCAGAAAATAGTTCACTTAGTTTCAGTAAACACTCTCGGCATATGTCTTGTTCGAATCGACTACGTACCTTATGGTGGCCAAAACCCTCCCCACACTCACCCTTGAGGAACTGAGACCCTGGTTGTGGTACAAGACACACTTTATGTTGGCTTTGTTACATCCAATCCAGAGAACCGTCTAATCTCTAAAATTCTATATCCCGGAGATGTTTTCGTTTTCCCGATTGGTTTGATCCACTTCCAGTTCAATATAGGAAACACTCCGGCTGTTGCCTTTGCTGGTCTGAGCAGCCAAAATGCAGGGGTTATCTCCATTGCTAACGCTGTGTTTGGCTCAAACCCACCAATCAATCTGGATGTTCTAACAAGGGCATTCTAATTGGAAAAGAATGTGGTTACCCATCTACAGTCCCTCTTCTAAACTCATACTAAGAAGTAACTCGAAGGGATACCTCAAAAACCAGAAGCTTGTTACTTATTTTGAATAACATTTCCACTCATTTTCCTCATTGAAGTGTTATTATTTTACTTTAGTATGAATCAATTAATGAAATTCCCTACAATTCACTTTCATTTCTCCTGTGATTTTTTTTTTGAATTAGAAGTGTCTAAACAAATATTATTCAGTCGAGTCATATAAGGTCACAAAAAATAATAAATATTTTATCAAATATTTAATAATCTGAAAAACGTTATCAGAAAGAATAAGTTTGGACATTATAATAATCTTAAAAGTCAGCTTAGAGTAATTCAATTTCATGTTAAAAAGACCCACACCCTGCTTTCACTGGTTATATAATATAAAAAATACGATTATACCTAATGACTTATTTATGACTTGGTAAAAGTCAATTTATTATGTTCGTAATCCGATGTTTTTACAACATTGTATAAGCCTGCACCGTATATACCACATGATAAATAAAACTGCAAATGTCTTCTCTTTGCTCAAGTCATATTATATCTATCGAATATCATGTTACTTTAAGGCGTTGGAGACAATATCTAATTTTAATAAGCTTGTAAATGTTAGGAAACAAATGTAACGGAGCAATAAGAAGAAAAGAAGAAAAGATATGAGAATAGAGAGAAATTTATATTATTATCTGAATGTGAATATATAGAATGCTTTTTCTAAACTTTATATTTATAGGTATTGGAAGTAGGTATTCTATATAACTCTAATTCTAGTGTACATTAAAGTCCTAATTATAAAGTACATCAAAGTAATATTTAATACAATATACTAATCATAATAGACATTCACATAAATAAATATTCATAACATTGAAACCATCAAATGGTCCGTTGTTATATCTGGAGGTCCTTATTTTAAGCAGCTACGTCTATGGGGTGTGTGTAGGTTGTCAATTAGTTAAGAAAATTTTAAACATATACTACGTTGCAATCACCTCATACTATTCAAAAAATATTCATAACATTCCTCTTTGGATGTCTATGAAGATTATATGCCTAATTAAATTTTTATTAAAATAAAAATTATGTGGGGAAATCTTAATGAAGATAAAATAGTACAAATATCTTTCATACACATAATACGTTACCCCATTAAAAACCTTACAGGAAAATCCAATGTGACAATTTCGATTAACTGAAAAAAGAGTACAATGTGTACTTACTTCTCTCATGTCAATATCACATAAGATCTTTGAGTGTTTATAATTCAGTCTTGAATACAATCTTTAAATTTTTGAAATAAAATAATACATTGGAGAATAAATCCTCAAATAACCAATTGAACAAATTCATAGAACATTTATATTACAATTCTTTTAAAGTTTACGAGGGAAACTTTAGGGAAATATATTCCCTTGGAAGTATTGTCTTTTCAATCGAGATATACATTTTACATTATCCATGTACAAGATAATTGCCATCTTATCTTGTGAAAGAAAATCACATATCTTCTGAATATATTTGGTCAATAATTTTATCTTACAAATATTCTTGATTTACCTCATGCATAAACAATAATTTCTACATTATTTGTAAAGATATCAAATAATGTTTGAAGCTATGAATATAATGATCTTGTAGTACTTAGATTGTACTTTTGGACTAAGATATGAGTTTCTGAACAAGATAAGATACAATGGTTATGGACTAACTAAGATATGATGCTTCGAGACTAATAATTTCTTTTCTTTTCTTTAAAGGAAAAATTATTTTTATTGTAACCCCCTAGACCTAGCCTAGACGTTAGGCCCAAACCTAGGTGGTCACATATTGCATTCAAAGATTTTTTTCATATTTAAAACAACGTTAAAATCCATAAAAAGATTCATATGATAAACATGTATATATACATATTTCAGAAAACTGTATAAAACATATACATATCAAAATACAACAAAAAACCATATATAACATTTACGGAACAAAATATCGGTAATACAATTATATCCAGATGGTAGCAAAATACATGTCACCAAAATATAACTGAAAGGCATATAGAGATATACAGTAGTACAAAAGTAGGAGTATTCGATCCTCCTGATGCCAAGTCTTCTAGTCTAGTCTGCTATTAACTGAAAAGGTTAAAATTTACGAAATGAGCTAAAAAGCTCAGTGTGCTCCTTATGGTGTATAAAAACATACATATAAAATATTTCAGTAAAATCGGTTTATCAAACATGTTTTAAAAACATTAACATTACCCCGTTCGACCACCATAATGTGTAGGTTCCCCAGAACCATACACCTACCTTTACACCCAGTAAGGGCTTACATTGTGCACAAAGCAAAGGAGCCTGCAGTAAGGACTTACCCTGAGCACAAAGCTGAGGAGCCTGCGGAAAACGGTAAGGTCTTACCCTTGCACAAAGTAGAGGACTCTTCAGAAACGGCAAGGTCTTACCCTTGCACATAGCACAGGAGCCTTCAGAAACTTCCTCCAACAGTACCCCCAATGACAGTAATAAACATGTATGTATTTGAGTGAAAACGGTAATTAATCCATTAAAACATGAAAATGTTTCATGCTTGGAAATCATATACATAAATACGGTAATCAGAAATCAAATCAGCAATATACGGTAAATCAGATGTCAGATAAACAATATTCAGAAATCATATAACATATAGTAAAAATATTCAGAATTATCACAAATCTGAAACAGTTGAAATGGGTAGTTTAAAACAGTAATGTTACACCATAAGAAAACACATGTGTATCGGTCTGAGTAGTCAGATAAGGAAGCCTACTATTGAGTCTATCCATCACAATCAGCAGCAGCGCTAGATCATACGAATCGAAAAATCCATATTTGAATCCTAACATGAATAATATTAACATTTATTTAAATAATTTACGGAAACCTACAGGTAATTCTCGTATATCGTGGATCGAGCGGGTCTGATAGACAGAAAACACCGGACCTAACTGACCCTCGATCAGGTGAAACATGAGTACCTTCATAAAAATATCTTATTGGATCAATTTTATAACAAATCTCAAATAAATAAGCAAAAATGCTAAAAACAATACTAAGCATTTTTGGGTTAACGAGATCGATTCGGGGCTTTCAGGTCAGAATTTGGAAAAAACGGACTTCAGAATTAGACTCAGGACACCAAAAAACATAAAATATAACTTTTTGGTCAAAGTCAACAGTCAACGTTGAATCAGGTAGGATCGGGTCAGGTCTGTCAAGTGGGTCGGATTAGCGGGTTAGGCCGGACACAGGTTGGGTCGGATCGGATTGGTCCATTTCCAAATAGTCCACCAGGCGGTGGATTTTCCCCATTCTCAAGGGTGGCGCGTGAGGGCGTGTTCAGGGTCGTAGAGGGTCGGAAAAATGCTAGAAAAATTCGTATAGCTATTTTAAGGGTTTTGAGACATTTATCAAACTCGGTTCACAACAGTGAATGGTGAATAGCTCGATTCTGAAATGTTAGAAACTTGATATTCCTCACCCCCTCACACGCCGGCGATAACGGAGATAAGGACACCGGTTGAATCGGGATGACGCAAGGAACACGATGGTGCAAGAGGTGTAAATAACGAAGCAATGGTCGACGATGAATCGACGATAAAATGTTTCATTATATAAGAGTAAGATTTTGGAGAGAGAAAAATTAATTAAATTTTCCCTATATGTTATATAAATCCTTAAAAATAAAAATGAAAAAATCATGCCATAGGTCATCCATTTTTAATTACTTTCTAAATTTGGATCTAAATTTAATCAAAATTTCACTTTAGTGCCCGAATTCAATTAAAATTCAATTTAATTCTCGGAAAAAAATTAAGAGAATTTTGGGCCCCTTTTTTAGGGTGTGACAACTCTCCCCCCTTAAAAGAAATTTCGTCCTCAAATTGTACCTGATGTAAACAGATACAGAAATTGAACCACCATTGACTCCAATGTCTCCCAAGTACCTTCTTAGGGGCCACGATTACTCCATTGAACTTTGACCTTTGGAATACGCCTATTCCGAAGAACTTTCTCATCCCGGTATAAAATCTGAACGGGTTCCTCCTATAAGACAAATCAGGTCTCAATCTATCTTCTCAACCTGAATGATGTGACCTGGATCTGGACGGTATCGCCTCAACATGGATACATGAAAAACATCATGAATACAAATGAGCTGGGGAGGCAACTGAGGCTGATAAACAATAGGTCTGACTTTCTTCAGAATACGATACGACCCAATAAATCTTAGGCTCAATTTACCCTTACGTCTAAATCTCAAAACTTTATTCCACGGAGATACTTTGAGAAAAACCTGATCCCCAAACTCAAACTCGATATCCTTTTATAGTTGATCTACATATGATTTATGCCTATCAAATGCCTCTATCAGGCAATCACAAATCAATCGGATAGTATCCTCAGTCTCTTGAACTAAGTTTGGACCCAAAGTTTTTATATCATGCAACTCTGTCCAACAGATAAGATTACGACATCTATGTCCATACAGAGCCTTGTACGGTGTCATTTGAATACTTGGCTGGTAACTGTTATTATAAGTAAACTCAGCTAAGGACAAGAAATCTTCCCAACTACCACGAAAGTTAATCACAGAACCCCGTAACATATTTTCCAACGCCTGAATCACTCGTTCAGACTAACCATCAGTCTGTGGGTAAAAACTGTATTGAAACTCAAACGAGTACCCAGAGCCTCGCGCAAAGCATTCTAGAACCTGGAAGTGAACCTTAGATCTAGGTCATATATGATAGACAACAAAACACCACGAAGTCTAACGATATCAGAAATGTACAATCTCGCCAGCTTGTCTAAAGAATAATTAACCCGAACATGGATAAAGTGAGCTGACTTGGTAAGTCGATCAACAATCACCCAAACAGAATCCTTTTTGGAAGGAGTCAGCGGAAGACCGATAACAAAGTGCATCGTAATGTGCTCCCATTTCCACTCAGGAATCTTAATTGACTGTTACAATCTAGACGGATATTGGTGCGCTTCCTTAACATGTTGACAAGTCAGATACCTCGTCACAAAATCTGAAATATTCTTCTTCATGTCAGTCCAAAAGTAGCGCTCCTTGAGATTATTGTACATTTTTCCCCGCCAGGATGCATAGAATAAGGACTACTATGAGCCTCTTGAAGAATAGCTTGTCTCAACTCATCATCTTTAGGGATGCAGTAACGACCGTGAAAGCATAAAATACCATCTTGATCCAATGTATACTCTGAACTTGATCCCTGCTCAACTTGTTCAATAATGGGAAGCAATGATCTATCAAGGAGTTGTTTGGCCTTAATCTTCTCAGCCAAAGTGGGTTTAACTTGCAATTCTACTAACAGAATGTCGTCGTTAAATAAACTTAAACTGGAAAACAAGGCTCTCAGATCAGATATCGCCATATGGATCATGGTGTTGGCCACCATATTAACCTTCCATGGATGATACTCTATCTCACAATCATAGCCCTTTAGAAGCTCCAACCAGCGACACTGTCTCAAATTCAATTCTTTCTGAGTAAGCAGATACTTCAGACTCTTAGGATCAGTTTAGATATAACACTTTTCTCTGTAGAGATAGTGTCTCTAGATCTTCAAAGCAAAAACCACGGCACCTAACTCTAGATCTTGAGTGGGATAGTTGTGCTCATGCGGCTTTAACTGACACGAAGCATAAGCGAAACCCTTCTCATCTTTCATCAAAATGCATCCTAATCCAAAGTGAGCAGCATCACTGTAGACAAAAAAAATCTTTCCCAGACTCAGGCTAAATCAGTACTGGGGCATGAGTCAGAACAATCTTCAGTTTCTCAAGGCTAGCTTGTTGGTTCTCAGACCAGACAAATGGAACATGTTTTCTCAATAGTTTCGTTAAAGGAGCTGCAATAATAGAGAACCCCTCAATGAAACGACGATAGTAACCAGCTAAGCCCAAGAAAGTACAGATCTCATAGACGTTCTTGGGTTGCTTCCATTTCATAATAGCCTCCACTTTACTCGTATCCTCCCAGATACCCTCAGCAGAAACGATATGTTCAACAAAAGTCACTTCGCTGAGCTAGAACTCACACTTGCTCAACTTGGTGTATAACTTATTTTTCCTTAGAATCTATAGAACAATCCTTAAATACTCATCATGTTCTGCTTCAGTTCGAGCATACACCAGTATGTCATCGATAAATACAACCACAAAATGGTAGATAGAGTCGAAACACCGGATTCATCAGATCCATAAAAGCAGCAGGAGCATTAGTTAACCCAAATGACATCAATAAAAACTTGTAATTCCCATACCGAGTATGAAAATCAGTTTTTGGGACATCAGAATCTTTCACCTTGAGTTGGTAATAACCAGACTTCAAGTCTATATTCGAAAAGATATAAGCCCCTTGAAATTGGTCAAATATATCATCGATCCTGGGTAGAGGATATTGGTTTTTAACCGTGAGCTTGTTTAGTTTCCTATAATCAATATAGAGTCTCAATGTCACATATTTCTTCTTGATAAAGAGAACTGGGCTCCCCACCGTGATACGTTGGGTTAAATAAATCCTCTATCTAATAACTCCTAGAGTTGTACTTTCAGTTTCTTAAGTTCCTTTGGGGCCATATGGTAAGGAGCCATCGAAACTAGGGTAGAACCAGAATAGACTTCAATCTCAAACTCAACTTCTCTATTCGGCGGTAATATATGCAACTCTTCAGGAAAAACATCGGGAAATTCCTTAACAATTCGAATGCCTTTAATATCAAATCGGGAACTCCTAGTGTCCAAAATATAAGCAAGAAATGCCTCCAAACCATTCCTGATCATTTTCTCAGCTACCAAAGTGGACACAACATTTGTAAGGAATCCACGACATTATCCGATCATCACAATCTTTCGGTTATCCGGGGTCTTCAAGACAACTCTCTTAGTCTCACAATTGAGATTAACTTGATGTTTGTTCAACCAATCCATGCCAAGAATCAAATCAGACTCCTCCAAAGGTAACTCCATCAGGTCAGCCAGAAAGATCTCCCTATGGATTTCTATAAGACACCCTCTAAAAATAGGATCTAACTTTATGGATTTCCATACGGGACTTTGTCTTGTAACCGAATTCTCAATATTCTCAACATGAATATTAAGACCCTTAGAAATGGAATGTGATAGATAGGAATGGGTAGAACCATTATCAAACAATACAAAGTAGGGAATTGCATGAATAGTAACAGTACTTACAATCACATCAGACTCATCGTGATCCTTTCGACATCTAGCAGCATAAACCAATGTAGGTTGTATGGCCTCATATTTGGCTAGACCCCTACTTTGAGAAACTCGACCTCTACTTTTCGATCATGATGCTATCTCTTAATCATGATCCCCATGCAAGAGTATCAACTGTACTCTGAGTATGAGTGGGAGTACGAGCTGGTGTCTGAATTGTAGGAGCTGGCTCTGGATAATCCCTCAATAGATGGTTACCAGAACCACATCTAAAACTGGTACCCAATTTCCTTCTAAATTCCCCAAAATGACATTTCCCACAATGATCACATGACTGCAAAGGATGAGACCCAGAAGAACAACCATGTCTAGAAGGTGAAACAACTGAAGAACCTGATGCCACAGGCCTGGTACTCGCACCACCTCTCTGAAAAGACTCACCTCTACCTCTCTTGCTAGGGTGTGTAGAAGAATCAACGGAACCAGAAGGCATCTTAAATTGGTCTCGATCTCTCATGCGCTCCATACTTACTCGTTCGATCTCCTTAGCGGTCTTGGCTATCTCAACCAAGGCATCAAAGTTCCTTTCCCGGTGGGTAGTAACTCGACTTCTGATCTCATACCTGCGTCAATTCTCGAATCTTAAGCAGCGATCTAATTCAGTTTTAACAAGTCCAGTAGCATAGCGGTTGAGTATGATGAACTCAATCTCATAGTCCATAACAAATATATCACCCTGCTCCAAATTTTGAAACTTCTGGCATCGCTCATGCAGATATCTCTCTCTGATGTAGCGACTCCAAAAATGTGCCTTGAATAGATCACAAGTCAAATGATTTCCCAGAATACTACCAGAAATTGACTGCCAACAATGAAAACTCTCTTTCTTTAGCATAGCTAGGGCCCCCTTTAACTTTTTCTCAGGTCTCAAATCGATCTCATCCATAATCCCAACCAATACTCAGCGTCAGTCGGAGGTCCACCAGTAATGTCCTCGAAAGGAACTACTCCAACATCTACTAAAGACTTCGAAATCTCAACAACATACATATTACCAGGGACTCTAGAAGCTCTCCTAAACATGCGAAACACAACTCTATTAATGGCATCCTCATCCATATCAGTGTCCTCATCCTCAGTGATGGGAGGGACCGGGTCATATCTATAAATAGACAGATCTATATGCGGGACAGAAGGATCTCAATGTGACATAGGATCGTCTATCGTAACAGAAGGTCGAGTCACTCGCCCTCAACCACGGCCATGACCTGGCCTACGACCTCTAGTCTCACTCATTGGATAACTCTATAAGGCTCTCTGGAAAGAATTTAAACCTAAGTTAGACTAGCATCAGGAACCTCAAATATATTTAAATTATAAAATATGTTAACACTGTTTTTTTAAAATATCTTGAAAATCAAGATTTTTGGTCTTATCCACAATTCAAGTGTTTAAAATCAAAGACTCTGATACCACCAAGTGTAACCCTCTAGACCTGGCCTAGACGTTAGGCCCAAACCTAGGTGGTCACATATCTCATTCAGAGATTCTTTTCATATTTAAAACAATGTTAAAATCCATAAAAAAGATTCATATGATAAACATATATGTATAGATATGTCATAAAACTGTATAAAACATAAACATACCAAAATACCACAAAAACCGTATAAAACATTTACGGAACAAAATATCGGTAATACAGTTATATCAAGATGGTAGCAAAACACATGTCACCAAAATATAACTGAGAAGCATAGAGAGATATACAGTAGTACAAAAGTAGGAGTAGTAGATCCTCCTGATGCCAAGTCTGCTAGTCTAGTATGCTATTATCTGAAAAGGTTAAAATTTACGAAATGAGCTAAAAAGCTCAGTGTGCTCCTCACGGTGTATAAAACATACATATAAAATATTTTAGTAAAATCGATTTATCAAACATGTTCTAAAAACATGAACACTACCCCGTCCGATCACCAGAATGTGTAGGTTCCCCAGAACTATACACCCACCTTTACACCCTGTAAGGGCTTACCTTGTGCACAAAGCAGAGGAGCCTGTAGTAAGGACTTACCCTAAGCACAAAGCTAAAGAGCCTGCGGAAAGAGGTGAGGTCTTACCCTTCCACATAGCAGAGGAGCCTTCAGAAACGGTAAGGTCTTACCCTTTCACATAGTAGAGGAGCCTTCAAAAACTTCCTCCAACAATACCCCCAATGACAGTAATAAACATGTATGTATTCGAGTGAAAATGGTAATTAATCCATTAAAACATGAAAATATTTCATGCTTGGAAATCATATATATAAATACGGTAATCAGAAATCAAATCAGTAATATATGGTAAATCAGATATCGGAAAAGAAATATTTAGAAATCAGATATCATGTCATAAAAATATTCATAAATATCATAAATCTGAAACAATCCAAATGGGTTTAAAACAACAATGTAACATCATCAGGAAATACACATGTATCGGTCTGAGTAGTCTGATAAGGAAGCATACTATTGTGTCTATCAATCACGATCAGCAGCAACGTTAGATCCTACAAATTAGAGAATCCATATCGAAATCCTAATATGAGTAATATTAACCTTTATTTAAATAATTTACGGAAACCTACAAGTATTTCTCATAGATCGCGGATCGAGTGAGTCTGAAAGACGAGAAACACTGGACCTAACTAACACTCGGTCAGGTGAAACACGAGTACCTTCATAAAAATATCTTATTGGATCAATTCCATAATGATATCTCAAATAAATAAGCAAAAATGCTAAAAATACTAAGCATTTTTTGGTTAACTTGCTCGATTCGGAGATTTCGGGTCAGAATTTGGCATAATAGACTTCGGAATCGTACTAGGATGTCGAAAAACATAAAATATGACTTTTTGAAAATTTTAACTTTTTGGTCAAAGTCAATGGTCGGTCAACGGTCAACGTTGAACCGAGTCAGATCGGGTTAGGAAAGCGGGTCGGATTAGTGGATTGGGTCAGCGGGTCGGGTTGGACACGAGTCGGGTCGGATCGGTCCATTTCCAAATAGTCTAGCAGGTGGTGGACTTTGCCCACTCTCAGGGGTGGCGCGTGCAGGGCCGTCGAGGGTCAAAAAAATTCCGAAACAAATCTTACAGCTATTTTAAGGGGTTTTGAGACATTTAAAAAACTCGGTTCACAACGGTGAACGGCGGAGAGCTCGATTTCAAAACTTCAGAAACTTGATATTCCTCACCCCCTCCCAGGCGACAACGAAGATAAGTAGGACATCGGTGGACTCGGGACGATGCAAGGAATACAATGGTGTAAGAGGTGTCAAAAACGAAGCAACAGTCGACAATGAATCGACGATCAAATGATTCCTTCTATAAGAGTAAAATTTTGGAGAGAGAAAAATTAATTAAATTTTCCCCAGATTTGGCGTTATATAAACCCTTAAAAAGAAAATGACAAAATCATGCCATATGTCCTCTATCTTTAATTACTTTCTGAATTTCGATCCAAGTTTAGTCAAAATTTCACTTCGGTCTCTGAATTTAATTTAATCTTTAAAAATATTTAAGAGACTTTTAGGCCCTATTTTAGGGTGTGACATTATTCATATTTTTACAATTTTACAATTATCGGGTTACTCAATAGATATATATTATTTATATTGGATCTATTTAGGATATTTTTAGCATAAAAAATTAATATTTAAGTACTCGATCTATAGTTTGAGAGAATTTTATTTAACATTCTTTATCTTAAATACTTTGTTTAAACAATTGAAATGCTTTTAAAGTTCTAATTTAAATCTCTTCAAAATTTCTAATGATATTCAAATCATCAATATATAGTTATAACATAATTAATCTCGATGTTTTTGTAAAGACACATGATCAAGTTGGATCACCTTTATAACCTTCAACAAATAATCATTTTGTCGGGTATATCATATATGCTTATACTGATTCGTTCTATATAAATATTTAAACAAACATATTTATACACATTTCCAACGAATTTTCAAATGCTTTTAGCATTTTTAAGGATAAATTTCACTGTATAGGATCCATAAAATAATTAGACACATTATAAAGGTTTTAATAACCACTAGAGTAATAAAGTAATTACTTCCTCCAAAGTAATTTAAAATTCTTCGTAATTTAAGTTACGACTACTCATTTATACACCACTTGCATCACACCCTTCGATGTTTGGACTAATTATCAATGTTTTGAAAGTTGATTAAACTTCACTTGAACAATGTCTTTTCATTTTAGCCAATCATTTATATATCTATACTAATTGATATATTTAAATTCAATATCCTCGTTCTATTTCTTTATTTCTATATAAAAAATCACTTGTAAAATCGTTTGTTTGACAAATTTTCTGTTTTGTTTCAATTCTTTTCTCGTGATGATATAACTTATAGAGATTTCTTCATTTTTTTCTATCAGGTACTTGAAACCCTTTTAGAATTTTATTATTAGTTATGACTTAGGTCTCTTCAGGAGCACCCACCTATATAATATGACCATCTTATACTACTTTTCATTTACGAGAATTTTGACCATTGGAACCAATTCAACTATCATACTTCAAGCATGGTTTACATTCATTTTCTCTAACATGTTATTCTTTTGGGATTTCAATAAATTTATAACTTTTCTGATTGGTATATGAGACTTATATTTTCACTTGGTTAATAAAAATTTGTGGTTTGTTAACTTGAAATGAATTATCTTATGAACTTCTGGTTCACTCACTATGTATGAGGGTCTATATAAAATAACAATTCATTTAACTTTTTCTAGCTGATTATTGTCTCCACGTCATGTTGGAAAATTCATCAAGTAAGAATAAAAATAATAGGCAATCAATGCCACAATTGAATCTCAAACTATTTAATAAAATGAGACATATGCTCAATATATATGAATATATATTCTCAATCTTCTTCAAATACCATTTTCTTGCAATATGAATTTATTAATGATCGTAATCGTCCTAAGCCTGGAAATGAGCCTTATTGAAAACGTCCCTAATCCTACGTTGATGAAAATAGTACTAACAAGCAGGATACATACAAACAACACCCACAATATAAAAACACAAAAACCTTGCTTATAACTCAGACAATCACACATGTTAAGGTATTTACTTCAGACGCAAACCCAAATAGCATAAAAATACCAACTTAAGAACAACTAAACTTAAAGACACTATCAATCTCATCATGTACACAACAAAAGCCTATAACATAAAAACCATGATCCAAAATGCTCACCACAATCCCTTCCAGTACGCAACAGGAACATATGACATAGAAACCAGAATCCAAAATGCTTACCAACAAACTTTGAAAAGCACCCTTTTATGCATACATTCAATCACCAGCTGGGTCGAAAAAACATTTCCTCTTTGGTTTATATGGCTAAAACGAATAATTCCAATTTGTCGCCTCAACCTATCCAATTCCATGAACAAGGGAAACTAATTCCATGGATGATGGATCGACGTTTCCACCCAATCTGTTGGAGTTTGACTTGAATTCAAAGTGGCACAAATTCGTATTTAAATTTGGGAAAGTAAGAATTCTAGTTTGATTAAAAGTAGAGAACTTTATTAAAGTAGATTTCTACTCTATTTAGTTTTCCTTTGAAATCAAGTATATATCTCTATAAATAGACACTAAGGGTAAGGGTCATATATCAAGTTCTTTTCTTTCACCAAAATCCTCTTGTATTTTCTTCCTTCATATTAGTGAAATTATTTTCCTCTGCTTGTGGTTTTTCCCTTTGGGTTTTCCACGTAAATATTGGTGTTCTTTGTTTTTCCTTTTTTAGATCATGTTTATTTGTTTGCCGATAATCGTTGTGATATTATAACATATTGGTACTAGAGCTTCAGGTTCAAGATTATGGCAACAAGAAAGTACGATATTCTATTGTTGGAGCGAAACGAAACATCACGTTCTCGTTATGGACACTAAAGATTCGAGATGTCCTTGTACAATTGGACTTAGATGATGCATTGGAAGAGTTTGATAAGAAGACATTGTATGATTGGAAAAACAAAGAAAAGCATAAGAAACATAAAGCGCTATCTTAGATTCGTTTACACTTATCAAATCAAATATTGCTGGATGTGTTGAAAGAAAAAATGGTTGCTTCTTTGTGGGCGAAATCGGAGCAATTATGCATGCAGAAATCATTGACCAACAAGTTGCACTTAAAGTAGAGTCTTTATTTGCTCAAGTTGGAGGAAGATTCGTCTGTTGAAGAGTACCGACCACATTCAAGGAAACTGTTTCTGATCTAGAGACTTTAGAAGTGAAATATGATCAAGGAGATTTAGGATTGATCCTCTGGTGTTCACTGCCTCCTTCCTACTCATCTTTCAGAGACACAATTCTATACAGTCGTGAAACACTCACTCTTGAAGAGGTGTACAATGGCCTGTATTGATTTGACAAGATGAAGCATCTTGTATCTAGTTCTGAGCCCCAATTAGATGGTCTCATGGTGCATGGATCAACTAGATCAGACTAGAAAAGAAAAGGAAAATGTTCTTCTAGTAATGAAGGAAAGGATAGATCAAAATTTTCCAACCAAGGTAAAACTGGTCACTTTTGTAAAAAGAAAGGTCATATTAAATCAAAGTGTTACAAGCTACATAATAAAATTAAGAGAGAAGTTGAAGAGCTAAAGTCAACAAAATCTCTTAAGGCCGATGTAGAAAATGAGTGCGATGACAGAGAATTCCTAGTTGATGTTGACGACAATTCTATAACAAGTGACGAGTGGATACTTGACTCTGGTAGAATTTTTTATATAGTCCTAATCATGACTGATTTTCCACGTATAAAGTTGTATCTACAGGTGATGTATAGTTGTATCTACAGGTGATGTATTTTTGGGAAATAATGTCTCTCGTAAAGTTGCAAGTATTGGTACAATCAATAATCAAATGTTCGATGGGATTGTTTGAACACTTTGTAATGTGAGACATGCTCCATATTTGAGTATAAATATAATTTTGTTATGTACCCTAGATTCAAAAGGGTACAAGTTCTCCATTGAAGGTGAGCTATGAAGATTTGAAAAGGCTCTCTTGTTGTGATGAAATGGCAGAGAGATACTTTCAAGTTTTATGTTCTACAGGATTCAAGAGTTTCATATAATGATGCTGATGTTTCATCCCACATGTCAAATAACATTGTTACTAATAAAAACGTCTTGACTAAATCTAGTAAAAGAAGACTTTTTGTTGAACAAGATGACAGTGGGCAAACGATTATGTGAACTAGAAAAGTTTTCAATTTAGTAGGCATAACGAATTTAAAAATAGAATTATCATTGATGATCGGGATCATTTTTTGGATGATATTGCCCGTGGTGATACATTTGTGAGCAAAGTTGGCACTTATGATAACCATGTCAATATGAAGGCTAAATCCAAACTTAGAAAAAGCTTAGATTCAATTTGTATTCATTACTGAAGGTTACCCCTTTGAGGGGTTTTGTTGAAGAGTTGGAGAACTTATTCGTTGAAGTGAAGAATTGTTTTTGTCGAGTTTGGGTGTCTTATTGAATTTGAGTGTTTTGTCTCAAAACTTTTGCACTTTCAGAATTTACATCAAGGTGGATATTTATTAGTGTTTGACTTGAATCCAAAGTGACACAAATTAAAATTAAAATTTGAGAAAGTATGAATCCATGTTTGATTAAAAGTAGAGAACTTTATTAAAGTAGATTTCTACTGTAGTTAGTTTTCTATTATAATCAAGTATCTATCCCTATAAGTAGATAATAAAGGTAAGGGCTAGATATCAAGTTCTTTCTTTCACCAAAATCCTCTTGTATTTTCTTCCTTCATATTAGTGAAATTCTTCTACTCTGCCCCTAGTTTTTCCATATCGGGTTTTTCACGTAATTCTTGGTGTACTTTGTTTTTCCTTGTTTCTATCGTGTTTATGGTTTAGCTATATTCATTGTGATATTATAGTACAATCCAATACTAATTTTGACTCGAACTCCACCAAAATCTCCCCAAGTCTCAAACCCTTTGCTTCCATCAACACTTCCAATGAGATTTTAGCTGTTATAATGACTGCAAAATCAGACCCTAAATTATATGTTGATCCCGAGAATGTTGCTCAAATCTCACCATTATCCTTACACAGAACACCACCGCACCAAGCTAGACCTCCGATCGTCACCTCTTGTCACTAAGGATGGCATGCTGAACGGAAAGTAGCCGAATGAAATTATGAAGACAGTCACCCTCTTTGTGGCTAATCTACCAAAGTTACTGTATTGGAAAGGGTTATGACTTATGTTTGCATGACATGGGAATTCGGTGGATGCTTATATTGCTGGAAAACTAAATCGAGGGGAAGAAAGTTCATTTTCATTACATTCAATAAGGAAGTAAATGCAGAAAGAGCAACGAAAAGATTAAACGGTCTATTGGTGTACAAAAACAAAATTGTGATGGGAGTAGCTAAATATAGTGGAAGTAAAATGGATAGGATCATATTGAAGTCAGACAAATCGTGAAGAGGAACATGAGATAGGAGTTGATGGGATACAAAGAAAAAATGCAATTGTAAAAAATATTGAAAGAATGCCTATTGGGGAAGGGGAGATGAGGTGCACTGGTGAGAAGAAACAAGTTCGAAAAGTGAGAAAAAGAATTCAGGGGCATGTGATTGAGAAGGAGTTATGGAAAATTAGAAAATGATTGGTGGGTGTGATGTCAATGACATGCTCAACTAGTAGTATCAAGCTAACCATAAGAGGAAAAAGGTTTCTTCTTTCCTTTGATGACGATAAACTATTCACATTGTTAGCAGATCTCGATTTCTGCTACTTAAAGGAGATTGTTGTTAAAGTCTTCCGTGGACTGAATCCTTGGCACAAGTGGAACGAGCAAAATGGTTGGAAATATTGGGATGCCTCTTCATTTTTGTAACCATTACTCCTTCAAAAGAGTGGCATAATTATGGGGTAATTTTTAATCTTTAGGGGAAAATGAGTTTCAATCAGAGAATTATGAGAAGACTTCTATTTTAATTAGAACTAAGTCGATGGAGAGAACTAGTGAATTAATAGAAGTGGAGGTGGGGAAATTGATACTTAAAGTTAGAGTTAGTACGGATTTTTAGATCAACGGACGGTAATGCATCTAATCGGAACAAACGAAGAAGGGTCCACAGAATCCTTCAGAAGATAACATTGATGGGGGCCAATCACTGGAGAAGAAAGGTAGAAGTTGGTCTCGGACGAAATAGGAAACGTTAGAGGCTACACTAGGTGGGAAATACAACATTAATGGTGAAAACATAATGAGAGACTTGGGTGACAGACAAATTGGAGAGAATGAATTATTTGGATGTAATCCCGAAAAAGATATCACAATAAACAAAGTAAAAGCTTCAAAGGTAATTAAAGATAATAAGGAATATTATGATCGTACTTTGTCAGGTGGCAGGGAATGAGTCTCAAACGAAATCAAGAAGCCAGAGGCAGGTGACTGCGTTGAATCAGGTAGCCACGTAAAGGATGAGTTATGGGAGGCTAATAACTCACTGGGGATTGAAGCAAGCCAGTTGTCGGATCTTGCAATAGAGGATATGATGCGTATGGGATTCAAGTTAAATATTCTCTCCACTTGTGGCACACTAGGGAGGAAAAGTTTAACTGCGTATGGGCTGGACAAAAATAAATCAAAATGTGCTGATAATATAAACAAAATAAACCCATGGACAGAAATTTGGTGAATAAAAAATTAGTCGAATCAAGTAGGGATGTGGAAGGACCTGAGGCATATTTTCAAGAGCTGTGAAGTAAGAACAGAAGAAACAAGAGATATTGTTCACTTCTACAACTCCAGGACAAAGTAATCTCAAACCTAGAAAAGAAAAAGAGAGATAGGGTGATGTGTATAGTTAAAAATCTAAAAAAAAAAACTTTGAAAGCAATGGATATTTCAAGCACATCTCTTTCAGACTCAGACTTATTATCGCGATGGGATGTGCTTAGGAAGGGGATTAGACAAATGCTGAATCTGGGGTAGAATATTGGAATTGAGATTGTTGGTGATAAGGAGGTGGTGGTGAGAGAAATCACTCTATTGAATCAATAATAAAAGGGGGACAAAATGGTGGACGATAGTGCGACAATGTTTTACTTAGAAAAGCGGGGCAATTCAAAAATTAATTGGGGAACTTAGCATTCTCTGCATCCCTGTGAAGTATATGTTATTGGTATTCAAAGTAGTTAATATTTCATTGTTATTTACTCCTTGATTTATTGGTTTTTATTGTTTATTTGGGCTTTTTCTTCTACTTTCTGTGCATGATAGTAGATTCTGGAAACAACACTAAAATGACTTATTTCTACATATTTTTGTTTTTCAGAGTCAAGGCTGGACTAGTTGGCATGACTTGGCACATAACATGGTTGACGTGGCATCTAGTCAACATCTTCTAGAAGGTCCAGTCAACGTTTCCATAGAGTCTGGAGACTTACCCACAAATTCAACTTTTCAATATGGAATTATCTTTATTTTGGATTTTATTTGGATATTTTTAGGATTTATCTTGAATTATTTCAAATGTTATTTCTAGGGTTTTAGGAGACTATAAATACCCCCTTGGGGTAAGCCTTAGAGATCAATCCGGTTATTAAGAATATTTCTAGTTCATTTGTTTCTTTCCTTTTCTTAATTTTATAAAATTCTTCTTTTTATTTTCAAGTTATTTTCTTTTTAAAAAATGAGGAGAATTGATTTCCATCATGCTCAACTAAGTTTTTCATAGCCAAAGGCTGAAACGATTACTCAATTACTACCATGAGAATTGAAAAGCACCTCATACCCTTTGGGTTAATTTTGTCAATCTTTTGGAAACTAGATTGATGGAGCGTCTTTCATAAGATCAAGACACATTCACTTCAGAAATAGATTTTGAATTTGATGTTGTTAAGACTTATCTTTGGGATTATAGAATCAATTGATTTGAATTCCCTAGAACACACTTTAGCGATAGAACAATAAGGGGAGATTAAGATCGAGTTCGACTATCATAGAGGAAGCATAATTTGAGACATGAATTTTCCAAAAGCGTTTTGAATTATTTTGAGTTAACTTTGATGGTGACGATTAATCTAAACTTAGATTGAGAACTCCAAAATAGTTTTGGAGAAAATCAATCACTTGAGGGAAATTGAGCTACAAGGATTGAACCTTACAGACTCACACCGACATTTAACTTGAGTAAAATCCTATTCAAGGATTGATTGGAATTCGAGGCAAAGCAGAAGCCGAAGGATGATTTTTATAAATATATTTTTATTTCAACTTACTTTCTTTGATTTTTACTTTTAATTACTCTTGAAACAACAACATCCTTTTATTTTTCATCGCGAGATCACGCCTAGTCCTGAAATAAGATCAATTCATCGGCAATTTCGATATTCCTTGTGGATCGACCCTTACTTTCTCTATTCTACTTATTTATATTTTATTTTTATTGAGATTAAGACATATTTATTTGACATAGAAACGACGCATTGTCAAAATCGCACCTTTGTTGGGGAGTACGACAAATTATTGATATTTTGTTTTTGTTTTTTTATGACTAAGCAAAATCTAGGCACTTTTGAAGAATTTGATCCATAAATCAAAGCACAAGCTAGAGGAATATACGGACAAATACTTCAAGAGAAAAAAAAAATACGACAAAAAGATCAATCGAGTCCCGAAGCATCATCGCAAGTTGAATCACACACTACACTACTTGAAGTTGAGGTCGACGCATAAATACCGGAATTGATGGTCGATTAAACTATTCGTTAGTTAGTTGTAGCACCCACGGTTCAAGAACCTCTCTACATCACCTTCCCTCAAGACAAAACTCCATTTCAACTAAAAATTAGGCTAATTCATCATCTTCCCACTTTCGATGGTCTTCCTAGTGAAAACCTGCACAAACATTTGACAGAATTTCATTTGGTCTGTTCATGCTTGAAACCACAAGATGTTTTCGATGACCAAATTAAATTAAAAGATTTTCCTTTTTCTTTATTTGACAATGCTAAAGAATGGTTATTTTATTGACCATATAATTCTATTCACAATTGGAATGATTTAACCCGAATTTTCTTGACAAGTTTTTTCCAGCAGCAAAGGTGAGCGAACTATGGAGGAGCATTCTGGGAATTAAAACAAAGAGATGGTGAATCACTTTATGATTAATGGGAGTTATTCAAAAATCTTTGTGTAAGTTGTCCGCAACACGGATTAACTACGTAAACGCCTCTTCAATACTTCTACGAAGGACTGCTCCCTTTGGAAATGAAGATGGTTGACATTGCTAGCGGATGAGATCTCATCAACATGACCCCACAAGCAGCACGAGATTTAATTTCAACAATGGCAGTGAATTCAAAAGAGTTTAATGCACATGTGAACCTAGCTGATGGGTTCATGAGGTAAGTACATTTTCCATTGAAAATAAATTAGATAAACTTACTGAAGTAGTTAATTCTCTTGTTGCAGGAAAAATTAGACCAACTAGATTGTGTGGTATATGCACGATGCCCGATCATCCAACAGACTGCTGCTCAATGCTACAAGAAGAAGCAAACGCTCAAGCCAATGTCGTTGGCCATTTTTTAAGACCACCTCAAAGACCATATAACCCTCACAGTAACACATATAACCCGAGATAAGGAGACCACCCAAACTTCAATTACATACAGAACCTGAGGACCTATCCCAAGAGAAGTTTCAGAATCGTACTGAAGTCCATTTACAAGAGCTTAGCAAATAGATGCGCCAATTGGCTCAAGTTGTGGGATGGTTAGAGTCACAATGTAAACTCTCATCCTAAACTGAGGCAAACTCGTGGGAAAATGTGAGCGTTATCACCATTCAAAGTGGAAAAGTTGTCGCATAATTAATCCCAAATGGTGTATGTGCAATAGTAGGCGCAGACTCCCAAAGAACAAGTGAGGATGGTGTAAGATTCTAGATAAAAAAGAAACAAGATTTGTAAAAAGTCCCACCACCATTCCCTTCTGATTAATAAAAAGGGACAGACAAACAGAAGAAATACAGATTTTGGAAGTTTTTCGGAAGGTATAAATCAATATCCCTCTTTTTGAAATTATCCAGAAAGATTCTGCGGTATGTTTGACCCCTTAAAAAATTGTGCACTACAAAAAGAATACTTATTGGGCACGAGAAGGTAAATATAGGAGAACATGTTTTTGCGGTCTTGACACAGAAACTTCGATCAAAACTAAAGGACCAAGGTATGTTTGTTATCCCATGCAAAATTGGTAAATTTAACATTACTTGTGCAATGTTTGATTTGGGAGCATCAATTAATTTAATCCCTTATTCGTATACCACTTACTCTCTATTGATCCTTTGAAGGATACAAAAGAAACTATTCAACTTGCAGATCACTCATTGATTTACCCAGAAGGAGTTTTAGAATACGTCTTAGTTGAGGTAAACGAACTAATCTTTCCAACTGATTTCCATGTCATTGACATGGAAAATGACCGGACAAATTCTTGTTATGAGATTCTCTTTGGGCGACCCTTCCTTAGTACAAAAAATATGAAGTAAGAAGCATAATTCTTACGATGGAATTTGATGGTCAGGTCGTTGAATTTAACATGTATGAAGCGATGAGACATTTTGATAACTTTGAAAGTTTAAATTTTGTAGATTTTTAGAGCCTAACATTGATGAATTTATAAAATCTAACTTTTATGACTATTTGTGTAGGGGATTGGAGGAGGAAGTTAATGAGTAAAGGGAGTTATAAAATATTTCATTTGTTACTTCAGATTTGCGCTTTACGCCTACAAAAGCTAAATGTTTAGCTTCCATTTTGCAGACATCAAAATTTAAACTAAAAACAGTTCTGGGAGATTTGAAGAAAACCTTTTGGGTGATAATTTAAACTTTCGAAGCTAGAAAAGATCCGAAGAAATGCTTATAAGATTGTTCGAATCTACAAGGACAAAAATAAAGGAACAATGTGATCATAGACTTTCTCGTAAAAAAATCATCATTGGAAAAAATGCATGAAGTGGAGGAAGCATCTCTTTTCGAACCTGTAGTCTAAAAAAGGTCGTCGATCTTACAACGTTAAAAATAGTGATGATGGGAGGTAACCCATATTTCTTAATTTAATCGTTTCTAGTTGAATTTGTTTTTGATTTTACTTTGCTGGTAATTTTTATTTTCGACATTATTAACTTTTAATTTTTAATTTAGTAGGTACCCTGTTATTCCTACTTGAATTTCGAGTAAGATGGAATCAAGAATTGTTCGAACCTAAAGGGAGAAAATGGAAAAAACTCATCTCAGGCGTGAGAAGAGTCGAGTGACATCAAGCAGTTTTTGCTTGATTTAGTGGAGTGCACCATTTCAACTTATGTTTTTTTTCATTATCATCTTTTTAATTTTCAAACCCAATTATTATCCTATTATTTTATTATTTGACACAATTCAAAATAATTTTCTTTTGTTTTCAAACTCTTCCACCTTATTTTACACGTGAAACAAAAAAAGAAAAAAAAGTCTTTTTCTCCTTTGGCCAAGCTGTGTGTTTTCTCTATCATCTTTCTCTCCACAGCTGATCGTCATCACCGTTTCGGACCAACATCGATTAGTTTTTTTTTCAATACTTATTTATCATCTAAATTCTTGTTTTCCGTCATGGTAAAAACTAGAAATCAAGAACTCAATGGTACTCCTCGTCAGCACTCTCGGATGTGTGCAATGAAATTCATGAAGTACATGACCACTTGGATTCTATCGAAACCATTCTTGTCGAGGTTTTCTTCTACCTTCTCCTGGGCTCCTCTCGACACGGTCGCACCTAGAATCGGCATTGATTAGGGATTATTCTCACCTTTTCTCTCTTACACCTTTAATTTTTAATTTCATAATGGGACAATATGGCTAGAGTGGGGTGGAATTAGATTCAAATTCACTTTTGCTTATTTTTATGATTGGAATTGAGTTATATTTTTTTATTTTGATTGTTGGAAATCTTGGTTTCCTTTCTCTTGTTTCGTTTAATTCCTTTGTCATTTCTTTGATTTTGATTCCTTCTTGATTATTGTTGAAATTTTAGAAATAAGATAGCATATCATGATTAATTGTGTAAATCTCTTGGCAATTTAATGAATTTATTGATTGAATAGGGTGCATGACTTAGTAATTGAACCTTTCATGTGAGTTTTGAGCCTATCGAGCATATATTTAAATTCTCGCTCTTTGTTCTAAATGGAGTATGTCGAACTAGTTTATTGCCTTTTAGAACTTGTTACTCGATGTTTATCGAGACTACACATTTTGATTGTGATGTTGTGATATGATAGAGGCATTAGGATTAAACATGTTTTTCTTTTCTTCCCAAACAAAATAGCCTACCCTTTATTTATTTTTCCCTTAGACAACCAATTTGAGCCTTAAATCATTATTCTTTGTTTACCACATCATTAACCCGATCCTCTTTTATTTATTTTACCCCTCTTTTTGTCACCTTTTCAAGTCAAGATAAGATTATTCCATAAAATAAAAATTACACAATGTTCGAAAAAAGAAAAAACAAGAAAGGAGTTCAGAAATCTTCATTGTTCGAACAATGCAGCATAAAAATATTGATATGATTTGAACAATACAAAAAATAGTGTTTTCATGTTTTGAACAACAGAGAAAAAAGAAGAAAAGATAAAAAAAATTTGTTTGCTCGATTGATTTCTTGTTCCTTTCGTTCATATTTGTTTCCCATCTAATAAACTTGAGTAATGATCTTATTCTTGTCTTGAAATTTAGCTTTCATTTTTGGCATTTACCATACCCGAACCTTAGCCACATTATAACCCATTTAAAGACTTCTTGATTATTGTATCATTTTCATATTAAGTAGTAGAGATTAGATTTAGTTACAAGCCTATTATAATGAATTGGTTGGTTTTAGCTTGAGTTATTCCTACCCGAAACACTTGAGCAAAATGAGTGAACTTGTGTGAGGAACTAGGACTTATATTCTTTACAATTTGACAAATAATTGAAATGGTAAGATTGATTTACACTTAATTAATTATACCTTGCTTGATTCATCTTAAGTTTCTTTATTTGCTTGGTTGAATCTACTAAGAAACTTTGGAATTTCATATAATAGGAATTGGCAACTTGAGATTTTCAACATGATTAATTGAGAAATGCTTAAGGACAAGCATTGGATAAGTGAGAGGGAATTTAATTAATGTTCAAATTAGTTAATATTTCATTTTTAATTACTCCTTGATTTGTCAGTTTTTGTTGTTTATTTGGGTGTTTTCTCATACATTTTATGCAGGGTAGTAGATTTTGGAAACAAAACTAAAATGGCACATTTTTGCAAATTTGTTTTATTTTCCAGAGTCAATGCTGGACTAGTGGGCGACTTCGCACATAACATGGCTGATGTGGCATCTAGTCAGCATCTTCTAGAAGGTCCAGTCAGTGTTTCCATGGAGACAGAAGACTTAACCGCAAGTTCAAACTTTTAATTTGTAATTATCTTTATTTTGGATTTTATTTTGATATTTTTAGGATTTATCTAGAATTATTTCAAATGTAATTTCTAGGGTTTTAGGAAACTATAAATACTCCTTGGGATAAGCCTTAAAGATCATCCTGATTATTCAAAACATTTATAATTCATTTGTTTCTTTCATTTTCTTAGTTTTATAAAATTATTCTTCTTTTTATTTCACTTTTCTTTTCAATTTATTTTCTTTTAAAAAAGTCGAGTATGATTTCTATCATGCACAGCGAAGTTTTTCATAGCCAAAGGCTGAAGCGATGACTCAATTCCTACCATGAGAATTGAAAAGCACCTCATACCCTTTGGGTTAAATTTCTCAATCTTCTGGAAACTAGATTGGTGGATCGTCTTTCTTAAGATCAAGATGCATTCACTTCAAAAATAGATTTTGAATTGGATGTTGTTAAGACTTATCGTTGGGATTATAGAATCAATTGATTCAAATTCCCTATAACACACTTTAGCCATAGAATGATAAGGGGAGATTGAGATCGAGTTCGACTTTCATTGAGGAAGTGTAATTCAAGTCGAGAATTTTCCAAAAGTGCTTTGAATTGTTTTGAGTTAACTTCGATTGTCGCGGTTAATCATAACTTAGATTGAGGACTCCAAAATAGATTTGGGGAAAATCAATCACTTAAGGGAAATTGAACTACAAGGATTGAACCTTGTAGACTCACACCAGTATTTAATCGGAGTAAAATCCTATTCAAAGATTGATTGGAATTCGAGGTAAAGCGCAAGCCGAAGGCTGATTTTTATAAATAGATTTTATTTCAATTTACTTTTTTCAATTATTTCTTTTAATTACTATTTAAACATCACCCCAATTTATTTTTTATTGCAAGATCACACCTAGTCCAAAACAATATCAATTCATCAGCAATTTTGATATTCCTTGCGCATCGACCCTTACTCTCTCAATCATACTTATTTCTATTATCACAACCCAAAATAGGGCCTAAAATTCTCGTAAAAATATTTTGAGGACTAAATTGTGTTTTAATTAAATATGGATCCAAATTCAAAAAGTAACTAAAGATGGAGGATCAATGACATGATTTTTTTCATTTTTAGGGTTTATATAACCACAAAATGAAGAAAATTTTAATTTTTTCTCTCTCTCTCCAAAATTTTAATCTTTAGAAAGAAATCTTTGATCACCGTTTCATCACCGATCGTTGCTCCATTTTCGACACCTCCCGCACCATTGCATCCTTTGTGTCTTCCCAAGTCCACTGGTGTCTTTCTTGTCTCCGTTGTCACTGCCGTGTGAAGAGGTGAGAAAGATAAAGTTTTCGACGTTTCAAAATCGAGCTCTCTTCCTTTCACCGTTGTGATTCGAGCTTGGTAAGTGTTTCAAAACCCCTTCAAATAGTTGTAGGAATTTTTAAAATAAAATTTTTTATCCTGTACGCCGCCGCAAATGCCCCATTAGCCGTCGCCTGCACGTGGGGAAGTCCCACCGCCTGGTGGTTTCCAGAACCTACCGAATCCGACCCGCCTGCTCGAACCCGACCTGTCTGCTTGACCCAACCCGATCTAACTCGGTCCAACATGAACCGTTGACCATTAATTGTTAAATTTGACCCAAAAAAGTTAAAATTTTTGAAAAGACATATTTTACGTTTTTCAACGTCCTGAGTCCGATTCCAAAGTCTGTTTTGCCAAATTCTGACCTGAAAGACAGATCCCGTTAATCCGAAAATGCTTAGTATTTTTAGCATTCTTTTCTTATTTATTTGAGATTTAGTTATGGAATTGATCCAAGAAGATGTTTTTATGAAGGTACTCGTGTTTCACCTGATATAGGGTCAATTAGATCCGGTGTTTCCTGTTCGTCAGATCCGATCGATCCACATTTAACGAGATATACTCACAGGTTTCCGTAAATTATTTAAAAATGGAAAATATTATTAATATTAGGATTCCAGTATGGATTTTCTAATTAATAGGATCTAGTACTGCAGCTGGTCGTGAACGACAAACACAGTAGTAGGCTTCCATATCAGACTACTCAGATCGATATGGGTGTGTTTCCTATTGGTGTTACATTACTATTTTCAACTATCTGTCTTAATTGTTTGAGATTTTTTTATAATACTAAATATTTTTTACGACAAAATACCTGATTTTCTGAACAATGTTTATCTGATATCTGATTTATAATATATTTCTGATATGATCTATGGATTACTGTATTTTCGTATATGATTTATAAAAATAGAATATTTTCAAGTTTTAATGGATTAAACTACCATTTTTATTCGACTACATAAATGTTTTATCTATCATTGGGGTTTTTATTAGAGGAAGTATCTCAGACCTAGTCTATGACTTGTAAGAACTTACCGATTTCCGCAGGCTCCTCATCTTTGTGCTCAAGGTAAGTCCTTACTATAGGCTCCTCTGCTTCATGCACAAGATAATACCTTATCGTTGGCTCCTCAGCTTTGTGCTAAAGCTAAGTCCTTACTGTAGGCTCCTCTGGTTTGTTCATAGGATAAAACCTTATCGCAAGCTCCTCTGCTTTGTATATAGGGTAAGTTCTTACTGGTGTACAAGTGGGTGTATGGTTCTGGGGAACCTACACATTCTAGTGGTCAGACAGGGGAAGATTTCATGTTTTTAAAACATGTTTGATAAACTGATTTTACTGAAATATTTTATCTGTATGTTTTTATACATCGTAAGGAGCACACTTAGCTTTTTAGCTCATTCTGTAAATTTTAACCTTTTTAGATAATAGCATACTAGGCTAGTAGACTTGGCATATATGCCTTTGTTATACTTTGGTGACACGTGTTTTGCTACCGTCTTGATATATATGTATTACCGGTATTTATTTATGTAAATATTTTATATGGTTTTATGATATATGTATATATATGTTTATCGTATTTATCCTTATTGTGGATAAATTTCATATTATACTATTACATGGATTTTAACGTTGTTTTAAATATGAAAAAAATCAGTGAATAAGATTTGTGACCGCCTATATTTGGGCATAACGCCCTGACCAAGTATAGGGGGTTACATATGGTAGTATCAGAGCTTTCAGTTTTAAACACTCAGACTATGAATAAGTCCAAAAAAAAGATTTTCAAGATATTTTTCAAAAATGTGTTACCTTATTTTAATAGTTTAAATATATTTGAGGTTCCTGATATTAGTCTGACTCATGTTCAAAATCTTTCTATAGAGCCTTATAGATTTATACGATGAATACTGCTAGAGGTCGTAGGTCAGGTTGTGGTCATGGTCAAGGGCGAGTGACTCAACCATATGTTACGATAGAAGATCCTATATCTCTACGAGATCCTTCTGTCTCGCATATAAATCCTTTTATTTCTACAGACGATTCGATTACTCCTGCGAGAGACACTCCCGTCAGTAAGGAGGTATGTTTCTAGTAATATGGATGAGGATGCCATTAATAGGATTGTATTTCGTATGTTATGAGGAGCTTCTAGAGTTCCTGGTAATATGTCTGCGGTTGAGATTTCGAAGGTTGTGGTTGCTGTTGGATTAGTTTCATTTCTGAATGTCTTCATATCCCGGTTGAGAATATTAAGAGTTCGGTGATGGTTCAGAGTCTCATAGGTCAATACATAGAGTTATATCATATTTTTAGAGGGTGTCCTATAGAGATCCATTGGGAGATCTTTCTGGCTGACCTAATGGATTTACCTTTGGAGAAGTTTGACTTGATTCTTGGCATGGATTGGTTGAAAAAGCATCGAGTTAATCTCGATTGTTAGACCAAGAGAGTTGTTCTGAAGATATCAGATAACTGAAAGATTGTGATGATCGGGGTATGTCGTGGATTCCTGACGAATGTTGTGTCTACTTTGGTAGCTGAGAAGATGATCAGGAAGAGTTCCAAGGCATATCTTGCTTATATTCTGGATACTAGGAGTTCTCGATCTGAAATTGACGACATCTAGATTGTTAAGGAATTTCCCGATGTTTTTATTGAAAAGTTGCTTGGATTACTGACGGATAGAGAAGTTGAGTTTGACATTGAAGTCTATTCCTATTCTACCCCAGTTTCGATGGCTCCTTACGGTATGTCCAACTCTAGGAGTTGTTAGATAGAGGATTTATTTGACCTAGTGTTTCACCGTGGGGAGCCCCAATTCTCATTGTCAAGAAGAAAAATGGGACATAGAGACTCTGTATTGATTATAGGAAACTGAACAAGCTCACGATTAAAAACAAATATCCTCTACCTAGGATCGATGATCTGTTTGACCAATTTAGAGGGGCTTCTATTTTTTTGAAGATAGACTTAAGGTCTGGTTATTACCAACTAAAGGTGAAAGATTCGGATGTCCCAAATACTGCTTTTCGTACTTGGTATGGCCATTACGAGTTTTTAGTGATGTCATTCGGGTTACCTAATGCCCCTGTTTCTTTTATAGATATGATGAATCAGGAGTTTCGACTAGTTTATAGTTGTGTTTATCAATGACATACCGGTGTATTCTCGAGATGAAGCAGAACATGATGAGCATTTAAGGATTGTTTTGCAGACTCTGAGGGAAAATAAGTTATACGCCAAGTTGAGCAAGTGTGAGTTCTGGCTCAGCGAAGTGACTTTTCTTGGAAATATCATTTCTACTAAGGGTATCCATGTGGATCCGAGTAAAGTGGAGGCTATTCTGAACTAGAAGTAACCCAATAACGTCTTAGAGATCTATAGTTTCTTAGGATTAGCTAGTTACTATCATCATTTCATTGAGGGGGTTCTCTATTATTGTAGCCCCTCTAACGAAACTGTTAATGAAAGATATTTCATTTGTCTGGTATGAGGACCAACAAGCTTAGCTTTGAAAAATTAAAGACTGTTCTGACTCAAGCCCAGTGCCGATTCAACCTGAGTTTGGGAAAGATTTTTCTGTCTACAGTGATGCTTCTTACTCTGGATTAAGATTTGTTTTTATGGAATATGGGAAGGTTGTCATATTAGTTAAAGCCACATGAGCGCAACTATCCCACTCACGATCTTGAGTTAGTTGTCATGGTTTTTTCCTTTGAAGATTTGGAGACATTATCTATATGGAGAAAAGTGTTATTTCTATATTGATCATAAGGTTCTAATGTATCTACTTACTCAAAAAGATTAGAATTTGAGACAGCGTCGCTGGTTGGAGCTTCTAAAAGACTAAGATTATGAGATAGAGTATCATCAAGTGAAGACTAATGTGGTGGTCGATACCTTGAGTCGTAAGGCGATATCTAATCTGAGAGCCTTGTTCGCCAGCTTGAGTTTATTTGATGACGACAGTCTGTTAGTAGAGTTGCAAGTTAAACCCACTTTGGCCAAGGAGATTAAGGCCGAACAACTTCTTGATAGCTCATTGCTTTCCATTATTGAATAGGTTCAACAGGGATCTAGTTCAGAGTATACTTTGGATCAGAATGGTATTTTGTACTTTCATGGTCGTTACTGCATCCTTAAAGATGATGATTTAAGATGAGATATTCTTCAGGAGGCTCATGGTAGTCCTTATGCTATGTATCCTGGTGGGGACAAAATGTACAAGAATGTCAATGAGCTCTATTTTGGACTGGTATTAAGAAGAATATTTCAGATTTTGTGGCAAGGTGTCTGACTTCTCACCAGGTTAAGGTAGAGCAGTAGCATCTGTCTAGATTTATATATTCAATTAAGATTCTTGAATAGAAATGGGAGCACATTACGATGAACTTCATTATCGATCTTCCTCTGACTCATTCCAAAAAGGATTCTGTTTGGGTAATTATTGATTGACTCACCAAGTGAGCTCACTTTATCCCTGTTCGGGTTAATTATTCTTTGGACAAGCTGGCTAGATTATATATTTATGAGATTGTTAGACTTCATGGTGTTCTTTTGTCTATCATATCTGACCGAGATCTGAGGTTCTCTTCTAGGTTCTGAAAGGCTTTGCACGAGGCTCTAGGTAATCGTTTGAATTTTAGTATAGCTTTTCACCCATAGACTGATGGTCAGTCTGAGCGAGTGATCCAGGTACTGGAGGATATGTTACAGGGTTTTGTGATTGACTTTTGTGGTAGTTGGGAAGATTTCTTTTCCTTAGCTGAGCTTGCTTACAATGACAGTTACTAGACAAGTATTCGTATGGCAGCGTACGAGGCTCTATATGGACTTAGATGTCGTACTCCTATCTGTTAGACAGAGTTGCATGATAGAAAGACTTTGGGTCTAGATTTAGTTCAAGATACTAAGGATACTATCTGATTAATCTTTGATTGCCTAAGAGAGGCATTTGTTAGGTAGAAATCATACGCAGATCAGCGATGGAAGGATATCGAGTTTGAGGTTAGGGATGTAGTTTTTTCAAGGTATCTCCATGGAAGAAAGTGTTTAGATTTGGACATAAGGGTAAATTGAGCCTGAGATTTATTGGGTCGTATCGTATTCTGAAGAAAGTCGGACTTGTTGCTTACCAGCTTGAGTTGTATCCCTAGCTCAGTTCCATTCATGATATTTTTCATGTATCCATGTTGAGGCGATATTGTCCAGATCCAAGTCACATCATTTAGATTGAGGAGGTAGAGTTGAGACCTGATTTATATTATGTGTTGAAAACATTTTGATGTTTCGATATAACAAATTAAGTATAAATGAATTTAAAGATTTTATAAATGATTTTCTAAGTATATTCGATTTAATTACTCGAATATCAAATTATTACTCTAATTCTTCAAGATCAATTTTAAACCTTACTAAATGTGTAAAATTGTGTTTTATGAAAACATCGAATGCATTTGATGCATCGATGCACCAGCCATGCATCGATGCACTCTGGCTATTTTGAAACATCGAATGCATTTCATGCATCGTTGCACTCTTAATGCACCGATGCACTAAGGGTCCAACAGTCAAAATACTTGAATTTTACACTTGATGCACCGATGCACCGATGCACCTTGGGTATGCATCGATGCACTGACGCTCCCAACTGATTTTATTAATTTTTTTCACACTTAAACGTCTCTATTGACTCCACTAATCATCCCCAACGTTCAGAATCATTTGAAGGTGTATTTAAACAAGCTTAGAATTCATTGATCAATAACGAGAAAACACAAGAAATAAGAATAAAGAGAGAATCAAAGAGAAAACATCAAACCTCAAGTTTGAGCATTTTAAGCCTATTTTTCATTCAATATTCATTTTGCTTTCAAGAACACTACCTGTACTCAATTGTATTCATTTTTTAGTGTTCTTTTGTTTGTTCTAGAATTGTGCAAATAATCTACCTTGTGAGGATTTCCTTGTAAGTTTACAAATTTGTAATCTTCTCTTTGAGAAAGAGTGTTCTTAAGAATTGGGGTATATTCTTGAGGGAGTTGTAAGGTTATCTCTTTGGCCTCAAAAGAAAGAACAAATTAGTGAATTTGTTGGAAAATCTTTTCAATTTTCTGCAAAAGCTTCCACCAAAATTTTTATTGTCAATTCACCCCCCCTCTTGGCCAATTCCATCGATCGATTAACTCAACATTTGGTATCAGAGCCTCACTCATTTAAAGGTTTAATTACCTCTTGAGTCGATTCAAGAAGAGTTGCATCGATTATCAAGTCATTAATGGTCTCTACTTCAAATGTCGACTCCAGTCTCGATTCAATGCCCGTCAACAAGCCTCCTTTCTTTAATGGAGCTAACTATGCCTATTGGAAGAATAGGATGATGTATTTCATTCAAGCAAGTGACTTGAGAGCATGGAATATTATAGAAGACGGATATATCAAGCCTCTCACTCATCCAAGATTGTGGAGTAAAGGAGAGACAAGAATATTATAGCTCAACTCCAAAGCCATCCATATCATATTTTGTGCTCTTGGACCAGATGAATATGGAAGAGTTTCATCTTGTACATCCACCAAAGAAATATGGGATAAACTACAAGTCACTCATGAAGTCACCGACGAGGTAAAAGAATCTAAAATTAGTCTTCTAACACATAGCTATGAAAATTTCAGGATAAAAAAAAATGAAGATATTAGAGCTATGACGGATAGATTCTCAACGATTTTCAATGGTCTCAAATCATATGGAGAGATCATTCCAAACAAAAAGCTTGTGAGGAAGTTAGTTTACTCACTTCCAAAATTATGGCAATCCAAGAAGACGACAATCATCGAGGCTAAGAACCTAAAGTCCTTAACTCTTGAAGAGCTAATTGGTTCCCTCCTCACTCATAAAATGATGCTTGAACATGAGGTGGACCTCGATAAGATTGACGAGACACCGAAGGAGAAGGAGAAGAAGAAAAATATTGGAGTTGCTCTCAAATCCACAAAAGATGAGAGTGATTCGGATGAAGATGACGATGACGAGGAAATGGAATTGTTTGCCAAACGGTTCAGAAAAATGATAAGACCTTACCGAGGAAGAAAATTCAAACGAAATGAAGGCCTAAAAATGAACCAAAAGAGAAGGACCATATCATTTGCTATTAATGCAAAAAGTCGGGGCATGTCAGATATGATTTCACATAATTAAAGAGAAAAGGTCAATCAAAGAATAAGAACAAGTCTCATGTGGCTACATGGAGCGATGAAGAAGGTTCCGATGAAGAGGAACAAGAAGTAGCAAACTTGTACTTGATGCCATTTGGGGAAGATTCTAAGGTAACCTTTAACTCATTTAAATTATATGATTTATCTTATGATGAGTTATTAGAGGAATATAATGAGTTGGCTTCGAAATATGAGAAATTTGTTTAAAATATAAAAATGATGTCTCAAAATTAAAAAATGAAAATAAGCTCATATCCAAGACCAACAATGATTTTGAAAGTAAAATCAAAGATTTGCAAATCAAACTAGAAGAGTTTGAAAATAAAAATTGGGATTTGCAAAATTTACTTTCAAAGGTAAATGATGGCCATCAAACGAAAATTGATGATCTTAAAGCTTCTTTTGATAAAGTTGGAACAAAACGTTTTAAAAATGGAGAAAATTCAAAATCCAACTTTGTTAGAAATAGTTTTAAAAACTACAATCATAGAGGTCCCCGAAGAACCTCTAATGGAAAAATCGTTAGAAGTATATGGGTTCCTAAAGGACTCATTACTACTAAATATAAGGATATCCTACACAAATGAATACCTAAGGGGACTAGGATTTTGGAAACTAATGAATATGGACCTAAACGAATTTGGGTACCAAAAATTAGAAATTAATCTATGTTTGTAGGAAAAGGAGCATTGCTACAAGGCACAGGAAACAAATTCAAACTCATGGTACCTTGATAGTGGATGCTCAAGACACATGACCGGGGAAAAAAGCTGATTCATAGAGCTTAACGCCAAAAATGGAGGAGAAGTGACTTTTGGTGATAATTCAAAAGGTCACATTGAAGGTATAGGTACAATAGGTAATACCTCTTCCATACAAATTAAAAATGTTTTATATGTGAATGGGTTAAAGAATAATCTTTTCAGTATTAGTCAATTATGTGATAAGAGATTCAATGTCATGTTTGAAACTAATGGTTGTAAAGTCATTGACATTGCATCTAATCGGATTATTCTTGTTGGTCATAGAATAGGAAACATTTACATGGTGCACTTAGATTCTATTGATATGACTAATTTATGCCTAGTTGCTAAGGATGAGCATGATAGTTGGTTATGGCATAGGAGACTAGGACATGCTAGTATGAGTGTTTTGCAACAGCTAATTCAAGGTGATTTAGTTCGAGGGTTGCCTAAACTAAAATTTGATAATGATAAAATCTATGATGCTTGTGCTAAAGGAAAACAGAAGCGAGTTTCTTTTAAATCCATTAATGATGTATCAACTAGTAGAGTATTACAATTGATCCATTTATATCTTTTTGGGCCATCTAGAATTACTAGCTTGGGTGGAAAACAATATGCATTTGTCTTGGTAGATGACTATTCTAGATATACTTGGGTTCTATTCTTAAGTACTAAAGATGAAGCATTAGAAAAAGTCATCACGTTTTCAAAAGTAATCCAAAACGAAAAAGGTTACTCTATAACTAGTGTTAGGAGTGATCATGGAACTAAATTTGAAAATCTTGGATTTACTGAATTTTGTAATTCAAATGGTGTTAGCCATAATTTTCAGCACCTAGAACCCCTTAACAAAATGGAGTTGTTGAGAGGAAAATCGACTTTTAGAAGAAATGTCTAGAACCATGTTTTGTGAAAACAATTTGCCAAAATATTTTTGGGTGAAAGCCACAAATACCGCTTGTTATGTTATTAATCGAGTAATGATTAGGCCTATTTTAAAGAAAACTCCATATGAACTTTTTAAAACTAAAAAGCCTAACATTAGCTATTTTCATCGTTTTGGATGTAAATGTTTTGTTTTAAACAACAGTAAAGACAATCTTGGCAAATTTGATGCTAAAAGTGATGAATGAATTTTTCTGGGTTATTCATTAAAATTCTAAAGCTTATCGATTATTTAATAAAAGAACTTTGGTTGTAGAAGAATCTAAACATGTTGTTTTCGATGATAATCTCCTTCCTAGAAAGGATTCTTGTTTGAATGATGATGTAGGCATTATAAATATAAATGACGTTGGACATGATGTTGGAGAACCATCATCAAAGGAAGAAACGAAAGATGAGGAAACTCAAGATCCTCTCGAGAATCCAACCATTGAAGAAAGGGAAGTATTTTTCCCAGGGGAATACAACTATGTCAAGGATGGTGAGATTATAGTTGATCCATCCAAAGGGGTAACAACTCGATCTTCTCTTAGAAATATTTGTAATTATGTTGCATTTATCTCATGCATAAAGCCTAAGAATATTAAAGAAGCATTAAATGATGAACATTAGATTATGGCTATGCAAGAAGAGTTAAATCAATTTGAGAGAAGTAAAGTATGGACATTAGTTGAAAGGCCTAGTAATAAATCTACTGTAGGTACTAGATGGGTATTTAGGAATAAGCTTGATGAAAGTGGTAATATAGTGAGAAACAAGGCTAGACTTGTTGCTCAAGGGTATACTCAAGAAGAGGGCATAGACTATGATGAAACATACGCTCCCGTATCTAGGATGGAAGCAATTAGAATGTTATTAGCATTTGCATGCTTTCATGAATTTAAATTATATTAAATGGATGTTAAAAGTTCACTTTTAAGTGGTTTTATAAAAGAATAAGTGTATGTGGAAAACCTCCAGGTTTTGAAGATTGAAAAATTTCCAGATAATGTTCTTAAATTGAAAAAAGTGCTTTACGGTTTAAAACAAACTCCTAGGGCTTGGTATGAAAGTTTGTCAAACTTTTTAATTGAAAAAGGTTTTTCAAAATGGAAGGTTGACACTACGTTATTTTTAAAGCATAAAGGAAAGATTTATTAGTAGTTCAAATTTATGTTGACGATATAATATTTGGTTCTACTAATGATGTTCTTTGCCAAGAATTTTCTATGCTAATGCAAAGTGAATTCGAGAAGAGCATGATGGGGGAGCTCTCATTTTTCTTGGGACTCAAAATCAAGAAAAGAAAAGATGGCATCTTCATCAATCAAGCTAAGTACGTCAAAGACATGCTCAAGAAGTTTGGACTGGAAAATTGGAAACCGCATGACACTCCAATGAGCTCATCAACAAAGCTTGACATAAATAAAGGAGGTAAATGTGTGGATGTTAAATTATATAGGTCAATGATTGGTTCTTTGCTTTATCTAACTGCAAGTAGACCGGACATTATGTTTAGTGTTTGCTTATGTGCTAGATTTCAATCATGCCCTAAGGAATCAGATTTACTAGCTGTTAAGAGAATCTTTAGATACCTTAAGGACACTCCTAATTTAGGACTTTGGTATCCTAGAGACTCTAGTTTTAGCTTACATTCCTTCTCTGATGCGGATTATGGAGGATGCAAATTAGATAGGAAAAGCACCTCCGGTACTTGCCAATTCCCTGGAAATATGTTGATTTCTTGGTTTTCAAATAAACAAAATTGTGTTGCATTATCTACCACTGAAGCGGAATATATTTCAGTCGGTAGTTGTTGTGCACAAGTTTTATGGATGAAACCACAACTTTTTGATTATGGAATTGAAGTAGGTACCATTCCTTTCAAGTGTGACAATACTAGTGCTATTTGTCTCACTAAAAATCCCATCCAACACTCTAGAACTAAGCATATTGAAATAAGACATCACTTCATTAGAGACCATGTCGCTAAGGAAGATGTAGTTCTAGAATTTGTTGATACTTTGCATCAATTAGCGGATATCTTTACAAAACCTTTAGACAAAGAAAGATTTTGGACACTTAGGAGAGAATTAGGTTTAACTGACCTATCTTCACTTAGTGTTTAAAATAATTTTAACATTTTTAAGAATAAATGAAAAATGCTTAAATAGTAATTTTTGATTGCATTCATTGCTATTAGTTAGGGGGTTTATGCTCTTTGGTGAAAATTAATTTTATGTTCAAATGTTGTTTAAGGATTAATTTGATTGAATTAACATGATTAATTTTCAATAAATGAGTTGCCAATACCACTAGACCTAATTAATTTAGCATTTTTGAGTGTTTAAAATGGATTTTTGTCATTTTTGTGCTTCATGCATCGATACACTTAACAGTGCATTGATGCATCCCTTTGAATGTGTATCAATACACCATGAAGGTGCACCGATGCACTCCTTGAATGTGCATCGATGCATAAGGTCATGCATCGATGCATCGGTCGGGTTTTTGGGTTTAAAAGGTTTATTTTCTTATTTGTTTCAAACCCTAAAACTACACCCTCATCAGCCGCACGCCTCTCTCACTCTCTAAATTCTCCTCTTACTCCAAAATCATCATTTTTTAATCAGAATTCATCCTCATTTCATCCCAAAGTCATGCTACTATCATTAAATCGTGCAACACAACATCTCATTCTCATCAATTCGAAATTTTCAAGGTATTTTCCTAAAAACTTCTAGTTTATCATATTTTGATCTTAGGACTAGTTTTAATTAATTATAGGATGAACATTATATCGGGCATTGATTGTTGGTGATTTCAAACTAGATTTTACAACCAATTTCATCAAAAACTCAAAAATTTTCAAAAAAAAAAATTGAATTCTCGAAATTAAAAAAAATCGAAAATCTAAATTTAATTTTTAAATTTGATGTTTTTGATTTAATTATGTTGTTTTCATGCAAACTATACATATTATGATTTTTCAAAAATTATTTTCAAATAGTTTTCAAAACCTTGCCCATTAGGATTCGGTTTAAAGAACCTTGAATTATTGAGGACTCAATTGAGTTTTGGGATTGATTATTGTGCATACATGTGTTGCAAATTGCAGGTTTCATTCCTTTTCTGATTCCTAAACCATGTCTAATCCCACACACCCTAGAACTTGATCGAGTCGTTCTCGTTCAAACCAACCTCCTAATCCTATTCCTCCTCCACCTACATCTCTTATAGGATCCTATTTTAATATGACTGAACGTTGTAGAGACGACTTGTACTCTAGGTACATAAATTCTTTCCAATCCTATAGAATCCGGGAAGAGCGTATTCCTTCTCTTCAAGCCATGATAGATATTGACTTCGAATACCTTCTAATTCTTAAAACTTGGAAGTTTGATAAAATGTTTCACCTCAAACATATCGTCTATCATCAGTTAGTCCGCATTTTCTACTCCAATGTGGTATGCATTCAAAACCAAACTCAATGTGGAACTATAACAATTAGATCATATCTTTTAGGCCAATATATTAATATTGACCCCGAGACTATATCTTTCCATTTTGGGTTAGATGACGAAGGTTTATTTAATGAGAATGAAACTGTTGATTATCAATATGTTCTAAATGATAGTGTTAGTACTCTATGTTCTCATCACGATTGTTTTCTTCATTTGATGACCTCTTGGTGGTTTAGACCATCCGGGGGTAGGTACTCCACTCTTCGTGCCAGGGATTTATTGTGGATACACTGTCTCAAGAATAAAAACAAAATAAATCTGCCCTATATTATTTTTAGTCAACTAGTGGATATCATAAACATTGTTCCTTCAAAACATGTCGAAACATTAGTTTATGGATGTCTTCTTAGTAACCATTTTATCAAACTTGGTCTAAATGTTTCTCTTGACAATCATATTCCTCTCCAGAACCCAATCAATCTCACCTCGTTGAAGAAAACGGATTGGAAACAAGACGAGGAAATCGATCTTTAGGTCTTTCGACCCGGTAAGAAAACTCTGGGAGCGAGTTCTTCACGAGCTGCTCCTAGCTCCTCTCGTGCTCCTCCTCCTCCTCCTCCTCCGGCACCTGTTGCTAACGATGATCCAAAATTTCAGCAGCTCATGCAAGATATCGACGATTACGTACCAGACGATGAGCCTGCACCGGAACCAGCACGACAAGAAGATCAAACGCCACCATATTTTTGATCTTTCTTAGAGTCGTTTTATCTGAGGTTTGCCTCCATGGAGTCTCAGATTACTAAGTTTCAGCGGGAGATACGTGAACGAATGGACGCTCTCACTCTTGAAGTTCGAGCTCATTATCCTCCTCCTCCCGATCTTCCGATGGAGTAAATTTGTTTCCTTGTTATGCTTTCTTGGTTTTCTAAAACTTGGATTGATTTTGATGTTTCTGGATTGCTTATTTTGGATCCTTAAATGTTTGAATTTGTTAGGATTTATGTTTTTGGATGCTTGGGTGACTGAAATTATTATATATATATTTGGTTTGATTTTAACTTTATTATTTTGAGCTTAATGTTTCTTACTTTTTGCATTATATTAGTTCATTATGACCAATTATGCCAATTCACATTTGATTATGAATATTGATTATGAAACTAATGGTTAATCTCTCTTTTGATCTTTGATCTTAGCAACTTAAGCTATATATATATATATATATATATGTATATCAATTGGCTATGTTTTTCAAAACCTTGTTTCAATCGATTTTTAAGTCTTTTTGATTTAACAAAAAGGGGGAGAAATGTTAAAGTGTTAAAATGTTTTAAAGGGGATAAGTGTTAAAGTGTTAAAATGTTTTAAAGGGGAGAAATGATAAAGTAAGGGGGAGTAATTTCAAACTTAATTTTTCAAAATTTATTTTGAAAGAAAATCTTAAAATTACACACATGTTTTGTTATATCAAAAAGGGGGAGATTGTTGAAAACATTTTGATGTTTCGATATAAAAAATTAAGTATAAATGAATTTTAAGATTTTACAAATGATTTTCTAAGTATATTCGATTTAATTACTCGAATATCAAATTATTACTCCAAGTCTTCAAGATCAATTTTAAACCTTACTAAATGTGTAAAATTGTGTTTTATACTTAATATATTTTTGAAACAATTTTCACAAAGTATTTTGAACCAAAATCAAGCCTAAAATCAATTTTTCAAAGTGATGCACCGATGCACCAATCCATGCATCGATGCACCATGGAATAAATTGAACATCGAATGCATTTCATGCATCAATTCACATACTATGCATCGATGCACTCAGAGTTTTATGAAAACATCGAATGCATTTGATGCATCGATGCACCAGCCATGCATCGATGCACCAGCCATGCATCGATGCACTCTGGCTATTTTGAAACATCGAATGCATATCATGCATCGATGCACTAAGGGTCCAACGGTCAAAATATTTGAATTTTACACTTGATGCACCGATGCACCTTGGGTATGCATTGATGCAGTGACGCTCCCAACTGATTTTACTAATTGTTTTCACACTTAAACGGCTCTATTGACTCCACTAATCATCCCCAACATTGAGAATCATTTGAAGGTATATTTAAACAAGCTTAGAAGCCATTGATCAATAACAAGAAAACAAAAGAAACAAGAATCAAGAGAGAATCAAAGAGAAAGCATCAAACCTCAAGTTTGAGCATTTCAAGCCTATTTTTCATTCAATATTCATTTTGCTTTCAAGAACACTACTTGTACTCAATTGTATTCATTTTTTAGTGTTCTTTTATTTGTTATAGAATTGTGCAAACAATCTACCTTGTGATGATTTCCTTGTGAGTTTGCAAATTTGTAATCTTCTCTTTGAGAAAGAGTGTTCTCAAGAATTGGGGTATATTCTTGAGGGAGTTTTAAGGTTATCTCTTTGGCCTCAAAATAAAGAACAAATTAGTGAATTTGTTTGAAAATCCTTAGTGTGGATAGCTAAGGTAGTGGACGTAGACTTTGGTTGAGAAAGTCGAACCACTCTAAATCGTTGTGCAAATCTTTTCAATTTTCTGCAAAAGCTTCCACCAAAATTTTTATTGCCAATTCACCCCCCTCTTGGCCAATTCCATCGATTGATTAACTCAATATTATGATTAGGAGCCAATTCAGATTTTAGATCGGGATGAGAGAGTTCTTCGAAATAGGCATATTCCGAGAGTCAAAGTTCAATGGAGTAACCGTGGACCCTCAGAACCTACTTGGACACATTGAAGTCAATAGAGGCTCAATTTCTGCATCTATTTACATCATGTAAATTTCGAGGACGAAAGTTTTTTAAGGGGGAGAGTTGTCACACCCTAAAATAGGGCCTAAAATGCTCTTAAATTTTTTTCGAGGACTAAATTTAATTTTAATTAAATTTTAGGACCTAAGTGAAATTTTGATTAAATTTGGATCCAAATTCATAAAACAACTAAAGATGGAGGATTTATGGCATGATTTTGCCATTTTTAGGGTTTATATAACACAAAAATCAGGAAAATAAATATTTTTTTCTCTCTCTCCAAAATTTTCCTATTTTAGAAAGAAATCTTTGATCGTTGTTTTGTCGCCTATCGTTGCTCCGTTTTCGACACCTCCCGTACCATCGTGTTCCTTGCATCATCCCGAGTCCACCGGTGTCCTTGTATCCGTTGTCGTTGGCATGTGAGAATGTGAGGAAGATAAAGTTTCTGACGTTTCGAAATGAAGCTCTCCGCCGTTCATCGAGCATGATAAGTGTTTCAAAACCCCTTAAAATAGTTGTAGGAATTTTTAGAATAATTTTTCCGACCCTTTACGACGCCGCACGCACCTCATGCGCCGCCTCCTTCGCGTCGGGAAGTCCCACCACTTGCTAGTTTCTAGATCCTGCCCAAACCTGACACGCCTACCCGACCCGACTCGACCCGGTCCAACATGAACCGTTGACCGTTGACGCTGACCCAAAAAGTCAAAATTGACTGCTAGAATCTGATAATAACAGTCTCGCTAAGAAATTTATGCTTTACCTTATACCCGATGGCCTATTGCATTCATCTGGTAGTTATGTATTACTCAGCTTTCCGAAACTCACTCTGTTACTTACCATTTCAAGTTAAAGAGTTTGATCATGTGCTTTTACCGAAATTAATAAAGGAGTTTCACCAACAATGCTTGCAAAGAACGTTCGGATCGGATCGGGTCACTCGCATCGGTCTGAAGGTTTTACAACGGGTACCATTATATAAAAAGAAACATTACGAATAAATAACACTAAAATAAATAAGAAAAGAAAAATTTAAAGGTCATACAAAATAAAATAAAAAATTAAAGTGATAGAATTAATACGAACTAAAACAAGGCAAAAATTTAAAAGAAAATAAACGTAAATATAAAGAAGAAATAAAATTAATTAACAAATGGTCATCACGCAAATTAAAATATGAATTTAAGGAAACTAAAAGGGAATTTATATAATAAAACATGAATTAAATAAATTTAGAAAAAAAAATTATAATGAAATAAAGTTAGGAATATGCAAGAGGATAGGGCATTTCAAACAGAAAATAAGAAGATTAAAATTGAATTAGAAATGACAAAGTTTAATTAAAAAAGAGATAAAGTAAATCAAACAAGTTGGAACCAAAAATTAAGCAAGTTGAACAATGTCCCGTTTGGCGTGGTTTTCTAAAAGCCATTTTTCGCTTAAAGAAAGCTCGTTTTAACCGCAAAATCAACACAAAATGGCTAAAAATGAAAAAAATTATGGTCAAAACAGTGGTTTCAAGACAACCACAAAAGCTAAGATTTGTAGCTTTTTATTTTCAACTTTACGTTTGTGAACTAATTATAATTTTACCCTTACTAATGCATGAGCTCCACTCTATTATGTATTTATATTTTATTTTAATAATTTAATACTAACATCCTTAAAAATATTTTTTACTTAATAATTTATTTTAATTACTTTAAAGTAAATAAAATTTATGTTTTATATACTAAAATATATATTATTAATGAGTTATCTTAAAATGTATTTTTTATTTTTATTATAATTTAAGTTGATATATTTTATATATCAAAAAATTAATAAGTGTAAATATAATTTAAATTCTATATTTTAAATTTGCAACATAATGTCTATAATGAACATTTTATCTTTCCAAACTCATTTTTTAACTATAATCTCAAATAGTTAAATTTTAAACTGCACCTTTAAACAACACTTTTAAAAATTCTTTTTTATTGCACTTTTAAAAGTAACTTTTTAAAAGCCCTACCAAATTGGCCCTAAATAAATGAGAACCAAAATAAAGCAATTTGAAAATAAAAAAAGGGAAATAATGTTAAAATAAATCAAAATAAAGAAGGAAGCCTAATTTCCAAGAAATTAAAATTAAATCATGTGTAAGGAGATTAGAATTAGCTTTTAAGAAAACTTCAAGGGAATGTAGAAAAAATTATTTCCTACCATTATGAAAAATGTGATTCTTATAAGGATCTGAATTGGGTCATCGAGTCATTTAATTAGATGCAAATCACAAATGTCAAGACACCCATTCATTTTTTTCTTTCAAATTTTAGGAAAATAAAATAAAATGAAAAATATTTCTCATTCAAGATCCACCACCAATTTTCATCGAGAACCTCAAGGAAGACTAAATCTAAGAAGATTTATTTGAAGCCTTTTCCTTATTCATTGGTTCTCTTTTGGATAGAGTTTTTCTAAAAAAAAATAAGTTCAGAATCGACCATAACAAGACAAAAAGTAAAAATATAAATAAAAATAAAGAAGAGAATAAAAATATCACCTTTAGGAAAAAAATCTCTTCTATTGCTTGTTAATTCAAGTTACAATTCTTAGGATGACTGCTCATTCTCTCTTTTCTCCTCTCATTTTTCCTTCATCTTTTTTCCATTTTTTTTTTGTCTCTAATGGGATGAAGAAGGCCCTTATTTATAATTGAAATTTCTTACATCCAATGACCTAGATCGTTCATACTAACAGCTAAGATGTGCCCAAATCAAACAAGATCCTCCATATATAAGGAAATAACATTCAATCCTATCGAATCAAATCAATTAGTATAGCTATTTCCCTTGATAGGATATCCCACTATGTATGACAAGATTCCCTAGGTTATTATCTAATATGACAACATCTTCCTTTTCCAAGGATAATATGAATGGACTCTTTAGCATATCCCAATAAAAGAGCCTATTTAAATAAGTTTGGATCCCAAACAAAATTTGGGTATTACATCATAGTACCATCATTAGTTTACTATGTACTCAATCAAGATGCTAATACTCTATGGCATGCCAATTATACCAAGAACTCTCAATGTACATGCAATGGGCATTCAAAATAATATTTCATTCATTTATCAAAATATCTATAGCTAGATATATCGAAATTATCATATATCAATGCAGTGGACAATTCATACATGAAAATATATTCAATTCCAATTTAGTAAAATATTATGAAAACATCATAATATAATTCATAATGATTTCTTTTGAAAACATTTAAGGTTGGCTTATCGCAAGCTTTCCTTATATCATATACTATAGTATAAGTACAGTAATGCATTCACCTGATATGTCTCACTAGAAAACCTAAAAAATAAACTTCAATCTTTTTCTTTCTTCTTAGTTTTAAGCTTGTTTTGATCTTGATTTTCTTCGGAATCTACACATATATCATTCACCAAACGCATACAATGCAAAAAACATATTAATACTTTAACATACGTACATTCAAAAGCTAAAAATTTACTAAAAAATATTTCTATTCTTATTCAATGCTAGTTATACCTCATATGATTCAAATCACCCATAACCTCAATAATTCCACATACTTCATACCATAACTCCAAATATCTCAAAACCTAAGTCAAAGGATAAATCACCTAACAACTCTAACTTTACAAATTTCACAACTCATATTTACACCATTAACTTCCATAAAGAATTCCAACACTAAATTTATCACATAATTATAGTAGTGAAATTTAAAATTGACTTACTTCTATGAAATTTCACAAATAATTCCAGCACTTAAAATATCACATACTTACACCAGTAAAATTAACACTTTATTCCAGTGGTGAAACTCAACATAAACCTACACCAGTGAAATTTCACACATAATTTCAACATTAGAAATATTAAATAATTACACTAGTGAAATTAACACTTAATTCCAGCGATGAAACTTTAACATAGACTTACACTGGTGTATGTATGATCAACTTCACAATCTAACCAATGAAATGGATCTTGGATGTTAACTATTTATTTAACTTTAAATTCAAACTTCAAACAACTCATTCAAGCATACTACATCAATTTCTAATCAATTCCACAATAAAAAACAAATTCAAAATACAAGTTACATACTACTCCTCTCTGGCCAAACCTAACATAAACCATTTCCAATGGTTTTTCCTCATTTTTCAAACATAGAAATTATAAAAAAAACACTTAATAATTCTTAATCAAGCTTTATATCTCCTAAATCATCATAACCCTAAAAGTCATCATCTTCCAAATCCAAGCAAACAAGTGAGAAAACTATTAATAAATTATACCAGAATTGTGGAATGCTTGATCGTGGTACCTTCGGCTTGAACATCCTGAAAATTAAAACACTCAAAAAACAATGTAAAGTGGAAAAAATCAAAGAAACAAGACACCTCGCAAGTTACTCCAAGAAACTAATACACCGAAAGGCAAGTAAAATGATATTGTACTCTTTAAAACTCTCTTACCGAGAAGTTTTTCAATGTTTGTGTTGTAATTCGATCGCTAACAAAGATGGGAATAATTACTTTAAAAGCTCTAAGAGGTCAAACAAAAGGTACGCCTATAATTGAATGAGAATGCAAGGAAAAAAGAGTATGCAAACTCTTTTAGCCTACTAACACAAGGATCAACTCGAAAAGAAGGAACCTAGAGTAATAAGAGTAAAAAAGTTGGAAAGCTCAAACTCGAAAAAAAACCCTAAAACGTAGGATCAACTCGAGCAATATTTTTAGGGGTTTTTCAATCTCCAAAAATTCTGAAAATTTTTTGGAAGTTTTGCAATGAATTTTGTTTAATCAGGAAAATTTTAGCACCAAATTCTTTCTAGAAAATTCTCTGGAAATTCGTCAACGACAAGTCCTTGAATCTACCGATCAAAATAGAATAATGGTTTTGAGGGTCAAATGAAGTCCGATTGGTTTGAATTTTGGACTCGAAAATTCTCTTAGGATTAAGCTAATTTTTAATTTTTTATCTTATTTTCTTTTTATATGAAAATCAGTAAACTAAAAAGAAGGAATTGAAACTAAATTAAAATAATTGAAAAAGAACCTGAAACATTGAACTTGTGTGAACTAGCTCCGCTGAGGTACTTTGGCGGTGCGTGCGTGCAAGATGAAACAAAACCAATTGATTATTTCCAAGAATCTTCCCAAATCTAATACTAATCGATAGAGATGCATAAATAGATGAATGAATGTTGATATTGTCGATGAATCAAACCTTGAAAGCTTTATGCTCGACCAAGGAATGAGAGGAAGATAGATCATGGTGGTTTGCAACAGCATATGTAATAAAATAGGAATAACTTAGCTAAATTAGGGTTTCATAGTGATGGTGAGGGATTGAATAATGTTTGATGATGGTTATAATAGGATAAGTGTCTTAGGAACCCTCATATAATTGACTAGGTAAAATTGATAATCGGCTATAACCAACTCTCCTAATCGCAATGATGACGCAAACCAGAGTGTGAAGATCTCTCTCACGAAGAACTTGAAAGAACTTAATGATGAATAATAATTCGAAGGCAAAAGACAATTAGCTCTTGCAAAATTGAACTCTCGTAGTATTATTAATCAAATAAATATGATTTAGAATGATGAATTAAACCTCCTTTATATAGAAGAGGAGTTCTAAAAGCCTAAGAAAATAATGAGTAAAATAGTAATAAACTAAATATGTTTAAATTTTAATTCCTAATAAAATAATAAATCTAATTCTAAAAGATAATGCATCATCCAGTATTAAATTATATTATAAATAATCAATAAAAATATTAAAAATTCATAATATTTACAAAAATATCGTATTAAATGCGTATAATTATATATGCATGTATTATCTTCACTAAAATATGTGTATCTTGAGTTCTTGATATTGGATTGATGTGATTCAAGAACTGTTGGAAAGCTAATAGAAATTATGACATATCTCTAAAAGACATGTCGACCAAATAACACCAGGATATCATTCAAAATGTCTTCATAAGTCTACTGCTATTCTACTCTTCTTTTCCAAGGCTTGGTCTTGTGGATCAATTGGAAACTTTCGTCAATCTTTCTTTGATGTGAGCCTTGTGATGCATGTATCAACATGGGTAGGAGATGATTATTTTTAGAGTTCCTTCTATTTTTTCTCAAAAATTCAATTTAGTTCATTTTCATTTAATTTTATTGTTTATGGAATTAGAGTTTTAATTTTATTTTCATTTGAATTAACCCTTTTTTATTTTTTTAATTCACTTTTCGGTTCTTTTTTTATTATTTTTCTTTTCCTAATTTGTTTTTAATCCACTCAAATTTAACCATTTATCATTTAATTTGTCAATTAGTTAAACTGTTGCCATTATTTCTTTCTTAAACTTTAATTTGTTTCTAATTTTACTTTCTTTGAATTCTTTTTTTTAATAATTTTTTCTTTTCTTTCCTAACTTCATTGCACCTAATTTATTTCTTTCCATTTTCCTTATATTTAATTTGTTTTTGAATTTTCTTTAAAATATCATTCAAATTTAATTTTATTTCCTTTTTAACTTGATGTCCAAAAAAGTCTTTTTCATTTTCATTTTTTCCTTTCTTATTCTTTAAAATTTTTATTATAATTTAGGTATTTATTTATTTATTGAGTATTTATTATTTATCGATATCATATTACTTTTAAATTTTGTTTTATTATTTATTTTTATATTAATTTATTCACATGGATGAGCACCATTGAATTGTTCTTTCGGTGCCAACACGATTACTGGTTGTCTTAATTACCAAATTTGGAATTTGGATAAAAATTTAAACCAGCGATCCATATTACTACCTTTGAAGATTTTTTATTTAAAAATAAAATAAAATGTAATTATAGAAACGAACTAATTTGGTCTAATCTACAAAAGTGGGACAAAAGGATCACATATATCAATATATATAGTTTTAGGATATTTTTTATTTAAAAAGGATCACCAATGATGGGGCATTCGATGTACATGATATTGCTAGCCCATTTAAACTATAGTTCTGCTTAGGATATTTGATTATGATTCATAATCTACTCAATTGGAATGATGGAATAGATAAATTTAGCTTGGCCAATTGCTTGGAAATTGAGCGCTAAAGGTGAAGTTTTCTAACTTTTAACAACATTCAGACTATAATAGATTATTCTTTATGAACTTAATAAATCTTGAAATCAAGAACTATGGAAAATAATGTGATATTAATGCAATTTAATTTTAATATTATTGGGGGCTCTCCGTTGAAAGCAGTAAGTTGATAACCTTCGAAGGTAAAGTCTGAAGCAACTATGGAGGTAATGTACAAGTTTTCTGAAGTGAGTTATGTTCAAGTTGTCAAGTCAAAGACCTTTTGACATTTGAATCCGCTAAATTAGAGGTGTTCTTCTAAAGTTATAGGCCACGTTGAGAACCCTGACTTTATGAACAGGATTATATTCAGATCATGACACAAGTCACTTTTTGTCGAGATGAATCTTCTAGTAAAATAAAAGCAAAGATAAGAATATCAAATTTAATGAAGTATAATTTAAAGAAAGCGGTAAGGCATAAAATTTTGAATTGAGAATGATTTTCGATGGAAGGTGGACTAAGGGAGTTGAGAAACATCTTCTATAGTCGACTATACAAAAGAACTCAAGAATTCTATTTGTAGATCGATATTTTTGCACATTCTATGCTAAAGGAGTCTACGAAACCTGAACAACTGAAATATTTCAGACAACTAAAATAAGAACACTCTCTAAAACATCTAGCACTATAGTAACGAATGCACCCGTATGGACTTTTTAAGTAATCACTAGCAATTTGCACGGGCTCATTGAAGGTCAAGGGGAATCTCAAAGATATACGTGAATGCATGAAACTAAATTACATGATCACCAAACCAATGAATCCCTCAAAAAATGAAATCTATCTAAACTCTTCCCAAATTAACCTCTACCATTAGTCTTGACACTCATCAAATAACTATAACTTTGAAAGATTGAAAGAGCATTTGATCCTTTTAATATTTAATGAATTCACATTTTATAACTTTCTTCAATTGTAAGGGTCACAAAGTTTTTTTCTTTAAAAAAAAGGAAAAAATTTACATTTTTCAAAGACAAAAGTAGAACAAAAATATTTTCGAACAAGATAGTCTCTCTAGGGAATGGATCTTGAAAATTGAAATTTCTCTCATACATGGAAGTTGAGGATCAATATCGAGGGGAAAGGAAGAAACATTATGGCAAGAGTTTATTGGGAAATGAAGAAAACATTTTACAAGCCAAGAATTATAGTGACAAACTCAAGTGAAATAATGAGGAATATTAAAGAATTAAAGAATGAAGACTTCCCACACACCTTTACATCGTTATCATTAATGAAAGCATTCATTTGCATCATTAGCATATTATCATCAAACAATCATCATTCATTATTTCTCTCTCATGAGGATATTCTCAAATGTTTTTAAGATCACTTTTCTCTCATGATAATACTTTCAAACTTGTCTTTCTAAAGACCATTTCCCCTTTCTTAAGGATATCTTTAAATTTTCAAAGAGTCTCAGCTTCCTTAAGAACATTTTTTCCTCTCTTGACGGTATCTTTATTTTTTTTCTAAAAAAATTGTCTTCCTTAAGATAATTTTACTTTAAACATAATTTTTGTCTTACATGAGACAATTTTCCCTCAAGATAAAATTTTATCCTACTTGAGATAGTTTTCCATAAAACAAAATTTGTTTCACTCGAGATAGTTTCTCTTGAAATATTTTTATCTCACTTGAGATACTTTTTTTCAAAAACAAATTTTGTCTCACTTGAGATAATCTTCTTGAAACAAAACTTCATTTCACTTGAGATATTTTCTCTTCCCTTGAAACAAAATTTCATCTCACTTGAGATATTTTCCCTTGAAAATTTTCATCTCACAGGAGATAGTTTCTCTTGAAACAAAATATCATCTCACTTGACATATTTTCCCTTAAAACATTTTGTCTCACTCAAGACAGTTTCTCTCGAAACAAAATTTCATCTCGCTTGAATATTTTCTCTTGAAACATTTCCTCTCACTCGAGACATTTTCTTGACATGATTTAACTCCAAAAGGGACTCATCTAAAATTTGACTTAACTCTCAATGGAAGATTCATCCACAATTTAGCTCAACTAGCAACAACGAGCAAATTTTCTACATTTTAGGCATGCATAAGAACATTGCATTCATGACTTAAAATGTATGTGTATAATTTTGTAGATTTTTTAGTCAAATTTCAACTTCACGATGATGTATATTTGACTAGAAGAAGATCCAATATCAACTGTGATTTAGCTTAACTCAACAAAGAAGAGCTATTTTCCAACCTAGATTTCGAGTTAGATTTCAACTTCATAATGAAGGATATCATATTTGAGTTATTCGGGATCGACTTAACTCATAATGAAGGATTCATCTACAACATAGCTTAACTCAACAAAGAGGAGTTATTTAGTAGTCAAAGTTCTCGAGTTAAATTTCAAATTCATGATGAAGGATATTAGACTCAAAGAACATCCAAGATTCGACTTAACCCACCCAGGGGAGTCATCCACAACTTGACTTAACTCACGAAGGATGATTCAACCTTAACTTCACCACCTAAAGTGGATGAATCAATCATCTTTATCAACTTTAAAAATTCACAGGCACACTAACCTATTATTATGTTGACTTTATCAGATTCAACTACTTTGTGATCAAGATGAACCAAATGAATATTTTCAAAACCATCTATTTAAAGATGTTGAAGAGCCTTCGGGATAGAGTATAAAATACCCATTCATTCTTGAAGATGCAAAAAAAGAAAAAAAAGTGGAAGAGTATATCAATCAAAGGTCAAAAGAAAATGATAACATCAAGGAACAAAGATACATCAACCAAATAAAAATTTTCATTTTTTGTCTTTGCTCTATTCTCGTTACACGCCAATGAGAAAAGAGGAGTAGCTGTAATACCCAATTTTTTTGGGACTTTAAACTTATTCAAACTCAAGAGAGCCCGTTCACAATAACAATGGTGAAAAGGAAAATGTCATCATATCAGATAATATCCCGGTGGAATCTTGACATATCATTATGATCTCCTATCAATGGAAAAGAATATGTGAATTGATGTGATTAAATAATATAGAGATTATCATTAACTACACCCTAATTGGAATCTCCTTTAAACTATGGAGCTGTTAAACTTTTCAATTCTTTAGCAATCAATAATAGAGAAATTGAAGCAACATGTGATTGAAACCTTGTTAATCTTGCAACTACATTCTAGAAAAAGGTTCCTCGATCTTGCACTAGCACTCCCTGTTGTGTATGTGCACCAGCACTAGCAAAAAAAGGATTATTATTAACCTAATTTCTTACGAGTATTCTCTTGATCCTTGTAACCCCCTAGACCCGACCTATGCGTTTCGACTAAGTCTAGTGGATTACATTATGATTCTTAAAGATATTTTCTGAAAACTGTTATTCAATCAATGTAAATCACATTATAAATGATATGATATTATACTATCAAAACCCAACTTATAAATATAATACCAATAAGTAATTAAATTAAAACATGTCCTAAAAATCAAAATCACGATAATCCGAATATTAATAGCAAAAGTGTAATCACTATAAAATCCAATACTTTAAAATAAGGTTCATGTCACCAAAATAAAGTCAACTTGCAAGATAAAACATTACAATCATATATACTTCAAGAGATATGTTGATCCTCCAAGTGCTCGAACCGAGGTATCTAACCAACAGTATCTTAAAGGGGGAAAACATTTTCGAAATATGAGCTAGGCTCAGTGTGTCCCAATATTACCTTAAAATCACAATAGGTACATTTAACAAATCATAGTCCAGCAAATCTCATAAATTCATAAAAGAGTTTAACTTTTAAAAATCATAGTTTAAACCCTTTTCTTGTACACCATCAGTAGTTTCCAAAACTATTTTCCATATAGCTTACTTTAAGCACACAACAAAAAGAAAGCCAACCTAAGGATAAGCTTTAGAGCTTGTATCCTTAGGCCCACAAGTCCAAGTCCATATAGCTTACCCTAAGCACACAGCAAGGGAAGCCAACCTAATGCATCTTGGGGCCCTCAAGAATCACATTAGGCCCGTTTATTAGCTTGATCAGAGCTATACTATCGTAATTCAATTCAATTCAATCCAAAACCAATAATCATAAACCAATCATCATAGTCCATAAATCATCAACAGTAAATCGGTGTACCAATAAACAGTAAACCATAGATTTCAATGTACCATATTTTAAAACATATAAAATAATTATGTAGTAAACAGGGAACACACCTTGATAATAGGTTCAAATAGTAGATCTATTGGTTGCTGGTTTCACCACGCTCTGCTACAGTTTTCGAACCTATTTTATAAAAACACTATATTACTTATGGGTAACATAAATAGATCTCTAAAATCATAAAATTACGGGTCTTACAAGTGAATACTGGCACACGTGGTTTAACTGATCTAGAAGAGTTAGGTCGAGCTGTCGAATGATCCGGAGAGTCTCTTGTACCTTTAAACAATAATAATCTATCAGTCCCAAATCTTACTTAATTGTTCAAAGCTAGACATCTTAAGTATATAAGCATTTTTTGGGTTTGACTATCAATTTGGGGTATTTCAAGTCTGAATTTGGCCAAACGGATTACGGAATCGGAATCAGGAGGTCGATAAACATAAAGTATGACTTTTCGAAAATTTAAATTCTGTCAAAGTCAAAGTCAACCACTTTGACCATCGATTTAGAGACTTTCAAGTTCGAATTTGGTAAAACGGACCCCAAAAACGGATTCGTAACGTCGAAAACTGTCAGGATAAATATTTTCGGAAAAGATTAAAGATCGTTTAATAGCCGGTTAAAGCCGGTCAAAGTTCTGGTCAAAGGAGGTCAACAAACTGTCAAACATTTGAAAATTCCCAAAAAGTTACCATTTTTTAAATAATTCACAGAGTGTCACCTTTTACGAAATAATTCCCAATATGTTACCTTTTCGAAATATTTCCCATAATGTCACCCTTTTCAAAATAATTCCCAAAATGTCACCTTTATCAAAATATTTCCCAGAATATCACCTAACAACAATTATTTACCAATCTAGCCATCTTCTTAAAATATTTACTAAACAAACACCCAAACCGGTCAACCACTGTTTTGAAGCTCCCCAGTGTCCTAAAAATTCCCGAAAAATTATTTGAAGCAATTTTGAGATACTTACAAAGCTCGGTTCAAAATTTTGAACGGTGGAGAGCTCGATTTCAACAAATCTGAAACTTTGACCGCTTCACCCCTCCACTCGTCGGCGACGACGGAGAAACGGTGAACACCGGTGGACTCGGAACGATGCAAGGAACATGATGGTGCGGGAGGTGTCGAAAACGGATCAACGATCGGAGATGAATTTATGATTTTCTCGGCGGTGGTGCTAAAAAAACGTCGAGACTTTGACTCGAAATTCACGGCGTTTGGTAGCGTTTCGCTATAATTGGTTTACTGGGCTTTGTTCACGAGTCGAAGATGAACACGATGGTGGTTTCAATTTGACGGTCGGAGGTCGGACGGTGTCGGAATCGGGCTTCAAAGCAGAGGTGCGGGAGGAGAATTTTATGAGTTGGTTTCTGTGTTTTCACGTAGAAACCAATTCGTTTCATTTAATAGAAAAGGTTGCCGACACTTTTTTGGGTAAATTCAGGGCTTGGTCCTTGAATTTTCTTCAACTCTAAAATAGGATACAAGTTTTGAAAACTTTCAATTTAGTCCTAAAATTTCACTAATTTAAAAAATTATAATTTTTTTCTTTTTATTTTTTTTCAGGGTTGTTACAACCCTCCTGGCCATTCTCTAAATGAGAACATTCAATCTCATACCTAATACAAACAAATTCCCATTAGTAAAGAGTGACATCAAATCATTCAAGCACCACATCAATAATAATAACAATATCCTAGTGGCATGTACACAATTACTAACTCAAAACAAACTCGTTTTAGGTCGTGAATTGGATAAACCTATAGCTCTAATACCAATAAATGTAACACTCCCTTCCTCTATCCGTCATCGAATACAAGTCATAGATGTCCCATGAAATTTGTGAAATATTCCTTATAAAAATTCAATAACATTTTGTTTCCTTAACACCATTCGTTTGTGAAAAATTGAACCATAATAAAATATTATCATACAAAACACAACTTAAAATTTTTCATATTCAAATCGAGTCTATTATCAAGTAGCAAACTTATTAGTTTAAAATTGTTACTAGTATAAGTATTGCAAACCTGTTCAGACATAGTTTATACCAAAATACAATTAATACATATATACATGCCAATTAGAAAATCAAAACACATCAGAAGGATACCATTACTAATATTGGAGATGTAATCCTCGATAGATAAATGCCAAAAAAGTATCCTTACTCCAACGAATTTCCTTAACCTACGCGTGAAATCATCGCACGTTAAGTATACACTCGTGAGGTATTTTTAGTAATTTATAGTAAATTATACCAAGAACTCTCAATGTACATACAATGGGCATTCAAAATAATATTTCATTCGTTTATCAAAATATTTATAGATAAATATATCAAAATTATCATAGATTAGTGCAGTAGGCAATTCATATCCCAAAAATATATTCAATTCCAATTTAACAAAATATTATGAAAACTTCATAATATAGTCCAAAACGATTTGTTTTGAAAACATTTAAGGTTGGCTTATCGCAAGCCTCATTAGCAAACCTAAAAAATGTTATAAGCTTCAATCCTTTACTTTTTCCTTAGCTTTAAGCTTGTTTCGATCTCGATTTTGTTTAGAATCTACACATACATCATTTACCAAACACATACAATGCAAAGTATATATTAGTACCTTATCGTATGTATTCAAAAAAGAAAATAATTTACTAAAAATTATTTATATTCTTATTCAATACTAGATATACTTCATAGATCCAAATCACCCATAAACTCAATAATTCCACTATTACTTCATATCATAACTCCAAATATCTTAAATCCCAAGTCAAAGGGTAAATCACCTAACAGCTATAACTTTAAAAATTTTACAACTCATACTTACACCAGTGAACTTTTATGCATATAATTCCAGTAGTGAAACATACCATTTATTTACACCAGTGAAATTTCACACATAATTCCAAAACTGAAAATATCACATACTTATATCAGTGAAATTAACACTTAATTCCAATGGTGAAACTTAACATAAACTTACACTAGTGAAATTTTACACTTAATTCCAACACTGTAAAAATCACATACTTACACCAGTGAAATTAACACTTAATTCCAGCAATGAAACTTAACATAAACTTACACCGGTGTAAGTATGACAAACTTCACAATCTTACTAATGAAATAAAGCTTTAACATTAACTATTCATTTAACTTTAAATTTAAACTTCCAAAAACTCATTCAAGCATACTACATCAATTTAACCAATTCAAAATCTAACTTTCATATTATCCCTCTGTGAACAAAACTAACATAAATAATTTCCAATGGTTTTTCCTCAACTTTCAAACATATAAATTATGAAACAACAATTAATCCTTCATAACAAAACTTTATAACTCCTAAATATTTATATCCATGAAACTAATAATCTTCCAAATCCAAGCAAATATGCGAGAAAACCATAAATAAATTATACCAAGTGATAGAGAATTTCATGTAAACCACTTGTATTTCATGGTTTCATCTTAAATCCTAACCAAATTGCTTGAAAAAAATAAAATAATTGATTTTCTCTTATTCCGTTTATTTTCATGGAACAAGAAGAAAGACGAAGAATAGTCCTAAGTCTTCTCGTCGAATTACTTAAACCACTTAACCTATTTAATAGCCCAATTAATTTAAAATTTATTTTATGGAAATTGACTATTTTAACCTTAAGATACAAAGCTCTTTAATTTTCCACATGACCAATTCTTCATCCAATGCCTAAGAAGAACCCATGGAGTTAGTAGTTACCAACTTTACCTAAACTTTCACAATTACAATCTTGCCATTTTTTCATCCAACGATTTAGATTTAACATGGAAAATCAACTAAAATCCAATGCTCCATGTTAAACCCTAAAATTTTAACACATGTAAATGACATCTTTAACCTTAATCTATCATCTAACAAAATATCTTTGAATTTTTAATTCGATGCGATTATCCGAATTTTTTCGAACTTTTTCACTTTATAGCTTTTCACATAAAATACGTACTAAAAATCTAGGTAACATAAAAAATCATTCTCGGGATGAAATGTTCATTTATGGGAATAAAAATATCTGTTTTGGAAAATACCATTTTGGTCCCTAAATTTTTCAAGTTTATACTTTAAAATCCAAACTTGTAATTTATTTTATTTGGCTACTAATCGAAATTTTTAGGGTATTACAACAATTGACTCCCTCTTGGAAAATATTTGATTGATCATTAGAGCCTAAATAATCCTAATGAGTGGTATCATATTTTCACTCATTATAAGGTTTAACAACCTTTAGACGATCCTTTAAAAACCTATATCAATTTTTGACACAAAATTCAACCTCTGGCTCGTACTACCTCAAGGATTCTCACTCCATCACAAGGCCTCCCTACTTAAATGGTGCCAACTATTCATATTGGAAGAATAAGATGATGTTGTTCATCCAAGACACTGACCTTTCAATTTGGGATGTGATCTCTGATGGTTCTCTCACCCCTCCAAGTAATCGGTCGGAGTGGACAAGTGAAGATAGAAAGCTAGCCCAAGTCAATGTCAAATTCATGCACATTCTCTTTTGTGATCTTAGCATGGAAGAATATAGTAGAATGTCTTCAAGCTATAATGCAAAGGAGATTTAGGACAAGTTCAAGGTAACCCATGAAGGAACAAGCCAAGTAAAGAAGTCCAAGATTGATGTTCTCACTCTCACCTCTAAGAACTTCAAGATGAATCCCAACTATGACATAAAGACGATGTATGATCGATTCTCTTCCATCATCAAATAGCTTAAGAGTTTTTGGATGGTTTATCCCAATGAAGAAGTAGTGATAAGAATGTTATATTCCTTATCAATATCATGGGAAGGAAATGCTACTTCCATCAAATAAGTCAAGGACATAGAGATGCACAGTCTTGATGAACTCATTGGATCTTAACTAACATATGAGATAAGACTCCAAAGAAAACAACAAGAACAAGTGAATAAGAAAAAAACAAAGACGTTATATGAATCGCCTTCAAGTCCACCAATGACAGTAATCAAGACTTAAGTGAAGAGGTAGATGAAGAAGAAGAGATGAAAATACTCTTCAAAAGATCCAAACGGTTCATGACATCAAAAGAGAAAGATGTGAAACAAAAATCAAGAAAAAGAAATTTGGTTTCCTAGTGTGCTTTGAATGCCAAAGAATGGGACATGTCAAATATGATTGTCCTCTCTTAAAGAATAAGGGATCAAGCAAAAAGAAGACATTTGTTACTGCTTGGAGTGATGAACATAGCTCCATTGATGAAGATGAAGTATTCAATCTTTTCCTCATGGACACTCATGAAGATTCAAAGGTATCTTCGAACTCTAATGAATTAAATTCTTATTCTTTTAACGATATACAAGATGTTTATGACTAATTGTATTTGGAATATGAGACCATGTATTCCAAATATAAGAAATCAATTTTTTAATTCAAAAATGAAAATGATTTTGTTTTGAAAGCAAAATTGGATTTTGAAAATAAAAATGAAATTTTGAGAAAATATTTTTACCTTTCAAAAATCAAAATTGAAGATTTCGAAAAAGAGAACCATGATTTAAAAGTTAAGCTTGACTGTTTAACAAAAGAGAAATAAATCATTTTAAATAAATCTTCTAGTTCAATAATGGAAAAATACTCACATTGTCATTATCATGATCATACTCAACATACTTGTCCTATTAAAAGAATTCTTCTAAAATTAAACATGTGTTCCTAAGGAAACTAATGAAATTGGTACAACCCTCTAGGACACAAAGAAATTTGGGTACCAAATCCAAATGAATGTCTCTTGTAGATGTGCTGTAGAAATGAAGAGAAATTCCAAGATATTTAAGTGCTCTAGTCACACAAAAAAATAATGGATAATCTTTAAACTTAAAGTTCATTAATTTTGTGTATTGGTTGCTTACTTAGTTTTGTGTATGCATTAGTATTGAGTATGAGTGGTTAGATGTTTATTATCTCATATATTTTAAAACTATGTTTTTGTAAACATTTTTTAAAAAAATAAATGATTTTCATTAATGTTTTGTTTATCATAATAATTTCTGGTAAAGTTGTGTTATTCAGTAATTTTTTCTTTGACCATAATTTGAATGTTTATGCATGTAATTCCACTTACAAATGACATCACTCTAACAGTTGATATATATTTTCAAATGCATAGCATTTTATCATACTTTATGCATATAAGTAATAATGTTTTGTTTCTTGATATTGCATAAAGTATGATATACTTGAATTTACATACTACTAATGTGTTTTATCTCTTCTCTTATTGATAGGGAGCTTTATTTTCAAATGATTTTTCTCTAAAGTTTTTCTTTACTCTCCATTGTTATTTTGAACCAAACAATTTGAATTATTTTTTATATAACAGAAAGGAGGAGAAATATAGGTTTGAAAATTTCAAAAAGAAAAAGAGTGAGCTTAAAATATTTTTAAATATTTTCTCTTTTTCAAAAAATATTTTTTAAAGGAGGAGTTTTTTTTTCAAAATCATTTTCAACAAGTTTTTCACATCAAAAATGGGAAGATGTTTTAACATATTTTGATATAATGAACTAGGACAAAAATAGTTTTTGACTAGACTAAATTTATTCAAAGTTTTCAAAAATAATTCAAAGTCTATAAAAATAGAATTTGAACACAAAATATTTTTCTATGTAAGTACTACTGATAATGTTCTTACAATATTGATACTACATGAACATTACATATATTGTTCTTGCAGTACCGATGTCAAAGGTAAGAAAATTATTGATACTCCCATAGTAGTATTGATACTATCCTTTTTTTTTTCAAGTTGTTCTGTACCCGCTCCTCTCTTTTGGTTTCAGTTGTTCTTTTATTCAAAAACCTGACAGGAGAGGAAGACCGACGAATGAAGGATAAAATAAGCGACAACCAGTGCAGACACTAGGCGACTGAGGGTCGTAGTGGTTGTTTTCTTGTTCACAATGAACAAAAACATTATCACCCACTTTATGTTTAATAGTTTCACAGATCCTATTCATCTGGCTTGTAATAACATGGATATTTGCTTTAACTCCTTTGGTCGTTTTAGAAACTCCATTGAAACTGCATCTTCGACCTTAACATCATCATCGATATTTCTTTAAGACATTCCTCATACCTTTACATGTTGAAGAAAGAAACCTAAAAGCTTTTTTATATAAAATTAGGAGGAATATAAGATAATATTTATTTGAAAACTCTCAATTATTTGAATATAAATACTTGTACTCTTACATATTAAACTACCTCTTGTGTCGTCGTATTCAAATATGAAAACAAGACATAAAACTAGACAAGCATTTGAAACCAAATACGAGGATAATATATAATATTATATATAGAGAGAGGGGTAGGATCCACTTACATTATATAAAATTAATAATCTTTGTACTAGTTTATTGTCATTAAATTTAAATAAATAACTTAGATTTAACTAAAATTTATAATTCATAAATTAATATTTTCTAAGCTCACAGTAAAATAATATATTTTCTTTTTTAGGGTTAGTATTAGAATTATGATTATAGTTTAAAATTTAGGGATTATGATATAGGGTTTAGGATTTATGGATTAGAGATTTTAGTTTAGTATTTAAGATTTAAGATTAAATATTTGGGGTTTGGGGATATTTGGAGTTAAGAGGGAATAAGACGAGAATTTATTGTTCATTGCTTTTTCTTTATTTTCATAATGAATGTATTGTCGTAACTGTTAAACGTTACTGGTTTCATAAAACAAAGGTTTCTTAAACTATATTTTTAATTAAACAATGCTAAAGTCTTTCAAATTCGAAATACAACAGAAAAGACAAAAGTTTCACAGCGGTTCAAAGAAGATAATTATAACATTGTTTGAAATTATTCTATAAATATGTATTGCATATATTTTATTGGTTAGTGGTAACAAATTCTTTCCAAAAGATATGTGCTTTCGGTATTACTTTATTAAAATTAAACTCTTACAATAATTTATAATAAATGGAATTATAAAATAATAAAATTAAAAAAAATTAAAATTAAGAAAAACATTAATAGAATTTATTTTGTCACTAAACACCATAAATTTGATAATTTTTAAAAAAGAAATAATTACATCTAAATTCTTTAGACAATAAGGAAGAAAATTAAAAGGTTTTTTTTATTAAATCCCTTTTCAAGCAAAAACAATTGTTTTTAGGTTAATAGATCTTTTTAAAATGTGAGGCTTCTGATTTTTTTTTTCTCAATAAATCATTTATTAATAGACATAATAGAGTGATATATACTATCAAATATTTTTTTCGTTTTCTCAATAAAACATTCTCTTTATGCAAGTTGTTTGATGCAGCAAATTGACACTTCGCTATATATATATATATATACACTCACCACTCATATATGTATGATATTTCATAAGATTCCACGATAATATACATACATATATATTAAGTGATATATAACATGCTTGCTTGTTTCACAACATATATAAAATTAATGGTACAATATGCTTATAATACCTCTTGACAAAAACAATACATAATAGTCCATGAAAAAAATATTAGCCTCTAATAATAATATATCTGGTTGTTGGTCTATAAAAAAATATGTAAAATATTGTTTGTTTTATTGTTTAAACCGATTGTATATTTATTTATTTGAGGAATAATGTTGGATACATATGGTATTAAAATATTCTCTATTTATTGTTTGTTTGTGTAATATGTAATAATGATTCCCAAGGTTTTATTCTGGTGAGTGAAAACGTAGGATAGATGGAACGAATCAAAAAGCAGAACGGAAACAAATCTTGAGTCCAGTTGGAATAGAAGAAAAGTGAGGCAAGAAAATGAGATACGACTGTTTTTCATATTTATGTGAAAATTTGTTGCGAAAATATATTGAATTCATCCATGAATTTGATAATTGAATTTTCTTTAAATATGATATATTTATTTGAATATTTCGAAATAAAAAAATATGTGGGTCTTTAAAAATCCAAATATTAATTGAAAAATATTCTATTATTTAAGGATTTATATTCAATTAAAATTTGAATATGTTATTTATAAATTTATATTCAGTTGAAACATAAATATACTATTATAAATTTATATTTGATTAAATGTAAACATATTATTTATGAATTTATATCAATTATAATAAAAATATATTATTACAAATTTATATTCTTTTAGAAAACATTATTATATTTCTAGAATGATTGTTTTACCTTGATTTTTTTATCATATTAGGTATGATTATGGTCTCGGATTGTTATACTTTTAACTATCTTAGGACAAAGTAAACTAATTTTTATAATAAAAATTTTATTTTCATTATTTTACTATTTTATTCTTAAATTAACAATTTTTCTAACCATCTTATGACAATTTTTCTATTTTTTAATCCAAGATAATATCAATTCTTTTGAGTTTAATCCTTGTTATGTGCAAGCGAAGTTCAAAAAAATTGGCAAAATATATATTAAGCAAAAATTAAGAGGAATTTAAACCAAGGATAAGTTTCTCATCAATTCTAAACTATGAATTAAAAAAGTTTTTGTGCAATAATTTTGGGTTTTAATTCTAATATGAGACATGATTCCGCTATTTTTTTTGCAGTGATTCAAAAATTGAATTTCAATACCTTTTGCAAGTCTTACATATTCTTGAGGAACCTTTTGCTTGTTTCAAAATTTGGAATTGCATGATAAAACAATTTGTGTACCCAAGTAGCAGATAACACACCTTGTGGTTGCGTGCTTTGTTGGGGCACACATTGAATTTTAATTGTTCAAGTTTTTGTAAAAAACAATGAAGCCGATAGTGATGATAAAGAAATCAGTCAAATAGGTGAAATTTTAGTATTTTCCTTTAACTTGAGATGATTTACAACTTTTTTTCTTTCTTTTAGCCGAGACAACTCAAAAGTTTCAATGAAATCGAGATAGCAATTAAATTCATTTTTCGAGATTTATCATGTCAATTTAATGGGTTTGCTTAATCTCAAAGTGGATAAATATGTTTACCATAAATTTCCGTTAAAGTGTGTATTGGTTACTAATATTCTCATAGAACGTTGATTTTGTCCGACAACAAAATCAAGAATAAACGAAAATTAGTTTTTTGTTAATTAAAATTATTGCTTATTTTGATTCTTATTTGAAATGAATTGAGATTTCAGTTCTTTCATCTAATCGAATTTATTTGATTACTATTCATAATATAAATCGTTAAAAAGTAAAAACTTTGTTACTGGTTTGTTTCAAAATTTGTGTTAACTAAATTTTGTCAATTTATAAACCAAAATTTATTTTTGATTTATTATTAGAATTATTACTAATTATAATTTTGTGTATTAAAGGAAACAATGAGTAATCTCATCGATTAACCAAACTCGTGATTTAAAGTATTGGTTCTTCTCATACTTTAAATTAAAATTGAATGGTTTCGATGGTCATGAGCCACAACAAGAAACTTGAGAAATTCTATAGAGAATTTTAAAATATGACAAAAAAATGTTGTTCTATTTGATCATGTTAAATTTGGCCAAATATCGGATAGTCCTCATATTATTAGAGATGATGTGGTAAACGTTGTTACTACATTCACTTATACTAAGGCTTAAGAGCACTCTAACTTCCTATATTGGAACTACATCCTGAATGAATTGTTGGATACACTATATAAAGTGTATAGCATCCATAAAATAGATAGAGAATTATGGATGACATTAGACCAGAAATACAAAATGGAAGATGCTTACATTAATGGAATTTTAGTAAAGTTCTTAAAAATCATAATGATATCATAAATGGTAGGAAGAAAAAATATTTTATTACCCTCATTGACGATAGCAAAATCTATTTTTGTATATATTTTATAAATGGAAAAAAGTAAAGTTCTAGAGAAAATTATTATATATAAAGTAAGAATTTGAAAACCAACTTAATAAAATGATTAAGATGTTGAGAAATAATTGTGGTGATGAATACATTGAACCATTTGTTGAATATTATCACAACATGATATTATTCACAAAGTAACACCATTATATTCTCCTTGATCAAAAGGAATAGTCGAATGAAAGAAATAAAATCCAAAAGAAATTATGAATGCAACACTATGAAGTTATGAGTTGTCACAAAACATATGGGGTAGGAGAAGTTGTTCTATCAACTAATTACTTTTTAAATAAGGTTCACAGGAAAGAAAAAAGATAAGATTTTATACTTGTTATTAAAAGGTAGAAAACCTTCATACAAACACGTGAAAATATGAGGTATTCAGAACATAATAATGTGTAACGATTTCTTGTTTATAAATTAAAGAACCTTGATATTCACAAGAATACAACTAGGAATGTCTCATTATTTGAAAATATGTTCCACTAAAGACATTAATTAAAGTTCAACAGACCAATTCATACTACCAATAAAGATAAGTCTAGATGTTCAATAAGAGGTTGAACAAAGAACATGTGCTATCTATATTAGGATATAAAATCCTATGTTATGGACATACTCATTGTTATAAGTGAATATGTTTCACATTGAAAAACAAAGTTGTGTCATGAAAATCCACAAGACAAACTATTATAACTAGTTCCTAAATGGATAAAACTTGTTCCCACAATATGCATATATTGTGACTAACACATCATTTAGACACATTGATAAATTTAAAATATAAAAAAATATCAAATATTATACTTTCACAAAAAGATAAGTTAAGTTTACAATTAGTGGTGAGCTCCCATAAGCATTTTCAAAATACATAAATTCAAATAGAGTTTGTGACTCAAATATTACAAAGGGCCTATGATAGTACATGCCCACTACAATACTCGAGATGTACTTTGAATATATCAAGTCTGGAAATCCTAAAGTTCGATGACGAGCTCCTCGAATTGGCACCTAAGAACATGCGCACGGAAACATATTCCATACACTAAGCTCACAAGCTCAATGCCACATAAATAAACTACTATACTACACGCATTCAACATATAAGCATGCAACCAATATGGTCAAGAAAATTTGAATACATTCATTATAACAATTAAAAGTAAGCATCATGGTGTAGCTCGAGGCCACTTAGTATCATGGAACTCATACACATATTTGCTTGTTACAAAATCTTAGGCGAGATCTGGGTCACATAGTATCTCCCTATTACTTCAGGCTAGGTCTGGGTCACATAGCATCGGTACCTTGCCTAGCTAGTCTACTCTCTAGAGTATTTGGATCATGTTCGGGTCACACAAAATCGTACCTCATCCAACTAGCACTTCTAGTACCCAAGCACTAGATTTGATATATCCGGATAATCCCTATTCTACCACACAATTATCATACAAAGTGACTTTGGTCTCCTCTTCGTTTCTCAAGCATCAAACAAGGGCATAAGTTTTATGGACTTTTACCTCATTAAGATTATATATTATTACATAATCATTAGGGTTTTCACCTATAAACTTATTGAGAAGTTTCCTTTTCAACATTTCCCTCTTTTTGTCTCTCTAACGTAAGCTAAGTTTATAGCTTGAGTATTCACAATGGTACAGATACTCCTTAATAGGTATCGGTACTTCCCTTATTAGGGTATTGAATACTTCCTCAAGCATCGGTCCCAAAATTACATTTTATGTTTTGGAAAAATCCTTAGTATCGATACTCTATTCTTAGTATCGATACACCTATGAGTACCTATACCAAAATTACATTTGATGTTTAGGAATAATACCTCAATATTGATACCCCTACAAGGAGTATCAATACTCATATGAGTATCGATACCAAAATTGGCTACTGGAATCTGATCAAGTCCTCGAGTACTGATACTAGGCTTCTGAGCATTGATACTATAAGAACAATATCGATACTCCTTTAATGGGTATCTACACTTCCCTCATAAAACCCCTTTGAATTTTTCTATTCAATACAACCAATATCGGTACTGTAGGAACAATATTGATACTTTACCCTTGAAAACTTTGTTTCTCTTGTGTAAAGACTCTCAAATCACTCCCTAGGCATCTATAAGACCCACAAATGTTTTTTAAAGCTTATTTAGAGTTTAAGGGTCATAAAAGGTCAATACTTTATGCATGAACAAGAACAAATACTAATTTTCAAGCTATGAACCCAAATGTACCCCAAATGCCTCATGCATGTATACAAGAATCAAAACTATATATGATGGCCTACAAGTATTAAGGGAAGTTTAGAAGTGTGTTACCTTAAATCTAGAAGCTGAAGAACCAATCAAAGGCTCACCCAACAACCACTTTCTCTTTTCCATTGCTTTTAGAGCCTTCCCCCACTTTTTTCACAAATCATAATCAATGAAATGAGTTACTAACTCAATTAAAGGCTTAAGAAGGTTAGAAACATGATTATTAATCTCTAAAAAAGGATTGGGAACACTAAGGAACCCTAAAACCCAAAACCCACCTTAAACCCCCACTTATGTTTTCCCAAGGCCAAAGCTTAAAATAAAGAGTTATAGAGGGAGCTAGAGGATTGATGATTCTAGTTCTTACCTTAGATTTTCATATTAGGAAGGAAAGATTCACAAAGTTATCACATTTTTACACTACAATAGAGGAGATGAAGAATGTAGTTTGAATGGAAAGGGGAAGAAGACAAAGAGTTGTAAAAAAAGATATATGAGAAACCTTTAGTCGTGACACCACCATTTTTTAATTGGAATTTAGCCTTCGAAATAATTTAAGGGTTATTTGTTCTCTTGGACCTCCACTTTTCATGGTCAATTCAGATATATCTTTTTAGTCCCTAATGGGCTCAATCCCAACCTAAAAACAAGTCAATTTTAACCCGATACTTCTAGATGGTGTATTGACGTATTTAAAACACTCACAGATTTATCTGAAACTACTAACCTAGAAAATGGGGTATTACAACTCTTCCCCTCAAGAAATTTCATCCTCGAAATTTACATGAGTAGAATAAATGTTGATACTGTGGTTGCATATCTTTTTTGGTCTCCCAAGTTTTCTATTCCACACTATGGTTCCTCCACAAGACATTTACTAACGAAATCTTCTTGTTCCTTAGCTCATTAACCTCTCGATCCAAGATACTTCTTGCTTTTTCTTCATAGTTCATATCTTGGCTTACCTCAATATGCTCTAATAGAATTATGTATGACTGGTCCGAACGATACCTTCTAAGCAACAAGACATATAACATGTTATGGATACACTACTTCTAAAGTAGCAATAATAGCCGATAGGCCATAGGTCCAACTCTCTCCTAAGCGTGGAGTTATCTTTCATATGTTCTGAAACCTAATAACTCCATTACAAGGTGACACCATAAGGAAAATTTTATCACCCACCTCGAATTCTATATCTTTTCGATTCAAGTTTACGTATGATATTTCTTGGTTAAAAGCTTCTGTTAAACGACTCCATATAAAATCAAACTTTCTCTTCGTCTTCTCTTATCTAATCAGGGTCAATAAAGTTTCTCTAATTAAGCTTTGTCCAACACAAAAACGGTATACACTTTCTTCCATACAAGGCTTCATAGAGGGCCAACTGAATACTTAACTGGTAGTTATTGATGTACACTAACTCAACTAACGAAAGGTGATCATCCCTACTACTTTTGAGATCTATCATGTAACACCTAAGAATGTCCTCCAGAATCTGAATCACTCACTTAGATTGGCCATCAGTCTATGAGTGGAAGAAGGTACTAAAATACAATTGGATACCTAAGGTCTCATAAAGTACTCTCCAAATGCTCGATGTGAAATGCAGATCTCGATCAGAGATAATTGATTTTAGTAATCCACACAATCTCACCATTTTCTAAATGTAACTAGGGTGAAATTCATATAAACTGAAAGAAAATGTGCAGACTTGGTTAGCCTGTCGGTCACTACCCAAGTTGCATCGTGTTTCTTTTGTATCATCAGTAACCCAGTCACGAAATCGATGATCAATCTATCTCATTTCCATTGCAAAATCTGAATGAGCTGATGTAACCCCGATGGAACCTGATGTTCCACTTTTACTTGTTGACATGCCAAACACCTAGACACGAACTCAGATATATCTTTTTCATTCCCAATCACCAATATAACTGATGAAGGTCTTGAAATATCTTGTTTCCTATAGGGTGAACTAAAAACAAACTACAATTTGTCACAATAAAGATCTTGTCTTGCAACTCTTTGTTCGATATAACACACAAACGACCCTAAAAATATAAGATATCACCATCCTTCATCTCAAATCAAAGCACCTCACCTCAGCGAGTTTGTCAGCCCTATCTATCAATTGGTCATTGGTTCTTTGAATTTTTATCACTTCATTAACCAACTCAGGATCAACTTGCAACTCAGGTAACAATTCACCATCGGCGGTCAAGCTCAGACGCACAAGCCAAGCTTGGAGATCAGACAATATCTTTCGACCCAAGGTGTCAGTCAGTATATTCACTTTAATTGGGTGATAATCGATCACATATTCATAATCCTTAAGTAAATCCACCCAACATCGTTGCCTTAAATTTAACTCTCTTTGTATGAAAAAATACTTTAAACTCTTTTTATTGTAGAAGATGTAGAACTTCTCTTCGAATAGATAGTGCCTCCAAATCTTTAAATCAAAGACTACAACCAATAATGTTAAGTCATGAGTAGGGCAGTTGCGCTCATATGGTTTGAGCTGTCAGGATGCATATGCAACCACTCGACCCTCTTGTATCAAAACACAACCCAAATCATTCAGTGAAGCATCGTTAAACACGATATAATCATTACCTAACTCTGACTAAGTCAACACTAGTGCCTAAGTAAACACCTCTATTAGTTTCTTAAAACAATACTTTTACTTATCAGCCCAACCAAATGATACTCCTTTTTGCAACAACATAGTCATCAGAGTGAAAATCATAGAAAACCCTTTAAGAAAACGATGATAGTATCCAAAATTTCATAGAAAACTATGTATTTCATATATGTTCCGTGTTGGTTTCCACTCAACCACCACTCGAATCTTTTAAGGGTCAACTTGGATACCCTCGACTGACACCACATGAACAAAAAATGATACTTATGATAACCAAAACTTGTATTTACGGAACTTGGTGAATAAATGACGGTCCTTCAAGGTCTATCGCATAATACAGAGGTGATAGTCATGATCTTCCTTTGAACATGAGTATACCAAGATGTCATCGTTAAATACCACAACAAGCCGATCTAAATACTGATGACAAATCCTATTCATCAAGTCCTGAATGTATTCAGGGAATTGGTAAGGTAGAAAGGCATTACTAAGAACTCATAGTGACCATACTAGGTCCTAAAATCAGTATTTGCCATGTTGTCTTTCTTAACTTTTAACTAGTAGTATCCCGGTCTAAATTTAACCTTGAAGAACACACTAGCTCTTTAAGGGTGTCTAAAGTGTTATCAATCCTCAAAAGTGGATATTATTTCTTTATGGTTAGCTTATTGAATTAATGGTAGTCAATGCACAACCTCACTAATTTGTCTTTCTTCTATACAAAAAAACAAATTGGTGCTCCCCATAGTGACACACTTGGGCGAAGAAACCCTCGCTCTAAAAGTTCTTAAATACATGTCTTAAGTTCCTTTAGCTCCATCGGTGCCATACGGTAGGGGGAGATGGATACCAAAGCTAAACTTGACATAACCTTAATGCCAAACTTTAGTTCTCTATCGGGTGTTAATCCTGGAAATTCTTCCAGAAATACATCAAGAAAATCCTTTGACTATGTAAATCTCCACAAGTATCGAATTCGAAACATGAGTATCTACCACATGAGCTAAAAATGCCTCATAATCTATGCTTATCAACTTGTTTCCTCTAAGATCAAAACTATTCTCAAGGTACAAATAAGCTTCTTGCTTGCCATCACGATCTTATTTCTATATGACTTGTTAAGTTTGAATTTTCTAGCTCTACACCTCAAACTCACATCATACTCGGATAGCAAGTCCATTCCTAGGATCCATCAAACTGATGAAATGGTAGCTCCATTAGATTAACTGGGAAAGTCTACCTTTGGATCATTATCGAACATCTACGATGAACCTAGCCCACTACCACATCTAATCCTAGAGGTATTGAGACCCGAACCTTGACCTCTAAGTCTTCATCTGGGATATCTCTCTCTCGGATAAGATTACGACAAATATAACAGTGGGTTGACCCCAGATCTACTTAATCAATTACAGGCATACCAAAATTATAAATATACCTGAGATAATTTCAGCATCTTTACAATCCTCCTAAACTCAAATGATGTACTGGTGGGAGGTAACCCTAAACTTAAGACTGACTACAGATTAAGTGGTACCTATACTCTACTATCTGGAAACAAAACTACCACCTCTCTAGAAGGATCTACCACCCCTCGAAATAGTTTGAGTTGACCCCTGAATAGGTAACAGTACTAAGATCCTTGTCTAATGACAATCTCTGATGAGGTGCTCAAACAACTTACATAAATAACATGCTCGAAAGGCTCGATGACATTCCCCCGAGAACCTCCTGCCATAAGGCCTATAAGTCAGTGGGTGCATGGTCCTAGTTGATCCTCCAACACTCATCACAGAGGTTGAACCTAACGGTCTCCTACTACCCTCTAATCTTTTTTATGGATTAAGCCCTATCTCAACCGCTAGGTTTGAGAAGACAGAGGTAGCCACGACCCTTAGGAGTCTCTGGCCCTCTTAGCCAAAGTTTAGGATGATCCAAGGGTGTTTGGGGCTTAACAACGCTGTTCTATCCTACTATTCCACTCAAAAGACAGGATCTAACTCTAGACTAGCTCAATAGCCTTGGTCTACCAAGTTAGCTCAGAGAAATCTTTAGGTTGGTCGGCTGCCATGTAGGTAAGTATGTCTATATGGAGGCCATCCTTGAACCCTCAACAGCGGTACTCCTCTATATCAACTAGCTATAGCACAAATCGACTAAGGCATAGGAATTGTCACCATACTCATACATAAAGGGATCACCCTGGGTCATATGCAAAATCTGATCCCTCAAATTATTTAAATTGGTCTCTTCGATATACTTTTCTCCGAACTTAAATAAGAAAATATCTTATGTTAGTAATTTTGGCTCTAGTACCATCTCTACGATCTCTCACTAATCTGTCAGATCACCTTTTAGTAAGGTAGTGATGCACACTAACTTACCCTTAGGGGTAAGATGCAGTATTTGCAAGGTGTGAAGGGTTTCACGGAGCCACTAATCGGTAGCCACAGGGTCATCATCACCTGATCCCATAAAATCAGTCATATTGTATCGATAAAGTCTCTAAATGGGGGACTCCTAAGGGGATGCAGGGGGGAACATGTTGAACATGGGCAAAAGGTGTCTTAGGGATAGCCCTAACAATGTGCCTCAATGCCTACGTGAGGTCACTAAAGAACATCACCTCATTTATCCCTGCCTGCTTTAGGATGCTCAAATCATCTGAGTTTGGAAGAAACTCATCTCATATGTCTCCTACTAGAGAGGCACAACTCTTCTCAGGACCCTCATAATTATTGACGGGATCATCATCCATAACCTACAAGTTTTTAATAAAATAGAAGAGTCAGCATCATCGTTTCCAAACATTTAAGTACGCTTGACATTATCGAGACATGTACTTAATTGACACCTAACAAATCTAACCTGCGGGTCTTAGGAAAAATTTAACCTGATGCTCTGATACCATAAATGTAACATCCTAATCCAATCTAACACGAAGTCTAGAGGATTTGAACACTACGTGGAACCACATAAGTGTCTAACCATTTTTTAAAACATTTAATCATATTAATAAATTTAAAATATTTTAATATACCAAATATAATACTTTCACAAAATATATGTTAAGTTTACAATCGGTGGGGAACTCCCATAAGCATGTTCAAAATAGATAAGTTTAAATATAGTTTATGACTTAAGTATTACACAAAGGGTTTATGATAGTGCATGCCCACTACAATACTCGAGACGTACTCTAAATAGATCAAGTCTGGAAATCCTGAAGTTCAATGACGAGCTCTTCAAACTGGCACATAATAACCTACGCACAAAAACACATTGCATACGTTGAGCTCACAAGCTCAGTGCCACACAAATTACCATACAATACTACATACATTCAACATATAAGTATGCAACCAGTATGGTCATGAACATTTGAATACATTCATCATAACAATTAAAAGTAAGCATCATAGTGTAGATCGGGGTCACTTAGCATCATGGAACTCACAACCCTATTTTCTTACTAAAAATATTAGGTGAGATATAGGTCACACAACATCAACATCTCCCTTTTACTTTTGGTTAGGTCCAAGTCACACAACATCGGTACCTTTTCTGGCTAGTCTACTCTCAAGAGTATATGGTATGTTTTTGGGTCACACGGTATCGGTATCTCATCCAACTAGCACTTCAAGGGCCCAAGGACTAGATTGAATATGTTAGGATAATACTTATTATATCATAAAATCTTCATACAGAGTGACTCGAGTGTCCTCGTTATTTCCCGAGCAACAAGCAAGGGGCATATATTTTATGGAATATTATTTCATTAAGATATTATATTATCACACAACTATTAAGTTTCTGAGCATTGATACTACAAGAACAATATCGATACTCCTTGAATGGGTATAGATAATTCCCTCCCAAAACCACTTTGAATTTGTGCATTCGATACAACATGTATCGGTACTATAGGAAGAGTATCGATACCCTCAGCCTAGAAAACCATGTTTCTATCATGTATAGACTACCAAACCACTCCCTATATATTTCTAAGACCCATAAATGGTTTTTACAGCTTATTTAGAGTTTAAGGGTCATAAAAGGTCAATACTTTATGCATGAACAACAACAAATACCCATTTTCATGCTATGAACTCAAATGTACCCCAAATGCCTAATGCACACATATAAGCATAAAAAATATACATGTTGAACTGCAAGCTATAAGGGAAGGTTAGAAGTGTGTTAACTTAAACCTATAAGTTAAAAAATCAATCCAAGGCTCACCCAAGAATCACATTCTCTCATTTTTCTCTTTTATCTTGCTTTTAGAGCATTCCCTCACTTTTTCAATAATCATAAGCAATGAAATGAGTTATTAACTCGCTTTAAGGCTTAAGAAGGTTAGAAACATGATTCTTAATCTCTAAAAATGGATTAAGAAACTAAAGGAACCTAAAACCTAAAACCAACCTTAAACCCCCACTTATGGTTTTCCATGGCCAAAGCTTAAAAGAATAAGTTTGGGAGAAAGCTAGAGGGTTGAGGATTCCAATTCTTACCTTAGATTTTCATATTGGGAAAGAAAGCTTCATACATTTGTCACCTTTGTTCACTATAATATAGGAGATGAAGAATGAAGTTTAAATAGGAAAGGAAACAAGACAAAGAGTTATGAAAAAGAGATATGAAAAGCCTTCAAACGTGACATCACCATTTTTAATTGGAATTCAGCCTTTGAAATATAATAAGGGTTTTTTTTCTATCATAGTCCTCCACCTTTCATACCTAATTCAAAAATACCATTTTTAAGCCTTAATGGGCTCAAACCCAAACTCAAAAAATTTAATCATAGCCTAACAATTCTAAATGGCCTCTTGGCCTATCTAAAACTCATCGGGTTTACCCGAAAAATGGGACATTACAACTCTTGCTTCCTAAAAAGAAATTTTGTCCTCAAAATTTACCTGAGTATAAAAAATATGGATATTAGAGTTCATATCTTCTTCGGTCTCCCAAGTTGCCTCTTCCACGCATTGGTTCCTCTACAAGACCTTTACCAATAGTATTCGCTTGTTCCTTAGCTCCTTAACCTCTCAACCTAAGATCGCTATTTGTTCTTCTTCATAGGTAATATCTTGGCATACCTTGATATGCTATAATAGAATGATGTGGGATGGGTCCAAATGATACCTCCTAAGCACATACCTTGATATGCTATAATAGAATGATGTGGGATGGGTCCAAATGATACCTCCTAAGCATCAAAACATTGAACAAGTTATGGATACGCTCCATCTCCGGTGGCAAGGCTATCTAATATGCCACAGGTCCAACTCTGTCAAGAATGTCATAGAGTCCGTTGAAGCGCAAAGTTAGCTTTCCATTGCGCCCAAACCTAAGTACCTTTTCCAAGGTGTCTCCTTAAGGAAAACCTTACATCATATCTCAAATTATTTGTCATTCTGCTTAAAATTTATATACGCCCATTGTTGATCAAAAGCTTCCCTTAAAAGACTCTAAATCAATCATAATTTCTCTTCGGCTTCCCTGATCAGATCTAGGCCAATCAACTTTTTCTCACTGTGCTCTATCCAACATGAAGGTAATACTAAAATGTAATAGGGTACCTAAGGTCTCATGAAGTGCTTTCCAAAGCCTTGATTTACAATAATTGTCTTGGTCAGAGATAATTAACGTCGGTACTCCATACAATCTCATTATTTTCTGAATGTAAAGTCTAGTCAATTCCTCTAGGATCAAATCCATGTGAACGAATAGAAAATGGGTGGATTTGGTTAACATGTCGACTACTACCTAGATTGCATCGTGTTTCTTTTGTGTCATTGGTAACCTAGTCACAAAATTCATGGTCACTCTATCCTATTTTCGTTACGAAATCATAATGGGCTGAAGTAACCCTGTTCGAACCTAATATTCTACTTTTACTTGCTGACACGCTAAACACCTAGACATAAACTCGGATATCTCATTTTTCATTCTCGGCCACCAATATAACTAATGAAGGTCTTGATACATCTTGTTTTATTCGAAACGAACCCTTAAAATTAAGAATTTGACTTAATTTATTATTTTATCCTTTGGTTTTGCTTGTTTGTTTTCATCTTTAAATCCTAATGGCATTCACATACTTACGATTAGTTCGTACTGAAGTGTGTATTCATGGATTTTAGATTTTTAGATCATATGGCTTGAATTTATTGGTAGAGATTGTATGTTTGTTTTTGGTAAAGGTTGTTAGGTTTCTCCTCACACACTTATTGTATTTGCATGACATGAACCCTATAATTGGGTTGTCTCTTTTAAGTGGGGGTGAAAGCGACGCCTTCGTAGGAAATGTTTCCTCGTGCCAGGCCTAGGAATTAGCCTTCGGAGTCCACACCTTATGCCTTCGTGGGATATGTTTCTCCGTGTCATGCATAAGGAGGTGCACCCCCTCGAAATTAACTTGGTCCATATGAACATGTAATGGATTCAGGATCGAGGGTTTGGCAAGATCAAGGGGGCACCAACAAGGATAATTTGAGTACCATTACCTTTAGATTCGAAACCATGCATGTAGTAAACTCTAAAACTATACCCAAATCAAAATTGTGCCTAACCTATAGGAATTCCCAACTAAGTGTACACAAAGGGAAAACTGACCTTTATCCTTTTTTTCATTTTTACAAGAAAAAGCATGTGAACTAGAAATCGTGCAGTTAGGATTTATTTTCTTTCTAAATAAAGTATAGGTGTAGAAATGATGTGTAGGTAGGATTTTTTTCTTTACTATGATAAAGGTAGAAAACTTGTGGGGTAGGATTTACTACCTTTTATATTTCATTTATTATTTTACTGACTCGTTTTCTTTTTGTTTTTTTTTTTATTTTGTCCATCAGATTAACAAACTATAAGAGGTGTTGATCCATGGGTATTCCATCAAATTGGAAAGTTTTCAAAAATGAATCAAGAGTCCCAAAAGCATTTAGCTTTGTATTTAGAGGTGTGTGCTTGGTTAGAAACAACACGACATGCGCATGGAGATGGTCTACTTCTATATTGTGTGTCTAATATGTTGATGAGACTCATTTCAATAGAAAACAGGTTGATTCAAATGAGTCACTCCTACAAAGGCAGGCTTAATGGTTGACGACAAACTCAAAAGAAATTCACGAAGAGAACAAGATCTCGCACGATACATAAGAGTGCTATCAGAATAAGCTGAAGCCATTCAAGCCCACACTGATCCTGTCTTGGACTATGAATCACTTGGCCTGATGAACGAGATTTCTTATTTAAATAAAAGGGATAAGTTGTATCTATAATCGAACTATTTACGATACTTAGGATCTTTGTTTTGGTTGAAAGATGTTCTATGATGGGATATTATTTATATAAGAGTCTTCTCTTGCATTGCATATTGCTTTCCTCTTATAATACATTACATTGACTTTATTTTTGCACTATAGCAATCATGCATGCATTGCATTGCATTGACTTTGAAGTGTTAACAATTTAACTTGAAATTTTTTAGAAAAATATTAATGATTCACCACTTTAGTTTGAAATGAAAAGGATGTCACTCTACCTTATATTAGGTGGATAACTTTCTCTAATTAAATGCAAGGATTGTTAACTTTTTCTCTTTAATTTTAATAGGTTAAATGTCATTGTATTTATTTAACTAAAAATATGATCATTAATTAAATTCAAAATCATAAAATTCCATTAAAAGACAATAATTAATCTACTAGGTACCAATTTTTTGGCATTGTGGTGTGCTAATCCTTCTCTGTACGTAATGGACACTCGAACTCGTTTTTCTAGAAAGCATACCAAAAAGTTGTTTTAATAATTTTTAAAATTAAATTTTATTAAAATGACATCATTTTTTGGTTATTCAATCACACCTTAAATAAATATTGGTGGGGACTCCCTCGAAACACATTTTTATTTTAAAACTCAATTTTAGTCGAAACAAACCTTTAAAATTAATTTCTCAAATTTTTGGGACATTAAAAAGTGGTAATATTGGAAACTCTACCGGAAACACTTCGGCAAAATCCTTCACTGCGTGAATCTCTTCAAGTATCGGACTCGAAACACAAGTATCTACCACGTGAGCTAAAAATGCCTCACAACCCATGCTTATCAACTTGTGGGCCTCCAAGGCCAAAACTATTCTCAAGGTACAACTGAGCTCCTTGCTTGTCATCACAATCTTAGTTCCATATGTCTTGCGAAGTTTGAATTGTCTAGATCAACACCTCAGAATCACACCATGCTCAGATAGCCAATACATTCCTAGGATCACATCAAACTCCTGAAACGGTAACTCCATTAGATCAGCTGGGAAGGTCTGCCATCGGACATCTACAATGGACCTTGTCCACTACCACGTATAATCTTAGAGGACTTGACACCCGAACCTTGACCTATAAGTCTTCAGCTAGGATATCTCTCTCGGATAAGATGGTGGCAAATAAAGTAGTGAGTTGACCTGGATTTACTAAAGCAGTAACAAGCATACCAAATGTTGAGAAATTATGAATTTAATTGATGGATTTAATATTTATATTAAATTCATATCCTTTTTACTATTGCAAGTTAAAAGATATTTTTTAATTTGAATTTTCGTAGAATAATTACTCTTTGAATATGTCAATTTAAAAAAGTATATGTTATCTTTTTAACTTTAAATATTAAAGATAATTATATATTTTTATATTTCAAATTAAAATAGTATTTGTTTAAGTTTGAATGATAAAAGGAGTTTATCTTTTGAATATATCAAATCAGAAAATATTATTATATGTTTACATTTGAATATTAAAAGATATATGGTGATAGTTTAAGGAAAGGATGGTTCATGATCGCTACTATTGTACTACTGTAGCTGATTATGTAGTTGTTGTATCATGTGAGATAAACGACCAATGAACTCGAGCATCAAAGGAGTGACCGAAAATATGTCTTAAGGAAACTATGTAGTGACATGCATGAACTGATTCCGATCGATTGATCAAAATAAAAAGGAGTATTTTTATTTCTACTTATTTTTTATTTGGTTTTAAGAAGTTTAACCTTTTTGGTTTATTTTCTCAGGATTGATTTCCTCTCAAATTGTTATTTGGGTTAACAATCTCAATATAAGAGTAAGATCGTTCAATATCTCTTTGTTTCTCTTGATTATAATGATATTTTTTCTAACACCAAAAACTGTAACAGTACCTGAGATGACGTCGATAGCCTCACAATCCTCCTGATCTCGAACGACGTACTGGCGGGAGGCAACCCTAGCCTAGGGACCGGCCAAGGATTTGGCAGTACCTCTACTCTACTTTCCGAAAACTAAACTACCACCTCTCTGGAAGGATCCCAACCCCTATGAACAATCTTAGCTGACCCTTGAACAACTAATGGTTCTAAGCTCCTTGACTTGGGACAATCTCTGATGAGGTGCTCAAAATATTACATTTTCATAACATTTTTTGTGGGCAACCGAAAATGTTATCTTCCTCGTAACATTTTATGTTCAACTGAAAATGGTATGAAGAATATAATATTTTAGAATGCGTCCAACCTAAAATGTTATGTTTTTATAACATTTTTAGCCATGTCCACTACCATTGTTTTTAGCCTTAGATTAAGAGGTTGTACCGTAGAACTACTGCCCGCAAATGGAATCAATTGATTCTTAATGTTGTACAAAGGCTTGAATTGACATTAACTTTTCCAATGTTAAAAGAAGATTATGGGAAGTGCTGTTGTACGACAATCTAATTTAAGAATAAGGAACGATAGAGAATGGGCGCAACCGAAAATGATATAAAAACATAACATTTTCGGTCGAGCACAAAATATTATCGATTGGGCCAACCTAAATTGTTAACTTTTTAACATTTTCGATCAAAAATGTTATGAAGAATGTAACATTTTCAGTTATTAACCGAAAATGTTATGAAGAAGGTGTGTAACCGAAAAATGTTAAGAAAAACTTAACATTTTAGTTTACTTCCAATCGAAAATATTATGTTTTTATAGCATTTTTTGTTACACCCATTTCCTATAATTTCTTAGCCATAAATTAGGTTGTCCTCCTACACATTTTCAGAAGACGAGACCTTTAAAAAATATTTTCTTTGGTTACCTTTTACACAACATCCGACACTTCCTTTCCAAGAGACCAAAACTAGCAATTATATTCTATTTTTTTTTTTTAAAATACAAACCAAAGAATTTAGTTCATGTAATCCTTTGTATACTTTAAACTTCTAATAATTACAAAAAGGATCTTAATTTTAAATACAGAAACTACAAATCTCCATCATTAAAATCTCTCGATATTTGATAAAATATTAGATTTTAATTAAATTTAAAATCGAATTGAATCAAACTTTTTAAAAATAGTTTTTAATTGAAATTTTTTTTTATCATTTAACTCAAACACTAAGGTGAGTGCAAATTTAGTAAATGGTGAGAGAATCATAAATCCAGTGGCTACAACATCATTATCAATGCTTGAAGGAAATTCAAGTGTACACCTAAGCATTTCGCAGAGAACTTTCATGTCATCATTGCTTTCCCATAAAACATGCATTGCCTCAATTTTGGACATTATATATAACAAACATTTGCTTACTTTTATACTTTTAGATACTACTTAACATGAAAATAAGAATTTTTATTTTGAATTCAATATATTAATTTTACTGATTTTAAAAGAACAATATATTAATATTAATAACATAAAATTTCTTATAAATATTGTATTAACGCATACTTTATATCAGAGTTCTCCCATTTAAAAAGAAGGTAAAGTCCACGTATGGTCCCAATTATAGGGTATCATTTTATTGAATCTTCATACTATTAAAAGTTACAAAATTGATATACTTTACGCTAATAGTGTTGTACTATAAAATAGTAATATAATTATTTTAGTAGCTCAATCTCTTTAATCTCAACTTTTAGGCATGAAATAAATGCAGGGGCGGCATAATGCTATAACTTAAGTATTTACGGTTTTTGTTTTTCATTTTCTTTTTTATGCTTCAAACCCCACCAAACCAAAGCAAATATAACTGAATCTGCATGCTCAATAATTTATATTAATATAAATCATGTAACGTGAATTAACATATATAAGCATGAATTGCACGTCAAGTTATGTCAACTTTAACATTTTAAATTCTAAAACAATATTTTTCCCTTTTTTAATATATATTTAATTACTACCAAAAAAATTATCAGTGTACTTCTTTTATTTTCTTTTTACATCTTATTTTAATTAAAATGAAATGATTTTACGAAGGTAACTCTCTTCATATTTTCTAATAAGATTTATTACAAGAATGTAATATGATAAATAATTTAAAATACAAATCATGATAAAATATAACTTTAAAAAATGTAACGTTAATATATCGAAATTTATGTAAAAGGTGTAAAACTCCTCCAAAACAAAAGGGGTAATTTGATAATTACATAAATTTATATGGAATAAAGCAAATTTTAAGCAGTAAATTTGATATTTTTTAAATTTAATCTTGTTCTATATTAGTTCATAAACCTTATACTTTTTATTTTAATGATTTAATGGGTAATTTTGTTCGAATTACTTTAATTTAGTTTTAAATTTTCTTAATTATATTAATATTTTTTATTCACAAATAAAAATTATTGTTGACCGCTATGATATTAATGTATAAATTAATTATAGTTTATATTGATGTGATGTTCAATTATGCTAACATAATAATGGATGATGTTGATGGAACATTCCACAGACCACATATGCATGGATAGATTGGGGACGATTACCCTCTTAAATTTTTAAATTTTTATATATGTTAAATTTATTTTAATATTTTTATGATGTGATATTTTTAATATTATATTAATTTATAAAAAAGAAGGATAGTAATGCACAAATGGCCATATCTAACACTAGAAGATGTAGCCTAGATTTTCAAAGCGTCAGCAACCAATCTTAATCTGTCTTTCTATTTACTTATATAAAATAAATGGATTTGAAAGGAAATATAAAGTATTGGGTTAAATATCATTAACAACCTTGTTGTCAAAATTAATTATCACCTTACAATATACTTTAATTTATAAGATCTAGATCTAGATCTAGATCTTACAATAAACTAGATTTTATAAGATCTAGATCTAAATGAAAACAAAATACTTACAATAAACTATATTTTATAAGATCTAGATCTAAATGAAAAAAATATTTTATATAAAAAATATGTTTATAAAAAAATCATCAATGAAAGGTTATAAAGAGAATGATAGAAAGTTTATCTCTAATCTTTTATTAATTTTTAAATAATAATTTTTAATTATTTTAATTAAAAATATATAAAAATATGAATTTTCACAATAATATTTATTACAATTACATATACTTTAATTTTTTAATTAAACTAATATCTAATAAAATTTTTGAAATTTAATAATAGAATATATATATATATATCAATGAAGTTTAGATTTAATGATACAAAAAAGTTGAAATTTGAAGTCGACTAATGTAAAAAATATCAAATGTAATAATTGATTTAAAGGTTTTATATATTATAATAATTGGGATAAATTATAACTTTAGTACCTTAATTATCACTTTTGTTCAGTTTTGATCACTCGGTTATGTTTTTCAAAATCATACATAATGTTATATTCTAGTTTCAATTTGGTCACCCACCATTAAAAATTAACGGGAATGTTGACGTTTCATCATAAGATAATGCAACGTCATCATTGAATTTTTTTTAAATGTCATAGAATGAAATCAAAATGTAACGTTAGACATATTTTAAAAATAATAATAATCCAGTGACTAAAATGGAACTCAAGTGATAATTAAGATATCAAACATGTAGTTAACCTAATAATTATTACATTAATTGAATTAAAATTTAATTAACTCACGTGATAGATATAGTGCTTATGATCATCAGGCGAGAATTCTCACCCTTAATCATAGTGCTTAACCAACGCCATATCATGCCCCAACTAACTGCTGAGAAACACAAAACATAGCACTACCACCCTATAATTCACTATCAGACCACCACTCTAACGATATAATTCTCAATATCCCCTCTTGAGCCAATTTATACGCATCGATGTTCCTTTGTATATATGAATCGTACAGACAAACCAAAACGCAAGCATGATTCACTAAATTTATTCACCAAATCAACAAAAGCACGCGATGCATGGGTAGGATTTGAAACCCAACTTGCAAATAATTTGCAGTCGGACTCAATTTGTAGCTGAGAATTGCACCACTTAGACTTAGCAACTCACACGCTTCTAAAATTTCAGCAAGGCCCCCGAAAGATCGGACACACCAATGGACTTTCAGAATTGAATAAGGTTAGGTACATTTACTGTTTATTTTGTTACATGCTTTGCATTATTAGATAATGACTCCACCCACTCCTATGTTTCGAGTTCGATATCTTGAGACCTTCAAATTTTGATAGAGGACACTGAGAGTGTCGTTCAAATTTTGATAGAGGACACTGAGAGTGTCGTTACTGTTATGACTCTAGTAGGATAGTCAGTGGTTGTAAATAAGGTATTCAAGAGTTATCTTATAGAGGTTCAAGGCAAAATTTTCCTTGCGAACCTTATGAAGAATCTTTTAGAAGATTTTAATTTAATTTTAGGGATGAATTAGTTAAATGAACAACGGGTCAATATGGATTGCCAGTACAAGAGAGCTACTCTAAAGACTTTCAATGGTCAGACTATTGTGTTAGTTGGTGAGCGTCGAGGCTATATTTCTAATATAGTATGGGGTGTGGTTGTTGATCGAATGATCTAGAAGGGATATAAGACTTTTATTGCCTGTATCTTGAACATGAAAGGCTCATTGTCCAAGATTAAGGAGATTCATATAGTTAGCCAGTTTCACAATGTCTTTCCTTAGGAGTTTCCAGGGTTACCTCCTGATAGAGAGGTAGAGTTCAAGATTGAGACTTATCCCGCATCTGTACCTGTTTCCATGGCACCCTATTGCATGACCTTGAAGGAACTTAAGGAGTTGAAGATCCAATTACAGGGATTACTTGATCGAGGTTTCATCAGACATAGTATATCACCCTGGGGAGCTCCATTCCCTAGGATTGATGACATATTCAATCAATTACGGGGAGTTACAATATTCTCGAAGATTGATCTTTGTTCTTAGTACTATCAGTTGAAGGTTAAGGGATCAGATGTTGCGAAGTTTTCCATCTGCACTAGATATGGCCATTATGAATTTTTGGTGATGCCTTTTAGATTGACAAATACTTCACAGCTTTCATAGATCTGATGAACCGTGTGTTTTGACCCTATTTAGATCAGTTCATAGTGGTTTATATTGATGATATTCTAGTATATTCTCGGAATGAGACAAAGCATGAAGAGCACTTAAGGAATTGTTCTGTAGACAGTAAGAGAGCATCATTTGTATGCTAAGCTGAGCAAGTGTGAATTTTGGCTTCGGGAGGTGTCATTTCTTGGGCATATTGTTTTGATGAAGGGTATTCAGTTCGATCCGAGTAAAATTAAGGGCATTTTGAGTTGGAAGCGACCCAAAAAAATCTCCAAGATTCATAGTTTCTTCAGTTTAGCTAGTTATTATCGATGTTTTGTTGAGGGTTTTCAATCACGTTTCTTTGACAAAATTGTTGAGGAAGAATGTTTCGTTCGACTAGGATGATACACAGCAAGGGAGTTTTAAGAAATTGAACACGACTTTAACTCAAGCTCCAGTTCTGACTCAATCTAAGCCCAATAAGGATTTTAAGGTTATAGTGATGCTTCACACTCTGGATTTGGATGTATTCTGATGCAAGAGGGGAGTGTAGTCGTTTATGCGACCTGTTAGTTGAGGTCGCATGAGTGCAATTACCCAACCCATGATTTGGAGTTGGAAGCTGTAATCTTTGCTTTAAAGATCTGGAGACACTATCTCTATGGAGTGAATTGTTACATATTCACTGATCACAAAAGTCTAAAGTATCTTCTAACCCAGAAGAAACTTAATCTGAGGCAGGGTCGTTGGCTCGAGCTTCTGAAGGATTATGATTACGAGATTAACTATCATCTAGGTAAAGCTAATGTCATCATGGATGCTCTAAGCCAGAAAGAGATAGTTGATATAAGGTCTTTATTTTCCAAGATGAAGTTATATGATGATGGCATTTTGTTAGCAGAATTGCAGACCAAGCCGATCTTCGACGAGGATATCAAGGCCAAATAACTTCTTAATAGATCATTGATCCCCATCTTTGAGCAAGTGGAGCAAGGGGACTACCTCATATTATACTTTCGACTAGGATGGAGTTTTATTATTCAAAAGTTGATATTGTATGCTTGATGATGCAGAGATAAGAAGGTTATCCTCAGTGAGGCTCACAGTAGGCGTTATGATATGCACCCAAAGGAGATATGATGCACCAAAATCTAAGGGAGAGGCATTGGGTCAATATGAAGAAGGACATCTCTGATTTTGTGGCTAGATGTTTGACTTGTCTAAGTTAAGGTAGAGCACCAACATCGGTCGAGTTTGTTACAACATATCAAGATTTTGAGTAAAAATGAGAGCGTATTACTATGGATTTTGTTACTGGCTTTCCTTTAACCCTTTCAAAAAGGATTCTGTCTGGGTGATTGTTGATAGACTTACTAAGTCGGCTCATTTTATTCCCGTTCGGGTAAATTATTCGTTGGACAAGTTAGCTAGATTATATCTCAGAGATCTTCAGATTGCATGGTGTTCTGCTATCTATCATTTCTGATCGAGATCCGATATTTACTTCGAGATTCTAGAAAGCACTGCATGAGGTTCTAGGTACTAAACTATATTTTAGTACAACTTTCCACTCACATGCTGATGGTCAATATGAGCAAGTGATTCAGGTTCTTGAGGATATGTTGTGGGGTTGTGTGATTAACTTTAGTAGTTGTTGGGAGGACTTTTTGCCCTTGCTTGAGTTTGCATACGGTAACAACTACTAGGCCAGTATTCGTATGGCACCGTACGAAGCATTCTATGGGTGTAGATGTCGTACCCCGATCTATTGGACAAAATTATATGATAGAAATAATTTGGGACCTGAGTTAGTGCGTCAGATTAAAGAAACTGTTAGGTTGATCAGTGACCTCTTGAAGGAGGCATTTGATAAGAAGAAGTCTTATGCTGACCAGAGAAGGAAAGACATCGAGTTTGAGGTTGCAGATCAGGTATTTTTGAAGGTATCGACATGGAAAAAAGTGTTGAGATTTGGGCACAAAGGTAAATTGAGTCTGAGATTTATTGGGCCATATTGTATCCTGAAGAGAGTAGGACATGCTTTTTATCATCTTGAGTTGCCCCTAGCTCAGTCATATTCATGATATCTTTCATGTGTCCATGTTGAGGCTCTATCGTCCAAACCCAAGCCACATCTTTCAGTTAGAGGATGATGAGTTGAGGCCAAGTCTATTTTATGAGGAGGTTGTTTAGTTTTTTGATCGATATGAGATAGTGTTGAGGAACAAGAGTATTTCGATGGTAAAGGTTCAGTGTGGTCTTGCAGAAGCCATCTGGGAGACAAAAGAATCCATAAAGACTCAATTCCCACATTTGTTTACCCCAGGTAAATTTGAAGATGAAATTTCTTTTAGGGGAAAAATTGTAACAACCCTATATTTTTTAAAAAATAATAAATTTAAAGAATTAATTTAATAAAATTTAAGGCCCAAATTGTAAGTTTCAAGAACTTTTATTATGTTTTAGAAAACTACAGGAAATTTAGGGACCTACCTTAGAATTTACCCATTTTTTTTTAGCAGAGGAAAAAACATAAAAATAAAGAAATGGGTTAGGTGGCTGCAGGGATTCAAACCTCTGACCACCAGTAAGGCTGCCCATGCCTTAGCCATATAGGCTAGGCACTGTTGTTGATTTTTAGGCAAATATATATCTTAAGGCTCAGGATTTAAATCCCAAAATCACCAAATTGAAAACCCAATCCCTAATTTCCCCTCACAGTCCCTCTCTACCCCGAATTCCTCGTCGTCTGACCACCATAATCATCGTTGCTACCTCCATTTGAACCGCGACCATGCTCTGACCAAAACCCCCTTAACCCCTCACCGAAAACGTCCATCGATCATCACGATTAAGCCGATGAAGCCGTGTCAAAAAAAATCCCCAAATCAAGCTTCCATTTTCCTTCAATTGTCGCTGATCTATCCCTCAGCTTGCTTCACCTTCATTTACAGTAGCTTTGCTTGCATAGTGCAACCAAAACCCGATTCGTTTTACTCCTTGTCGACGCGCCACTTGTGCATGGGGCTCATTCGCCAGCCCAAGAGGTTTTTGGAACCGGTCCAGTCAGACTGAATTGGCCCAATTAAATCGATCTGAACTGAATTAACCCTAACTGAGTCAACTCTTCTGAGTCAACCAGTTGGATTTGACCATTTACTTTGACAAAAAGTCATATTTCATGTTTTTTGACGTCCTGAGTCCGAATCTGAAGTTTGTTTTGCCAAATTCAAACTCGAAAGCCTCTAACTTGACCCAACTTTTCTCGATCCGTTCGACCTCGTGAAACATTGATTACTCGTATGACCCATGAACCCTATGAATACCTAGGTTAAAATCTTATTTTGATATTAACCCAATTTTATTATGAATTAGGTTCGAGCACTACTGTAGAGAGTGGTGAAGCAGGTGCTCAGTGGATACCCTGACCGACCCTATTTTATGAGGTATGTTCCTTAAGTGCCATAAAATTATTTTACCTGTTTTAAAATGTGAATTTCTGAAATTACTCATTTACTGGCTTATTGGACTATTGTACTGTTTGATATATATTATCTAGTTACTTGTTTACGTTGGAAATATGATTATGTTGATTACGGATTCATGGAAATTATATTTATTGTGAGAATTGTTTTATTGAGGTATTATTTTCGGTAGGATACTAGAGTATGGAGGTTCAGCTCTGATCAAGCTGGTAATACCTTAAGGACCTAAGGTGACTCTTGTGTTGGTTCGGAGGCCCTGAAAACTTTCTTGGGTAGTCTCTTAGGCCATAAGGTACTCTCTTAAGGTGGCTCCTATACCCAATGGGTATAAGGTAGCCCTTATGGACAGTTCTGGCATTATGCTATATGAGATGAGGTATTATGAGTTTTAGTTCAACTTATCTATCACTTTTTACGATCCCTTACTGGAACACTCCTAATTATTTTATCTACCATGTGTTATTTGCACTAGTGGGACACATTAAGCCCCTAGCTCACCTTTTTCAAACTATTTTCCCCCTTTTAGAAGATAGACACCCTAAACCAGGCACTTGGAGGATCGACACATTATTACAGAGCATTTTGTTGTAATGTTTCTATCTTACTAACTGGTTTCATTTATGGTGGCATGTGCCTTTATTTTGAAACACTTATTTCTATGATTTTTACTGCGATGTGGATTTATAATGTATTTTATTTTACTCAATCACTGACGGTTTTTTATTTACTCGTTGATTTCATCCATATTAACTATGCTTCCTTTTTGTTAAATATTATTTATAATATAGTTTTGAATTATAGAAATGTTTTTGAAATTTTAATATAATTCGTTAAACCTAGTCATAACACATAGACTAGGTCTATGGGGTTACAAATCATATATAGGATTTTTTACACGTGATGTCTTCATTAAAATGGACGTATCTTGAGTTCCTGACATTGGATTGACGTATTTCAAGTACTGATGGAAAGATAAGAGATAATCAATCATATCTTTAGAAGACATGTTGACCAAATAACTCTTGGATTCCATTCAAATAGTCAACACAAGTTTGTTGATGTTATGGTATTCTTTTCCAAGGTTTGGTTATGTGGATCATTGGAAGAGATGGATCATTGGAAGAGATGGTCATCTTTCTTTGATGTAAGACTTGTGGTTCATGTATCATTATCTCTTTCTTTAGAAAGGTTCAACCTCGAATCTGAAACAACAAAGGAAGAAATGTTAGAATATTTGAATGATTTTGACACATTATATTTATAAATAGATGTACTTTGAATCTTCGAGACATTTTTCTTCTAATAGGTTTCAGAAAAAAACATTAGTCCAGAGAAGAATACATTATAATTATTATAGATTTTGGAGCATGTATCATTCTCCCTCTCCTCAAAAGAATTCAACCAGGAATATAAAAAATCAAAAGAAAGAGAATTAGATGTGTTTGAAGGAATGGTTGTAAAACACTTACTTGAATCAATGTGATGTGTCTTTTTGCACTTTAGTAGAGATTTCTTCCTTGTTAGAATTGATTTCTTGTTGTCTTGAAATCCTCTTTTGTATACAAGTCTTGTAATCCAGTGTTTAGATTTAAATTTAACATTGCATCAGCCACTATTGGCTTTGTTTGTGATTGATTCTTATGTTCTCTCCATGGTTTTACTTGTGTGTGGCGAGAAGGAATGTTTAACACCATGTGAAGTGGTTCATTAAAATAATCAATGAATTCTCCTAAGTGTTGTTCAAGAACTAGTAATTATTGTGAGGGGCTTTGTGAAATTTAAAACATGTTTTATTGAAAAGAAAACCCATCTTGATCATTTAACCACTTAAAAGATTTATAGTTGGTATAGACAAAAACTTTAAGTGACTTAACCTAAATAAAAGAGAATTAGTAGGTTAGAATATCATTAAAATGAGTAACAACATACTTACCTTTTGATTCTTATAAATCGTGATTTATCACTGAGATGATACAATGAGTACAGCTTTCTAGTGGTAACCCGTCAGGTGGGTCACCTAACACCATTCCACAACTCTGTAAAATAGGAAAACTATACTAGGCAAACTAGTGTTATTTTTTAGAAATCAAAATCAGTGGTTGTCTAAAGTGGACAAAAATGCAAGGTTGTTTGTGAATAATGCTCTCTCTCAATTCTTTTGGTCACTTATGTATTTTGAATCACTATATTCTTCTAAAAATTAGGTTCACTCACCTCCCATGGGTCATTATTCTTATGACTTTTGTAACTAATGACTTCTTTTGTTTTTTGTCTTTTTATTGTCCTTTTTTTTTTTTTTACTCACCCTCATCACAAAAGTGTTATCACTTGATTTTTAGGTGCATCTTTTGTTTACAATGACTAAAAATTGATATCATTCATTACAATGCTGGTAGCATTGTGTTCATCGATGTCATTGTTTGATCCATTATCAGCGACAAAAAGTGGAGGAGAAGTTGATTGGTTTGAAGTACCTTGATATTGTACTCTGAATCGAAATTCCTTCAAATTTCTGGCTCGATTGTAATTTCTTTCTTCAATGTGTTTTTAGGACATACATAATCATGTAGGTCAGGATTATCAACAATGTCCAAGTTTAAACCGATGAATAATTTGTTCATTGTATATTCGTATGCATCGTGTATGTCATTGCGATTCATTAAGGATGTCATCTCCTTGTAGTATTCTTTCATTGAGCTTTGACCTTGTTGTAGTCTTTGAAGTTTTTTTTAACTTCATGGATGTAATGTTTCAAAATAATACATTTTTGCATGACTTGTTTCAATGCTTCCCATGAACTGATTGGTTGTATCCTTCTTTCTTAAATAGTTTTATTTGTTTTCATCCACTATGTGAGTGCATCATCTGAAAATTGAATCACTATTAAAGGTAAATATTCTTATTATTTTGGCTTTTTAACTAGTGTCATCTTTTTTTTTTACATTTTTTCATTGTCCCACCCACCTCACAAGGTGTTATCACTTGATTTTTAGGTGTGTCTTTTGTTTCCAATAACTAAAGATTTGTATTTTTCATTACAATGTCGTTAGCATTGTGTTCATCGATGTTAGTGTCTGATCCATTATCAACGGCAAAAGGTGAAGTATAAGAAGTTGATTGGTTTGAAGTACCTTGATATTGTTCTCTGAACCAAAACTTCTTTTTGAAGTTGTGCCTCAGTTGTAATTACTTTCTCTAATGTGTTTTCAAGACTTCTATAACCATGTAGGTCCAGAATATCAACAATGTTTGGATTCAAGATGACAATGATTCTATTCACTGTATATTCGTCTGCTTCATGTATGTCTACATGATTCATCAAAGTGTCATCTCCTTTTAGTAGTCCTTCGTTGAGCTCTGATCTTGTTATAGTGTTTAAAGTCTTTGTTTAACTTCACAGATGTACTTTGTTAAAAGCAAAAATTTTCGCATAACTTGTTTCAATTCTTCCCATGAATTGATTGCTTGTATCCTTCTTTCTTAAATAATTTTATGTGTTTGCATCCACCATGTGAGTGCATGATCTGAAAATTCCATCTTTATTAAAGGTACTTGTTCCCAAGAGGATAATCATGATGTGAAAACATAAGGTCGACTTTACTTTCCCAGTCGATGTAACCATCTGTATCATAGTCTCATTTGAACGATGGCATTGTGAACTTCTATTTAGCAAAGATTTTTTGCATAATAAGACTAGATTTTCCATGTCTTAGTTGTATTAGGTTTTATGTAGTTTTTGTTGATTGAATGTCAGTATTGTGATTGTCTTCTTGTCACCTTTCGATGTTCCGATCATCCATTTGAGTTTTCTATGCAACCATATGTTGTTAAATAATACTAAGCACATCAATTTGCCAACTAATAATATCCATGAGGCCTCAAAGTGCCTCAGTAACTTTGTCATCTTTTATCATCTTGAAAAGTTTCAACACTTAAAAGAACAATGTAAAGTGAAAAAAATCAAAGAAGCAAGAAAACTTATAGTTCACTCCAAGGAAGTAATACACCGATAGGCAAGTTAGTTTGTCTTGTACTCTTTAAAACTCTCTCACCAATAAGTCTCACAATGTCGGTGTCAGAGTTCAATCTTTGAGAAAGAGGAAAAGAAACACTTTAGTAGCTTTAAGTAGTCAAATAAAAGGTAGGACTCTAATTGAATAAATATGCAAGAAATAAGTATGTAAATAATTTTAATCCTACTAACCCAAGAACAAGAATATGTTAGATGAAGTAAAGGAACAAAGAAGGGAAAATCAAAAGAACCTAAAGTAATAAGAATTAAAAAGTTGGAAAACCAAACCCGAAAAACCTAGAAAAATGCATGATCAACTTGAGCAACGTTGTTGAAGGGATCTCTTATGTCCAAAAAAACCTGAACTTTTATGTGAGGTTCGATATTTGAGTGTAGAAATAACCTCTAAAATTTCATCCCAAAATGCCTTCAATAGTATCTTATATAAATTCTTAAATGAATGAACCATAATTTTTTAATTTTTTTTATCAACATGTTTGAAAGGATTGTTGATTTCCAAATGATTTGATTTTTAGTGGAAGTTAGTCTTCTGAAGGGGAATGTAAATTTGAAATCAAAATTCCTTCAGTTGTATTTTTTGGAAATTTGTTAACGAATAACCTTAAATCTATCAAACAAATTTGAATGAAGCTTTTGAGGGGTTTGTTTATGTCTGATTAACCTAAATTTTAGACTAGATATTACTATTACTATGAATAATGTACCTAGGGATGGGTATATGACCTGAATGCAACGAGTTTTGGCCCGACCTGACTTGATGGGGTTAGATTTTTTTTAGAAAGAATTAGTTTTGGGTTGGGTTTTTTACAGTAGAAGTTTATGAGGTGTCAGGTTCAAGTTTAGGCTAAAAAATACCCAACCTAACTCGGCCAAAAAATAATGTAATTTTATTTGATATATTTAAGGATAATTCTAAAAATACCCTCTTTATATTTTTAATAATTGGATCCTTATTTTATTGAATAAAATTAATATTGTTTTTATAAATATATTGATTTCGAGTTAGGTTGTGTATCCCCTAGACCCGACCTATACATTACGACCAGATTTAGTGGATTACAATAAAAATTTCCAAAATATTTTTTTGATGATTTAAAACAATATTATGAATAAAAATCTTTAAAAATACAATTGATAACATTAAAGTTCAATTCTAGAAAAAATAAAGTTGTAAGGACCAAGTAAAATAAAATATTTCCTAATCAGTGTTAAACTAAATCTAACATTAGTAGAAAAAGCAGTATAAGTCGTAAAACAAATATCTTCAAAATATAAGTACATTTCACCCAAAATAAATGCAACACAGAAGATAAATACATTACAAGAAAATAATAATGTACAAATTTGTCGATCCTCCAAGTGTCAGGTCGAGGTCGCCTATCCAAAAAGTATCTTAAGGTGAAGAGTTTGGGGGAGTGAGCTAGGGAGCTCAATATGGTCCAACAGTGTAGATATAAAATATATAGTTAAGTTTCCAAAATTAGTTCATTATTAAAGTCAAGACACATCGATAGAGTTTTTACTTTGAAAATATTGAATCACCCTGCAAATGTACACCGTATGTAATTCCTCATAACTACATCCATAAGGACTTAACCTGAGCCCTAAAGGCGTATGAGTCAATCTAAGGGAGCACATTGGGTCCATAAGGTCTTACCCTAGCCAAACCGTAGGTGCCCTCCTGATGGGTATACCTTTAGGCCCAGAATGACTTACCCAATGTACATAGCAAATGATCCACCCTAAGGGAGCACCTTAGGGTCCATTAGGCCTAGGAGCCCACCCAAGGGCCACCTTAGGTTCATAAGGAATTACTAGCTTGATTGGGGTTGAACCTATATAAGGAATTACCAGTTTGATCGAAACTGAACCTATAGATACTTTATACCAGATCCCAGAGTACCCCTAATTTTTTTTTTCATACAGTAACCAGTGGTTGCATGAAATCAGAGTTCAAACATATATTTATTAGTAAAAACAATAACCAGAGAACATACATAAGTAAGAATCATACTTAATAAGATAAATCATACGGTAGTCAAATCAGAGCAAACCATTCATTTCAAATCAAATAAAATAATCATTTGCATATGGTATTTAAAATAGATGTTTAAAACAGATATATGGCACACAAGGAACACACCTCACAAAAAAAATTAGTTTAGTAGATCTATTGAGCACCAGCTTCACTACGCTCTTCGATTGCATGAGAACCTAAGTCATTTCAGAACAAAATTATTATAGGAGTAGTACACTAAATTGAGTATTTAATAAGGTTACAGAACTATACAAGTAATCACGGGCTATCACGGTCGAGTGAATCAGAAGGAACCAAGTCGAGCAGATGAACAATCAAGAGAATCGCGAGTACCTTAAATGTACGATAACACAAATTATCTCTTGATCCCTTAAATTAAATTAAATTAAACTAAATGCACTTAATTAAATCACATAAATTATATATGTATATTCATGTTTATGGGTCAATTCAGATGCTTTCGGGTTCGAATTTGGCAAAACAGACTTGAAATTCGGACTTAGGACATTGAAAAATATAAAATATGACTTTTCAAAAATTTTGACTTTTTGGTCAAAGTCAACGGTCAAACTAGTCAAAGTCAAAGACAACGAATCTAGTTAATGGCCAGGTCAAAGTCAATGGGTTAGACCGGTTTGGTTTGAGTTGAATCATATTGGTTCAGGCTGGTTCGGTCCACCTAGACTGCTTTTATAAGGGATCATGGCTTGAGGAGGAGCCCCACACACGCTGCCCGCACATGGTGGCGCGTGCAGCGGGGAAAAGACTGATTCAGGGGGATCTGATTACTCCCAAAGATCTAATTCACCATATCATCGTAAATTAATGCAACAAATAGCTAAAACACGGTGAAAATAATCAAATAAAATCGATCAGAAGCTTACCCACAATGAACAACGAGAACGGTGATGGTGGATGACGAACCCAGTTGGGTTTTGGTTGGAAGATGACGGGGAGTTCAGTGGCGGTGGTAGTGAAGCAAGAGGATGATCATGTCGGTCAGAAAATGCGAGAAATCGAGGGGAGAACTTGAGTTTTTCACCCCGCTTTTAAACGCTATTCCATGGCGGACGACGCAAGGTTTTCAGCGAGTGCGGCCCTGGTATGCAGTCGGAATGAGGTGGCACTTCAGTTAGTACCGGTGGTGACACTCACCGGTAGACGGTGGCATCGAACGAGGAGGGCAATCCAGACGGGTTTTCATTTTTTTGTGTTTAATAGTAGCCGGTTTGGATTCGATGATGGTTGGGTTAACATCGTCGATTGCTATCGAATCCGATCGCAATAGTGGTGTACACCACTGCCAACCGAAGGTGGCTGGATCAAAGATGGGTGACAAGGATGGTTAAATATTTGGGGGGAATTGGGAAATTGAGGTTTTATTCACGTTGGGGGTATCTGATTTGGGTATTTAACCCGACCTAACCCTTAAAATTTAATTTTATTATTATAATCACCAACAGTGACCTACGCTATATGGCTAACGCATGGGTGGCCATCCCCTGGGTCACTGGTTCAAACCTCTAGAACCATATATTTTCCATTTTTAAATTTTCTCTACAGCCCAAAAATGGAAAATTTATGACTAAGTCCCTGAACTTAACCCGAACCTAACCCTTAAAATTTATTTTTATTATTATAATCACGAGTAGTGACCTAGGCTAGATGGCTAACGCATGGGTGGCCATCCCCTATGTCACGGGTTCAAGCCTCTATAGCCATATATTTGCCATTTTTAAATTTTATCTATAACCCAAAAATGAAAAACTCAGGACTAAGTCCCTGAACTTCCCAAAAAATCGAGATTGACCCAGAATTTTTCAAAACTATCCATTTTAGTCCATTAATTAAATTAAATTAAATTAAATATATCTTAAATTAAAATTTTAGGTGTGAGATGTTGGGTTTGGGTTTTATTTAAAAACTCAGGTCGAGTTTCAGGTCGGGTGAAGTCACACTAAACTTGGGTCGGGCCGAGTTCGGGTGGAGGACATATATTTTTGACTCAGGTTAGGTTGGTAAAAAATTTGACTCGACCCGACCCATGTCAATCCGTAAATATACCTATAAAAAATCAGCTCCAAATCTCTTCATTGGCTTTTTTTGAATTATTTTTTTGACTTATTTTTCCTTTTTTTGTGTAAAACAACAAACTAACTAGATAGAATTGAAACAAAATTAAAAGAATGCAAAATGAACCTGAAAATGATCAATCGTTGCGAACTAGTAGGGGTATGAAATCAGGTATTCGTTCAGGTTTTAGTCGGGTCTTGTCAGGTCAGGTCAAATCGGATATAATTTGTGTCAGGTCCATTTGATGGTTCAACTCAGATTAGGTCGGGTCCAGGTCAAATCAGTTTTGGTCGTTTTTAGTTGATTTGACATCAGATTAAATTAGGGCTCAAATCAGGTTAATTTCAGTTCGGATAGATGGTAGTTCAGGTTAAAACAATTTAGTTTTTATTCAGTTAAATACTATACTACTTTAAGTCAGATCTCGTTCAGATCAGGTCTGTAATACCCCAAATATCAGGTCGGTGGCCATAATAAAAGAATTTAAAATTTGGGGGAATAAATTGAATAAATGGTAAAGTATAAGAAATTATTTAGAAATTGTTCTTGAGACTAATTGGTAAGAATGGAAGAATGAAAGGGGTATTTTGGTCATTTAAATGGAAATGAATTTAAAATTCATTTTAATTAGGGTATTTAAGATGAGGAAAAAGGAAAAGGTGAGAAATAAGTTAAGTTCTCTTCTTCTTCCCCCATTTTCTGTGCTCTCCTCCATAACCAAAGGTAAGACTTCATCTAGCTAGTTTTTCCTTTTGTTTCTGGTTTGTTATTGACACCTTAATTGATGTATAAGCTTAAGGAATGGTTGAAGAGGATTAAAACTAAGAAATAGATGATTTATTTGAGATTGAAGAAAATGGGTTTTTGAGTGATATGTTGAAATATGAGTTTTTTTTTGAGGATTACAAGTATATTTGACTTGTTAAATTAGTAAATAAGAGATTAGAAGCATTGGATGTGATTAAAAACATGTATGAAAAAGTAGTGTGATTTTTAGTTTAGGATGTTCTTTGGAGATTTTAGATGTTATAAGAAGCTAAATGGAGGAAAGTTAGTTGGGTTAAGTAATGGAGAGTTTAATGATATTATTGGAGGTAAAAATAAGATATTTAAACGAAATTTGGGATAGTATCGATACTATAGGTTTAAATTTGAAGAAATACGATGAACAATATCGATACTGATGCAATTAGTATCGATACTGATGTGGGTATCGATACTAAGAGAAAGGTGTTGATACCATGGATTCCAGAATACATAAATGCAATCGATACTTAAAGGGAGTATCGATACCATAGTATATAATTATAAATACCATGGTAGGGGTACCGATACTATTGAGCCTGGAAAATTTAAGATAGGTTGAATTTTGATAGAAATTGAATATAATAATACTTTTGAATATTATTAAAAGTATAAATGTTAGAGAGTATACTAACATTGGTATGGTATGTGCACTTAATAGATGTTTGTGTAGATCATAACCAAGCTTCTGAGTCAAGCAAGAAAAAGGGCAAAGATAAAGTTGTCGAATAGTTGGACATCATTACAGCATACTAATGAGGCTTATTAGGTGAGTGCATTTATTTATCTTTTATGAAAGGAGGAAGACTCGCGATAAGTCAACCTCAAATGTTTTGATAAATGTATGTTTTACATCATTTTGGTATTATTTTCATAACGTGTATGAAAATGATATTATGAATAAGTTTTAAAGTATGAACTGCTCTTAAATGAATGGATAAATATTGATGTTATGCAATTGTTATCGATGTTTCCAAAAATAGATGTCTAAATCTATAAAATTGACTTAAAAACCCATTGTATGTGCATTGAGAGTAAAAGGTGACACAAATGAAAGTTAAATGCATAACTGTACATTTTGGCGTAAAAGGTGTCACAAATGAAAGTTAAATGGATAATGGTGCCTTTCGGCATAAAAGGTGCCACTCATGGTATTCATAAATGGTGAATGAATATTTCGGCACTTCGGTGTAGTGCATGTACCTTACATTCTCATTTGACATACTTTGGGCAAAATAAAGGATAATTGGGAAAAATATATAAAAAGATAGGTATGTTGGGCATACTAAGAATAGTTTTGAGGACTATAGGAAAGAAACTTTCTTTAACTGAAATGGTTTTTAAATGATTCTCATGAAATATATGAATTACTTCGGATATTGATTCTCATGATATAATTGTGTATGAATTGCAGTTTTCTTTACATTATTATACCTCACTAAGTAAATACTTAGCGTGTGTTGATTTCAAGTGTAGGTAAAAGCAAAGACTAGCTGAGTAAAGAGTGTAACAACGATCATCAATCCAAGGTTGACTCATCAGTAATTGTAGGACAATTATGTCTCTTTTTGATAATTAGATGGCATGTATGTGAACTTAAGGAAAATGCTCTAGAATGTATTAAAGTTATAATTTTTATAATATGTTTCAACGAATGTTTTATTATTGTACTAAAATGTTTTGTTTATTTTTGAAACAAAATTTATGGGTTTTACAAATAAGTAAATATTTTTAAAAGTCACGCGACACCTATTACTTGTGTACGGAAACATATACAGGAAATGTGTGTTACATTTATTGGTATCAGAGCTACAAGTTTAGCCAATTCTAGGCCAAAATCGGGTTTATTTGACTTTAAAAAGGGTTACATGCCACTAAGATTGTCAAGGTTACTGATGTGGTGTCATAAGAGTGTGATTGATGACACCCTTTACTAACTTTAGTATTATTATTATGTATATCCTAGAAGATGTTAGAATCTTCAAACTCATGAAGTGAGGTCGACCGATAAAATAGAGAAGGATCGGGTAGTGACAACTATGAGAAGAACAATGAGCATCTGATTTCATTCGAGAACGCTAGCGCATCGGGACATCAGGGTATGCCCGTGCTAGAGTTTGGAGCTTTTATGCAAGCTCTTGATGCCATCTTGACACGGTTCCAACCTCCTCCACCTCCCCCTACTCCTCCAGTTTCGACGATGTTGATCCCAAAAGAACTGAAGAGTTTAGGAGCTCCCGAGTCCCAAGGAGAAGAGGATGAAGGTCCTATGGAGGATGAATTATGGCTAAATGATGTTATAGTAATTCTTGAAAGTCTTAATTGCTCAGATTCGAGAAAACTAGTTGGAGTTGTATCTTTACTTTAGGGATCAGCTCGAGTGTGATGGTCAAATACTACGATGTATGCACCACCGGAACAAGTGACCTGGTAGTTCTTCCAAGAGGAATTCAAGAACAAGTATGTGGATGAGCAGTTTAGACGGGCAATGATGCTAAAGTTCCTTAATTTGAAACAAGGTGAATGAGCAGTACATGAGTACGAGGCTGAGTATAATAAGCTGAGTCATTTTTCTACTAAAGTAGTTCCCAATGACTAGGCTCGACGTGATTGGTTCATTGAAGGTTTAAGGCAAAAGTTGAAAGAGATGATGTTGACTTTTAACTTACCTAGTTTGTAAGAAGTCATAAACCGAGCGAAGGCTATTGAAATAGCACAAGAGGAGACTCTAGCAGCTGAACAGAGTATGCAGAGGGGGAAAAGAGTTGGAACGCCTTCAACTCCCCATCATGCTACAAGAGACAAGGGCTTGAGTTCCAGATATACTGATAGAGATGGTTCTGTTATAGCTTCACAGAAAACTAAACAATCCCAATCTTTGGTTGGTAGCTCGAGTAGAGCTTTTGGAGAGAGAACTCCATGTCAGACATGTGGTAAATTGCATCGTGGAGTATGAAGATTTCTTAGTTGAGCTTGTTTCCAGTGTGGTGAAACTGATCACTTTGCCCAAAACTGTCCTAAGAAATCCGGGGATAATTCAGCACAATCTAAGAGATCTGTGGTAGCTTCTAATAAAAGCATAGGAAGAGGTAGATCGATAGGATAATCTGAATCAATACCGCGATAAGAGACTCGGGGATTCACCAGAATTTACAACATTAAGACCAATGAGGATCGAGATGACCCGAAGATCATCATAGGTACATTCCATCTGTTTGATAAACATGTGTTTCTTTTTGTTGACCCTGGTTCTACACACTCATACATTAGTACAAATTTGGTTAGAGCTAGAGGAATTCCTTTAGAAACAATTGTTAGTGAGATGATAGGGGTAAACCCTATGGGCCACAATGCGAGAGTAACTTGGGTATGAAGAAATGCCCGATAAAGATTCAAGGGATTGTGTTCTTGAAAAACTTAATATAGTTTCCTTTCGATGAGTTTGAAATTATTTTGGGCATGGATTGGTTGTCTCCACATCATGGATGGGTTGATTGTTGCAAGAAGTGATTATTTTTGAAGGATGCAGAAGGCTCCAAATTAGTAGTGATTGGTGAAAAAAATAAAATCACCATCCAATGTGATATTAGCCATGACTACAAGGAAAATAATGTCAAAAGGATGTATATCTTTCCTAGCTAACGTGATAGACACTCGTTTACCAGAAAAGAGATTAAATGATATTCCAACAGTTAACGAGTTTCCAGAGATTTTTTCGAAAGAATTTTTGGGTTTACCACCAGATTATGAAGTAGAATTCAAGATTGAGGTTTACTCGATTACCGACCAGTTTTATATGCATCCATATTGATGGTTCTAATAGAGTTAGGAGAATTAAAAGCCCAATTAAAAGAGCTACTTGATAAGGGATTTGTCAGACCCAATGATTCTCCTTGGGGAGCACCTGTACTGTTTGTGAAAAAGAATGAGTCTATGTGATTATGCATCGACTACCGTCAGTTAAATAAAGTAATGATAAAGAATAAGTATCCTCTTCCAAGGATTGATGATATGTTTGATTAACTAAAAGGTGCATTAGTGTTCTCTAAGATAGACTTGGGGTCGGGTACCACCAATTAAAGATAAAAGAGGATGATATTTCAAAGATAACTTTTCGGATTCAGTGTGGACACTACGAATTTGTGGTGATGCCATTTGGATTGAGTAATGCTCCTGCAACATTTATGGGCTTGATGAACCAATTATTTTAACCTTACTTGGATCAATTTATGGTGGTCTTTATAGATGATATTTTGGCTTATTCCAAGTCAAGAGAAGAACATAATACTCATCTTAGAGTGGTTCTTCGGACACTTTGAGAGAAGAAGCTATATGTCAAATTGTCCAAGTGTGAATTTTGGTTAGTTGTGATTAATTTCCTTGGTCATATTTTCTCCACATAAGGCATAAAAGTATATCCTAAAAATATTCAAGCTATAGTGGATTGGCAACCCCCAAAGAATATTTTTGAAGTTCAGAGTTTCTTGGTGCTTGCTAGTTATTATAGACGGTTAGTGAAGAACTTCTCAATGTTAGCATCATCACTAACTAAGTTGTTACAGAAAGATGTGCCTTTTGTTTGGTCAGAGAAATGCCAAGAAAGTTTTAAAATGTTAACAGAGGCCCCACTGCTCGTACAACCTGAATCGGGTAAAGACTATGTAGTCTTTAGTGATTCATCTCACAATGGGTTGGGATGTGTGCTTATGCAAGATGGAAAAGTTATGGATTATGACTCAAGATAACTTAAGAATCATGAGAAAAATTACCCAATGACTTGGAATTGGTAGCGATCGTGTTTGCTTTGAAAATTTAGCATCATTATCTGTACGGTGAGCATTGTCATATTTATACGGATCACAAGAGTCTAAATTACTTGTTGACTCAGAAAGAGCTGAATTTTAGACAGAGAATATGGATTGAGCTTTTAAAAGATTATGATTTGATAATCAAATTATCATATAGGAAAAGCTAATGTGGTAGCTGATGCACTTAGTCGAAAGACTTTTACAGCTCTACAGGGTTTGGATGCGCGTATATCTTTAAAGGAAGATGGTGATTTGATTGTTGAACTTAAGTTAAAGCTGATGCTTTTGGATCGGGTAAAAGAGCTGCAAGGTCGAGATGAGAAATGATTGGCGAGGATGGTGCAATTAGAAAAAGAAGAGGTCAATGACTTCAAAATGAGGGTAGATGGATGTTTATATTATCGTGAAAGACTTTGAATTCCAAATAATGAAGAATTAAAGAAAGATATTATTTCCGAGGCACATTATGGTCCTTTGACTATGCATCCAGGCGGGAATAAAATGTATCAGGATATGAAGAGTCTTTTTTTTGCGCCCTGGCATGAAAAGAGCTTTATCAGAATTTGTTGTAAAATGTTTGACTTCTCATCAAGTGAAAGCTGAATATCAAGTGCCTTTTGAATTGCTACAACCGATATCCATTCCCAAGTTGAAGTGGGAACGAGTTAGAATGAATTTTGTTTCAGGGCTACCTTTGTCACCAGGTAAAAAGGACTCGATATGGGTAATTGTAGACAGATTGACCAAGACAACTCACTTTATTCCAATTCAGGTAGATTTCTCGATGAATAAATATGAGAAATTATGTGTAAAGGAGATAGTTCGACTGCATGGAGTACCTATATCGATAGTGTCTGATCGCTTGTAAATGTATATGCTAAGGCAAGCAAATATGTGCAAGTATACACAACCGATGCAAGTAATATAGTAGTGAGTGAGTATCGTCACCACATGGATTGGATTAGAAATATATTTTCACCACAACTAGAACTAATGTCACAAAATAAATCCTACTAAGTATTTGAACTAAGAACTAATACGATGAAACTAAGAAGAATGATTCAATGATTTCAGAATAATGTAGTAGTGACAAAGGAAATATGCAGACAGATAAAACAAAACATGTATTGGTTTAAATATAATACAAACAACCTCTCATATTCAGACGTGTCACAGAGCACTGATGCTAAAATATTATCTTGACAACAATTATTCTAAGTTCTGAATGAATTAATATGCCCTACTAAGCTGACCGATAGGATTACTAGGTATTCTTGGACGGATGCTATGATAATACCTCTCGGCGTTAACTATAGACGTTGTCTTAACCTACTCTAGCAATTATCCCTTTTAGTCGCTTGAAACTCACTCATTATCTCTAAGGTACACAAGTTAGAACTTCACCATCCCGGATTCATTCCTTTGCTCACGTTAATCTATCTTAATTATCTCGAATCTAAGAATCACTATCTAGAAAAAAGGCTTTCTCTCGATGCTCTTACAATGCCAAGACATGTTTTACCGAAACCCCAGGCGATCTCTCGATGCTCTTACAGTGTTAAGGAAAAATATTTAAACTATGAGCAAAACAGTCATAAGCAAACATAATTCATCATTCATAAATATAAAAATATTGTTTAGGCAAAAGAAAGTTTAACACCAAGTAAAGCATTCATGGTGTTATCAAAGATCATCCAAGATTTAACCGTTTAATACAACACCAAATAAACTGAGAATTAAGAACAAAGGAAGAACGACTCCCAAAACCAGCTGCTCTGTCATAACAATCCTGATCAGCACCACGCCTGCCTTGGTGATCACCCTCTCTCGAGGCCTGATCACCGCTCTGCTATCGTCTGGCAATGGAGGACACCAAGGAAGATTGGTGGGTAGACGGTGGGAAAGCACTGCAGTTGCTTGCTCACTCTTTAGGTAAATTTATTCTCTCTTCTTCTTCCTTGCCTCTTTCTCTTTGCGGCTACGACTGAATATTTATAAGGAAAAATCTCCTAGGGCTTTGCATGCTTTTGGAGTTTCCTTACTTAGCCATTATTATTTTCCCAAGCTTAAAACGGAAAGGCGGTTGGCAGTTGTCAGAACAAACAAAGCTTGCTTGCATGTGAAGTAGGTCATCTAGCTGGCATGTGACATAGGCAGTTTTTCCACACCTGCTTCAGACTTCTTCAGATAAATCTTACCCTCGGCGAGATAAATCTGCTCTTCACGTTCTCTTCTGTTCCGTTGACCTTTGCAACTTTTCATTGTCACGACTGAAATGTTCTTCCTCTGTAGAATTCCTGCACAAACACAACTCAAAAAACCCTTTCTCTCAGCAGCATCAGTCAAGCCAAATAAATCTTGCCCAAGAAAAATTTATCCACCATAGGCTAATATAACCTATATACAACTAAATGAAACTAAAAATACAGTGCATACTTTGTTTAGACGAGCAATAACTTAAGTGAAAAGACTAGAAATTGAGTCTTTTTACGGAGTTATCACACCCCCAAACTTAATCTATTGCTTGTCCTCAAGCAATGGATAATAGCTAGAAGAAAATCAAAATTGTCATGGCAAAGCAGTATCAAGAACATCATCTGGTTTGAGATTTCAGCCCTTAGTAAAAATATTTGGCCTCTACATGTTCGCCAGGCACATCAGTCTATGCATAGAGGTAATTAGAAAACTTAAAGTAAGCACTTCCAGGTTGTCAAGGCAACAAACTATTCATCAGGCTTAGTTTATACTCATAGTTATTTATCAACTTTTATTCTCTTTATTCACACATATTTTTATTATAGGGGAGTCAACTCATCACACCTACCGTTCCACGCTCTAGGTGAAAGGGAACATACCTTCCACCCCCAAGCTAGTCGGGTAGAGTCATCATGTGACTTCTTTCATTCACTCATATGCCTTGGCTACTCTTAATTTCTTTTGGAGTTTTCTTGTTCATGCTTTTGTACAGAGGAGTGTCCCTTTATGTTTTTCAAGTTTTACAAGTTTTTAAACACCAGAGAGTTTTTACTTTACCCTTAGAATATTTTTTTGGAATCTCAAAAATTAGAAATTTCTTTCCTAAAAATATTAAAGATTACCTAGAGCAAAGACAACCTACAATCGTGTTTATAAATTTCAAAGAATCAAGGCTAAGGTTGGTTTTCTTCTTTAGATAGTCTTAACAATAATTTCTGGCCTAGGCAATAAAATTATGCTTTCATCATTGGGCACCCTAATTCATTCCTAACAATAATCTTAACCAGCTTATGTCATGACAACCAAAATTTTTAACCAATTAACATCAATTACTATTTAACAAAGTATGGCAGAATGGTACAACACCTCCCCCAAACTTGAGAGGTGCATTATCCTCAATGCATGAAAACTACACTATATGATTTTATATGCATATGCAAAAAAATTAAAATAAAAAGAAAATGATAACTAAGAAGAATAACTTACTTTGGTGGGGTGGCTTGACTGGACGCCCTCGTGCGACGTCGTTTGGGAGGAGAGGGACTCTCAAATCCGGAGTCTAATGCTGATATGGAGGGAGATGGCTGATTTATACGTCCTACTGTTCTCTTGTAGCGCTTCTTGCTAGACGAGGCACGTGCTGGAGTGGACTGCTCAGTCGCAGGAGTCTGTTGTGCTGAAATGGGTGATGGACTAGAAATTTTTGTTGGGACTGGTGGTGTTGATTGAATCGGGGACGAAATAGGATCATGCTCGAGCTGCTTCGGTGCTGGCGTGAAATCTTCATCAATGAAGAAGTGGGGTGGAGTATCATCGTTATTTTTGGTGGTCGAGAAGGATGAGGAACTGAGAAACTCTTCTGTGTCGCCTTGGCCTTCTTCTGGTATGGGTTGCCAGTGGTGGCACATCGGTGGGAACTTCTGATGGAACATCTGGAGGGACATAAGATGTCGAGGCCTTGAATGTGCTGCTGCCTGCATTGTAGTTGAGGATAACACAGGGAAAGGTTGGCAGTCTGATCATTGTGGTCGGTAGCAACTCCTTGATGAAGGCATTGAGTTGCATGTCTCTTGCCTTGGCATACTTGAAGTAAATTTTCATGTGGTCCTCCAGGCATCCGATCTTTTCACGCTTCTCTCGTGTGTGCGTGACCACAGTAGCCATTCTAACCGCGAAAACCAATTTTGTGCCTCACTCTAGACCTTCCTTCGGGTCATCATCACTAAAACTCATCAACTCGGGGACCTTTTTATTTGTAATACCCTCCTTAGGTTTGATGAAATCTTCGAATGGTTCCTCAGGAACCTTTTTCTTCCTGCATAGCATGGTTATAAGTTTGGAAATAGTAGGTTATCCCAGTTTCGTTTGACACAGTCATGGATCTACTCAAAGATGAATTCACCCACGTCGATCTTCCTATGTGCAAGAGCAGCAGTCGCTTGACGAGGACAATGGTGTTGTGGAACGTTGGCATCAGCTTGTCTTTGAGAAAGTGGTTCTATAATTTCACGTGCAATTTTAGGGCTCGACGATCTACTCGTTTCCTTGTGGGGTCATTCCCTTCAAACTTCCCCCACCCAAAGCATAAATCCTGTAGAACTTCGCTGTACGTTTCTTGATATGCTTTGACCACAAATCTCTTGTGCTGATCATCCACTTTCCCCAACTTAAAGTATTTATTGAGTACAGAGGGGAAGAAGTGAATGAGTTTTCCTTGAACATATACTGTGTGGTTGGAGGGGTCCTCAAGATGGGCATAGAACTCCTGCACCATTGCTGGTGCTACGACGTTAGGATTTCGAGCAAACTTCTCCCAGGTATGTTTCTTTATGACGTCCATTACATCGGGTCCAAACGGCTCCTCGCCCTCGGCTGGAAAAATGAATCCATCTTCCAAATATACTTGGCGTTGCTTAATGGTTTTGAAGCGTGCTTCTGCTTTGGTTGTTTGGAAATGTTTGAAACTCTGTTTGGGGGTTGGGGCCAGTCTTGATCTCACCATTTTTCTTGGCTGAATTTAGTGGTGGCGATGTGGAGGTATTTTTTAGAGAAAGAAAAAAAATTCTGGTTTATAGAGAAAGAGGGAAACATGATGAAGAAGAGGTTGGTGGGTAGTTTTTCTTGGAAAGTGATGGGTGGTTTTGGGGTATTTTAGTCTTTACATGGTGGGGCAAAGATTTCTCATTAAATGAGAAATATGTGATTTGACATAAAGGATGATAAAAGATTTCTTCCCCCCTTTAATTTGCCGCCAAAACCTTACGCCATAGTTTGTCCTTTTTTCTTTATTCATGCTTCAACTCCCCATGTTGCCACGTGTTCCTTGCTTGCCTACAATATGAAAGAAGAAAATACTAAAATAAAATGGATTAAAGCATAAAACAACTTAACTTATTTATGTACAGAAATCAGATTTTCATTGCCTATGCAACAAATATTTACTCAATTAAGTAAAGCAAACTCTTGGGTATCATGTGCCAATGATGCCGGTTTTTCACGGATGACTGGGGATCCTTTGTACTCCTTGAGTCTCTGTCTGTTCACCTTAAAGATAGAACCATCGTTTTGGTTCTGGATTTCAATTGTTCCATTATCATGGACTTGGTGAACAATGAATGGTCCTGACCATCTCGATTTTAGCTTGCCTGGGAATAACTTAAGGCGTGAATTGTAGAGCATTACTTGTTGTCCAGAATAAAATTACCTCGGTAATATTTTTCTGTCATACCATCGTTTTGTTTTCTCCTTGTAAAGGTGGGAAGTTTCGTATGCATGTGCTCTAAATTCATCCATCTCGTTCAGCTCCAAGACTCTTCTTTCTCCAGCAAGCTACGCATCCATGTTTATCTTTTTGATGGCCCAATATACTTTATGTTCAAGTTCAACCAATAAATGACATTCCTTCCCGTAGACCAGCTTGAATGGGGACATTCCCAGCGGTGTCTTGAATGTTGTGCGATAAGCCCATAGTGCTTCATCTAGCTTCGACAACTAATCTTTTCGACTTGGGTTGACCACTTTCTCAAAGATCTATTTGATTTCTTGGTTAGACACTTCGGCTTGTCCATTCATCTGAGGGTGATACGCCATAGCGATTCTATGTCATACTCCATATCTTTTCAGTGCCTTGGCAATCAATTTATTGTCGAAATGTGTGCCTTCATCGCTAATGATAGCTCATGGTGTTCCAAAGCGAGTGAATATATTTTTGTGCATAAATTTCAACACCGTCTTGGAATCGTTCTTAGATGTTGCAATGGCTTCAACCCATTTTGATACGTAATCCACTGCCAAGAGAATGTACATATCTCCGAATGATGTTGGAAAAGGTCCCATGAAATTTATTCCCCATACATCGAAAAGTTCGATTTCCAGAATGTTTTTCCATGGCATCTCATGCCGTTTCGATATGTTTCTTGTTTGTTAGCATTTATCACAAGACTTATAGAATTCATATGTGTCTCTGAAAAGGGTTGGCCAATAAAATATGGACTGAAGAACTTTTGTTGTTGTTCTCATTCCACCAAAATGCCCTCCATATGGTGACGAGTGGCATTGGATTAGGATATCTTGCTACTCTTCTTCTAGAATGCATCTTTGTATTGTTTGGTCCCCGTATTTCTTGAATAAAAACGGTTCGTCCCAGAAGTAATGTCACACATCATGTCGAAATTTCCTTTTGCCCTGGCTATATAAATCAAGAGGAACAATACAACTCACAAGAAAATTAACTATGTCAGCATACCACTGTGCACCCGTGACAAATAATATTTTCTCATCAGGGAAATGCTCTTTAATTTCTGTAATGTCAGGACAATCAGTTATGTTATCTAGCCTAGACAAATGGTCTGCCACTTGATTTTCTATACTTATTATATCCTTGATCTGTAAATTGAATTCTTGCAGTAATAATATCCACCAAATTAGTCCAGCCTTTGCGTCTTTTTTATTAATCAAATATTTAATGGCTGAGTGATCTGTGTGCACAATTACCTTAGTGTCTATTAGATATGGCCTAAACTTATCGAATACAAATACTACTACTAAGAGCTCTTATTCAGTGGTGGTATAGTTTACTTGTGCATCATTAAGAGTTCGGCTTTCATAATAGATAACATGAAAAATTTTACTTTTTTGTTTCCCTAACACTGCTCTGACTGCATAGTCACTAGCGTTGTACATGAGCTCAAATGGTTCGTTCCAGTCTGGTGGGATAACAATTGGTGATGCCGAAAGCTTTTTCTTCAAATGTGTGAAGGCATTTAAATAATCATTAGTAAATTCAAATGGATGATTTTATTGAAGCAAAAGACATAGGGTTTAGAGATCTGAGAAAAGTCTTTTATGAACCGCCTGTAGAATCCTGCATGTCAAAGGAAACTGCGTACACCTCGCACATTAGTAGGTGGGGATAGATTTGTAATTGCATCCACCTTGGCTTTGTCGACTTCAATGCCATGGCATGAAATTTTGTAACCCAACACTATTCCTTCGGTAATTATAAAATGGCACTTTTCCCAATTTAGTACTAGGTTGGCTTCTTCACATCGTTTTAACACCTTGGATAAATTGTCGAGACATCGATCAAAGTCCTCACCCAAAACTGAGAAGGCGTCCATAAATATTTCCATGCACTCTTCCACCATATCTGAAAAGATTACCATCATGCATATTTGGAATGTAGCTGGAGCATTACACAGTCCAAACGACATTCGTTGAAATGCATAGGTACCATATGGGCATGTGAAAGTTGTCTTTTATTGGTCCTCGAGTGCTATGGCAATTTGGTTATATCCCGAGTATCCATCGAGGAAGCAATAGAATGCTTTTCCTGCTAATCTATCCAACATTTGATCGATAAAAGGGATGGAAAAATGATCCTTCTTTCTGGCTTTGTTGAGCTTCATGTAGTCCATGTATATGTGCTAGCCTGTGACTGTTCTCGTGGTGAGTAACTCATCATGCTCAGTTTTGACCACGGTCACACCACCTTTCTTTAGTACGCATTGTACTGGGCTAACCCATGAACTATCAGATATAGGATAAATTACTCCCGCATCCAGCCATTTTATTTTTTCCTTCATGACTACCTTCTTCATGATCGGGTTGAGCCGTATTTGGGGTTCCACCGAGGTGTTGTGGCTATCATCGAGATTGATTTTGTGCATGCATATTGTCGGATTGATTCCCTTCAAATATGCCATCGTCCAACCTATAGCTTTCCTGTGTTGTGACAAAATATTCAACAAACTATTCTCCTGTTCGGAAGTTATGTTGGCTGAAATAATCACAGGTAGGGTTTTATCAACTCCTAAATAAGCATATTTCAAATGTGATGGCAAAGTTTTAAGTTCCAATTTCGGTTCATGTTGTGAATATAACTCTTGAGACATAACTTCATCATAATCTAACGGTTCAAATTTCATATCCGACCTATTAAGAAATCTCAATTGGTCATTTGCCTTTCCTTCGCATCTTGCCTTGGTATCACTTTCAGGGTGTTCATTGCTCAGATTTCTATGGTCGGGGCCATAATTATCAGAATCGCCTTCTGAAAATAATTCGTCTTGGCCAAAGTTTTCTACTTCATGCATCTCGGTTGTAGGTTCATGGTACAAAGTATTGTATTCATCGAGCCTTAGGGATTCACCACGTCCAAGGATTGTATTATCTTCAATCTTATTAATGCATTGGCATTCCTCTGGATCGTCCACATATTTCATAGAGTTTAATACATTGATCGTCACTCGTTGCTCTCCAATTCTCATGGTGAATTCTCCCTTTTCACAATCTATTAAAATTCTGCCGGTGGATAAGAATGGGCATCCCAAAATGATTGGTATGTTTTCATTGGCTTCACAATCCAGGATGAGAAAATCAACTGGAAATAAAAATTTATCCACCTTTACTACAACGTCTTTAATTCTGCCCTCAGGTCACACATAAGACAGATCAGCCAGCTGTAGGATGACTAATATGGGATGGTCGTGATATCCGTCTAGTTTCATGAATATGGACTTTGGTATCAAGTTTACACTTGATCCCAAATCAATAAGAGCTCGTCCTATAAAGTCATTACCAATGGAACATGGTATCACAAAGCTGCCAGGGTCTTTTTACTTTGGTAGGAGTTTACTCACTACTAAGCAGATTTCTGTTGTCGTGGCGACACGTTCTACCTTCCTTTTCTTTGTAACAATTTCTTTTAGAAACTTGGCATAGGAAGGCATTTCCTCAATGGCTTCAAGTAGGGGCACATTGATACACAACTGATCCAGAACATCAACTAATTTCTTGAACTGGATGTCGTCATCATACTTCTTCAACCGTTGTGGGAACAGTGGTGGAGGTCGTCTCACATCTACTGCTGATGGTTCTGAGGAATCGCTGGTCGTGACAATGAATTTCTTGTTATCTGGTTGATGCTTTTCTGAGCCTTCACTTTTTTCATTCTCTTCAGGCACTTGCTCTCGTTCAGTATTCTCATATTGATCAGGTTGTGTTACGTCTTGGCAAGACTTGTTCAGGTGATCTCCCCCAAACTTGTCATCTTGGTCGACTTGTTTTCCACTCCTTAGCGTTACTACTTTGCATTGTTCCTTCCCATGATGCTTAGTGACTTCAGTATCACAAGGGAGATTTCAGTGTGGGTGAGAATGTAATGTCGTGGCAATTTGTCCCACTTGATTCTCCAGCGCTCTGACAGATGAAATATGGCTTTGCAACAGTGTTGCTTGGCTTTGTAACAAATTTCGTTGATTTTTAATTGTTGTAGAATGTTTGTGCATCAAGGTCTTTGTCAAAGCTATGAAATCTTTTGTCGAGGTCATGAATTCCTTCAAGGATGATTCCAAGGAGTGAGTATTGGAATGACTGTTAGAGGAAGAAGATATACCTTTATTGTTCTACCAGGGCTGCTGATGATGCTGATTTTGAAAATGTTCATGGTCGGAATTATTTTTTTGTGGCCTGTAAGTTGCGGCTTGGTTGTTGCTTCCTTGATTATTCCATGAGAAATTTGGGTGCTGTCTCCAACCAGGATTGTACGTGTTCGAATAGGGATTATTGTTGTCTGATTGTAGGTTCCCACAAAATTGGTTGACTCATGGTTTTTAGGACATTCACTCTCATGATGGTTGCCATGACAGAATAAGCACACATTATTGGTTGCTTTGACTTCTCTTACATCATTAGGACGTTGCAAATTTTTCAACATGTTGGTTATGGCAGAAAGTTGAGCTGCTACCGAATCTTTGTTTGCTCTCTAATTCATATGCTCCAGGGTTTTTTTTCGGTTCCCAATCTTGCACTTGGAAATTGATAGTCATTAGTTGCTATTCTATCGAGAATGTCAAAAGCTTCCTCGGGTGATTTGTCTAGTAAGGTGCCATTCGCTGAGGCATTTAGCATCATTCAAGTTGGTGCGTTGACTCTATTATAAAACGTCATCACTTGCGTCCAATCGTGAAATCCATGGTTAACACATTTGCGAAGTAAACTTTTATATCTATCCCAACATTCGTACATTGATTCATCATCTCCTTGGCAAAAACTCGCGATGTCGTTCTGAAGCTATGTACTCATATTGGGTAGATTATATTGGAGTAGGAAACTTTTGCATAAATCTGCACATGACTCCATTGATATGGAAGAAACTCCACTGAGCCAAGCTCTTGCACTATCACGTAAGGAGTAAGGAAAAAAGCTTCAGTTTGAGCACATCTTTATGTACTCTTTATTGTCGAAATGAATCGCATACTTCAAGGAAAGCACATACATGTTGTCTAGCATATTCATTGGGTGTACCACCAAATTGGCCGATAGAGTTCAACATATTAAACATCACTGGTTTAAGTTGAAAATGAGTGGCTTGTATCTCGGATGCCATTATGCCAGGATTGAGATCATTGAGAATAGGGTTCAAATGATCTCGTATTGCTCTTGGTCTTGCAATTTGGAGATTAATCGCTGCATCTGGGTCTCCTAGATCTCCCATGTCATTTTGCATTTGATTCAAATGTTCTCTGGTTCTTTGGGAACGCAACCTTTGTTTTAATGTTTGCTCAACTTCGGGGTCGAATGGTTCCAAAGGTTTACTAGTAGATCTCAATGTCATGCAATAATAAACACCTATAAAATAAAATAAAAACTACGTTAGACTAAATAAATATAAAATGACAAAAATAACTTGTTATGGCTAAAAATTTCGTCAGTTGCCAATCCCCGACAACAGTGCCAAAAACTTGATCGTTTGTAAATGTATATGCTAAGGCAAGAAAATATGTGCAAGTATACACAATCGATGCAAGTAATATAGTATTCAATGAGTATCGTCTCCACAGGGATTGGATTAGAAATATATTTTCACCACAACTAGAACTAATGTCACAAACTAAATCCTACTAAGTATTTGAACTAAGAACTAATACGAAGAAACTAAGAAGAATGATTCAATGATTTCATAATAATGTAGTCGAGACAAAGGAAATATGTAGATAGATAAAACAAAACAAGTATTGGTTTAAATATAATGCAAACAACCTCTCATATTCGGACGTTTCACAGAGCGTTGATGCTAAACTATTGTCTTGACAACAATTATTCTAAGTTCTGAATAAATTTTTATGCCTTACTAAGCTGCCTGACAAGATTACTAGGTATTCTTGGACAGTTGCTATGGTTATACCTCTCGGCGTTAACTATAGACGTTGTCTTAACCTACTCTAGCAATTATCCCTTTCAGTCGCTTGAAACTCACTCCTTATCTCTAAGCTAGACAAGTTAGAACTTCACCATACCGGATTCATTCCTTTGCTCATGTTGATCTATATTAATTCTCTCGAATCTAAGAATCACTATCTAGATAAAAGGCTATCTCTCGATGCTCTTACATTGCCAAGACATGTTTTACAGAAACCCCAAGCGATCTCTCGATGCTCTTACAATGTTAAGGCGAAATATTTAAACTATGAGCAAAACAGTCATGAGTAAAACAGTCATAAGAAAACATAATTCATCATTCATAAACATAAAAATATTGTTTAGGTAAAATAATGTTTAACACCAAGTAAAGGATTCATGGTGTTATCAAAGATCATCCAAGATTTAACCATTTAATACAACCCCAAATAAAATAAGAATTAAGAACAAAGAAAGAACGACTCCCAAAACCGGGGGCTCTGTCGTGACAATCCTGATTAGAACTACGCTTTCCTTGGTGATCACCCTCTCTCGAGGCCTGATCACCGCTCTGCTATCGTCTGGCTATGGAGGACATCAAGGAAGATTGGTGGGTAGATGGTGGGAAAGAACTGCAGTTGCTTGCTCACGCTTTAGGTAAATTTTTTCGCTCTTCTTCTTCCTTACCTCTTTCTCTTTGTGGCTACGACTGAATATTTATAAAGAAAAAATCTTAGGGCTTTGCATGCTTTTAGAGTTTCTTTAATTAGCCGTTATTAATTTCCAAGCTTAAAAATGAAAGGCAGCTGGAAGCTGTCAGAATAATCAAGGCTTGCTTGAATGTGAAGTAGGTCATCCAGCTAGCATGTGACATAGGTGGTTTCGCCACACCTGCTTCAGACTTCTTTAGATAAATCTTGCCTCGGCGAGAGAAATATGCTCTTCACGTTCTCTTCTGTTCCGTTGACCTTTGCAACTTTTCATTGTAACGGCTGAAATGTTTTTCCTCTGTAGAATTTTTGCTCAAATATAACTCAAAAAACCCTTTCTCCTCAGCATCATCAGTCAAGCCAAATAAATCTTGCCTAAGCAAAACTTATCCACCATAGGCTAATATAACCTATATGCAACTAAAAATGCAGTGCATACTTTGTTTAGACGAGCAATAATTTATGTGAAAGTACTAGAAATTGAGTCTTTTTACGGAGTTATCAGTGTCCGATCACGACCCAATGATTACTTCAAGATTCTAGAAGTCCTTGCATGAGGCATTGGGTACTCGATTGAATTTTAGCATAGGTTTTCATCCGCAATCAGATGGGCAGTCAGAACGAACTATTCAAGTATTGGACGATATGCTAAGTGAATGTGTGATTGAGTTCAAAGGATCATGAGAAATGTATTTGCCTTTAGCAAAATTTGCTTATAATAACAGTTATCAATTGAGTATTAAGAAGACCCATATAAACCTTTCTATGAGAGGAAGTGTTTAACACCGTTAAATTGGTTTGAACTAAAAGATCGAGACCTAGTTGGCCCAGATTTGTTGAAAGAAATGGAAGAAAAAGTGATAGTTATCCAGGGTAATCTAAAGATAGCCTCCGATCAACAAAAGTCTTATGTTGATTTCAAAAGAAAACAAATTGAATTTCAAGTGGGAGGCAAGGTATTTCTAAAAGTGTCACCTTGGAAGAAAGTATTGAGGTTTGGGTATAAAGGAAATTTGAGTCTGTGATTTTTTATACCTTATGAGATTTTGAAAAGGGTCGGACCAGTAACATATCAATTAGCTTTTCCTCCTGATATGGACAAGATCCACAATGTTTTTCATGTGTCGGTGCTCAAAAGGTACCAATCAGATCTATCCTATGTTATCACACCAGAGGAAATAGAGATCCGACCATATCTGACTTACGAGGAAGAACAAGTGTGAATCTTAGCTCGAGAAAGCAAAGAACTGCGTAACAAGAATATTCTTCTAGTTAAAGTACTTTGGCAAAACCATAAAGTAGAAGAAGCTACTTGGGAAAGAGATGAGGGCATGAGGAAATAATTTCCACACCTTTTAGTATCAGGTATTTCTTAAAATTTGAGGATGAATTTTCTTTAAGGGAGAATTGTAATACCCCAAATATCGGGTCAGTGACCATAATAAAAGAATTTGAAATTTGGGGGAATAAATTGAATAAATGGTAAAGTATAAGAAATTATTTAGAAATTGTGTTTGAGACCAATTGGTAAGAATGGAAGAATAAAAGTGGCATTTAGGTCATTTAAAGGGAAATGAATTTAAAATTCATTTTAATTAGGGTATTTAAGATGAGGAAAAAGGGAAAGGTAAGAAATAAGTTAAGTTCTCTTTTTCTTTCCCCGTTGCCCGTGCTCTCCTCCATAGACAAAGGTAAGACTCCATCTAGCTAGTTTTTCCTATCATTTATGGTTTGTTCTTGAAACCTTAAGTAACGTGTAAGCTTAAGGAAGGGTTAAAGAGGATTAAAACTAAGAAATAGATTATTTATTTGAGATTGAAGGAGATGGGTTTTTTAGTGATATGTTGAAATATGAGTTTTTATTAAAGATTACAAGTATATTTGACTTGTCAAAGAAGCCTTGGATGTAATTAAAAACATGTATGAAAAAGTGTTATATAACACCCCTCGTATAAAGCTAGCTCCGCTAGTATATATATATATATATATATAAGTATATATACATACATATATATATATACTTATATGTATAAGTTTAATATATATATATATATATGTTTGATGTATGTATGATGTATATATATATATATGATGTATGCATGATGCATGTATATATATACATTTATATATATAAATATACATATACATGTATGTACATATGCATGTATATATATATATATAAGGACGGGCCTAAGCTGGGGCAGGGCCCATGCTAAGGCAAGAGGGGCGCCCGTCCAGGGGCCCATAAATTTTAATACCCATTAGGCATAAAACACTATTCACTATCAAGCCCATGAATTCTAATTCCCACAAAATATGTTTTTAGTTATAAACTCTACTAAATGTCAAACATTAATAAAATTTAATGAAATCTAATAAATGTTAATTATCATAAATTATCATTATTAGAATTTTATATCACTGCTCAAATTTACCATTTCAAATTTAAAAACAAAATCAAATTAAACCTCATCAACTTTTATGTTTTCAAATTTTCAAAATTTTATTAATGGTTATTTTTCTCTATAAAACTCGATGAGGAGAAAAAAATAAATATAATAAACTTTTATTTTTCTCTTTCCTATTTCAAAATTCAACTGAAAATTACTACTATGACTTTTCGATTCAATTCCAAGTTCAAATATAACTCTAAAGGTAAATTTCTGCTGGAAGTTATTTCTTTTGGGTTTTTATTAGTTTTTTATGTATTTATTATATTTATTATAACTAAGTTCATGGGTTTGTTTTTTAAAATATATTTTATTATACTACGACCTAGGATTTGATTTTTAAAATTCTAAATGTAAATTATTTATTTAATTTCAGAGCACATTTATTGCAGTGATGCGGATTTGGTTTAAAAATACTTCTATCGAGGATTTTCCTATTTTACAGGTCTACATTAGTTGCATTGCATGCAATGTTGCCTAAAAAGCATTTTTCTGGGGGTGAAAAAAGAACAAAAGAAAACAAATAGATAAGTTAAGAATCACAAAATGGAATTCTTAACAAATTCTTTAAAAACAAAATAGGAAAGGCTTCTAATGAAAATTTAAATGATGTTGTTTTGAATTTAAATAATATTGATAGTTCTCTAGATTATACCAATGTGGGTGCTACTAATGAAAATGACCATGATAATATCCTAAATCATATATAGGATAACATTTATAATTTAAATGACCATAATCACGCACAAAATGAATCTAATGTTGAAGATTTTGGGAATGATCAACACTTAGTTCCTTCTTTGGGCATTTATGATCCTAGAAATTGGGGTAGTATTGATAATAAATCTAGAGGTATTTTAGTTGAAAAGGAGCCTATAAGAGAATTGAATTTGAAATTTCCCTTAGCCAATAATTTTAGGCATTTTTCATATGCTTATTTTTCTAGAAAGTTGAGTAATAAAGAGACTAGTCATAGAAAATGGTTAGTCTACTCTAAACATGTAGACAAAGTTTTTTTAAAAATTGTTTACAAAACAAAACAACAAGAGTTGTTTAGCCAATTATGGATTAAATTATTGAAAGCATATTAGTGAGAGACTTAAACAATATGAGAATAGTATTAAGAACATGACTAAGATGAATGTTGGAGTAAATTAAGAGTGAGATTAAAAACTAATCAAACACTTGATAAATGTTTACAATAAGGAATTTTGAAAGAGAAATAACGTTGAAGGTAAATTTTAATAAGAATAATAAGTGTTGTAAAATGTATTGCTAAAAGTAATTTAGCTTTTCGAGGATCTAGTGGGAAAATTTATGATAAGAGTAATGAAATTTTTTTGAGATTAATTGAAATGATGCAGAATATGATTTTCCTATGCAAGACCATATTAGACGTATTCAAAAAGAAAATATTCATTATCATTAATTTGGTCATAAAATTAAAAATAAACTAATCTCTCTCTTGGCTCATTATGTTAGAACTTCTATTATAAAGATCATTCGAAAGACAAATTATTTCTCTATTATTCTTGATTGTACCTGTAACACCGATAGACCGATACGAGTGACCGATCCGATCTGAGGTGTCACATTAGGGACACTAGAGCGACCCACCGTAAAAATCTCATAAAATTTAATTTTTTTGTTAAAACACTTAAAATCATAAAATAATTTATAAACACAAAAGTAAAATTTAACAACATTAAAAAATAAAACAGATTCAAGAATTGGATATAAAAAATACAAGCTACATGTTTGCCCCCTAATCACATGCACCGTACTCCGCAAGCTATACCGGTGGAACTCCTTTACTGATGTCGATAGTTGCACGGTTCAATCCTTTTAACATGAAATAGTAAGTAAGGAGTGAGTTTTGGGAAGCTCAGTAATGCAAAACTACCAGATGATGTTGAAGAACATGCAGATAAAAGGAACATCATAAATTTTCCTCATTAACTCAGTCATCTATAGACTTTCATAATAAGTTGAGGTTCCATAGATATTTTATCGAGTAAAAGTTAGAAAGCTTCCAGTTTAGAGTAAGCGTTTGGAGGATTAAGGTCATGAGATCAGAATAGGTGTCTAGTGTGTTCCTACAAAACCAGTGAAAATGTACAAATCTTTTTAAAATATTAGCATTTTAAAACGTATTTTTCATAAGCCATAGTAAAACTCTCTAATCGAATGCCAATATATAGTTCCCATAACTGCATCCATAAGGACTTACCTTAGGCCAAAAGGGAGTAGCTACCAACCTAAGGGAGCACCTTGGGTCTATAAGGTCTTACCCTAGCCATAGCGTAGGTGTCCACCTAATGGGAGTGCCCTCAAGACCATAAGGTCTTACCCAAAAGCACATAGCATTGGTTTCATCCCTAAGGGAGTGCCTTAGGGTCCATAAGGTCTTACCACTAGGTCCATTAGGCCTATGAGCCTACCCAAGAGTCGCCTTAAGTCCATAAGGAATTACCAGTAGGTGTTGAACCTATACAAGGAATTACCAATAGCAACTAAACCTGTCAATGTCTCCAGACACACCAAAGTCCTAGAGTACCCCGTATAAAAATAATTTCAGTCCATATATAAAGATATCAAAAATCAAAGTAGAGATCAGAGATCATAACAACAATCATAGATCAGAACATATATCAAAGTTCAGAGAAGAAATCAGAGGTCAGACTATATTTCAGATAACACATATATACTTTTAAAATCAGAGAAAACATTTGTGTGATAACACACTAGAGGTTCCATATATTATACGGTGGTAATTGATAATCTTATCGGGAAGGGAAACGCTAATATTCAGTATAACGATAGAATGCCGAAAATTAGAATCACTATCGAAAGAGTTCATTAGCTGACGGAATCATCAGTTATTCAAAACATGGTTTATCTTGATCATATAGTATTCAGATATTTTCGGAGGTACAATGTAATCAGAAAGGTATTTAGAATCCTTTGCATTAGAGCTACTTGTGTTTTCATATATGATAGATGTAATTTTGTACATTAGGTCCTTGGAGAATTCTTAGTGATTTGAGTTGATAAGGGAAAAAACAAAGATTCAGGGCATTTACGGTTTGTGTCGATCTATCAAAAAATATCGAGTCAACTCAAATTGTACAAGTCCGATAAATGATACCTGTCAATCAGTCAAATCTGTGTACTTCCGGAGTATTTACTTCTTAATACAGACAATTCTTATCGAATTGGTCATCTTCAGAATCATCGTGGAATGGATCTTAAGAAGATGAACGGATATTCCAAGGGTCTTTATTTCATTTCTACATTACAACGACATCAGGAAATGTCGACGTGCTTGATTCATGATTCATAACCCTTAGGGTGGTACATCATGTAAGTTCATCAACGTTTCCAAACTTATCCAAGTCACCCACTTAATCCTAAGTTATTGAGGTTACTTAGGTCATTTAGTAGTCAAGTCTATCCCGGTCACTTCGAAGTTTCAAGAGTAATTCTATCATTTTCTAAATTTAAATACATATATTACTTCCATTCCATTTAACTTGGGCATATAATATAATCATATTGGTATACGAGGTTGATTTGTTCATTTCATAGCTGAGGGTATTTAGTTATTCCAGAGCTTGTACGTCCCTTGAATCATATTACACTTCAGGGGCGTTTCAACTAAATCATCAATTTAATCAGTGATTCCAAGATTCAAGTGGATCATAATTTAAGTTCTCAAGTCGTCTCCCTTATCATATTCATCTATAGTCCTTTTTAGTATAAGGGCATTTTTGTAATTTTATCTTATAGTGCTATTTTTAGTAATTTCATATCCACATATTTACAGCATTTAACCTTTAACGAGATTAATCAGAATTTACTTGTTCTGATATTGATTGATTTACCGATTAAATCACTGAACTTATATTTGTTTCTGATCGGTTTAACAATTTTTTTACTAGTCGTTTGAGTCTTATACATTGTTATGTCTTTATTCCTAATTTAATTTGAGTATGATGATAATTAACTACATCTCATGGACCAATATTTCCATCTACGCATTTACCAATTATCAATGTGTTTTAGAAAGTATACAAAAGGTAGTAGATTATTACCTCGATTTTTATGCTTCACCGATTGAACATTTCATCTCCATTTGATCACTCTCGAACTTGAAATCAATGTCTAATAATTCCTCAGATACAAATCAACCAAATTTATTTCATGAACTAAACTTAATTAAGAAACGAATTTGAATCCGAAGGTAAAACATTGAAAAACTACTTACCAGGTGTGAATTTGGCAAAGCGGACTTCAAATTCGGACTCAGAACGTCAAAAAACATAAAATAGGGATTTTTGGAAAATTTAACTTTTTCGGTCAAAGTCAACGGTCAATTGTTAGATCAGTCAAAGTCAACGACCAACGGTTTGACTCGATCAAAGTCAACGAGTTGACTCAGTGACCGGACCGAATCAGGCGGGTCGGGTCAGATCAGGCGGGTCAGACAGATAAGTCTCGAGTACCATCAAATAACAACAATAATTATTCCGAAATTAAAACACTTAAATACATAAGCATATTTAGGTTTGAATCCCTGAACTTTCAACAAATTTCTAAACTGAGTTATAACTTTAAGAAATTTTTAATTTGGTCCTTAACTTTTCCCTTATTACTAATTTAATTCAATACTTTAAAATTAATAAATTTTTGCCCCTGAATTGGGGTATGACAATTCCCCCCTCCTTAAAAGAATTTCGTCCTCAAAATTCACTCAAGTCACAGAAATGCATAAGCGAATCTTTCTGAAAGCCATCATTATCTGTAGGCAGTTTTTACATAAGTACGTGTCCTCTACTAATTCTTAACAAGTTGAATATACATTCTCGACAAAACTCTCCCTTATTACCAATAAAAGAATCTGAATGGAATTATCATTGTGGAATCAATTCGATATTGGTTATGAGGTTAGGTTCATAGAGCGGTAACATATCCCAATTTCATTTCTAGAGTCAGATCAGAATTTTTTGGATAAGTACCTCTCCAATTTCATACACCGGAGCGACCAACCATAAAAATCCCAAAAAATTTAAAATTTATGTTAAAACTCTTAAAATCATAAAACAATTTATAAACAAAAAAGTAAAATTTAACAATATTCATAAATAAAACAGATTCCAGGCTTGGTTATAAAAACAAAAATACAAGTTGCATGCCCCCTAATCACATGCACCGTACTCCGCAAGCAATACTGGTAGAACTCATTTACTGATGTCGATAGTTGTACTCGTTTAATCCTTTTAACGTTAAATGGTAAGTAAAGGAGTGAGCTTTGGGAAGCTCGGTAATTCAGAACTACCAGATGATACTGAAGAATATACAGATAAAATGAACATCATAAATTTTCCTTATTAACTCAATCGTATACAGACTTTCGTAATAAGCTGAGGTTCTACTGATATTTCATCGAGTTAAAGCCATAAAGCTTCTAGTTTAGAGTAAATGTTCGAAGGATTAGGGTCAGGATATCAGAATAGGGTGTCTTGTGTGACCCCACAAAACCAGTGAAAATGTATAGATCTTTTTTTTAAAAATAGCATTTTAAAACGTGTTTTTCATAAGCAATAGTAAAACCCTCCAACCGAACGCCAATATGCAGTTCCCTAGAACAACATCCATAAGGACTTACCCTAGGCCCAAAGGGCGTAGGTGCCATCTTAAGCAAGCACCTTGGGTCCATAAGGTGTTACCCTAGCCGAAGAGTAGGTGTCCACCTGAGGGGAGTGCCCTCAGGTCCATAAGGTCTTACCCAAAAGCACATAGCAGTGGTGTCATCCCTAAGGGAGTGCCTTAGAGTCTACAAGGTCTTACCACTAGGCCCAGGAGCCCACCCAAGAGTCGTCTTAAGTTTATAAGGAATTACCGGTCGGTGCTGAACGTATACAAGGAATTACAAACAGCGACTGAACCTATCAATGTCTCCAGTCATACAAAAAGTCCCAGAGTACCCCATATAAAAATAATTCCAGTCTGTAAATAGAGATATCAGAAATAGAGTAGAGATCAGAGATCATAATAGAAATCATAGAACATAACATATATCAAAGTTCAGAGTAGAAATCAGAGGTCAGACTGTATTTCAGATAACATATACATACTTTTAAAATCATGTTTTGGTGTGATCAGGGAACACACTAGAGGTTCCAGATATTATTCAGATGCACTTAATAATATTGTGGGGAAAGGAAACACATATCTTTAGTATACTGATAGAATACCGAAAATTAGGATCACTAGCGAAAGAGTTCATTAGCTGACGGAAGCATCAGTTATTCAGAACATGGTTATTAGGATCATATAGTATTCAAATATTTTTCGGAGGCACTATGTAATCAGAAAGGTATTCAGAATCCTTTTCATTAGAGTTTCTTATGTTTTCATTATGACAGATGTGATTTATTATCCAAGAAATCAGAGGCAATGTAGACATTAGGTCCTTGGAGAATTCTTAGTGATTTAAGTTGATAAGGGAAAAGCGAAGATTCAGGGCATTTACGATTTATGTCGATCTATCAGAAAATATCGAGTTAACTCAAACTGTACAAGTCCCATCAATGATACTTGCAACCGATCAAATCATTGCACTTCCAGAGTATTCACTTTTTAATACAGACAATTCTTGTTGAATTGTTCATCTTCAGAATCATTGCGGAATAGATCTTAGGGAGACGAACATATATTCCAAGGGTTTTTATTTCATTTCTACATTGCAACGACATCAGGAAATGTCGACGTGCTAGATTCGTGGTTCATAACCCTTAGGAACAATACATCATGTAAGTTCATCAGCATTTCCATACTTATCCTAGTCACCCACTTAATCCTAAGTAATTGAGGTTACTTAGGTCATTTAGTAGTCAAGTCTATCCCGGTCACTTCGAAGTTTCCAGAGTAATTCTATCATTTTCTAAATTTGAATACATACATTACTTCTATTTCATTTAACTTGGTCATATAATATAATCATATTGGTATATGAGGTTTCTTTTTTCATTTCAGAGCTTAGGGTATTTAGTTATTCCAGAGCTTGGACGTGCTTTGAATCATATTACACTTCAGGGGCATTCCAACTAAATAAGGAATTTAATCGGTGATTCCTAAATTCAAGTGAATCATAATTTAAGTTCCCAAGTTGTATCCCTTATCATATTCATCCATAGTCCTTTTTCAGTATAAGGGCATTTTTGTAATTTTACCCCATAGTGCTATTTTTGGTGATTTCTTATCCAAATATTTCCATCATTTAACCTTTAGCGAGATTAATCAGAATTTACGCATTATGAGATTGATTGATTTACTGATTAAATCACTAAACATAGATTTGTTTCCAATTGATCTACCAATTTCTTTTACGAGCATTCTGAGTCTTATACACTGTTTCTTCTTTATTCTTAATTTAATTTGAGTCTAATGATAATTAACTACATCTCATGGACCAATTATTTCCATCCACACATTTACCAATTATCAATGTGTTTCAGAAAGCATGTAAAAGGTAGTAGAGTATTACCTCGATTTTTGTACTCCATCGATCGAACATTTAATCTCCATTCGATAACTATCAAACTTGAAATCAACGTCCAATAATTCATCGGATACAAAGCAACTGAATTTTCGTCAGGAACTAAACTTAATTAAGAAACCAATTTGAATCTGAAGGTAAAACATTGAAAAATGGCTTATCATGTGCGAATTTGGCAAAACATATTTCAGATTCATACTAAGAATGTCAAAAAACATAAAATAGGGATTTTCTAAAAATTTAACTTTTTCGGTCAAAGTCAAAGTCAACGGTCATACCGGTCAACGGGTTGACTCGGTCAAAGTTAATGAGTTAACTCAGTGAGTTAACCCAGCTGAGTTGACTCAATGACTGGATCGGATCAGGCGGGTCGGGTTGGATCAGGCAGGTTAGACAGATAAGTCTCGAGTACCTTCAAATAACAACAATTAATCAATATCAAGTCTTACTTTAATTATTCTAAAATTAAAACACTTAAATACATAAGCATATTTGGGTTTGAATCCCTGAACTTTCCATAGGTTTTTGAACCGAGCTACAACGTTAAAAAATTTGCAATTTGGTCCCCTAACTTTTCCCTTGTTACTATAATTCGATACTTTAAAGTTAATAATTGTTTGACACTAACATTACAGAAGCACATATGATATTAATGACTGCATATGAATACTGTTTAGCTATGTATTTATGTAATTATTTATACATGCATTGCATTTTATCTATATTTTTAATTTTCTGACTGCCGGAGGTCTTTCACGGAAGCTATTCTCAACCTGGCGTTGGGGGCAGCCTACTACCCTACCTCCCCCTTACCCCATACATATGGGAATTGGGTTTTGTTGTTGTTGTTGTTGTAATTGTTTGACACTAAATTAGGGTGTGACAGTACCCCTGATATAAGTCATCAAGAACAAATTATTCTAATATTGTGATGCGTAAACATGCCAAACAACAAAATAAAAAATAGAGGAGTACTTTCTAAAGTTATTGAAAGTGTATAATACATATGGACTAAGGCTTTTTAATGAATTAGTAAATACAATACAATCTCTTAAGTTGAATGTTGATGATGTGAGCGGCCAAGGATATGAAAGGAAAACACTAAGGGGTTCAAAAGAGATTGCTTGAAATAAAACCTAGAGCTTTATATGTGTCACACGCTTTTCATATTCTTAATCTTTCTCTTTTTGGTATGGATCATTCTTGAGTTAAAGCTATTTCATTTTTGGGATTGTGCAACATATATATTCATTTTTTGCAAGTTCTACAAAAAAGGTGGATTTTTTTGTGATAATGTTCTAGAAACTGTGAAATAATTTTCTGATTATCGATGGGAAAGTCGAATTAAAAGTGTCAAAACTATTAAATGTCATGCTCCTAAAATAAAATTAGATTTTTTATAATTATATGAATCTTGTGGTAATGATGCTAAAGTAAAAAGTGAAGCAGAAAGTTTAACTAGTATCCTTGAATGTTTTGAATTCTTACTTGGAATGGGTATTTGGTATGATATTTTTATTTTCTATCAATATGGTGAGTAAGAAATTACAATATAAATCAATATGCATTGATACTACCATAAAGGTGTTGGAAGGTGTACTGTCATATTTTGAAAACTATAGAAACAATGGATTTGAAGCTAGTATGAATATTGCCAAAAGTCTTGCATTGGATATGAACATAGTCAATTTGTTTGACTAAGCGGTGTACTTTTAGAAAAAGAAAAGAAAATTTGATGAGAATGATCATGATGAAGAAAATTTGATGAACATAGTTAATTATTTTTTTTTGTTTTTGTTGATATGGCGATTGCTTCTTTAAAAGATAGGTTTGAGCAGTTAGAGATTTTTTTAAAAAAAAATTGGTTTTTTAATTGATTCTACAAGGTTAAAGTCACTATATGATAATAAATTAAAAGAATGTTGTGATAATTTTAAGATTATTTTTCTCATAATAATTTGTCGGATGTTTATGTAGATGACTTTTTCCTAAAATGAAAATGTTGCAATTGACTTTGCCAAATGTGTTCATGTCACCGCTTGAAATTCTTGAGTTTGTTAAAGCTGCAGATTGTTATCATAATGCTTCAATTGCTTATCGAATCCTATTAATAATGTCGTAATGATAGCATCCACGAAAAGAAGTTTTTCAAAGTTGAAATTATTGAAAAATTACTTGAGCTCAACAATGTCACAAAAAAGATTGAATGAGCTAGCTATGTTACGTAATGTAAAAAATATGTTGGAAAGTTGATGTTCACACTATCATCAATGATTTTCCATCAAGAAATTCTTGAACGCAATGTTTTCTATAAGTTTTTTGTGTTCTTAAATATGTTTCTAACATTTTTGAGATTGTAATGAAATACTAGTTATTTACTTTTACGAAAAAAATTAATATGAATTTTACATTATATTTGTCAACACCGTTTTTCGCCCGAGCAGGGAAAAGATTGATACCGACTCGGGGGTTTTCTCTTTGATAAGTGTTTCGAAATGTGATGAGTCGACACCAATCATTTAAGGTGCGATTGGGACACCATAAAAATCAGGTGATTTTAATAAAATATTTTTATTTTTATCAAAATACCAAGTTTTAAGGTCTGCGAAAATCCATAAATCAGGTTCGAGAGTCAGTTACGCCTGGGAAATGATTAGCACCCCCACAAGCGCCTAAAAATTGTTACCTAGTTGATTACCCTATATTTAAAATCTGGAATTTTGAGCTTGATCTTTATTTAATTTTAAAATCATTACATATGCAAAGTTGAAAAGGGTATTCATTTATTGAGACCGATAGCATTCGATCCCAAGCGTAAATGCGGGAGATCAACTATTGTGTCTAATAATCGAATATTGCCTCGTTTTTAGAAAATCATGATGTGGTCTTTGAAAAGGATATCAACCTATTTCAGTAATCACCAATAGTCACCCCTAAGCATACTTGCATGAGATATATCATTAATTCCCTAATAAGTGAATATTACCTTAGGTTTTAAAAGAAACAATGCAATCAAACAAATTTTTTATTTACCCTAATTAAACTAGGGATATATTAAGGATTTTTCTATCTTTAAGTGTTAAATTATAAAAATTATGGAACCTAGGGGCTCAAACCTAAAAACCTAGCCTATAATATTTATCCTATTTGATTTTAATCAATTATCGAATCGAATAACCGAGATAGTCCCTCGAGCATTTACGCGCGAGCCAACTCGAATGATTCCCTAAATTAAGATGACTATATTGAAATCTAGTTAAAATTGAGACTCTATTTAACCTATTTAATTATGCTAACATTAAAGTTCTTATCGAAGTTTGGGGATAAAAAGTCAAAGGACTAAAATATTGAGTTCTAAAAGGCTTAAAAGTTAAGGACCTAAATCAATAATTTCTAAAGTCGAAGACTAAATAATAACCCAAAAAACCTAATTATTATCTAAATTATTAAACCTAAAGTTTTCTTAGAAAATATTAATTATTAATAAATTTTAAAAAGCGAGCAATTGGTTCGAGTAATCAGGCATCTTATTCAAAAACTCAACTTGAATTGCTCCCTAATTAAACTAGAGTGTCGTCCTAATTTCTAAGCTTGATTCAAATACTAATCTAATTTAAAACTAAATCTAGAATTTAAACTATGAAAATAAAATAATTAATAATAAACTTAATTAAAATAAAAATAAATAAATAAATAAATAAAACAACATAAAATAAAAATAAAATAAATAAAAATAAAAATAAAAGGACCTAATTAAATAAAATAAATTAATAGTGACTAAAATGAAAGAAAATAAAAGTTAGTACTTAAAAAAGAAATAAATAGTGACCAAAATGCAAAAATTAAAATAATAGTAGCTAAATCAGAAATTAATAGTGACTAAATTAAAATAAAACAAACAAATGATAAAATTGAAATAAATTAGATACGAAAGGTCTAGTGACCAAAATACAAAAACATGACAAACATAGGGGGCCCTGGAATGAGATTTTACCAAAAAATACAAAGCATACATGTAAGTGGGAAAATTATAAAAATAATCCTTGATAGTGAGTATTTTACAAAAACACGACAATGTTTGAGGGAGCTATAATGAGATTTTACCAAAAAATACAAAGAATACATATAAATGGGAAAATGATAAAAACGGTCCCTGAAAGTGACCATTTTGCAAAAATACGTGAAAGTTTGGGGGACTTAAACATGATTTACCCTGAATGTTTTCTATAAATACAAACTTTTTCTTTTTTATATATAATTTCATTTTTTTCTTTTTAAAAAATAGTAGAGATGGAGGCTCTCCCATCTCTCTCAAAAACAGGTGGGACACAGCTTTGGTCGCCGTGGCGCCGACGTCTACGTTGGCCGTTGGACACCAAAATTTACTGGTAGACTCATCTCGACCTACTCATTGTAGATCTGGGCTCGGTTTCGCGAGAATTGGCCCCCAACGCCGTGAAATGAGTCGAATGCCCCTCGACTTCCACCACCTGGATCTCCATCATCCGTCGTTGGATCGAGCCCAAATTTCAGTATGTTGCTCCCCTCCTCGAGACGCTCCTCTTCACCATTCGAATCTACAAACTGACTCTTTGAACATTGGTGAGGCTTCGACCGAACGGTAACACTTTTTTTTATTTTTTTGTTTCGAAGGTAATAAAAAATAAAATAAAATATAAAATACCAGCAAAACAATATTTGAACTATTTTTCTGCTTTTATTGATTTTGAATGGGAATGGAAGATAGATTACATGTTTTGTTTGGTTATTTAAACCAATGATTTACATACATATTTTACTTTTTTTTTATCTCAAATGATTGCATAAAACCAATGCATGTGGACTTGTGTTTGCTTGTTGCAGGAGTTTGTGGAATGGATGGGGATGGATTGGTGGCAGTTGTAGTGGCTAAGGATTAGAGGAGATGGGCGGCAACCAGGGTCAGATCTGGATCGGGTTTTGGGTTCTCGGGTTGGGTTTTGGGTAGTTGGGCTTCGGGTTTCTGGTTATATTTTGGGGTTTAGACTTAAGGCCCAGTTTATGGTTCTGGTTTAGGTTGGTTTTGGGTTTGGGTCAGGTTTTTGTAATGAGTTGAATTGAGGAAAAAAATGGTATTTACAACTACACGTCTTTGCTCATTATTGTGAAACGGGAATGAAGCGAAGATAAAAAAAACACCATTTTGCATCTTGATCTCTTATTGTCACGCTGCAAACTCTTTACTAGGAATGTCAATTCACCTTTTTTCTTTATGTGGGATCGTTGAGTCCTTGTCGCAAATGATGTCATCTTAGCTTCATTCTCTCGGCCGAGTCTTCATCTTCAGTTCTTCAGGTTATGGGTTCTTCTCATCATGATTTTTTCACTAGAAATGTTATCCCCTGCGAATGCAAAGTTTAAAAGGGTATTCATTTATTGAGGCCGATAGCATTCGCTCCCAAGCATAAATGCGGGAGATCAACTATTGTGTCTAATAACTGAATATTGCCTCGTTTTTAGAAAATCATGATGTGGTCTTTGAAAAGGATATCGACCTATTTTTGTAATCACCAATAGTCACCCCTGAACATGCTTGCGGGAGATATACCATTAATTCCCTAATAAGTGAACATTGCCTTAGGTTTTAAAAGAAACAATGCAATCAAACAAATTTTTTATTTACCCTAATTAAAATAATGATATATTAAGGCTTTTTCTATCTTAAAGTGTCAAATTATGAAAATTAAGGAACCTAGGGGCTCAAACCTAAAAATGTAGCCTCTAATATTAATCATATTTGATTTTAATCAATTATCGAATTGAATAACTAAGATAGTCCCTCGAGCATTTACGTGAGGGCCAACTCGAATTATTCCTTAAATTAAGAGGACTATATTGAAATCTAGCTAACAATAAAGGTTCTATTTAACCTATTTAATTATGCTAACATTAAAGTTCTCATCGAAGTTTGGGGACTAAAAAGTCAAAGGACTAAAATATCGAGTTCTAAAAGGCTTAAAAGTTTAAGGACCTAAATTAATAATTTCTAAAGTTGAGGACTAAATAATAACCCAGAAAACCTAATTATTATCTAAATTATTAAACTTAAAGTTTTTTTAGAAAATATGAATTATTAATAAATTTTAACAAACGAGCAATCAGTTCGAGTAATCGGGAATCTTATGCGAAAACTCAACTCGAATTGCTCCCTAATTAAACTAGAGTGTCGTCCTAATTTCTAAGCTTGATTCGAATGCTAATCTAATTTAAAACTAAATCTAGAATTTAAACTATGAACTAAAACAATTAATAATAATCTTAATTAAAATAATAAAAAAGAAATAAAAAAACATAAAACATAAAATAAAAATAAAATAAAAGGACCTAATTGCATAAAATAAAATAACAGTGACAAAAATGCAAGAAAATAAAAGTTAGTAGTTAAATAAGAAATAAATAGTGACCAAAACGTAAAAATTAAAATAATAGTAGCTAAATAAAAAATTAATAGTGACTAAATTCAAATAAAACAAAGCATAATGATAAAATTGAAATAAATTAGAAACGAAAGGTCCAGTGACCAAAAAGTAAAAACACGGCAAACATAGGGGGCCCTGGAATGAGATTTTACCAAAAAAAAATACAAAGCATACATGTAAATGGGAAAATTATGAAAAAAAGTCATTGACAGCGACTATTTTGCAAAAATACGACAAAGTTTGGGGGACCTGGAATGAGATTTTACAAAAACAAAATATAAAGCATACATATAAATGGGAAAATTATAAAAACAATCCCTGAAAGTGACCATTTTACAAAAACACGGGAATGTTTGGGGGACTTAAAACGTGATTTACTCTGAAATTTTTCTATAAATAAAAACTTTTTCTTTTTTTATAATCATTTTTTTCTTTTTTTTAAAAAAAGGTAGAGAGAGAGACTCTTCCCTTTCTTTAAAAAAACAAGTCGACCCTCTGGCCCTCGCTGACCGCCGACCTGGTTGTCGTTGGCTGCTACGGTGCCGCTGTCTCCGGTGGTTGTTGGCCACCAAAATGTATCGGGAGACTCATCTCAACCTCCTTATCATAGGTCTGGGCTCAATTTCGCGAGAATCGGCCCCCAACATCTCGAAATGAGTCGAGAGCCCCTCGACTTCCATCGCCCGGATCTCCACCGTCCGCCGTTGGATCAGGCCCAAATTTCAATATGCTACTCCTTTCCTTGAGACGCTCCTCCTCATAGTTCGGATCCGCGAACCGACTCTCCAAACGCTAGCAAGGCTCCGGCCGAACTGTAACACTTTTTCCTTTTTAATTTTTTGTTTTGAAAGTTAATAAAAAAATAAAATAAAATACAAACTACCAACAAAAAATATTTGAACTGTTTTTATTGATTTTTGAATGGCAATGGAACCTAGATTACATGTTTTGTTCAGGTATTTATACCTATGATTTACATACATATTTTACTATTTCTTATCTCAAATGATTGCATAAAACCAATGTGTGTGGACTTGCGTTTGCTTGTTGCAAGAGTTTCTGACATGTAGGGGATGGATTGGTGGCAGTTGTAGTGGCTAGGGACTGGAGGAGATGGGCGGCAACCAGGATCAGATCCGGGTCGGGTTTTTGGGTTCCTGGGTCGGGTTTTAAGTAGTTAGGCTTTGGGTTTCTGGTTGTGTTTTGGGATTTGGGCTTAAGGCCTGATTTATGGTTTTGGTTTGGGTTGGTTTTGGGTTTGTGTCGGGTTTTGTAATGAGTTGAATTAAGGGGGAAAATGGTGCTTACAATATATTTTTAAAATATCTTCTAAATTATGGGCACATCTATTTTATTTCGCCCTGAGCCAAAAAATAGTTAGGACTGACCCTAAGTATATATATGAATGCATGTGCATATGTATGATGCATGTATATAAGTACATATATGCATGTATATACATATGTATGATATATGTATGTATGCATGTATATATATATATATATATATATATATATATACATGCATATATGTACATATGTATGATGCATATATATATATTTATATTATATATGTCATATTTTATTTTTTAAAAATAAAAGTAAAAATTATAAAAATTATAATTATTAAAAAACTTTATCTAAGGCTCCATTATAATTAGCTTTGGTTCACATAGATTGTCGACTTGACAAATCCTTAAAACGATCAACACTATAAATGCAAGGGCCCCACCTCCCTTATTCTTCTCTAAAACCGGAGGCAAAGTGATGAATCTAATGGAAAATTTTAACTTTAAAAAAATCAAAAGCTAAGTGGGCTACAAGTGAACTTTTCGAATTTTTATAAATGTGTTCTCATTATTTATTGTAATGCACTTTATAAATTGTAAATTAACTCTAAAAGAATTGCATCAGACTTTTATTATTTAATAGTGAACTTAATATTTATTTTTATGACTATATTAAAGCTCGATGAATAAATTTCTGGTAGTAAAATTAAGCTTTTAGTCTTGTAAAACTTTTGCTATAAGATATGGGAGCTTAAATTTTAACATAAATTTTTTTAGTTCATTTTGTTGTAATCTTGGTGTATTAAAGTGTAATACATTTTATGTTATTTAAATTATGAATCTCAAGTAAATTCATCTTTTATATATATTTTAAAATTTTAAATTAATTATATTTAAATTATTAATTAATTATTGCATAAAGCATAAATTAAACCTATAAATATTTAAATTAATTTATATAATCTAATAAAATCATGTTCAATAAATAAATTATTTAATGAAATTAATTAAAAGATTATAATTAAGTTTTATAGTATAATTATTATAATTAAAAATAAATTTATTAATTTAATTACGATAACTAACAATTTGTTTTAACTTTTGAAAAGTAATTATCTTAAGGGTAAAGTATAGTAATAGTCACTGAACATTTCCGAAACTTGCATTTAAGTCCCCCAACTTTTAAAACTTGCAATACAGTCCCCAAACATTTAATCTGTTTGCAATATGGTCCCACACCTATGAATATTAGGGTAAATTATATAAATGGTCACTAAACTTTTCAGGCACTTAAATTTAGGTCTCCCAACTTTTAAAAATTACAAAACAATTCTCAATTTCATTCTAAACCACAAATTCCAAAGTAATTCAATTTCATTCTAAACCCTAAATTCCAAAATAATTCAATTACATTCTAAAACCCAAATTCTAAAATACTTCAATTTCTGTCTTTTTTAAAAACGATGCCAATGTCACTAAATTATTAATTAATTTACTTTTTATATTTAAAAACATATGATAATTTTTTAATATTAATTTAAAGACATGAAATTTTTTTCAATAGTAAGAATATATGATAATAATTCATTTATTTAAAAATAAATATATTTCTAATTATTTGTGTATGTTTTTATATCTAATCATACGTGTTAATATATTTTATATCTTTCACATAAATATTAAGACTACATAAATAGCAGAGTCAAAATTTTATATACGAGTTATGTTAATTATAGTAATGATGTATAAATATATTTTATTTTTATATTATTTCTATTATAATTAAAATATAAATATTACCATGATAATTAAATATTTATTTACTTATTACATCGAATATTTTTTGTAGAAAAATTATTTAATAAAATCATAAAAAACACAATAAAAAAATAAACACTGAAGTTGACTACTTCAAAAATAAAATAAAAAATCAATAATTTAATATAATATACCCTAAGTTGATGATAATAATCAACTCAAAAGAGATGGGGGTTTGTGCCATGTTTTCGTAACATACGTAAACTTTCTATTTCATGGTCACGTTCGCGTATTCTTTTAGTTCTAGCACGATCTATTTTTTAATTTTCTAATATAGGTAAAAAAATGTTATTTTCTTTAAATTTTTTAAATTCAAACAATTGTGTTTGTAGGGTATATCTATATTGTTAATAAATTGATTTTTTTGAATAAATACTATCTTATAATCACATCAAACTATTAAAAAAATTTAAATTATAATTTAAATAAATAAAAATTATAAGGATGTCAATTCGGGATTTTGATTCTTAATTTTTTTCATTGAGAGATTTTATTTTTTTTATTCAATTTCTTCCATAATCATTTTTTATATTTAAATTATTGAAGATCACTAAATTTACATTTACGAGGAGGGAGTGTATTTTTTTCTTCACAAAAGTAATAAAATCAAAACACTATCACGTTCTTAAAGATAATCTATTATATTTCTCCTTAAATTGAAGTATTTTAGAATTTGGGGTTTAGAATGTAATTGAATTATTTTGGAATTTAGGGTTTTGAATGAAATTGAATTACTTTGAAATTTGGGATTTATAATGAAATTGAGGAATGTTTTGTAAGTTTTAAAAGTTGGGGGACCTAAATTCAAGTGCCTAAAAAGTTCAGTGACCATTTATATGATTTACCCTAATTTTCATAGGTGCGGGGACCATATTGCAAATGGATTAAATGTTTGGGGACTGTATTGCAAGTTTTAAAAGTTGGGGGACCTAAATGCAAGCTTCAGAAATGTTCAGTGACCATTACTATACTTTACCCTTATCTTAATTATCATAGTTTATTTTAAATTCAAAATTTCACAATTTCATCAATTGTAATTTATAAATTTGGTAAATATCAAATCAGTTCAATAATAAGTCAGATCATTTACAGGTTGAGTCATTTACAAGTCAGGTTCATGACAAGTCGAGTAATTTCAGTAATCTCGGATTCGAGTTCATATTAGTCGGATGCAAGTTAGGTTCGATTATTATATTATTGATTCAATTCGGGTTCATATCGTTCTCAGATCGGATGCATGTAGGGTTCAAATCCACAATTTCTAGGTCCAACATGGGTTCAGGTCAACACTAGTTCAAACTCGAATCAATTTCATATCACCACCACCTCGAGTCACAAACAATTTTGATTCAAGTCGGTTCCAGTCAGTTTTTTAGGTTGGGTTAGCATTTTACATCCTTGCAAACTAGCTCCATTGGGGTACCTTGAAGTTGATGTGCGCAAGAACAAGAAAGATTGCTTGATTTTCTCCAATGATTGATCCAAATCTAATACTAATTGATAGGGGATGGCAACGGAGTGGTAAACGTTGCTCGTAGTTGAAGAATCAAAGAACGAGATTGAAGATGGATTAGATTGTTGTCACAATCTAGGTTTTGAATGAGAAAGGAAGTTACTAGAAAATTAAGATAAGAAAAAAAAAAGATTAATATGAAGATAATGAAGATTAAGATAATAAGATATATAAAGACAACAAAGATAAAGATAGGACGACTTAGCAAAAATTAAGGTTTTGGTGATGATGGGAGAGAATAGTGACTTGATGATGATAAGATGATGGTGGTGGTGATTGATAAATAGTTGTCCTAGGAACCCTCCTAATCGCAATTGACTAGGAAAATTCGATAATCGGCTTAAACTAGCCTTCCTAATTGCAATAAAAAGGTAAATCGAAGTGTGAAGATCTCCCTCATGAAGAACTTAATGATAAAGCATGTTTTGAAGACACAAGACAATCGACACTTGCAAAAACGAACTCTCGTATTATTAATAAAATAAATATGATTTACAACGGTGAATTGAGCCTCATGTATATAGGGTGATGAGTTTGATGAATCTAAGTAACTATTGAATAAAGTAGTAATAAACTAATGATAATATTTGGATTTTATCCCAAATCCTAATAACATAATAATAAACAAAAGATATTATTTTAACTCTATCTTAATTCCTAATAAAATAATAAATCTAATCCTAAAATATAATGTATCATCCTATATTAAATTATATTCCAAATAATCAATAAAAATATTGATAATTCATAATATTTACAAAATCTCGTGTTAACCATGCATAGGAATTTCTGCATGTGCTATATTCACTAAAATAGACAGTATCTTGAGTTCATGACATCATATTGAAGCGTTTCAAGTACCGTTAGAAACCTAAGAGACAGCGGGTCGTATCTCCAGAAGACATGTTGACCAAATAACACTCAGATCTCATTCAAAAAGTCATCGTAAGTCTATTACTATTCTTGCTTCTTTTCCAAGGCTTGGTTGTGTAGATTAATTAGAAGATAGTTCATCTTACTTTTATGTGAGTCTTGTGGTGCATGTATCAATATATATAAAAGCTAGGACTCAATTATATATTAAAAAAATTGAAATGAAATTTACATAAAAAATGCACAAAATCAAATAAAAATGAAATTTACATATAAAATACAAAAAAAAACAAAATTCACGAGTCAATTTACGCAATAAACCAAAATTAAAGTACAATTTTAAAATTTCTCCTTATAAAATATTAATAAAAGAAATACCCACTATTTTATTTATATTTTAATTATATCAAAGCAATCATACGAGCAGGATTAATTTAAAACTTTTAGATCTCTTGATAGGTTTATGATTTAAATACTTTTTTATTTGTAGATAATATGATATGGTTTCGTATTTAGAAAAATTGGAAATCCATTTAATTCAAAATATATCGGTTTTATTAAATATAAATAATCGCATATAAAACTTGAAATATTGTTTCATATATCAAATAATCATATATATAAATAATTGAAACTATAATTATCGGTATTTTTCTCCCATGCGATTTTAAAATTTTTATTAAATCTATCATTATAATTTTTTTATTAAAATAGTTTTCTCATTCTTTTGTTTTTCATCTTTGTTGATTGGCGGCGGTACCAACTTTAATGTTGGTTGCTGATCGTCGATATTCTTTATTTTCTTTTTCTATATAGTATCTTTAGTTTCTTTAGTTTTTTATTTTTAATAAATTTGTCTGTGTTGTACGTTTTTATTTGCCTTTATGTAACGTTTTCTTATGTTTTTTTGACATATTTTTCGGTTCTTTGACCTTTTTTTATTTATCTTTTTTCTAAGTTGATTTGATATCGTTATGACTGATCAAGATGACGCTTATCTGATATTTTGTGGTCTTCCCTGCTTTGCACCCTCGGATTAGATTTGGATAGCCGATTTACGTGGATAGTTTTTCACGTAGCTCAAGTTTGATTTGCAGTTTGTCGATGTTCTTTCAATAGCTTTATCCCCTTTTATTGTTCGTTTACAAATGCAAACAAATTTGTTTGTACTTATCTTTGTTCAAGTTTCTTGGTTAGATTTAATCTTTCATTGTATGGTCTTTATGTGATCTTAAGTTACTAGTTTTATTTCAATGATTATATGAAATTTTCCTAATTATGTGCTTAAATAAAATTAGTTGATTCTATCAAAAAAAAATTATTTTTATTAAAATTATAGTTATCAGTATTTTACTACATACAATTTTAGAATTATTGTTCCAATATATTTTCACACATAGACTAATTTAATAAATATAATCATTTTTATCGTGTGCAATTATGATTATGGTATATTTAATTTATAAATATTATTTAAACTTAATAATAATTTAGATTTAACCCCCACAAAGTTCATGTTATCAATTTCTAAAAGATAATTTAACAAAAATGGGATCGAGAGGGAAATAGATCTTTCTCTTAGAGGAACAAGAGTACGTGTCTCTCTCTGATTCGTCCAATTCATAAAAAATATTGATAAAAAAAAATAGGTTGTTTAATCTATATTTTTTCCCGCATTTAATCTGAGTAGAAAATGTAACGCATACCACTTAGAATTTCAAATATGTTTGATTGAATTAAATGGTGAAAATATAAAATAAATCAAATGTAATTATAAAGTCAAAATAAACTTGAATGCCTGTATACATGTATTTTATTACAAATACATATTTTTTATTTTATTTTCTTTACATAATACTTGATACAATCTCTATTCTTATATAATGTAGATCTTCAAAATAATTTTCAAGATAAATTATACAAATGATCACCAATGTTTGAGTAAGTTTTAATTTTTTTACTGAAGTTTTAAAAATAACAAACTAATCATTAATATTATTGATTCATAATAAATCAGTCACTCGCCGTTAACATCCGTTACTGTAATAACGAAATACTGATACGGTGCGTTAAATCGATAACTTCGCACTATTTTTCCACACATTTAACTTTCCAAAGTGTTTGAACGACAGTTAAGGAAAAATTTGAAGAAAAAAGTTCAATAAAATGGGAAAGAAGAGAAATTATTTCTGCTGCTTCTGTTTTGTTATTTACAAGTGTGGGATGGTGAAAGCTTAATAAAATGGAAAAAACGGCTTCTTGGAAGTGTGGATATTAACATGGGAGATACTCATCATATTCTCTCTCACCAGATTAATACAAAATTATGAAGCAAGTTTACGAAATCGAGTATGATTATTCATTCTACATTTTTTTGTTGTTGAAGAAACTCTTTATCAAGAACTAGAAGTGAAACTTCTTAACGTGTCGATCGTGTGGATTTAAATTTTTGATTATATTTGAATATTTTATTCAAGTACATCTAAATTATGTGTAAAAGCTAATTTATGTTGGTGTTTAATTAAAGTACGTACACATATTCTCCTGATCGTACGTCTTCACTATCTAACGCGATCTGTTCGATAGGGCCAGCAAGTGATTATACGTATAGTTTTTTAAACCTTATGATTAGTTGGATTACAATATTACGCTTGTGGTAACTCTATTCTGGTATGACTTAGGTTTCAACATGTGACAGAGTATAGTGAGACGAGTGTTCAGTAGACCTTCATGACTGACCCTTTTTGTAAGGCTATATTACAACTTTGATTTATTTATTAAAATATTTTCACGGAATGATGTTATGAACAATTTCTCTTATTTATAAGCATGTCGATATTATCTAATTTGAAAATATGAATTTGAATTCTTGATTTAATGTTTTAAATTGTGCATTGCATGATACATTTTTTTGGTTATTGTTTTACTAAAAAACATAAATATGTTTGATTTATGATTTTCTGATATTACTATTATTATTTAAAATTGTTTTGTAGGGTACTCTCTGGGATTGATATGTAGTCTCTGCACGTACAACTCTAGTTAATTTGGTAAAGTTTTATGGACCTAAGGCAACCCTTAGGTGGGCACCTATGCTTTAGCTAGGATAAATACTTATGGAACTAAGGCACACTTAGGTAGACTCTTACGCTTTGGCTAGAGTAAGTCCTTATGAATCCAAGGTGCTCCTTTAGGTGGCTCCTATGACTTTGATTATATTATCATTACAACGTATTGGAGATGTTTTGAAATTTATTTGTAATCCATTAGATTTAGTTATAATGTATAAATTGTGTACAGAGGGTTACAAAATTTCTTTAAATAAACTATGTATATATGTCACAGGTTAAGGTTAAAACTAACAAATCATGGGATTGCACAAGAATATAAGTTATGTGTTCAGTTTTCAACTTTGATGAATAATGCCTAAAACATTTGGGTCGATTGGGAATACTTATGGAAGTACTTTTAGATTAAAGTTTCGTTAGAAATGTAAAAGCAATCTCAAATAACTTATTTTCAGCCAAAAATTCATATTCAAAATAGTTATTATTGTCTCAAATCAAGAAGTTAGAAAAACGGTGTTTTTTCGTTTAAAAAGCAGGCTGGAAAAGTTTGTTTGGAGAATCATCCCAAACAAAATATAGCTCAAAAAGGTATAACGAATGGAATGGGCGAAAATAGAATAAGAGGAGACTTAAAGATGAAAAGAAGACAAAAGAGATATACGCCAATGCTTGTCTCTATCTTATTTACTCATAAATTGATAATGACAATTGAGCGAAAACCTCTACTTATACTTGAGACTCTTTACAAACGAAGATGTCTGAATCTAACATTAACTCCATCGACTAAGAATAAAAAACTTATCCATAAGACAAAGTCAGTGCAAGAGTTGTATTAATTAAAAGTTAGACAACGAATTGTATTAATAAACTAGACTCTTATTCCAACTTTTATTCTTGAATCCTATTTTGATTAGATTTCTATTTTCTTCTATGAAATTGTCCTATCGAATGTGGACTTTTTGAATGACAGCAAATACAATTCGAAGTTGGAGAGTTTTCCCCCTATGCATTTATTGAAACTCCTCATGCACTTATGTTTGTATGTAGAAATTATTTTATAAACCCTCCTTACCATGTATAGGATATAGTCCTAACCAATAAAATTAAAACATGTTAGCGAATTTTTTTAATTATCATTAAATTTAGGCTTAGTTTTAATTATTTATTTATTTCTATATCAACATTAAATTTCCGTCTCTTCTTCAACCTCTTAATCCCCTCCATCACCATGGCCACCATTGAACGATGAAACAGGTTGACGTGGGAACTCCATGCTTAAATCAGAAAGTAAAATTGATAGAATATTAAAGCAACAAACGAAAATGAAACCATAGTTTATTCTATATAATTGATGGATACGATTCACTAAAATTATGGATAATGTAGTGAGTTGGGACCATGAAATAATTTCTCCAACTAAAGAAAGTTACCCATGAAATGACTTTGCAAGCATCCAAGAAGTAAACAAAACCGGCACAAGAGATAATAAGAGCATTAATTCGATTAAGGAAGCTTAAACCAAGAACAAAGCCAATATAACTTGATTGGTGCTGTGTCCTAAACACTGCCATGCCAACATTCCAAGAAAATAAAACAAAAATAGTTCGAAAAAACAATGCAACAAATTTAAAAGAACTTCAACATAGCATACGCAAAACCTAGGCCTAATGCCATAAAATAAAAAGAATATGATAAAACCCAACTAAACAGTCACCAGCTTTGCTTTTGGGTAATATGATGGAACCTGGGTTGAAACCATGCACCTTGTTTCTTACAAACCCTACTGTTTTCATAGTGCACCATCCTGTTCCTACGAAAATTGTCACAAGGTACAAACGTCCCACAAATTGAGACTTTAGATATATAATCCAATGCCAATAGTTCTGATATGATCTCGGTTATGTGTTCCGAGTCATATACGATGTTCCCCGATCCTGATTCTAGTAAGAACTTCACAGTGCTTTGATTGAAGACTGAAAGTGCACAAACAACGTTACAAGAAAGAAAGTGATATAAGTAAATTGAAAATGAAAGGTTGTAGGTTATGATAAAGTGATTTGAAGGTGATGGAAGAGTGATGGTTGTTGTGGTTTAAGGAAATTAAGGAAAGTGGGGAAAGTGTTGTGGTGATAATAATTTATAATGTGGAGAGAATGGAAGTATGGTGAAGGTAAAATATGTTATGGCGTGGGAGATGAATGATGAAATAAAAAGTATGGATTGTGACTCACTAGCTATATGGAGCTAATAACAAACAATATACAAAGATGGAATCGAAGTGATAGAGGGTGGAACGTGACCCACAAGCTATAGGTGAGCTAGGAACCAACATTATAATAAAATGAAATGGAGGAATGCTTCAAGACTGACAAGAAACCGATAGAGTTCTAATCCAATAACTAAAATGAAAACAACCTTTCAAAGATTTTATTATCCAAAAAGTTCAAAGTACAAATGCCATGGAGGTGCCTATTTATAGCGTTGATAGGCGCCATATGAAGAGTTTTTACAATTAAAAATAACAATCACCTAAATGCAATTTAATTCAATTAAATGACTTGTCATTCTTCTTATCCTTTGATGGCTGTCCATGTAGATTGCAAATGGAAGAATTAAGCTTGCAAATGGAAGAAAATAGGATAAATGAAGTCATAGGATGAATGTGGACAACCTACATGTCCAAATTAGCTTGTCTCTTCAAATTCCTTGCTGATTTTATCACTTAATTTGGTGGTTAAATGAAATAAAATCATCCTTCTTTGCTTGTTGCCTTGTAGAATATGATCAGCCTTCAAAAGATGATAAAGGCCTTGAATGCTAAGTTTTGAATACAGGTTATTGCATGTCCCCTTGCTTGAACATGAATGGCCTTCAATGGGTGATAACATCAACCTTGAATGCCTTGAATTGGTGAATTAAGATGGCCATCAATTGTTGTCTCTTGGTAGAAGATCAAACGACTCTTCCTTGGCTCAAACTCATCCAAATCATCCTTGTATAAAATTCCCGTAATGAAAATTTCAGCCTGCACTGTCTTCAGTAAATCGATCATATCTCAAGCACCCGATATCGGATTGAGATGATTCAAAAGGTGTTGGAAAGCTAAGAGATAGAGGAATAATTTCCAATTGATTTATGGACCCAAAAACATCTGTATCACATCCAAAATTTGAAGACATTCTGACTTATATTCTTGCATCTATTGAAACAGTTCAACTTCTCTCATGCACCTAGACACAAAGGTGAACTTTATTCAATCTTTAATTGAAAACATGCATGAAACAATTAAGAGTTAGTCTAATAAAGGAACTAGTTTGATGAATGAACTAGTTTAATTAATGAACTAACTTTATTCAATGAACTAGATGCATGAATGAAGTAGCTTACTAAATGGTCTAAATATGCATAAATGAACTACTTTCCTAAATGATCTAGATGATTTAAATGAAATGCATGTTTAAATGAACAACACACTTATTAAATGCAGTGAATGTCATGCAACTAATAAAACTCATGCAAATTCATGCAATGAATAATATCATATGATAAGCATATCCTAAGAGGTAAATACAAACATATGATAAAATATAGTGCATAAATGAGCAGGTATAGGATGAAGTAAGGTAGAACTTCCTTTGAATCAGCCTTGGTAAACTTCAATGACTTAATCAGATCAAGACAAAAGTTATGGCTGATTGGGATCACTTCAAGTTCCATCAACTTGTCTCTCTCCCCGTTGAACCCTAAACCCATTTCCAAGTCACTATATGTTACTCTCCAGTGGTAAAACCTCGAATTCTCGATCTCCAAAAACACCATCAAATACCGGTCGTCAATGAAGTAAAACTCCCCTTCATGGTAAGCAACGTGTTTTATGTTCATGTGGAACGCGAGTTTGTGCTTGGTCCAAGAAGCGGCTCCGCGACGTATCATGTACAATTCAGTTTCAGTTTCGGTTTGTCTGAGTGCAGTCCTTCGATTTTCGCACGGGACAAAATGCAAAGGAGTAACATCGAACCTTCACGGAATAGTAGGAGCTACCCTTGGCTAGATGCTAGGCAGATTGTTCTGTTCAATTCCGGAACATCAATGGTGTATTTTTTAGTGGAACATTCACTAACCAATGTGCATGTAGAATTATCATCACCGTATAATATGAACCATGGTTCTCGATCCAGTATAGCTTCGACCTTATCCAAGGAAGCGGATGAGGCCGCGCGCCAATCCTTGCAGATGGATCGAAATCTAATAAGCTCGATTAACGCTAAACGACCAGCAATGGATGACAAAAGAGGAAGATCATTCCAGTCCCTGATTGACTTCCCACGAACCTGGAGACAATTGTATATTTCAAGTTCATTAGTATAAGTTATAGCTAAATATTTTATTAAAAAAACCCTTCATTCAAACATCAAATCAAAGATAATAAAACATTGAATTAATACATAATAATATAAAAAGAAAAAAAAACTCAAACCTAGATTGAACGACCATTGATTTATAATTAAATTTCTTAATTGAAAATCAAATAAAAACATTAAGTGTTAGATATGTTGATCATAGTTCATAAAGATGAAGGAAGAAAATAATGGAGTTTTGGGATTTTAATACCTTAGACATAGATTCTAGGCTGAAGAATTCGCCATGGAAAACATGGATATGTGGATGGATTCTCGAGAAAAATTATATTATGTTTTAAGCAAAGCAACCCTACACTCACAAGAGTTTCTTTCAACTAAGGTCTCCTATTCAAAAATAACTCTATCCTTTCCTTTATCTTTTAATTAAGGCGTGTACTTTTGTATGTGAAAATTTAGGGTAAAGTTAAAAAATGGTCCCTAAACTATAAGGCATTGCTTTGTTGAGTCTCCTAACTATTGAAAGTTACAAAATGGTCCTTCAATTATAGCATGTTGTTTTGTTGAGTCCCCCGACTATTAAAAGCTACAAGATGGTCATTCCACTGTTCATATGTTTCAAACTTGTCCTTTTTTAAAAAATTGGTAGACGTATCAATTAGACGTTAACCTATTGACTGAGATATGATAAAATCTAATTCCAAAATTGTTTGAGATTTATTTTGTAGATTGATTGTCCGTTTACATTATGTCATTGAACAAGTGCTTGAAACATTATGTTATCGAGTGAGTGCTTAACCCCCTAGACCCAACCTATGCGTTACGACTAGGTCTAGCAAATTACATTAAAATTTTCCAAGACATTCTTCGATAATTTAAAATCCAAAATTTCAAATGTTGTCTTTAAAACGTAGTAAATAGAAATAACATCCAATGAGTAAAGGTAAATCTTAAGTAATTGAGTAAAATAAAATATGTCATAATCTGAATCATAATAAGTCTAATATCGGTTGTGGAAACAATAAACATTATAAAAATAAATATTTCAAAATGGAGGCACATGTCACTGTAATTTAAAATAGTTTGGATGATAGAGACATTACACGAAAAATTCTGTAAGAATATGTCGATCCTCCAAGTGTCTGGTTCGGGGTGCCTATCCAAAAGTATCTGAAAAGGGTAAAACAGTTTGAAAAGTGAGCTAAAGCTCAGTGTGTCCGAAAAGTGCAAATAAATCATAATGGTGAAATAATCAAGTAATAGTTCAGTAAAATATCATAAAAATCATTGTGAAGTTTAAGTTTTAAAACTCGTAGTTTACCCTCCTCCCGTACACCATATGCAGTTCCCCAGAACTACATCCATAGGGCTTACCTTATACCCATTGGGTATAATTAGCTAACCTGAAGGAGCATCTTGGGGCCTGAGAGCCTACCAAAGAAAGTTCTCGGGGCCTCAGAGCCTAACCAGTGGTCGCCTTATATTCATAAGGATTTACTAGCTTGATCAAGGTTGAACCTCCATACTCTAGTATCCTACCCAAATCAGCATCTCAGTAAAATAGTTCACATAATAAGCAATAAATTTCATGATTCATAATCAATATAATCATATTTCTAGTGAAAACAAATAATAAGATAACAAATATCATTCAGCCATAGTCTATAAGCCATAAATCTGTAAATCATAATTTCGGTGAAACATATTTCAAAGAAGGTAAAATAGTCATGTAGCACATAGGGAATACACCTCGCAAAATGGAATCAAACAACCAATCTACTAAGCATCGACCTCGCCACGCTCTGTAGCAGTGTTCGAACCTAATTCATAATAAAATTTGGTTACTAATGAAGTAACATATTTAATCTATACAATCATAAGTTTTATGTGTCATACGAGTGACTATTGGCACATGAGGTCCAACTGATCGAGAAGAGCTAGGTCGAGCTGTCGAGCGATCGGGAGAGTCTCGTGTACCTTTAAACAACAATATTCGATTAGTATCCAACCATAATTTAATTATCCTTAAATAAAATGTTTAAGTACATATGATGTTTGGGTTTGACGGTCAATTTGGAGGCTTTCAAGTTTGAATTTGGAAAAATCGACATTGGATTCGAACTCAAGACGTCGAAAAACATAAAATATGACTTTTCAAAAATTTTGACTTTTTGTCAAAGTTAACGGGTTAAAGTCAGTGGGTTGACTCGGACAAGTTGACTCTGATGAGTTGACTCGATATGGGTTGACTCAGATGAGTTGATTCGGTTGAGACCAGTTTGAATGGATCGGTTCGGTCTGACTGGACCGGTTCCAAAAGCCTCCTGACCAATTAGAGAGCCCCACGTGCACTGCCAATGCGTGGCGACGCGTACATTGGCGACGGGGGCCATTTTTAACAGTCGACTCTTCCTTTGTCTTCTACACACTCAAATTTACTAATATTAATCCTCAACAAGCCAAAAAAATAACTAATAATTATCAAAAAACGTTCGACATCTTACCTCAATGGGGAAAACGACGATGGTGCGTAGGCGATGAGCAAAATTGGTCAAGTTTTGTTTGCACGGTGCCAACAAGACTAATGGGAGGGGCAGTGAGATGGTACAATTGTTGGCTTAGACGGAATTGAAGAAAATCTAATGCGATGGGGGTTATTTCCGTCGAAGCTTCGCGATGAAGTTTACGGCAAACAACGTCGATTTTGGATGAGTGGTTTGGGGGTTTCGTTCGCCGGTCGATGACAAATCGAACAGGGGTGGTGGCACAAGTTGGGGTGGCCAAATGACTATTGATTAAGGTAATGAAGAGGGTCGATGAGGGATAAAATTTAGGGAGTTAGGGATTAGGGTTTTTAATTTGGTGATTTTGGGGTTAATCGTGTTTTAATCTAATATATATACATTTAATAAAAGAATCTCAAACAATACCTAGCCTGAATCGATACCTCTATTTCACAGGTGGATTCTGCAGGACCACAGTTACACCACTGAACCCTACCATCGGAATACACTTGTTCCTCAACACTCTCTCATTTAGATCCAATATCTGCACAAGCTCCTCTTTATAGGATAGATTTGGCCTCAATTCAACATCCTTTAACTGAATGATGTGGCTTGAGTATGGATGATAGAGCCTCAACACAGACACGTGAAAGACATCATGAATACGACTGAGCTGGGGAAGCAACTCGAGATGATATTTAACAGGTCTTATTCTCTTCAGGATACGATATGGTCCAATAAATCTCTGACTTAATTTGCCTTTACGAACAAATCTCAACACTTTCTTTCATGGATATACCTTTAAAAAGACCTGATCTCCAACCTCGAACTCGATGTTTTTCCTTCTCTAGTCGGCATAACACTTCTTCATGTCAAATGCCTCTTTCTGGCGGTCACGGATCAATCTGACGATGTCCTCATTCTCACACACTAACTTAAGTCTCGAAGTCTTTCGATCACATAATTTAGTCCAACAAATTGGGGTGCGACATCTACGCCCATAAAGTGCTTCTTATGGTGCCATACGAATGCTGGCCTAGTAGTTGTTATTGCAAGCAAACTCAGCCAGAGGCAAACAATTCTCTCACCTACCTTAAAAATCAATCACGCAGCCCTGTAACAAATCCTTAAGGACCTAAATCAGTCGCTCAGATTGACCATTATTCTGTGGGTGGAAATCTGTATTGAAATTTAGTTTAGTACCCAGAGCCTCATGCAGTGCTTCCCAGAATCTCGAAGTAAATCTTGGATCTCGATCTGAAATGATAGATAACAGAATACCATGCAAGCTGACGATCTCTGAGATATATAATCTAGCCATCTTGTCCAACGAATAATTTACCCGCACAAGAATGAAGTAAGCTGACTTTGTAAGTCTATCAACAATCAACCAGACAAAATTCCCTCTCAAAGGCGTCAAAGGCAACCCAGTAACAAAATCCATTGTAGTACACTCCCATTTCCACTCGGGAATCTTGATAGGTTGTAACAAACCTAACGGATACTGGTGTTCTACCTTAACTTACTGACAAGTCAAACATCCAGCCAAAAAATTAGATATGTCATTCTTCATGCTGATCTAATGGTACCTATCTCTCATATTCTGGTACATTTTATCTCTATCGGGGTGCATAATATATTGACTACTATGAGCCTCACTGAAAATAGCCTATGTAAGCTCTGTATCATCAAGCATACAATATCGACATTTGAAACATAAAACTCCATCCTGGTCAAAAGTATAATCTAAGGTCGTCCCTTGCTCTACTTGCTCAAAGATGGCAATTAAGGAGCTATCTAAAGGTTTCTTGGCTTGATATCCTCGGCCAAGGTCGGCTTGACTTGCAATTCTACTAGTAGAATGCCATCATCATATAACTTTATCCCGGTAAATAAGGACCTCAGATCAGCCATCACCTTCTGTGTCAAAGCATTTGCAACTACATTAGCTTTACCTGGGTAGTAGTCAATCTCATAATCATAATCTATTAGAAGCCTCAGCCAATGATGTTATCTTAGATTAAGTTCCTTCTAGGTCAGAAGATACTTCAAACTCTTATGATCTGTAAAGATGTAACACTTCTCTCCATATAGATAGTGTCTCCAGATCTTTAAAGAAAAGATTACAGCTGCCAACTCCAAGTCATGGGTCGGGTAACTACACTCATGCAACCTCAACTGACGGGACACATAAACGACTACTCTCCCCTCCTACATTAGAACACATCCAAGTACGGAGTGTGAATCATCACTATACACCGTAAAACCATTACCGGGCTTTGGTTGAGTCAAAACTAGAGCTTGAGTAAAATTCGCCTTTAATTTCTTAAAGCTCTTCTACTGTGTAGCGCCCTAGTCAAATGGAACATTCCTCTTCAACAATTTCGTCAAAGGAGCAACAATGATCGAGAAGCCCTCGTCAAAACATCGATAATACCTGGCTAAACCCAAGAAACTACTAATCTTATAGACATTCTTGGGTCACTTCCAACTTACAATGCCTCAATCTTTCTCAAATCGACCTGAATACCTTTCGCATAAATAATATGCCTAAGAAATGACACCTTCCAAAGCCGAAATTCACACTTGATCAACTTAGCATACATATAATGCTCTCTCAGGGTCTGTAGAACAATCTTCAGATGCCCATCATGCTCTACCTCAATCCATGAATAAACCAAAATATTATCAATGAAAACTACTACAAACTGATCTAAAAATGACCGTAACACACAATCAGGTTCATAAAATTTATGGGACCATTCGTCAGACCAAAAGGCATCTCCAGGAACTCATAATGCCCATATCTATTATGAATGGCAGTATTCACAATATCTGAACCATTAACCTTCAACTGATAATACCTCAAGCAAAGATCGATCTTAGAAAATATAGTAGCTCCTCATATTTGATCGAATAATTCATCAATCATGGGTAGTGGGTACATATTCTTAACTATCAACTTGTTCAACTACTGGTAATCGATGCACAACCTAAGCAATCTATCCTTCTTTTTCACGAACAGGATAGAGCTCTCTAGGGTGAGGTACTATGTCTGATGGAACCTCGATTAAGTAATCTTGTAACTGGACCTTTAACTCCTTAAGTTCCTTGGGGTCATGCGATAGGTTTCCATGGAAACAGGTGCAAATCCAGGATAAATCTTAATATTGAACTCTACCTCTCTATCAGGGGGTAACCCTGGCAACTCCTCCGAAAAGACATCGGGAAACTCACTAATTGTATAAATCTCCTCAATATTGGACAAGGAGAATTTCGTGTTTATAATACATGTATTGAAAGTCTCATATCCCTTTCAGATCATTCGATCAACAACCAAAGCCGATACTCTATTGGAGAGATAGCCACGACGCTCACCAACTAACAAACAATTCGACCATCAGAAGTCGTCAAAGTAGCTCTCTTGTACTCGCAATCCAAATTGACCTTGTGTTCATTCAACCAATCCATCCCCAAAATTAAATTGAACTCCTCTAAAGAAAGCTTCATATGGTCGGCAAGACAAATTTCACCTTAAACCTCTAGAGGACAACACCGGAATACCTTATTCACAACCATTATATGTCCTACTAGAATCATAACCATAACATCACTCTCTGTGTCCTCAATAAGAATATGAAGGTCCCGTGATACAAAACACGATACATAGGAGTGGGTGGAGCCATTGTCTAGTAATACAACATATGGAACAAAATAAATAATAAATGTACCTGTGATAACCTCTGGCTCATCTCTATCATCCTGATGTTTGATGGCATACACCATAGCTGGTTGTTAGGCCTCCGATACTACTAGCCCTCTGCCCTACTAGAATCAGGCTCTATTGTCTGCCTTAGATGTTGATCCGGAGGTCTTTTCCTGAATACAACCTCTAGTTAAGGTCTGAACTGATGCCTTAAAATATGCATCAGTTTGGATAGTCGTCCACTCTGTCGAAGCTAGCTGCGGACAATCTCTCCGAAAATAACCATGGGATCCACAATAGAAGTAGGCACTCGTCCTCTTACGACACTCCCCCGTGTCGATTTCCACAGTAGTCACAAATAGGCACCTGAGGCATACCTGAAGAACCACCTCAACTAACAGCTGGGGGTGGAGATGTTGCAGGCCTAGAATTGGTATTGCTCCTCTAAGGGCCGAAGTATGAGTCTTATTCCCAAGACGTGCAGAATACTCAGTCAGACTAGAAGACCCCCTAGGACACTCTCTATCAATACGATCTCTAATAGGAGCCAATGTCGCCACTCCTCTGCATCATTCTCTCTACTCACTAAAACATCAAATATCTCATCCTGATGAGTCACAACATGCCTACGTTGCTTATATATGAGTCTGAGAGAAAACTTGCAACATCTATCTCTCTTGGTGGGAACCCGAATAACACCATACTTCTATAACTTTAAAAATTCCATCTCATACTCAGAGATTGACATATCTCCCTGCACCAAGTCCTGAAAATGTTGTCTCCACTCAACCAGATAACTATCTTATAGAAAACGCTTCCTGAAGCACTCTTTAAAGAAATCACATGTCAGACGATCAGTGGGAACACTATTCACCACTGACTCCCTCCAGGTATGGGAATTCCCATCTAATATCGTAACATATCCTAAATATCTCTTCACTGGATCTGAACCCAATTGATTCATATGTCTTTCTGTATCATGGATCCAATCTTCAATCTCAGTAGGAGCTCCTCCAATCGAACCTTCAAAAGTCCTAACCTTATTACAATTCAGGATCTGAGTAATTGAGACCTCAGGGATGGCACAAATAGCTCTGATAGTACCCTGAATCAACTGTAAACATTACCTACCGAGAGTCTCATCTAGCACTACAATCGTAGGCTCAGAACTAATGCCTGGAGCTCTCCTAATAGGGGTCGTAATATCTATCTCATGAGTAGGTGGCAGGTCTAAAATATAATCATATACGGGGTCAGTAAACCTAGCAGCTCGACCTCACCCGCGACCAAGCTGACGACCTTGTCTAGCACTCATCAAGAAGGATCTTAAATTTACTATAAGAGGTAAACTTAGGGTTAAATTGGTACTAGAGTACTAGACACATTTAACTTGTAAAAATGGGTGATATGGTCTTACAGAAATTTGTAAACCATTCCTAAAGTTGTGTAAAATTTTATATAGACCTATTCACAGTTTGGGTTTAAAAAGCAAAAGCTCTGATACAAATTAATTGTAATCCCCTAGACACAGCCTATGCGTTGTGACTAGGTCTAACAGATTACATTAAAATTTCCCAAGACATTCTTCGGTAATTTAAAATCCAAAATTTCAAATGGTGTCTTTAAAACGTAGTAAATGGAAATAACATCTAACGAGTAAAGGTAAAATATTAAGTAATTGAGTAAAACAAAATATGTCATAATCTGAATCACAGTAAGTCTAATATCAGTAGCGGATGTAGTAAAAATTATAAAAATAAGTATTTCAAAATGGAGACATGTGACATCGTAATTTAAAATAATTTGGAAGATAAAGACAATACAATAAAAATTTCTGTAAGAATTTGTCGATCCTCCAAGTGCATGTTTGGGTGCCTATCCAAAATATATGAAAAAGGTAAAATAGTTTGAAAAGTGAGTTAGGGCTTAGTGTGTCCCAATAGTGTAAATAAATTATAATGGAGAAATAATCAAGTAATAGTTTAGTAAAATATCATAAAATCACAATGAAATTTAAGTTTTAAAACTCGTAGTTTACCCTCCGCCCGAACACCATATGAAGTTCCTCAGAACTACATCTATAGGGCTTACTTTATGCCCATTGAGTATAAGGAGCCAACTTAAGGGAGCATCTTGGGGCCTAAAAGCGTACTGAAGAAAGTTCTTGGTGTATCGGAGCCTAACCAAGGGTCACCATATGTCTGTAAGGATTTACCAGCTTGATCAGAGCTGAACCTCCTTACTCCAGTATCCTACCCAAATTAGCATCTCAATAAAACAGTTCACATAATAAGCAAAAAATTAAATGATCCATAATCGGAAAAATTATATTTCTAATGAAAACAAATAATCAGATAAGATATATCATTCAGCCATAGTCATTAAGTCATCAAGCAGTAAATTAGTAAATCATATTTTTGATGAAACATATTTCAAAGAAGGTAAAACAATCATGTAGCACATAAGGAACACACCTCACAAAATGGAATCAGACAACCAATCTACTAAGCACTGGCCTAACCACGGTATGCAATAGTGCTCAAACCTAATTTATAGTAAAATGGGGATACTAGAGGAGTAACATATTTAATCTATACAATCATAAGATTTACGGGTCATACGAGTGACTACTGGCTCACGAGGTTTAACTAATCGAGAGCAGCTGGGTTGAGCCAGTCTCTAGCCTTAATTTAATTAAGTATTTTATTTAAGAATAATTAAATTAAGGTTAGAGACTGATCGAATATTGTTGTTTGAAGGTTAGAGTCTCGTGTACCTTCAAACAACAGTATTCGACCAGTCTCTAACCTGAATTTAATTATTCTTAAATAAAATACTTAAGTAAATATGCATGTTCAAGTTTGATGGTCAATTTGAAGGCTTTCAGGTTTGAATTAGGCAAAACGAACTTTGGATTCGGACTCACGAAGTTGAAAACATAAAATATGACTTTTGAAAAATTTTAACTTTTTTGTCAAAGTTAACGGGTCAAATTCAAAAGGTTGTATCAGACGAGTTGACTCGGCCTGGGTTGACTCAAATTAGTTGACTCAGCTCAGACCGATTTGACTGGACCAATTCAAGAAGCCTCTTGGACCAGATGGAGAGCTCCACGCACACTACCGACTCGCAATAGATGTGGGGGCTATTTTGAACGGTTGATTCTTCCCTTGTATTCTTCACACTCCAATTTACCAATATTAACCCTTAGCAAGCAAAAAAAATAACTAATAATTGCCAGAAAATGTTTAGCATCTTACCTAAACGGGGAAAACGACGACGATGCATCAACAACACTGATGGGAGGGGCAGTGAGATGGCACGGTAGTCAAATTGGCTGGAATTGGAGAAAATCTAATACGATGGGATTATTTCCTTCAAAGCTTCACAGTAAATTTTATGGTGAACGGCGCTGATTTTGTAAGAGGAGTTTGGGGAGTTTTGTTCACCGGTTGACGACGAACCAAACGAGGGTGGTGGCGCAAGCTGAGGCCGCCAAACGATGCTGGACTGAGGCAATGAAGAGGGTTAGTGGGGGAGAAAATTTGGGGAGTTAGGGATTAGGGTTTCTGATTAGGGTATTTTAGTGTTAATGGGGTTTTAATCTAATTATTATATATTTAATAAAAAATCTCAAATAATACCCTAACATTAACAACTAGGGTATATCAGCCTTCACGTGGGGGGCAGGAGTTCAAACCCCTGCAACACCTAATCCATTTCTTTTTATTTGTTTTCTCTGCCAATAGAAAATGGGCGAATTCAGGGCTAGGTCCCTGAATTTCATACAGCTTCTAGAATGGCCTACCAGTTCTGAAAACTTACCCTTTGGTCCCCAAATTTCATTAAATTAATTTCAATTTTCAATTTTTCTTTTATTTAAAAGTAGGGTTATTACAATTCTTCCCTCTAAAAGTAATTTTGTCCTTAAAATTTACCTGGAGCAAACAGATGCGGAAACTAAGTCTTTATGGATTCCTCTGTCTCTCAGGTTGCTTCTGTAGGACCACAATTACTCCACTGAACCCTTACCATCGAAATACGCTTGTTCCTCATCACTATCTCATCTCGATCCAAGATCTTCATGTGCTCCTATTCATAGGATAGATCTGGCCTCAATTCAACATCCTCTAACTGAATTATGTGGCTTGGGTCTAGACGATAGAGCCTCAACATAGACACGTGAAAGACATCATAAGTACGACTGAGCTGGGGAGGCAACTCGAGCTAATTGCAAAAGGTCCTATTCACTTCAGGATACAATATGGTCCAATAAATCTCAGACTTAATTTGCCTTTACACCCAAATCTCAGCACTTTCTTCCATGAAGATACCTTCAAAAAGACCTGATCTCCAACCTCAACCTTGATGTCTTTCCTTCTCTAATCGGCATAAGACTTCTTCCTATAAAATGCCTCTTTCAGGCGATCACAGATCACTCTGACGTTGTCCTCAGTCTCACGTACTAACTCAGGTCCCAAAGTCTTTCTATTAGGTAATTCAGTCTAATAAATCGGGGTACGACATTTACACCCATAAAGTACTTCGTACGGTGCCATAGGAATGCTGGCCTGGTAGCTGTTATTGTAAGAAAACTCGGCCAAAGGAAAAAAGTTTTCCCAACTACCACGAAAATAAATCACGCATCCCCATAACTTATCATCGAGAACATAAATCAATCGCTTAGATTGACTATCAGTCTACGGGTGGAAAGTTGTAATGAAATTTAGTTTAGTACCTAGAGCCTCACGCAGTGCTTCCCAGAATCTCGAAGTAAATATTAGATCTTGATCCGAAATGATAGAGAGTGGAACACCATGCAATCTCACGATATCTGAGATATACAATCTAGCCAGCTTGTCCAACGAATAATTTACCCACGCAGGAATGAAGTGAGCTGATTTGTAAGTCTATTAACAATCAACCAGTGACAACTGTCATTTTGATGTCAAATAAAAATCATTCTTCTTAATTAATAAATAAAGGAAATTCGTAATATAGAGAAGTAAGGTTCGAATGCACAGGGACATAGAAAATTCTAAATTTATGTCTGATTAGTTTATACCAGGTGTGATATAGTGAAATAGGGGGTTTTCGTAAAATGAAATTAAATAGTAAAAAGAGATAAAAGAAATTAAAGTAAAAATAGGATAGTAAAAAATATAAAATGGATATGGTAAAAATAGCCTCATGCCTCGCTTTGACTCAATTTCCTTTAGATCATCGAATTAGATTCTCCCTTCGGGATTCACATCGGTAACTTTGTCTATAAGGGCTATCATTGTGACTCTATTTTATATACCGAATACCCAAGGAAATCTTTGATTCTGGCTTCAGAAATTGATCTAATCAACATCAATTGTCGTAGATCAATTACAGTTTAAGTTCATGGCGACCTAATCGGATTATTGTTTCTATAACCGTCAATTCCAATCTCAATTCCCTCTTGGTGAAGCTATCTCGCCAATTTTGTTCCTAAGAAGTCGAATGTGCTTTCTATTAGCCGAATCTTCCTCCCACACATTTAATCGTAACAACAATCTAGACCAAGGTCTATCTTTGATTTTGAAAATTGTTTTGATTTTGAAAAATAAGCGCAGAGATTGAGAGAGATATTCTGAAGATATTAAGGGCCTGTTTTAATTCTCCCGTTGGAATTGAGTCATCGCTTAAGCTTTCGCTTAAGCTTTCGGCTTATGAAAAATTTAACTAAGCATGAAAAAAATTCATACTTAGCATATTTAAAAACAAAGCTTGAAAATAAAAGAAAAATGAAAAACTTGAAAAGTAAAATAAAAGAGAAAACTTTAATAAAACTAGAAAGAAGAAGAGAATTGCAATTTGAGATGTGTGTTTAGGCTTACCCCAAGAGGGTATTTATAACCTCTCAAAGCATAAGGATAAACAAATAAATTAAAATAAAATAATACTAAAGATAATTGTTTTTTTAATTCAAACTCTAAATAAGTCTCTTAATGCAACTCTGCTCGTCCATCTTCCAGAAGGCGCGCTGAGTAGATCTTCTAGAAACCGCCACATCAGACCGTATCGTGCCCACAGTAGTGCTCATGTCTCCAGCCGTAACCAAATAATAAAAAATGCATAATACGTATGTTTTACCATTAGTTCTGGAAAGTAAGGACATGCACAAAAATAAGCATAACACAACCAAATCAGCAGTAATAAATCCACTAGATCGAAGAAATAATGAACAAATATTAACGATTCTGAAAACTCATCAAATTCCCCCTCACTTATCTCATGCTTGTCCTAAACTATGATATAATCAAATAAGTTAAAAACTTCATTTATCGTTCTTTGTCAAGTTTCACATTCAAGGAAGCAAGGTAGAGACCACAAGAATTATTCAAATCAAGAAATCAATCAATTGAATATCACCAATTGGAACAAGTTAAATGAAATTGTAACATCCATTCATTCGTTAATCTCAATGCCTATAACTCAACACCTTACTGGGATTCACTCAAATCACTCAATGTGTTTAGGGTAAAGAAACGCTCAATGTCAAAACCGATACGATATTACCATAGGCCTGCAAGTAAATCAAATCTCCACTACTAATAAGAACAAGATGCATAAATCAAAGGGTCTTTTATCAGTTTTAACGGGATTAGGTAAAGGTGGGGAAAAGGCTAAACATATGGCTAAAAATTCAAAGCAAGGGACTAACAAATAACAAGTTCAACTACATCAAAACATTAAGCACAACAAGATAAAATACAAACTATCAAACAACAAAATTCTTTTCGGAATGCATTTGATTTTTTTTTTCACATTTTTGTTGTTTTGTTTTCCATTTTTTTCATGACTTTTGTTCTCTTTTTTTTCGAACATCATCTTTTTTTCCTTTTTCGAACTGCTTTTTTTTCTTCTTCTTTTCAAGGAGTATACATCGGTTAAACTGTTCATTGCCCTAAAAATGGTAGAAAAGAGGGATAAAATAAAAAGGCTCGGGGTTATAAATATGGTGAGAATAAGGAAATGGGAATAGGCTCAAAAGTGGTTAACTAGGGGAAAATGCAAGGGTAGGCAATTTTAGTGGGGAAACGGAATGGTTAATCCTAAGGTGCCCAAATTATTTTTAAGCATCATGTTCATGTGTAATCTCAACAGTATTTAACATGCAAGTTCTAGAATACCAATGCCAAATTCGACACACTCAATCCAACAAAATGAAAGCGAATATGATATGCTCGTTAAGGATCAAATCTCACCAAATTGTTTTGATGCATTGAGCTAATCACATTTCAACCAACAAAATCATGGAATATCACAAAAATACCAACTTGATCACAATTCATGTTATTATCTATCAAGAACATCCTAACCTAAACAATCATATGTTCCCAAACAAGCATAACATTCTAAAAATTTTCAACAAGACAAAGAAATTCAATGAAATTTCCGCAAATTCAACCAATACATACTAGCATCTAAACATAAAGATAAGCAAAAGGGAAATTCAACCTACACTCTACTCCATTCACTTAAAGCGTTTTGCCTCAAAACGTAAAATTAAAGTACAAGAGAAGGAATATAGTACTCCCTGAATTTAATGTCGACCAAGGTCACGGCCTCGACCGCGGTGAAGAGGGACATGAATTGAACTGCTCGGGTTGATGTCGTGAACTAGAAGCATGGTCATGTGGTGTCATCGGTGGAAAACCATCATCGAAATCCTCTGTAAAACCATAAATCGAATGGTATATTAGTAACAGTTGAACGAAAATAGGATTAGAATTTACTTCCGAATGTATTGAATACGACTGAATATTCGATGGGCATGGCCGAGAGGAAGAGGAGACCATAGTTGGCATAGACTGGAATGATGGTGATGGAGAGCGCAGCGGTGATGAACGATAGACAGTGCTCGATCCGGGGTAGATGAATTGCGACGACGCCTGATTGATTTCGCATGGTGGAGTGGACGAGTTAAAGCACGTTAGCACGAGCGTAGTGGTTCGGTAAGGTTGGTGATGGTAAGAAGATGATGGAACGATGGTGTGATTGGAAAAAGAGGGAAGTATTTTAAAGAAGATGAAGAGGTTGAGGGATTATGGTTTACTGTCGTGGGAGTATTAGAGTTAGAAATAAATTGGGGTTTTCTTTGTAGATAAAGCTGAGTTTGAAAGTAGAAAGATGAAGTGGTTGGGTAAGGGGTGGGGTCCACGATCAAAGAAAAGAGAATAGAGAATTGGGGAGTGGGGGCAGCAGAAAGATAACAAAAGGGGGGAAAATTTTGGGTTTTACTAATATGCGTCGGTCTCCTTAAAAGTGTGCTAACGTGCGTCGTAGGGAGTCAACGGTATCGGTACCGTTAGAGGGGTATCGGTACCACTATATATAGTAGTATCAGTACCACTATATATAGTAGTATCGGTACCATATGAGGGTATCGGTACAATACTGTTTACACGCTATTACATGGCTCCTGGTGTCCGAATTTGGCCCTGTTCATATGATAATTTCGCAAATCTTCGTTGTTTAAGTTTGAAAAACATTCGGTTCCTACAAAATAACAATAAAAATTAAATGAAACATGCTTAATCAAAATTAAAAAAAAATATGTAATGAAATAAAAAACAATGGGTTGCCTCCGATGAAGCGTTTTTGTTTAACGTCGTTAGCTCGATAACCTAATTCAGACTATAGGTTCTTAGAGAAATACTTCTTCCACTTCATACGTTTTTTCCAACAAAGAATTTCCTTATGAGAAGTTCTACGATCGTATAATTCTTTTATCTTGTCCTTGTAGAATTTGGCATTCTCATAGATATTTATTCGGATTTTCTTTAGCTTTGAAAGTTTATCCGAAATAATTGATGAAGTAGCATTTTCTCTCAAAAAGGCACTCTTCGGCATTTGTTTCAGTTCTATCTCAGGTGTCTGCAAAATAGAAGGCAGAACATTAGACTTAACAAGAATCAAACATAAATCAGAATGGACAGAAAATAAGTTTTCTAACTCTTTGATTTCCTCATTGTGGTCTTCTAACTCCCTGCATAGATCAAAAGATACATTAGTTTCATTTTCCAAAGGATCAATAATACCAACATAATTTATGATCGTGGTGTTTCATTTTCTTATACACATCAAACTTAACGACCTCACCCTCAAATTCCATGGTTAAAATTCCACTTCTTACGTCAATCTTTGCGAGTGCAGTACTTATGAAAGGACACCCCAATAGGATATCAGAAGATGTTCTTGTGTGATCATTCTCCATGCCAATTACATAAAAACCAGCAGGAAATATTAAGTTGTCTACCTCAACTAGCATATTTTCTAAGAGTCCTTCCGGGTAAATGACAGATCTGCCCACAATCTGAATTGATATTTTTGTATCCTTCAAGGGTGCATTAGTAGTCATATTGTAAACAAAGAGAGGTATTACATTAATAGAAACACCAAGATCACACAAGGCTCGTTTTATCCCAACTTTACCAATTTTACAGGGTATTGTAAACATACCTTGGTCTTTCAGTTTCTGTGGTAACTTTTGTTGGAATACAGGTAAGACATGTTCTCCTAGATTTACCTTCTCATTCTCGGTAAGTTTTCTCTTTGTTGTGCAAAGGTCCTTCAAAAATTGGCAATACCTTGGAACCTTTCAAATTACCTCAAGTAGAGGTATGTTAACTTCCACCTTTCGAAGTACGTCTAGTATTTCCTTTTCCTCAGCTTGTTTATCACTTTTAACTAACCTCAATGGAAAAGGTGGTAGCACATCATATAGAGATGGCGTTGGATCGTCTATTAGTTCTTCGTCACTTTTCTTCTGGATCCTAAATCAACAGTTTTCTTCTCTTTTTGGATTGCTTTGTCTGATGGAACAGGTGGCGCTACTACTATACCACCTCTAAGAGTAATAGCACTGACATTCTCCCTTGGATTTACCTCGGTTTGAGATAGAAGTTTACCCTGTGATTCCAAGCGGCCTAAGGTTTGAGCCAGTTGGCTTATCTGTTTGTTCATCTCTTGGAAGTGGGCTTCAGTTCTATTCTAGAATTTTTCATGGAAAAGTGCCAACCTCTCGACAATCGACTCTAATGATGTCTTCTGCGGTTGTTGTGGTGGTGGAGGTGGTCTCGCCTGATAGCCTTGATTCGGTCTTGAGTTTTGAGCATAACTGAAGTTCGGATGATCCCTCCATCCTGGATTATATGTATTACCATAGGGATTATAATCTCTTTGGGAGGTACTGGAAAGTTTCCGACTGCATTGACTTAAGTTGCTATGTCATCTTGGATCAACGGACAACCTTCTATTGAATGATCATGTAATGCACATATTCCACATAATCTGTTTGGTCCTATCTTTCCAGCAACAAGAGAGTTAACGACTTCAATTAACTTATCTATCTTATTTTCTAAGGAAGTTGAACTTATCTTAGGAACCTTTCGAGGAGGTTCATTATTTGTTCGGAGCTGTTGGAGTTTACGACCATTGTGGAAATTAAATCCCTAGCCTCAGTAGGAGTCATATTCACCAAGGCTCCACCACTAGCAGCATCGATCATCTTCATTTCCAGGGGAGATAATCCTTTATAAAAGTAACGAAAAAGTGTTTGTTCTGTTAACCTATTTGTGGGCATCTAGAACATAACTTTTTGAACTGCTCTCAATAGTCGTAAAGTGATTTTCCATCAAACTTCTTGATTCCAAGTATTCTCCTTTATAATTCACTTACTTTCGCCACAGGGAAAAACCTATCAAGAAAAAGAAGAGTCATTTGAGCCCATGTAGTAATAGAATTAGGGGGAAGATAAAATAACCACTCTTTAGCTGAATCGGCTAAGGAAAAAGGAAAAGATCTAAGTTTGATTTGGTCCTCGGTTACTCCCTGTAGTCTCATGCTTGAATAGACCATGTGAAATTCCGTGAGATGTTTGTGTGGATTCTAGTTTGGCAATCCGCGGAATGTAGGGAGGTGATGAATAAGGCCAGTTTTCAACTAGTATGGAGTTTCACCTTAGGGAAAATCAATACAAAAGGGCTCTTGTTCAGTGGGTGCCGCGACTAACTCTCTGATAGTAAGATCGGCCATCGGAATTGGTTCTGTATTCGCGAATTCACTTGAATTTGATTCTTCTTCTAGATTTAATTATTGTCTCTTTCTTTCCTGAAGCGTCTGTACATGGAGTCTCCTAGCTCTGGCTTTGATTTCCGGGTCTTATTCCACTAATGCACCCGGATTGGTCCTAGTCATAAATCAAAAGAAAACAAAAATTAGTAACTTTGGCGAAGTCCCCGGCAACGGCGCCAATTTGACAACTATCGTTTTGATGTCAAATAAAAATCCTTCTTCTTAATTAATAAATAAAGGAAATTCGTAATATATAGAAGTAAGGTTCAAATCCACATGGACTTAGAAAAATCTAAATTTATGTCTTATTGGTTTATACCAGGCCTGATATAGTGAAATGGGGGGTTTTGGTAAATGAAATTAAATAGTAAAAAGAGATAAAAGCAATTAAAGTAAAAATAGGAGAGTACAAAAATTATAAAATGGATATGGTAAAAATAGCCTCAAGCCTCGCTTTGACTCAATTTCCTTTAGATCATTGAATTAGATTTTCCCTTCGGGATTCACGTCAGTTACTTTTTCTACAAGGGCTATCATCGTGACTCTATTTTGTATACCGAATACCCATGTCAATCGTTGATTTCGGCTTCGGAGATTGATCTAATCAACATATATTATCGTAGATCAATTATCGTTTAAGTTCATAGCGACCGACTCGGATTGTTGTTTCTATAAGCGTCAATTCCGATCTCAATTCCCTCTTGGTGAAGTTATCTCGACAATTGTGTTCCTAGGAAGTCGAATGTTCTTTCTATAAGTCAAATCTTCCTCCCACACATTTAATCACAACAACAATCTAGACCAAAGTCTATCTTTGATTTTGAAAACTATTTTGATTTTGAAAAATAAGTGCAAAGATTAAGAGAGATATTTCAAAGATATTAAGGACCTGTTTCATTTCTCCCGTTGGAATTGAGTCATCGCTTCAGCTCTCAGCTTATGAAAAAATTAGCTAAGCATGAAAAAAGTCATACTTAGAATATTTAAAAACAAAGCTTGAAAATAAAAGAAAAATGAAAAACTTGAAAAGTAAAATAAAAGAGAAAGCTTTAATAAAACTAGAAAGAAGAAGAGAATTGTAATATGAGATGTGTGTTTAGGCTTACCCCAAGAGGATATTTATAGCCTCTCAAAGCCTAAGGATAAACAATGAAATTAAAATAAAATAATCCTAAAGATAATTGTTTTTTTCTAAATTTAAACTCTAAACAAGTCTCTTAATGCAACTCTGCTCTTCCATCTTCCAGAAGGCCCGTTGAGTAGATCTTCTAGAAATCGTCGCTGACTATACCTTTTAGAAACTGCCACGTCAAACCGTTTCGTGCCCAGAGTCGTGCATGTCTCCAGCCGTGACCAAATAATAATAAAAATGCAGAATACACCCGTTTTACGACTAGTTCTGGAAAGTAAGGACCTGAACAAAAATAAACATAACATAATCAAATCAGCAACAATAAGTTTAGAAGATCGAAGAAATAACAAGAAAATATTAACGATTCTAAACACTCATTAACCACATAGAATCCTTTTTTGAAGGGGTCAAAGGTAACCTAGTAACAAAATCCATAGTAATACGCTCCCATTTCCACTCGAAAATCTTGATAGGTTGTAACAAACCCGAAGGATACTGGCGCTATCTAGCCACAAAATCAGAGATTTCCTTCTTCATACCGATCCAAAGGTACCTCTCTCTCATATTCCGATACATTTTATCTCCACCGGGGTGTATAACATATGGACTACTGTGAGCCTCACTGAAAATAGTTTATCTCAGCTCTGCATCATCATGCACACAATATCAAGCTTTGAAACATAAAACTCCATCCTGGACAAAAGTATAATCTGAGGTCGTCCCCTGCTCCACTTGCTCAAAGATATGGAGGAATGAGCTATCTAGAGGTTGCTTTGCCTTGTTCTCCTTGGCCAAGGTCAACTTGACCTACAATTATACTAACAGAACGACATCGTTATATAACTTCATAATGGCAAATAAGGACCTCAAATAATCTATCACCTTCCGGCTCAAAACATCCACAACTAAATTAGCTTTAACTGGGTAGTAGTAAATATCGCAATAATAATCTTTTAGAAGATCTAGCCAATGATGATGTCTTAGATTAAGTTCATTCTGTGTCAGAAGATGCTTCAAACTCGTATGATCTTTCCTACTGCATCAAAACACAGCCAAGTCCATAGTTTGAAGCGTCACTATACACCATAATATCCTTCTTGGGCTCAGGTTAAGTCAAAACTAGAGCTTAAGCCGAAGCCATCTTCAATTTCTCAAAGTTCTCCTGTTGTGCATCACCCCAATCGAACATAACATTATTTCTCAATAATTTAGTCATAGGAGCAGCAATAATCGAGAAGTCCTCAACAAAACATCAATAATACTCGGCTAAACCCAAGAAAGTAAAAATCTCAAAGACATTCTTGAGTCGCTTCCAACTCACAATGGGCTCAATCTTGTTCAGGTCCACCTAGATACCTTTCTCAAAAACAATATACCCAAAAAACTACACCTCCCGAAGCCAAAATTCACACTTGCTCAGCTTAGCATACAGAAGATGCTCTCTCAGGGTCTGTAGAACTATCTTCAGATGATGAATGCTCTGTCTCAGTTCGGGAATAGAGCAGAGTATCATCAATGAAAACTACTACAAACTAATCTAAATATGGTCGTAACACAAGATTCATCAGGTCCATAAAAGCTACGGGAGCATTCATCAGACCAAAAGGCATCACCAAATACTCATAATGGCCATATCTAGTATGAATGGAAGTCTTCACAATATCTAAAACCTTAACCTTCAACTGATAGTACCTCAAGTGAAGATTGATCTTAGAAAATACAATAGTTCATCGTAATTAATCGAATAAGTAATCAATCATTGGTAGTGGGTACTTATTCTTAACCTTTAACTTGTTCAACTTTCGGTAATCGATCCATAGCCTAAGCGATCCATCCTTCTTTTTCACGAACAGGAGAGGAGCTCCCCAGGGTGAGGTAATATGTCTGATGAAACCTTGATCAAGTAATTCCTATAACTAGACCTTCAACTTCTTAAGTTTCTTCGGGGCTATGCGATAGGGTGCCATGAAAACAGGTGCAGATTTAGGATAAATCTCAACCTCGAACTTTACCTCTTTATCATGGGTAACCCTGGCAACTTATCTAAAAAGACATCGAAAACTCGCTAACTATATGAATCTCCTCAATCCTTGACAAAGAGCATTTTGTGCTCAAGATACATGCAATGAAAGTCTCATATCCCTTCCAGTCCATTCAATCAACAACCAATGCTGATACTGTATTGGAGAGATAACCACGACACTAACAAAATAACATAGCAATCCAACCATCAGAAGTCTTCAAAGTAACTCTCTTGTACTTGTAACCCAATTTGACCTTGTATTTATTCGACCAATCCATCCCCAAAATTAAATTAAACACCTCTAATTGAAGCTCCATAAGCTCGACAAGAAAAAATTCACCTTGAACCTTTAAAGGACAATGTCGGAATACCTTATTCACAACTACTAACTATCCTACTAGAGTTATAACCGTAATAGTACTCTCGTTCATAGTGGGTGGAGCCATTTTCTAGTAATGCAAAAATATATAACATAATATATAGTAAATGTACCTACAATAACCTCTGGCTCATCTCTGTCATCCTGACGTCTAGTGGCATACACCAGAGCTGGTTGTCTGCCCTCTGCCCTGCTAGGATCGGCCTCTATTGTCTGCCCTGGACACTGATCTAGAAGTCTTTACCTGACTACGACCTCTAACTGAGGTCTGAACTGATGCCTAAGAATGTGTAGAAGTATGGGTAGTTTTCCACTCCGTCGAAGCTAGCTGCGGACATTCCCTCCAGAAATGACCATTGGATCTACAATGGAAGCATGTACCCATCTTCTTACGAAACTTTTCCCTGTGTCAATTTCCATAATAGTCATAAACAGGAACATGAGGTATACGCGAAGAACTACCTCGACTAACAGATGGGGGTGAAGATGTTGCATGCCTGGAATTGGCATTGCTTCTATAGGGGGACAAAGTACGAGTACTCTTTCTAGAACATGCACCTCCTCTGCATCCTTCATTCTACTCACTAGAACATCAAATATCTCATCTCGATAAGTCATAAACTACCTACGCATCTCATATATGAGTCCGAGATCAAACTTGCGGCATCTATCTCTCTCAGTGGGAACCAAACTAACATCATATATCAACAACTTCAAAAATTCCATCTTGTACTCAGATATTGACATATCTCCCTGCACCAAGTCCTGGAACTGATTTCGTCTCTCAACCAGATAACGCTCTCCCAGAAAATGCTTCTTAAAGCGCTCTTTAAAGAAATCCCATGTCAGATGATTAGTTGGAACACTGCTCACCACTAACTCCTACCATGTGTGGGTATTCTCATCTAACATCACAACGGATCCTAAATATCTCTTCACTAGATCCAAACCCAGATGATCCATATGTATTTATGTATCATGGAGCCAATCTTCAACCTCAGTATGAGCACCTCTAGTCAAAACTCTAAAAGTCCTGACCCCATTAGTAATCAAGGTCTGAGTAATCAAGATCTAATGAACGGTATTAGTAGCTCTAACCGCACCCTGAATCAGTTGTAAAAATTACCTACCAAGAGTTTCAGTTATCACCACTCTCGTAGGCTCAGAACTAGTTCCTGGAGCTCCCCTAACAGGGGTCGTCATATCTATCTTAGGAGAAGGTGGCAGGTCTAAAATAGAATAATCTATAGGGTTCATAAACCTAGCAGCTCGACCTCACTTGTGGCTAGCCCGACGACCTTGCCTAGCACTCAACAAGAAGGATCTCAAATTCACTACAAGAGATAAACTTAGGGTTAGATTGGAACTGATGTAATATACACATTTAACTTGTAAAAATGGGTGACATGGCCTCACAAAAATTTGTAAAATGTTCCCAAAGTAGTGTAAAATTTTATATAGGACCTATTCAGAGTCCGGGTTTAAAAACCAAAAGGTTTGATACCAATTAAATGTCTGCTAGACCTAGCCTATGCATTATGACTAGGTCTAACAGATTACATTAAAACTTCCCAAGACATTCTCGATAATTTAAAATCCAAAATTTCAAATGGTGTCTTTAAAACGTAGTAAATAGCAATAACATCCAACGAGTAAAGGTAAAATCTTAAGTGATTGAGTAAAATAAAATATGTAATAATCTAAATCACAATATGTCTAATATTAGTAGCAGAAGTAGTAAACATTATAAAAATTAGTATTTCAAAATGGAGGCACATGTCATTGTAATTTAAAACAGTTTGGAAGATAGAGACATTCCAACAAAAAGTTCTGTAAGAATGTGTCAATCCTCTAAGTGTCTATTTTCGGGTGCCTATCCAAAAAGATCTAAAAAGTGTAAAACAGTTTGAAAAGTGAGCTAGGGCTCAGCGTGTCCCAACAGTGCAAATAAATCTTAATTGTTAAATAATCAAGTACTAGTTGAGTAAAATATCATACAAATCACAGTGAAATTTAAGTTTTAAAACTTGTAGTTTACCTTCCTCTCATACACCATATGTAGTTCCCTAGAACTGCATCCATAGGGCTTACCTTATACCCATTGGGTTAAGGAGCCAACCTAAGGGAGCATCTTGGAGCCTACCCAAGAAAGTTCTCGGGGCCTCGGAGCCTAACCAAGGGTCGCCTTAGGTCCGTAAGGATTTACCAGTTTGATCAGAGCTTAACCTTCATACTCTAGTATCTACCCAAATCAGCATCTCAATAAAATAATTCACATAATATGCAGTAAATTTCATGGTCCGTAATCGACATAATCATATTTCTAGTGAAAACAAATAATCAGATAACATATATCATTCAACCATAGTTCATAAGCCATCAACCAGTAAATCAGTAAATCATAATTTAAGTGAAACATATTTCAAAGAAGGTAAAATAGTCATGTAGCACATAGGGAACACACCTCGCAAAATGGAATCAAACAGCCAATCTACTGAGTATCAGCCTCGCCACGCTCTACAGTTGTGCTCGAATCTAATTTATAGTAAATTTGGTTTACTAGTGAAGTAACATATTTAATCTATGTAATCATAAGGTTTACGAGTCATACGAGTTACTACTGGCTCACGAGGTCTAACTGATCAAGAGGAGCTGGGTCAAACGATCGGGAGAGTCTCGTGTACCTTCAAACAACCATATTCGATCAGTCTCTAACCTTAATTTAATTATCCTTAAATAAAATGCTTAAGTACATATGCATGTTTGGGTTTGATGATCAACTTGGAGGCTTTCGGGTTTGAATTTGGCAAAACAGACTTCGAATTCAGACTGAGGACGTCGAAAATCATAAAATGTAACTTTTCAAAAAATTTGACTTTTTTGGTTGAAGTCAACGATCAATGTCAATGTGTCAAAGTCAACGGTCAAAGTCAATCGGTTGACTCAGATGAGTTAACTCGATCCGGGTTAATTCAGGAGAGTTGAATCGGTTCAGACCGGTTTGACTGGACTGGCTGGAGAGCCCCACACACATTGCTGAGGTGTGGCGGCATGTGCGGTGATAACGGGGGTCGTTTTGAACAGTCTATTCTTCCCCAGTCTTCTACACACTCCAATTTACCAATATTAACCCTCAACAAGTCAAACAAATAACTAATAATTGCCAAAAACCATTTGAAATCTTACCTTAACGGGGAAAACGATGATATTGCATCGGCGAGGAGCAAAATCGGTAGGCTTTTATTCGCACATCGCCAACAAGACTGAAGGGAGGGGGGCGGTGAGATAGCACAGCTACCGAATTGGCCGGAATCAAAGAAAATCCGATGAGATGGATGTTATGTCTGTCGAACCTTCGTGGTGAATTTTACGGCGAATGACACCGATTTTGGACTAGCAGTTTGGGGGGTTTTGTTTGCCGGTCGACGACGAAACGAACTGGGGTGGTGGCATAAGGTGGGGTGGTCGGACGATGGTGGATTGAGGCGATAAAGAAGGTCGGTGGGGGAGAAAATTTGGGGAGTTAAGGATTGGAGTTTTGATTTGGGGATTTTGGGGTTAACTGTGTTTTAATCTAATATATAATATATTTAATGAAAAAATCTTAAAAAGTACCCTTATGTAAATGGCTAGGGTACGCCGATCTTCATATTGGGGATAGAGGTTTGAACCCCTGCAGCACCTAATCCATTTCTTTTATTTTTTTCTCTGCTAATAGAAAATAGGGAAATTTAGGGCTAGGTCCCTGAATTTCCTACATCTTCTAGAACAGCTTATTAGTTTTGGAAACTTGCACTTTTGTCCACAAATTTCATTAAATTAATTTCAAATTTCAGATTTTCTTTTATTTAAAAGTAGGGTTATTACAGTGCTTGAAAGCAATGATGGTGCTAGTAGACATTATTAAAATATGATTTTATCATATATCGGTCAGTAGGTTCACGTCCAGCTCAGACGATTGGTAATCTTTTAAAAAAATATGAGTTCGAAACATATAAATAGTCATGCGGCCATTTTATAACTTTTAATAGTTAAGAGACTAAACAAAACAGTGCCCTATAATTGAGGGACTATTTTATAACTTTTGTAGTGGAATGATTCAACAAAATTGAGCTCTTTAATGGGGGACAATTTGTGTACTTTACTGAAAAATAATTTTAATTTTGTTTTATAAGTTGCTAACATCATTATCGACATAACTTCATTTTATATTTTATATATGACATATACAAATAACTATATTTATTTAATATAAAAAAATTATTTTTTATTTAAGAGTCTACACTTGAATCCAAGTTTTATGTTTACACTTGGATCTTAGTTCATATATATAATTACAAATTTTTCATGTATCAAATTAAAAATTGGGTTAAAGATTAAAGTTCACGCACAAAATTAAAAATTATCATATATTGAGTGAATAGTTTTTCAGAATTCAAACTATAGGCCTTTCGTATGTTATACTTTTTTTAATAAAAAAATTAGTATGTTAATTTTTTTCTCCTTTAATCTGATTTTTAATTTATCTTTTGGTAATTTGTTAAAATGCAGGAACATATGTTTTATTCTAATATTTTTGAATTTATCTTTTAATTAATTATTATGTTTTCGTTTTTTCTCTTTTAATCTGACAAAATTTGTTATCATATTTTTGCTTCATGTTTTTTCAAATTTCTTTTGTTGTTGTTTTTTGCGATTATATATAGGTGTCAATTGTGATTGTTTTTTAGAGAAAGATTTTTTTTTAGTTTGTATGAGTGAATACAAAGTAGTATCTATTTAAAAGATTCTTAATCATTTGACAATAAGCTCTCATACATCTTTGTAGATGCAGTGCTCAAACCTAGAACCTCAAAACGTAATAATACTCTTCTAACATTAGATGTCGTTTGGTTCGTGCGAGAAAAATAAATTTCAAATATTAATAATTTTGTTTAGTTAATGAGAAAATTTGAAATTAAATGAAGAAATATAAATTAAAGTAAAATATAAAAAATATGAAATTTAATCAAATCGAGAATATTAAATATTGACTTTAAAATTCAATTTGAATTCAGGTATTTAAAACACAATCAAAACTTAGGTTTGGATAAGACGACGAGAAATTGACTCATCAAATGCCTTACTATAATCTGTAATTTATATGTACTAAAAAGACATCCTCCAATATATTTAGGACCTTGTTTGGTAATACTTTCTAAAATCACTTTTAGTTAAAAAATTTATTTTAACTGTAAAATCAATGTCAAACAGGGAAAAATAAAGAAAAAAATGCGGTGAAAACAGTAGTTTCAAACCAATTGCAAAAACTAAAATTTCTATTTTATTCCTTATCAACTTTACATTTAGAAGCAAATTATAATTTTACCCTTACTAATGTGTGAATTCCACTCAATTTAACATTAACATCCTTAAAAAATATTTTTTACTTTTAATAAATTATTTTAATTATTTAAAAATAAATAAAACTCATTATTATATATTAAAATATTAATAGTGAGTTATATAAAATATATTTTTATTATAATTATATTTTTATTTGTTTTTTTATATATTTTTTATTATAGTTTAAATTTATATAATTCATGTATAATAATATTGTTTTAAATTTATTATAGTTTAAATTAATATGACTAATATATATAAGGGTAATTTGTGTAGATATAATTTACATGTTTTATTTTTTATTTACAATATAATGACTATTATGGATATTTTACCTTTTCAAACTCACTTCTTAACTGCAATCTAAAACAATTAAATTTTAAACTGCACTTTTAAACAACACTCCTAAAAATTCATTTCTACATCACTTTTAAAAGCTATATCAAACTAGCCCTTAATAGTAAAGATAATCTTCAAGCTAAGACTCAAATCAATTAAACATGGGTGTTTTAAAAAAAACAATTCAATATATTTAAATGAATATACATAACCTTTTTGACGTCATTATTTATTTTGCACTTTCACCTATTCAAATTTAATTCTATATAATAAATATATATACTATAATGTATAATATATTACTATAATAATAATATAATATATACTATAATATATGCTATACTATATATTATATAACATAAAAGGGTCCCAGATGAAAAAAGGTGTCTACAACATGTTTGCGCAAGTATTTAAGGAATAATTCCCAAGAGTTTATGTCTTCATTTTCGACTATTGAAAAGACGATAAGAATATTTTTTCTATTACCATCTTGTGCAACCGCTAACAACAGTATTTCTGTGTATCTTCTGTACAACTAAGTACAGTCGATTTGAAACATCGGCTTGAAGTGGCGAAATGCATTAACTCACTGCGGATATGTCCAAAATAACATGGTGAATTGGCACATACCTTGTACGACATGATCATTTCGTACACTGGCACAATTTCCAGTTTCACAACTGTTCCCGATATAAGTTTCTTCATCAATTTCAGCCATGACCGTAACTCTTTGTATGATTATTCTCATTGGCCATACACTTTTTGTTGAGCATGATATCTAGAATATCATGTTTTATGGTAGTTAATTGTGTAGTCGTATTAAGATGTAATTGCAATAATACAACTATTATATGTGGATTTGCTTTGACAAGTGGTATGAAGGCATCACAAAGCACATGAACATCTAAGCTTTGATGATCCTGACTGAACCTGGTGATGGTGCTTGTATGAGGTTGGTTGTATTTTTTCAGCTTCCATATGTTGTTCATCATCTTCAAACGTGATACATGAACCCTTTGATTACATCCCTCGTTCTTGTGGACACATTCAACAATGTACTTGTCCATGTTTGTTTTTTTCATAGACGACATAATTGAACGAAGTGTATTATAGTTCTTAATGACAACCAGAATGAGTTCTTTTGTTTTGAACATCATTTTAATACAGAGCTCACCATCACCACGTTGGTTATATTGATCAAGTTGTGGGAATTGTAAAAATTTTGGAGCGTTGAAAGGTTCCATATCAATCATTGTGAAGTTATATGGTGGTTGGTAATAAGAAACATGATATGCAACATGTGAAATGTCATCATCATTCATTCCCATTATCATGTTAAGGTCCTCTGGGTCTTCATTGAAGGGGGATACCTCATCACCATCGAGGTCGATCTCCCTTACATGTTCTTCGTAAAAAAATATTCCCCTCAAATCGAAATACTTTTACTTCGTCGACTGCGGAGAGAACTCGGGTCCCTCTTATAGAACAAAACCCAATGATGGTGTGAGATTAGAGCCTACCCTAAAACCATAAAAGCATGCCAGGTCGATATCATGAGGATAGAGCTAATCTGTAATTTTACTGTTATTAATATATATCTATCATTCTAACTTTGTCTCTCTCTGTTTTCATTTTTTTTATTTATGTATTTGCATCATTAAATAGAATAGGTGTTGATATGTAGAGTATTTATTAATCATAAATAGCTTTCATTAATAGATAACAGAGGTATTATAAAAGAAGTCAAAAATGTAGAAGTACGACAGTGGTTAGAAAAAAAAAAAGGAAACAATATGCAAGGTAGATATGTGTCAGGATTGGCAAGCTATATGTCAGGATTGGCAAGCTATATGTCAGGATTGGCAAGCTATTTGTCAGGATTGGCAAGCTATGCTTCGGTTAGCCTTATGCACAATGATGTTCAAGAGCAGCAAGGCATTTGGGATAGATGGGTAGAGGAGAGAAAATAGAAGTTCCATCAATGTTATGACAACATTGCATATTTACTCTATGACAAGATAGATGAGCCTCTGATCTGAGCCTTGGTTCAATTATGGAATCCGAGTTACAATTGTTTCACCTTCAACAAATAAGACATGGTGCCCACCATAAAAGAATATATGGCCCTGTTACACTATGATAGGATCCGAAGGATCAGGTCTTCACTAGATTCAATAAAGGATCCCTGTTCAAGAGTGGACTGGCAACAATCGCTAGGGTAGACGAGTAGTGGGTGACTAATCACATCCAACATAAAAGTAAAGGAGAAAGGATTATGTGGTTTGGAATCAATTAACTGATAGAGAAACACCTCGATGAGTGGAAAGTAATCGATCTCTTTGCGGTGAGAATCTACGGGTTAGTCATTTTTCCAAAAATGTTGGGACACATTGAGGCGATTATGGTTGTGCTATTCGCACAATTTCCAAGAAGGGTGAATCTTACTCCAACAATCCTTGCTGAAACTTTTCTATCATTGAATCATTGTCAAAGAGCGAGATGAGATCGCTTCATAGGTTATATATAATTGCTACGAGTCTGGATCCACAACCATTTTTGAAAAACAAGTACGGTCTTTTATCATCAGTACAATACGTGATATTCACCTTTAGAAGATTTCCTCAAATAGCAATGGTGTGAAGGCATTCGGAAAGAAATGTGGTAAAAGTGTTTACACATCTTCAAGACAAAGAAATTGTGTGACGAGCCCCTTATAATGTCTATATGTGTTGATAATGTCTCATATGTGTTGATATTAGACTAAAATGAAAGATAAGTTCACATATTATGCACTAATCTTATAAATTACAAAAAGTTTATAATTTATGACCCGGGAGAATGCCTCGAACATGGATATGAAGAAAAGGGAATGCGAGTTGGATTTTACAACTTATGACCTCACATTTTGCAACCAGCGAGGCCAATTCTGTCACATTGGATTTTATTCGATTCAAATTCAACATACCTCGCGTCATGTGTAAGGCGAGTTCCTTTTTAACACATTGGATATTATTTGATTTAAAGAGTCATGCCTTTCCAACAGACCTTGAGTCTTGGAAAACATGAGTTCCATCGATTCCTCACTTTAGAACGGGTGCAAGGACTGTTATAAATAGATGCCCATTTTTGGAAGGTTTCATAAATATATTTCAAAGAAAAATGGAAAAGAAATATGTATTAATATTGTGGAATTATTCCTAAAAGAAGTGTTATAAAAATTCTTGTACATGTGACTTCAAATTCTATCGTCGATTTCGTCAACACACAGTTGACTTGCAAAACTTTTCATGAAGCTGCGTAACACAATTACATTTTTTAAAATGTTTCAATGAAAAAATTTGATGGCATGCCTTAGAATCATGCCGAGAAAACTTTTCATGAAAGATGTCTTGCTGCTAATGATCATGAAGCTTTATAAAAAGACGACATGTATAATTATTTTAGTGGAAGGAACTCAGAGTTTGGTCTACATCGTTTGAAGAAAACAAACAATAAAGGTAATATCAACACCATATATATCTATGGTCTTATTCTAATTTTTTTGGGTGAATTAAGATATGAAAGACTTCGAATAGTGAAAGCTATCGACCTCGTCAATTCTAAGAAAATAAATTTAGAAGTTATTCGTTCGGAGATGAATCCGTTTTTAGGCTTAATGTCATTGAGTCGTCACAACATTGTCTTCCTAGAACAAATTGAATCCTGTAATTTTCCTAACAATTGTCTGTGTAATTTATATGACCATGTTTGGCAACCAATGAACACCATATGTACTTGTTATGATTCTTAATTTTAGAACCATGAAGCAATTTTGTTTTGTAACATTTTACATTTATATTAAATTCTAATTTTAATAAGTAATTTCAATTTATTTATAATGATAGCATTTTTAATTATTTATACAATAAAAGTAAAATTGTTAGAATAAATTCGATAGTCCTCGCGTTATGCAAAATGCGGATACTTCACATTTTCGGGGAGGTTTCAATATCTTAGGAACCTTGCATTTGACACACGAGATCATTAATTGAAATATTAAATTGTATTCCCTAAAGAGTACAACTATGTTGGAGGAGACTCGCGCCTTATAGAACGCGTAGAGGTTATATGTGTTTTGAAAGATGAGTTGTAGTCTTACCTGTGTAGTTTGTGGGTATTTTTTTTAGAAAAAGTTTCAAGTGGGGGTTTTGGTCCAATAAATTATTTTTGGGGTTATTAAACTAATAATGCCTAATAATTTGGTATTTGAAAGTCTCTCCTCTTGAATGTTTTCTTGCAGACATGTTACAGGTGAGGAAGTCACGTCGGCAGGCGAGGTGACGTGTTACAGGTGAGAAAGTCATGTAGACAAACGAGGTCACGTGTTGTCGGTGTGGAGATTACATCGGCAGGCCAGTAATAGACTTCAAGTGGGATTATTTGAGTTTTTATTTGTTTGATCCTTTATCTGAGCTTTTATTTGTTTGATCCTTTATCTGAGCTTATCGTATTGAATTGAATTTATAATATTGTACTTAATACTGAGTTGTAAAAAGCGAACAAAACGAAGCCCAGTTGGAGAAAGATAGCTTTCACACTGAAGTAGTGGATGAAATTGTGCTTGATAGTGAGGATGAAGGACGTTGTAGAATCCCATGTTTAGATTCTGCTGATTCAATTGACAAACAACTCGCTGCAGGTTAGTTTTTCATTGGTTTTGTTTAAAAAAAATATTCAATATGATTGTTTTTTGTTATTGTTTTGGTTGAATCTTATGGTATAGTGAGAATTAGTAAACAATTGTCTGTTGTTTGAATTGAAGGGAAGAAATTGTCTTCGCTGCATCATAATAGCAGTGATGGAAAACAAGAAGGTGATCATGAGATTGGAAGGTCGGAATCCGAAGTGTCATCCGAAGCTACTGCACTTTGCTTCGTGGATAGCTTCTTGAGCTTTAATGTTGTGGATATGTGTCAAGGAGTTGAGGAGTGAACAAGGATTAAATCACCTCGTGTTTCCGGTGCGAAGGGGACTCGACGTTTTGCTAAGATAATCAAGCGGGGATCTCCGGTCAAAGAAATGGGAGCCTTTGAATGGTTTGAGAGTTGTCTCCAAGCAGAGGCTGTTTCCATAATCGATAGAGGGATAGTGTCTTCTAAATTTGGAGACTTCAGCCAGCAAGATCTCCATAATAAAGGGTCAAGAAGCATAAGCAACAAGCATGAGGAGCTTGTACACCTTCAAAATGACATTAGAGGTCCGAGTCATTCACTTTCAATTTTCAAGGATCATTGTTCGGAAGCAAGTACCGGGATAGAAAAAGAATCAGAAGGGAATGTTATAAATGGATATTTTAAGGCGTTTGATGAGCTCATGCCAACAAAATCATCTTCTGAAAAATTGGAAGTCCGTGTTACTGCAAGAGACGTACCAGATATATTTGATGTCGGTATTGGCACCCAAATAGCTGCAGAAGTGATGGAGGCTTTATATTACGGCATCCCTCCTATTTGCAATTCTGGTGATGCATGTGAAGGTCTAGAGAATACCTTCACAGATCTTCAGGAAGGTGAAACAAAGAGTACAACTCATTTGGAGCGGAATTCCCTTCCAAAAGTTGCTGCCTCTGAATCAGGAGAAGTTGCAAAAGTGTCAATTAGAAGAAAGAGCTCTGCTAGGAGATTTAATAAGGACATTTATAGTTCATTGTGGAACTATAATGATCAGAAGTTGAGTCACAATACAAAACCAAATAGATATCAGTGCAAGCAATCAAAGGTAGATGAACATACAAGCAGCAACAACCTAAAAAAGTGGACTTATGTGAGTCCATCCATTCCTGATGAGCAAACCTTGCTGAGGAAACAACTGTCATGGGAGAAACCTGTTTCTCATAAATCTAGGCACTCGGAGGGTGGAGTTACCGCAAAAAATAATAACGACCAAGTTGATAAACCAATATTAATGACCAATAATGTCAATGTGGAAAATATGTTGACATACAAGAGAAAGAGGAAAAGATTGGTTGGTGGTCCCCCACCTAAGTTATTGAGTGGCAAGCAGAAATGCTCCGAGCTGCATTCTTATTCCTCTATTGAAGCTTCTGATGGCCGACTGAGTGAACAACAACAAAGTAGTCCGGAAGTGGCTGCTATAGCCAGGTTATTAAGATTAGATTCATGGAACTGTCCCAAAGGAAAAAGAACACTTCATAAAGTGCCAATCCATTCCAGCGGAGAGAGTAATATGCATGGTTCATTCACTAGTGTTGGTACAGAAGAACAGAACCCGGATTCTTTGAGAAGTCAGAAAATGCCAGAAGATGGAGAAACCAATTCTAGTAACTTCATGACGCCAGATAGAATAGTGATTATCCTGCAAGCGCTCCAACAGATGATTCACAAGAGAAAATTCGCCAAAAAAAAAACCAAAGAAAAAAGTCTCTAGGGTTTAATAAAATATTATCAAATCAAACAATGCCAAAATCAGTTCACAAGCCGGACTGTTATAGCCAAAAATCGTCTTTATTCGAATTTTGCCAAAAATAGCAAAATCCCGAAAATCACTCTAAATTGAAATTCGAAATAAAATAAGCAATCTCCAAAAAATCCGGCCTAAATCGGATTTAAATTGACTTCCTAATTGACAATCGAAATATTACTATAAATAGTAAAAAATATCTAAATCTAGTGATTCGGAGGGGAAAACGGCAAAATTTGAGGTTGAAAAAAAGGCCACATGGAGCGTAGCTGAATGTGGAGAGTGTGCGCGTCGAAAAAAGCTTTCCGGATTGGAGTCTTATGTGCGATTCTGACACCTGTAGCCAAAGTTATGGCCAAAAGACTGAAACATACTCAAAATGACCCCAATGAGAAACATGTCACAATCAATTCCCGCCTCAGCACCATCAAGGTGCAATCTGACAGCTCAGCATCATCTGTTTCGGATCTCCCTGCATCACTTCAACATAAAGGGACAAATGCGAAATAACCTCTCTTAGATTTCTTTAGAAAATACTTCTGATGAATTTCTATCTAAAGAACTGTAGTGTACAAGTTGCAGGTGTTGTTACAAATAATGATTTAGCAGTCACAAGCATATCTGCTAAGGGCTTGGATGGAGCCGAGGCCGCCCAAACTGGGAAGCTAGATTTTGTGGATTCTACATCAATTATCAATGGTTTAAAGAATTCCATAATTTTGGAGAATCACCAAGAAAGAGTATTGAATCCTCTGGTACTGAATTCAACACCACAGTTGTAAAAAAAGTGTGAATACGGCATCACTCAACAATATATTTTACGTATATCAAAGAAGACCTTGCAAATGAAGCTTACCAAAACCATCACTTTTGAAAGAGCTTATGGGATTAGGTGTTCCCGAGTTAATATCTGATTTTGCACACAGAGGTTTCAGAACACGAAAAGGACTGTCAAATGTTCGAGTAATGTTTAGCCAGCATTTGGATGATGATCTAATCAAGCAGCAGAAAAAGGTGTAGCATTTGTTTCTTATTCAGCAGCAATAGGACTCATAGATTTATTTGTATTATTATCTGATGTGCTTTTATTTTAGTCAGATCTCAGGACGATTTGGTATTTCTATCACATCATGTTCTATGGACGCCACACATTTCATAGCAGACAATCTGTGCGTACATGGAACATGTTGGAAGCCATTGCCTCTGGTACACCAATGGTAACACCTATATGGCTTGACAGCTGCGGACAGACAAGTTACTTGATGAGAAAAAGTACATCCTGAGGGTTGCCAAGAAGAAAGAAATCGGCTTTAATATATGGCTGTTTCATTGGCTCGTGCAAGACAATATCCACTTTTAAAGGTAATTGCTGAGGATAGCTTATATATTCAAAACCATATAGTATTTCATTCGGTTGCTACCGACACTTTTTACATTACCGGAATATCTTATATGCTAACATCTAATACCTCTTGACAGGAAAAAATGGTATTCATCACCCAAAATGTTAAACCTAACAAAGAGATGATCAGTAGCTTATCAAAGCAGGTGAAGGGGAGGTATGTGTACCTACCTCCATGAGTGACCTGCAGCTATCAATCACTAGCGGTGTTCAACTATTGTCGATATAACTTTGTGTCCCTTTTATCTTTGTTATCTTAGGTCTGTATAATTTACATCTATGATGAAGTAATGACTTCCGGAGAACTGTTCCTCAGGTAGTGGAGACAAGTCCGAAAATGGCAGGAAGAGATCAAAAGATTCAAGTAGATCTCTTGATTCTTTCTTGCGAGCAAGATCTAGCGATCTGTACACCTTTACTCGAGAGGTTTTACAATATTATTTTTATGTTCCATTTCTTAGTAATAAATGATCACTCCACTTTGTGTTAACTGAAAATGTTCACTTAAACTGCAGGAGCAGCAGTGTATAGTTCAGAGCTTCTGTTAAACGGTATTGTCATCCAAAAACTGGAGTACGAGAGGTAAATGTATTCTAATTCGTAACAAATAGCCAGTCAGCAGGGACATGTTAATACTCTATGAACCAATCCATAAGAAGACGTAGGAAGAAAGAATTGCATGAGTCCATGGAAATATGATTTTCCCCTGTTTTTACTCTTTTTTTCATTTGCCTTGGTAAATGGAGAGAGTTGAATGTTATGTTTTGCTGTTTATAATGTTGCATTTTCCACTTGAAGGCATCAACTCTTCCCCAAATTTTTGAAAGAAAAAAGAGCAAGCTCGGAGAGGAATAGATACAGTGGAAGCTCTAGGGAACGTTGATCAACAATAGCTCTAAAATGAGTGGGTCATCTTTTGTAGGATGTAAAAAACTGACATGACATGTAAAACTGTTTGAGATCCGAGATGGTGATGAATCGAAATTGATTCAAGTTCGAGCTGGTATTTATATGAACTCAAATTAGACCATGTTATCTTTTGTGTAGTTAGGTTACATTGTAGTAAATGGGTTTCATATTTTTTGGTAAACAGATAGAAATTATGAGTACATGCTTATACATTTTGGCTTTAGAAACTTTGATGAACCTTGTAAATTTTGGTTGAATATAGAAATTTAGATGTGCAGAAATTTTGGTAATCCGTTGGAAATCATGGCGTTTTCAAAAGAAAAAAAAAATTTGAGGCACTCAATACATGTTTTGGTGTAGTGATATGTGTTTACATTTTTTTTATATTATGACTCGACTGACTTTAGAATTTTAGAGCTTAAGTAATTTTTTACAATATATTACTTGTTTATAATTTTTCATAATTTGTTTATAACCTAACATTTACTTTGTTTATGAGTTGTATTATTTAATATGTTATTTGATTTCAAACTTTTTTTTTATAAAGTACCAAAATTGAATGCCACGCATAATATTATTGAAAGTTTAACTTGTAGTCTTTGATCGAGACCTTGTAATACATATATTATTCTCATAGGGTATGTAATCATTTTGGATTTTATTCATTCATTCGGTATAATTACTATCATCTCATATTCCATTATTAATCATAGATAGGGAAAATTTGACCTGAACCTGATTACTTAAATTGGGATATGAACATGATGACTTAAATTTGATTCGGAAAAATTAAATCAAACCGAAATCGACCGAATTTTAGTCAAACCGAAAATAATCCGAACAAAACTGACCCAAATTTTAGTTAAACCGAAAGCAACCGAACCGAAAATAGTCTGAACTGAAAGTAACCTGAATTTAATTTACCAAAACTCGATTTTAACTAAACATTGACTCAATTTTAACTTGATAATTGAGTTAAAGTGTATAAAAATACTATAATAACTTATTAAATTGGTGTTCAATTTATTTAAATCAAATTATGATTTATTAATGAGTTAATTACATCATATGTCTCTAATTTATGACCCTCATTTCAAATTAGTCCATAAACTTTGAAACCTTTTAATTTCATCATTAAACTATGACTATTATTCTAAATTAGTTCTCAAACTTTTGAACATTTCATTTGCATCCCCAAGCTATGATCTTCACCCTAAATTGGTCCCCAAACTTTTTGATATTTCAATTTTATCATAAATTATTCGCATATACTAATCACTCTCTTGTTAATAAAATCATTAGGCAAATTATATTATTATAAGCTTGGAAAAAATATTTAGATTAAATTATGGTTGAAATGGATTACATATTTGGATTAATATGGGGGATGAAATTGAAAGATCTAAAAGTTTAGGGACTAATTTAGAATGAGATTCATAGTTTGGGATAAAATTTGAATGTTCAAAAGTTTAAGGACTAATTTAGAATGAGAGTCATAGTTTAAGGATGAAATTAGAATATTTAAAAATGTAAGGACTAAATTAAAATGAGAGTCATAATTCAGGGACATATTATGCAATTAACTCATTATTAATTTTATATTTTACTTTGAAACTAATAAAATAACTTTCCAAAACTATTAAATTAATTTTCAAACTATTTTACTTCCTTTATATATGAAAAAAATATAGTTATTTAAATTTAATATAAAAATAACTTAATTTTATATTACATAAATAACTATTTGTTTTTCAATATAAAGATATCTATTTTCGTTTATAATTAAAATTAAAATATCATCGATGATATAATAATATAATATCAATTATAAATATATTTAAAATAATATATTTATTCAAACATAATTAGTATATTATTATTAATTTTAAATGTAATAAAAATATCATATTTATAATTAAACATTAAATATCTAATTTAAAATTTTAATAGATAATAAAGTTTATAATTTAAATTTTTATTTTTTTTAATCAAACAAATTATATCATAAACTTTTTAGTCAGGATCAGTAAAATATATCAAAAAATCTAACATATCTTATAGGTTGACTTTGAGTTAAATTATAATTCCTAAATGATAATTGAATTTAAATGAAATTGAACACTGTTGAATTAAGATTTTGATATAACAATAATTTATAAAATTGATTTTGGACTTAATTGAATTAATCAAAACTTTATCAAATATAATTCAAAGTCCAAATTTACTTGAAAAATATGTTTTAAATGTTTTTCAACTTAGTTGAACATTTTCAAAAACATACTCGATCATTTTCGTGCTTTAAAGTCGAGTTTCCCAGCTTTTGTGGCTTAAAGGATCAATCCATTGGATTCTAGTAGGTTTGTGATTGATCACTTTACATAAAGGATCAATCCCTCGAGTAAAAGGATCGATCAATTCATCAAAAGATCGATCCCTCGATGAAAATGATCAATCACTTCCATTAAATGATCGATCTTTTTCTTACAACGATCTAAAAGATCAATCCCATTCATAAAAAGATCGATCTCTTGTGCATTAAATGTTGTTTTTGGTTGTAGGTAATGGTTATAATGATCCCAAACGGCTCTAAACAACTAGAATTAATAGAGAATGTATAAATTAAACGTTAAAGCTTCCCAAGGTCATCAAGAAACATATTGAACCAACTTACCATCACCAAAGTTTTGTTTTGTGCTTAATTTGTCAAATTCTTTGTTGTGATCACACTTGTAAGCTACATTGTTTATTTGGCTCAAGTGTGTATTGGGTGAGTGTTTAAATTGTGGAAACATATTTTCCTTGTGAGGTTTTCCCTTTGTTTGTTACATTTATATTTACTCTTAGGGAGAGTGTGTATTCAAGGTTTTGGGGTATAAACCTTGAGGTGTTTGTAAGGTTACACCTTGTCCTTAAAGGTAAGAAAATTTAGTGGATTTGAGAAATCCTTAGTGTAGATGCTAAGGTAGTGGATGTAGACTTTGTTTGAGAAAGTCGAACCACTCTAAATCGGTGTGCAAAAATTTTATTTTTGGAATGCCTCCACAAATTTCTTAAAAGGCCAATTCACCCCCTCTTGGTGTTATTCGGTTGACCGATAAAGCTAACAATTGTTGAATTAAGATTTTGAATAACAATAATTTGAAAATTTATTTTTGAAAAATGCTCCCCCTTAGAAAATAAATTAAGGTTCAATTTTAATTTAAATTGTTTTTCATTTGACAAAATTGGGTTGAATTAGGTGGTTAGAGAACAAATTTTCATTGAAATATTTGTGTTTCTTGCAGGGAGTATTACCCATTGATCAATTCTTTTAAAATCTAAATTTTTATCCTACACCCACAAGGAGTTCGATAAAAGTCCCCAACCAAAAACCACCACCAAGACCATTCGGTCATACACTATTTTCACCTCATTTTTTTTAATTATTCCTAAACAATCTTTTAACATCCTTCGAATATCTACTTTGGTCTAAACTCATATTTTCTTCAAAAATTTTAAAAATGCCTAAGAGAAAGTCCATGGCTTCAACGAGCCAATTCTCGAGTCAAATTGATTCTTGGATTTACCAATGTTTCTGGAATACCAAAGCTCGTGAGCATTTTGACTTATTCTTTTCATACTGACCGATCAAGGAAACCCAAAAAATTATGTAACACCTAAACCTGAATGGGTCTAAAGTTTCACATTGGGCCGCCAAAGCAACCCTTGATTTTCAAAACCTATTTATTTTCTTTTCAAACATTCTAAATGGTATCATAAAACATACAAAACAATTATTAAAAAATTTATAAACCAGAGCTCAGTGACACATAATTTAAAATCAAAATAATACATCTTAAGGGTTTACAACTCAAATATATAAGTAAGGTTCCATGAATACACATGCCCACTAAAGCTGCAGTACAGTACCCTAAAGGAGATGTTAGAAGTCCTGCTGCGACGATGCTCCACAAACTACCTAGCTACTAACCTGCCAACGGAAAACGTCAAGGTTGATCTTACAAAGCCCAATAGTATAATCGCTAATCTAGAATAACATTAAGAGTTTCATAAACACAGTAATGTTGAAGACATGGTACTAAGTAATAGGTACATGCACGATCTAGATTAAGTGCTACCTACTTAAGACTTATCTGTTCTATCACTAAGGTAGGGGTCTCACGCTTCCGTTAATCCTTTTCTAAGGATCTTTCCATGAGTACACCACTGAGGGGTCTCTAACTCTAATGACTTTAACTGCTAAACATTAGCTGAATGTGACACTGATTTTTTATGCATTATCTGAATGCAATACTAACTCTACTATGCATTATTTGAATATCATACTAACTAATATCAAGTCTCACATACCCATAAGATACTAGTTAACAAAGGGAACTCGGTGTCACATAGCATCGGTATAATTTCCACTAGCTGTTGAATGATCTTTTGGTCCTCACATCGTCATCAGGTAGATCATTGAGAGTGAACCTAGTGTTACATAGCATCGGTACAATTCCAGCTCAACTAAAACATTGACTTGGTCTCACGTATCATTCAAGACAAGCTTTAAGGATTCTATTATACTGGACTGATGCAACTATACAAGCGTATCTAAGGCTCAAAGGCTGCACAACACTAACATCACTAGCCCACTCCTCATGAGGGATCGAGCCTTTCACCCTAGTTAGCCCCTGAAGTGCCTCGCACACTGACAATGCCCCACTAGGGCAACTAAGGTGGTTTGACTTTACTCTAGCATGGCTATACACCCTAAAGCGATGTCATTCTCTCACCTAGCTACTATCTCGATCGTTCTCTTATCTAAAATGTTATGGAAAGGTTCATTAGTCAGATATTGTTGTTAATTATTAAACAGTTCTATTATGGTAAATCGTCACTTAAAGGCATTTTAGTTAATTCTATCTCTAAAGAAGTCTCTATGCATTTCATGACATCACGACGATTTCTGAGCTGATCTCTCTCTGTCTGTAACACTAGCTGGCTTGAAATCTGGCTCGGGTTCAACATTGGGTAACGACACTCTAGTTGCTCCTACTAACCACTCCCTCAATTCATCCTCAAATTAGAGGGACAACTGTCTATTCACCATTCTCTAACATTCTTACTATATGTAACTTTGTTATTTTGTAATCTGATTATCTCATATTACCATTCGCTGGTATATCATCTATAATGATCCTCTGATCTTAGATACTCGATACGTGCTCGGATGGAAGTACTTGGGCTATAATGCCTACTATGGTTACTTTGGTATTAACCCACTTTACGAGTGTCTCTGGGCCCCTTTTTGGCTATTTATGTCCCCACATACTATGTTATACCATTATGAACCATCTTTCACTCTTACAGACCTTAACCGGGTCAAATCTGATCATCTAAGATGGGTAGTATTGATACTCTGCTTGTAGTATCGATACCCTAGGGTCAAATATCAATACCCCTATGAGTATTAGTACCAAAAATAGTTTTGTAGTCTTGAAAAATGGCCTAGTATCAATATCAGACACCCTAAGTATTGATACTGTAGGGAGCAGTATCGATACTCTCCCAAACAATATCGGTACTTCCCTTTGAAAACCCTAATTTTTGCCCTAAATCAACCAATATCGATATTGATCATCTATTATCTATACTTGAACCTAGAAATGGTATATTTAGGCTCAGGAGACATATTCTGAACATATTTTGAATCTTTAGGGAGTTACTTAGGGTCATAAAGTGACATAAAAATGTATTCTTTACATCAATTTTGTTATCTAACTATGAATTCAAGTATAAACCTTAAATTGCTTAAAAACTCAAATCCTAGCAATTTCATGTTTAAGAAAGTCTTAACACCACAAAGGATTATAAATACACTACATTGATGCTAGGATCGTGAAATGAAGCTCTTTGTTTAGCCAAACTCCTTTTCTTGGTGATTTGGATGAAAACCCCCCACTTTTCTCTAGCTAGGAATTAAACTAATACTTGATTCATTTAAAAGATATTGCTGAAGGAATTATGAAAGAATTTGAAGCATGAAAAAGGTTTAAAACTCACATTTGAGCTATGAAACTTTGGAGGAAAGGGAAGTAATGAGAATGAAGAGAAATGGGGGAAAGAGGATAAAGAGAGAGTTATATAAGCTCTCATCTTTAATGAAAGGTGAAATTACACTCTTGTCACTCCACATTTTCTATAATTCAAAAATCTCATTTTTATGGATAATTATCCCCAAGTCCAACACAATTAAGCCTAACGACTTAAATTATAAAATCCACTAGGTCTACAAACCTCTCGGGTAAACATGAAACTACTAGATCAAAATTTGGGGTGTTACAACTCTCCCCTCTTTAAAAGAAATTTTGTCCTCGAAATTTACTCGGATTGAAATAAAACTTACTCTAGTTATCCTGACACTGAATACTTAAAACATTCCATAAGAAAAATGCCATTTCATAACTCAAATGTTATCACTAAATCCATCACTGGCTAACCTTACTTAAATGAGTTAACTAACTATACAATTCTATAAATCTCTGATTCTCGTTGAAATAAGGTAACTCAATATACTATACGTTGAGATACTACGAACACTTGCTATACACAGTCTTGATGTTAACTATTGGAGATATGATGACAATTCTCGACATCCTTACATTGAACTCTATGCTTATACCACGCAACTCTGATTCAATACTTATCCACACTATCTAATTGTTTATCTTTTGCCTCATGGTATGCATACTCAATACACACCAGATCAAGTATTTAAGGTGCACCCAACTAGAAATCCACTACATGTTGAGTGAAGCTAGTAACATCTGGCTCTCATATATAGCAAGTAGCACAAAGCAAATATCTCACGCAACTAATTTTGAATTAAAGGTTTTATGACTCTACGACTTGCACTCACTATCACTTACCACTACTAAACTATATGAAGATAGCTAACTCTAGTCGAAATTAGCTTAACGTACTTGATCTCTTTTAGTCTCAAGCACTAATATTTATGGTACTACGTGATGCTATATGTTGCTATGTGTTAGATATAGCCCGTGCTCATATACCAAAATGAAAACACCACTGATGAGGCTTGGCTCACTTAGTTGATTTACTTATTCTTCATGAAAAAAGACATCTGGTGACGTCAGGGGGTTTACTACACCTTGATACTCTTAACTCACTAATATACCTATATTACCCTCAGTACCTAGGGTGAAATTTTGAAAATTTTGCATCGGAATATACACCTAACTAACTTACTCGTCGCGAGTACTTAGGGCATCTGCGCCCAGTTAGCAACTGAAGTGCCTTGGTACTTGTTGAGATATATCCTTTTATTTCTAGAAACAATGTGGTCGCTATATTTGCAAGGGTAGCCTAGTTATTCTTGGCACTCTCATGGGGATCTCCACCTTAAATACTGTTACTGCGATTACTAATTCTTTGAGGGCCGATCACACGAACCCTCTACTTTTGATGCGAAGATATCCTTATAGTATTTACTCTGACAACCCACATGAATATTCCTCTATGAAAATACGCAGGGTGAAAGATTTTATGGCTAAACATTTTCTTAGAGTTGATAATTAATTAAATAAGGATAAACCACATACTCTCATAAGGCCCTCACACACCTTTGAACTTATAAGTCCAAAACCCAAGTAACGCTTATGCTAACAACTTCCCTTAGGTTTATTACTGAGCTCAACCCCAAATCTTTAAAAATATCCAAGATCTCTTTGGTTTATTTCACTAAGGCCTACTTACTAGCCACTTGGATCTTCATTCTTGGATTCGATACATGAATATGCCTTATACTTAAATCACTGGATACCGTAAAAAAATGTATGCACTTACTCCTACTGAAGTAACATGAAAAAATGGTGTAGCTAAAAACATACCTGGCATATCATCTACGAAATTGACATTTTAATTCTACTCCTATGCGATCTGGCAAGCTGGATCACACACAGTCGGATCAGGAATTGGTCAATCCACTCCTATATTATTTTGTATAAGTACATAAGTAACACCCATCTTGGTACGCTCTCATCTCGCTGAGCTATTGGTGTCACTTGGACTAGGGCAATCCCTCACCATATGCGCCAAGAATCCACATCTATAGAACTTACTAGAGAGTTTAATGCATCTCCCTCGATGATTATTACCACAATGTTCACACTCTAGATACTCACAACTATATCAGAGCCTTTAGAGCTAGTCACAGACAATGAAGATGAAGGTCTCCTACGAGACCCTTCATCTGACCTCTGACTGAATTGGAGTGACAAGGCTAATGTCACTCTCCTCTTCTCATGTGAACCTCTTTCCCTCTCTACCATTAACTATGGTAGGTCCACTGGCATACTAGTCCTCATACTTGGGCTGTTTGATTTACCCAACAAATGTTTCTTCATACTCTACACTCTCTCCACAGGCTTAGCATACCATGTCAACTCTGAAAATACCCTAGGCGGGTCTTCCGCCAACTACTCATGGATGTCGATATAAAGTCTCTTTAGGAACCTCTTTCATACTCGTACACTGAGCGATCTTTCTAAATTATTTGAGAAAAATGTATCTTCAACCCATCTATGTATGCCTCGCCGATATACTTTCCTCTGAACTCACTTATGAACTGTTCCCAAGTAGACTCCTCTAGCTATAAAGTTATCTCTATAGTCTCCCACCAGTTGATAGCATCACCCTTGAGTAAAGCAGTGATACACTCTAACTTACCCTCTAGGGTAAGGCGAAGTTTCCTCAATGTCCTTATGGTCTCTCTCAACCACTAATCGGCCAAAATTGGGTCATAGTCGCTAGATCCGTAAAAGTTAGTTGTCTTGTACCTCTTTAGCTTATCTACAGGGTCTCTGTCGGCATTAATGTATTATGGATGACTGACTGAGTGCTTTGCGCTCTAGAAGTGATGTCCACTATCTCTCTGAGAGAAGAGGTTAAACAACTGAAAAAGATCACCTCTGAGATTCATGTACCCAATGGGACCCCTTTATCCTCTTTCCTAGGTAGGAACTCCTTACTAATACTATCGGGATGAGAGGCTTGACTCTCCATCTGATCCTCGAGACCATGCTTAGAACTATTGGCAATAGAAATTTTCTACAACACATGTTAAAAAAAAATCACCATCAGGATTCCAAATTTATACAAGTACATTAAGTACCTAGGGGAAAGTATGCACTAACACCTTACTAAACCTGACCACTGGGTCCTAGGACCGACTCAACTTGACGCTTTGATGCCACTAAATGTAACATCCTAAACCCGAATGGGTCTAAAGTGTCACATTGGGCCTCTGAAGCAACCTTTGATTTTTAAAACATGATTATTTTCTTTATAAACATTTTAAATGGCATCATAAAATATAAAAAAACAATTATTAAAACATACAAAACAATTATTAAAACATTTTATAAAATGGAGCTCTGTGATACATAATTTAAAATCAAAATAATATATATTGAGGGTTTATAACTCAAATATATAAGGTTCATTGAATACACGTGCACACTAAAGCTACAGTACATTACTCTGAAGAAGATGTTGAAAGTCCTGCTGCGACAGTGCTCCACAAACTACTCAACTACTAACTGCTAATGGAAAACATCTGAAAGATGAACTTAAAAAGCCCAACAGTATAATCATTATTCTATAGCAGCATTAAGAGTTTCACAAATGTAAGAATACTGAAGACGTGGTACTAACCAGTTGATACATGCATGATCTAGATCAAGTTCTACTTACTTAAGACTTATCTATTCTATCACTAAGGTAGGGTCTCACGCTTCATTTAATCCTTTGCTAAGGACATTTATATAAGTACACCACTAAAGGGTCTCTAACTCTAATGATTGTAATTGCTACACATTATCTGAATGTGACACTGATTCTACTTATCTGAATGCAATAATGACTCTATTATGCATTATATGAATGTCATGTTGACTAATATCTGGTCTCACATAGCCATTAGATACTAGTTAACAGAGGGAACCAGGTGTCACATAGCATCGATACAGTTCCCACTACCTGCTAAATGATCTCATGGTTCTTACATAGCGATCAGGTACATCATTAAGGGGGAACCCAGTGTCACAAAGCATCGGTACAATTCCTGCTCAATTGAAGCATTAGCTTGGTCACACGAATCCTTCAATCCAAGATTTAAGAATTTTATTACAATAGATTGGTGCAACTATACATGCATATCTAAGGCCCAAAGGTCACACAACACTAATATCACCAAACCACTCCTCGTGAGTGTTAGGGCCTCACATCCTAGTTAGCCCCTAAAGTTCCTCGCATACTGAGAATACCCCATTAGGACAACTAAGGTGGTTTGACTACACACCTAGCATGGCTAGACACCCTGAATTGAAGTCATTCTCTCACCTAGCTACTATCTCGCTTGTTCTCTTTTCTAGAATGTTATGGGAAGGTTCATTAGTCTGTTATTATTGTTAATTATTAAACTATTATATTTTTGTCATTCGTCACTTAAGGGCGCTTTAGTTAATTCTATCTTTAAATAAGTCTTCACGCGTTTTATGAGTTCACGATGATTTCTGAGCTGATCGCTCACTATTTGTAACACTAGTTGGCCATATATCTAGTTTAGGTTCAACATTGGGTGGTAATTCTCTAGTTGCTTCTACTAAGCATTCCCTCAATCCACCCTCGAATTGGAAGGACAACTGTCCATTCACCATTCAATAATATTCTTACTATATATAACTTTTCTATTTTGTAATCTGATTATCTCGTCTTACTTCTCTTTGGTATATCCTCTGTAATGATTCTCTGATCTTAAATACTCGCTACATGCTCAAATGGAAGTACTTGGGCAAATAAACCCTGCTATGATTACTTCGGTGTTAACCCACTCCTACGAGTGTCTTTAGAACCCTTTTTGGCCATTTACGTCCTCCACGGACAATGTTCTATCACTATAGACCATCCTTAGCTCTGATAGACCTTAACTAGGTTGAATATAATCATCTAATATGGGTTGTATCGAACTCTACTTATAGTATCGATGCGCTAGGGTCAAGTATTAATACCTCTATGAGTATCGGTACAAAAAATAGCTTCTAAGTCTTGAAACATGGCATAGTATCGATACTAGACACCCTCAGTATCGATAATTTAGGAGCAATATGGATACTCTCCCCAATAGTATCAGTACTTCCTTATGAAAACCCTAATTTATACCCTAAATCAACCAGTATTGATACTTAAACCTAGAAATGGTTTGCTTAGGCTCAAAAAACACCTAAAAATCCCCCTAAATACCATAGTTGGTTTCTAAACATGTTTTGAATCTTTAGGGAGTTACTTAGGGTCATAAAGTAACATTAAATTGTATTATTTACATCAAATTCGTCATTTAATTATGAATTTAAGTATAAACCCTAAATTACTAAAATACTCAAATCCTAGAAAATCTTCATGCTTAAGAAAACCTTAACATCGTAAATGATTAAAAATACACTACCTTGATCCTAGCATCTCAAAATGAAGCTCCTTGCTTAGCCAAACTCCTTTTCCTGGTGATTTGGATGAAAACCCCCACTTTTCTCTAACTAAGAATTAAACCAAGACTTGCTTCATTTAAAAGAAGTTGTTGGATGAATTATGAATGAATTTGAAGCATGAAAAAGGTTTAAGAACTCAACTTTAAATTATTAAACTTGGGAGGAAAGAGAAGAGATGAGAATGAAGAGAAATGTGGGGAATAAGGTAAATTGAGAGTTATAAAGCTCTCATCTTTAATAAAAGGTGAATACACTCTTGGTCGCTCCACATTTTCTATAATTCAAAAATATCCTTTTTATGGCTAATTATACCCAAGTCCAACCCAAATAAGTTCAACAACTTAAATTATAAAATCCATAGGGCTCATAAACGTTTTGGGTAAACTTGAAATACTAGCACGAAATTTGGGGTGTTACAAATTGATTTTAAATTTTTAGAAAATAGGATTTTTCTTATGAGTAAAATTTGAAAGATATAAAGCTTTTCACTTTTCTTAACTTTCATGGCCCGACTTTTAATCAAATGATTGTGTAATATCCACTCCTCGTGATGCCACCATCTATCGGACCATTGTCTCACATCTTATGGGTTAGATCGTCACTATTACTGTCGATTTCATCGTCCAATCTTTTAACCTTTCTCTTAGTGGAGATGACTACGAAAAAGGCCTTTTTCTCTTGAGATACGACTTTTAAACAGTAGAGCCACCACTTTCTCTCTTCAATATTGTTTACTCCATCTCATTGTCTCCCATTGTATCCGTGCTTGAGGCACAAAGTTCTCCACCATTCATGAGAGTGACTATTGGTGGTTGTTTTGCATTCATCATAGTCATAAGCTTCATCTTGCTAGTATGATCTTCAACGATATAGTGAGTGTCATCAAATTGAAGGCTCGACTAAAATTTGTCTATGGAATGTACCTTTTTCACTTGTTCAATCTTCTTGACATTGACACTTTCTACGATCTCTACATATTTCCTTCCGATCAGAGGACCATTGGTCACGACACCATGGAAAAGATCGGCTACTCGGAGGATCCCTAGGAATCAATGTATTAGGTTTGTGGTCATCACGATGAGTATATAGATGATGAGAATGATGAAGATGAGTGCATGGATGAGGCTCATGAAGATGATGTTGGCGAGGAGCACGAGAGAGCGACTTCCGTAGTCCTGGAACCTCCAGTGAATTTCTTTCGAGGATTTGAGAAGAGGATACTTCATTATTTTGATTCTCTTCAAACCTATGTTGATTCCCATTTTGATGTAATTAAGTGTCATTATGATTCTCTTGCGGCTCGTATAATCGAGGAGGTTTAAATAATCCAGCGTCATCTTGACGGGTTTTCATTCCCTCCTTCATCATCATCTTAGTTTATTAATGCATATCATTTCATTTTAATTATTGGATTTTAAGACTTTGCTACATTTATGTTATATGGATCTTTGATGTTTACTTGGTATTTGGTACTTGAATTTTTTATTTCGTCATTTGAATTTTTATGACTTCGGTACTTCATGCTTTGTATGGGATTTATCTATTTATGTTAAAAGTACTTTGATGCTTCCTATATAATCCTTTATATATGTTTAATTGTTTCTAGCTTGATTTTAATTACTTTATCTCATTATTATATTGTACTAACTTGTGAATTATTTTTTATATAAAAAAAATGGAGAGAAGTATGTGTAAAATAAAATATATTTTTAATTAAAATTAGAGCTTAATTTTTTTTGTAAGGGGAGAATTTAAAAAAAAATATTCTTAAAAGAGATTTGTTATATAAAAAATGGGGAGATTGTTGAATTAAGATTTTTGATATAAAAATTATTTATAAATTGATTTTGCACTTAATTGAAGTGATAAAAAATAATTCAAAGTTCAAATTTACTTGAAAAATATGTTTTAAATGTTTTTCAACTTAGTCGAACCTTTTCAAAAACATACTTGATTGTTTTCATGCTTTAAAGTCGAGTTCACAAGCTTTTCTAGCTCAAAGGATCGATCCCTTTGACCAAAGGATCGATCCCTTAGATTCTAGTAGGTTTGGGATCGATCCCTTTAAAATATGATCAATCCATCGAGTAAAATGATCGATCGTTTCACTAAAAGGATCGATCCCTTGATGAAAAGGATCGATCCATTCCATTAAAGGATCTATCTCTTCCTTGCAATGGTCAAATTATTTGAAAATGATCAATTCTATCACACCCCAATTTAGGCGCTAAATTTTATTAATTTAAGTAAATTTAAGGGACTAAATTGCAAGTTTTAGAAACTTACAGCTCAGATTTGAAACTCTAGGAATTTTAGTGACTTATCCCTAAATTTTCCCATTTTATGTTGACAAGGAAAAATAAAAAGGTAAATACGCCCCAATTTTGAGAAATCAAATCCCTAACCGCCCGTTCGCCCCTTGAATTGCACCTCATCTCTAACCGGTGGTGTCGTACACCGCCATTACCAAAATGACTGGTGAACTCTCACGACCCAAACCCCTCTAGCCCTTTCTCGTGGATCATTATCGTTTGTAGTAAATCTTTGATCGATCACTCGTCGGTTAACCATGCCATCATCGTTTAAATTCTTTGATTTTTGTCTCATTCAGACAATGATATGTTCATCACCTTCACAACTTTGTTCTCCAGTCAACTTCGATCGAAACCCAAGTGGTCACTCATCATTATTTACCATGGAGAGCCCTCAAAAAGATTCAAAAGAGAATCCTAGCCATATCATTGTTTTTCCTTTTAACTTCGACCATCAAATACGTCCATTTACCACACTGCCACCGTCTTTGTACTCCTTGACATCTCGCGACCAAACTTCTAACCGGTGGGTTGCTTCACTGTCGTTATTTTCATCGGTTGAAGTTGGGTAAGTTTCTTAGCACTTTTTTGGTTGTTTTCATGGTGTTTTGGCTGGGTTTTGATATGTTTTTGGTTGATTATGGTGAGTGCTTGAACTGGGAGTAATCGACAGTCCTCCCCTGACTCGTCACCGCTGTCACGCACTACCATGTGCCATTTTATGTGCGTGGGGCTCTTCCACATTCATGGTTTCTTCTAGAAATGGTCCAGGTAGACCGGACCACCCCAAACTAGTCTGAACTGGGTCTGTTTAACCCAACCAAGTCAACTCGAACTGAGTCAACTCATTCAAGTCAACTCGTTTGAGTCAACTCGTTCGAACTTGATATAAATGATATATTTTAGGTGATAATGGTGCATTTAAGCTTATATTTTTTGTTGCGACCGTCTTTCGAGTGGGCCCAAAATTTGGCTTCGACTTAAATAAGTGGGTTAGAGTCGCCACTGATCATTTATTTTAAGAATAAAAACGGGTTAATCGGATACCTCAATTTCTCACCTGATTTGCATCTTACCAAAGATATGTCAGATTCGGGTATTGGTTACAGTCAATGAAGGATTAACACCCTTGAACTACCCTACCGGTACTAGTCTAATTTCCAGTCATCTTAATTGAAAAAATTGCAAGTTAAATTAAAATATAAAATTTGATCCAAATTACTTACCTCCGATCGATTTAAAAGAATAACCTTAAAAAGTAAAAAAAAATGTTAGATTGGTAAAATAAAATGTTGAATCCAAAAGAAAAAATAAAGGTAAAATTATGATATTTTAAGTAAACAAGAAACAAATATACATGCTGAGGAACTAATAGAAATAAAAAAACAAATTGCACATATTAAAAACACACAGCACATAAAAAATAATGTAAGAAAAAAGAAATCTATTAAATTAAAGGTGAAAGGAAAAAATTAATTGTGGAATTAAATATAAACATTTACCAACTAAATTTAAAAGAAAAATAATAAAATAAATAAAAAATAAAAGAAAAGTAAAAGTAAAAGAAACAACAAAAGAAATAATAAAGGAAGATTTGAATTAAAAAAAGGGAAAAATGAATAAAAAGAAAAAAATGGTTAAATTAAAAAAGAAAAGAAAAGAACCCAAAAAAGAGTTAGTAAAAAAATAAAAAAGAAAAGAAAAGAAATAAAATGAAAAAGAAAAGAAATAATAAAATAATAATAAAAAAGTTGAATTTAAATAATAATAAAATTAAAAACGTGACTTAAAGAAAAAGGACTAAATTAAAAAGAAATAAAATGGATGGTACGTTTAAGAGAGAAAAATGAAATTAAAAGCATGAAAAATATTTTAAAAATAACCAGGGGTTATCTCTGTAATTAACCCATACCCGAATGAAAAACACGTAGATTCCCTAGGGGATCCAATCGAGTCGTCGAGTCGTATATAAGTCAAACTTTCAGAAATATCTCTTATTTCCTTCCCCTCCCCTAAAACAGATCAAAATCATTCCCCCGTTTTTCTTTCAAGTGTTCTTCATGAACGAAGAACACGGCCGCCTCGGTTCATAGATAACCCAGAATCCAGCCGCCGTAGCCTTCCTCTTTTCAAAAATCCTAATCATTTTTTCAAAATCACCTTGGGGAGGGCTATATCTGAAAAAAAATCATTTGAATGCCCTCCCCTCCGATCATCTGTAGATCCCCCTTTTTTGGTTTTTTTCGAGTCAAAAAACAAAGAAAAAACATCAACCAAGACACATACGAGTACAAAAGACAATCGAACAAGGTAAAAACAATACTTTCTTATTTCGTATGTGTTTTCGAAAGTTACAAGTTTCTCTCCGATTTCGCTTGCTTTTTCTTATATTTTCTCTGAGTTTTTCTTGTGTTTTTATCTGTGATTTTACATGTATATATAGTCTTAGTATTTCTATTTTTAGTTAGGTTCTTTAGACTCCTGTTAAAACTAAACTACTTTGGGTTGTTTGTTTTTGTGTCCCATGAAACCATGCTGCCAAGTGCCGAGAAAGACGGGCTGTTGGTTGCGACCGAGTGGTTAGTTATGGCTGGAATGAAAACTCTCCACGCCATCCTGACTGTCAGATGGCCTGTTGATCTGATGGTCCACATTATGCGGCGCTGAAGAAAGTGATGTGAAACCCTAGTTGGCTTCTACTGTGGACCGTTGGATTTCATCTGGATCCAACGGTGGGGATGCTTGGCGATTGGGGCCAAGGGAAGGTTAGGGTTTTAAAACCCTAACCAATATTGACTGGGTCGGTTCAAGTCGGGCTCCAGATTCGAGTCTGCTACTGCTGGGTCACTGCTGGTCTTCGGGTTTGGGCCTGACATAAAAACCCAGAAAAAACTTGTTAAACAATAGCATGTATAAATGGGTTCATGTACATATACTATATAATATGAATATGTACGGTACAATGTATATATCATATAATGTAAGTATAAATGTATGTACCACATTAATATAAGTGAGCAACATACATATAACAATATATTTATATGATATAAACCATTTCAAAGGTCGGAGGAAAATATGTGTATATAGATGCCCCTCTTTACCCATTATCGTGTAATGAAAAATAGGGTAAAGATTAAAAGACACAAATTTTGTCCATCATGAATATGTCATATAACATCCTTCGTTACGGGAATCGATTCCCATCGTATCGAATATCCCCTGTCGTAGAGTTGAAATCCGATGTCATGATTGGTTTGTTAATTTGGACTGAATTACGAAATGACTTTCTTCCCGTGAAATTGAGTTGAACTGGAAATTTCTGAGCACGATATCCTTCATCATGAAGTTTAAACAGAGCTCAAAGTATTGGAAAGTGTCTCCTAAATCGTATTCTATCCCAATATATTTCGTCATGAAGCTGAAACTTGACCTGAAGACTTTGGTATGAAACTGATTTTTCATTGTTGTGTTACAGATGACTCATTCGTCGTGAAGTTGGGTCAATCGTTTGGGTACGATATCCTTCGTTGTGAAGAAAAGTGGCTTTTTGTTACCAATATTGGTTAACCTTAATCTTCTTCTCAATTTTAAGATCTATGTTTGAAAACCTGATCGGAAGGTATTTCCTTGCTGCTACCTTGTGAAAAATGTGTCCTTGAGCTGAACGAAAGTTCTTGTTGATAGATAACTCTTCTCTCCTTGAGTTATGATGTACTTGGCTGGGAAATAAACCCCTGTTGTTGCAGATGACTCATTTGCTGTGAAATTAAGTCGAACATTTGGGCACGATATCATTCGTTGTGAAGTTGAGCTTTGAATTGGATATCCTTCGTTGTGAAGTTGAAATCCCATCTTGTAAATTGATCACTTTGAGTTCAATATCCTTCGTTGTGAAGTTGAATTTGACTCTAACAAGAATATGCAAAATTATGCATGCATGCGATGCTTATGGATGCAATGCTCTTATGTGTGTCTAAAATGCATATGTGAAATATATTATTTTAGGATTTGGATAGAAATCTCAATCTCTGGTTGTTAGTCTTGATGACTCTTGATTCTGGAATCTAAATTTTCTGATTTTTTATCTTGGATTCTTTAACATGCTTAAATCTGATGTACAGAATGTGGTGTTGATTTGGGAAATGTCTTTCAACCATCATAAGTATGGTGCCTAAGCTTCGATCAACTTCCGAGCATTTGTTTCTTCCAAAAAAAAATATTTTTACAGTAATATGCAACTATCTTTTTCAGAAGTGAATAAATCATTAGGTTTAAATTCAACCCAAGATGCTTAAAAGTAATTGATTTAGATAAATGGTGTGTTTATTTACAAGGGGGAAAGAAGAACAAACATTACATGACAAACATTTTGAAATGTCAATACATAAAAGAAGTATAAGTATAGGCCTTAAATCTCAATAATGTGGGTGTTTTGGAACTGATACGCCATTAGATGACTTTGAACACAAACTTTGTCAAGGGATCTTTGAAGATGCGACAATGTTCAAGAGAGTGCAACATTTCTCTGACTCGTTAAGTCTCTAGAAGATTCGAATGCCGTGACGCTTCATTGTATGAATTCGAGACCTTTTCTGAGTCATTATCCAAATTGCCCTTTCAGGTTTTCAACTTGGACCCATATTTGGTTTCAAGACGCCTTTTTCGAGTTTCCATCTTGGGCCCACCTTATTTTTTTTTCTTTTTCAATTTTTTAATTTAGGGCACCCTTTTGGGTTTCACCCTAAATGTTTTTCTCTTTTTTCTTTTCTTTTTCTTTTTTAACTTTGGACGTTCTCTTTGGTTTTCATCCTAAGCAAAGTATGTTTTGATTGCATCTGAATTAACGGGATTAGGTAGTTCTGGTCCTTCCATTTCAGTCAGGATAAGTGCTCATATGGAGAAGGCCTTTTTCACGACATAAGGTCCCTCCCAATTTGGCATCCATTTTCCTTTGAAGTCTTTTTGAATTGGCCAAATTCTCTTAAGCACAAGATCTCATTCACGGAATACTCTTGGGAACACCTTCTTATTATGTGCCCGAATCATTCGTTTCTGGTAGAGTTGGCCATGATGAATGGCTTTCAATCTCTTTTCTTCTATTAGGTTCAATTGATCATATCGGGATTGCATCCATTCTGCATCATCTAGTTTGAATTCTGACAAGACCTGGAGTGATGAAATTTCTACCTCAATGGGTAGTACTGCTTCTATCCCATATGCTTATGAAAATGGGGTTGCCACAGTCGAAGTTCGTACCAAGGTTCGGTAAGAAAACAAAGAAAAAGGCAATTTCTCATGCCAATCTTTGTATGTCTGAGTAGTTTTCTCCACTGTCTTCTTGATGTTTTTGTTTGCTGCCTCCATTGCTTCATTCATCTTCGGTCTATAAGCAGTAAAGTTGTGATACTTTATGTTGAATTGTTCACAAGTAGTATCCATCATCTTATTGTTCAAGTTTATAGCATTATCAGTAATGATTCTTTCAGGTAAACCATACCGACATATGATTTCTTTCTTCAAGAACTTACAAATAGTGGACTGAGTGACACTAACATATGATGCAACCTCTACCTATTTTGTGAAATAGTCAATTGCCACAAGAATGAACTGGTGACCATTTGAAGTCTTCAGATGGATTTTCCCGATAATATCCATGCCCCACATAGAGAAAGGTCATGGCGCCGTCATTACATGAAGAGGATGAGGTGGAACATTTATTTTATCTCCATAGATTTGACATGTGTGACATCTTATAACATAATTGATGCAGTCACTTTCCAATGTGGATAAAAAATATCCGCATCTCATTATTTGTCTCGACATCATATGTCCATTCGCATGCGTTCCACAAACTTTGTCATGTACTTCTTCCACTATCATCTTTGCCTCTTCTGCATCTACACATCTCAATAGGATCTGATTAGCGTTTTTCTTGTATAAGACCTCCCCATCAAGAACATATCCAACCGCCATCCTTCTAATAGTTCTTTTATAAGTTTCGGTGGCTTCCTCAGGATAACTTCGATTTTTGATGTATTTCAGAATGTCGTGGTACCAGGTTTAGTGTCTTTTACTTTCTCGATTTAGTAACAATGAGCTGGGTACTCATACGACTGCATGTCAATCGACATCATATCAGACTCCCCGCCAGCCTTGAATACGGCTACCAAGGTAGCTAAATCATCAGCCATTTGATTTTCATATCTAGGTACATAATGAAATGTGACTTCATCAAATTCTTTGAGTATATCCAGTATTATCTTTCGATACTCGACCAGCTTTATATCCTTGGTTTCCCATTCTCCATGGAGTTGATACATCACTAAGGCCGAATCTCCATATACAGCCCAAAACCCCAAAACACAAGCCTCATATTCTTCCATGTTTTTTGTGCAATCAAAATTCAGTCTACTAGTGAATGGGTAATGATTCCCTTCTGGGGAGACCAGTATAGCCTCTAGGCCATGCCCTAATGCATTTGATGCACCATCAAAAATGCATTTTCCAAGAATCGCCTATGGAAGTACTTGCTTATTCTAAGGATATGGCCATCAAGTCTTCGTCTGGTAAGTCAAAGCCTAGTGGCTCGTAATTTTCAGCAGTTCTGCTTGCCAACAAATTCGATATGGCACTTCCCTTTATGGGTTTTGGCTCACTTACTCGATGTCAAACTCAGATAACAGCATCTGCCATCGGGCTAACCTTCTGGAGAGAGCATACACACCTATCATATACTTTAATGGATCTAACTTGGAAATTAGCCAAGTGGTATGGTACATGATGTATTGTCTAGGTCTTCGAGTAGCCCAGACTAAAACACAACAAACCTTTTTTATGGGAGGATATCTTAAATCACAATCAATTAACTTCTTGCTTAGGTCATAGATGACCCTTTCCTTCTTCTCGGATTCATCATGCTGACCCACGACACATCCCATTGAATTTTGAAATATGAACAAATACAAAAATAGAGGTTTGCCTGGGATGGGAGACATCATGATAGGAGTGTGAGATAAATACTCCTTTATTTTCTCGAATGCAGTCTGGCAGTCCTTATCCCATGCTCCAGGGTTGTTTTTCGAAGAAGGCGAAAGATTGGGTCGCACTTATCAGTTGATGATATATGAACTGCACTATGTAATTCAATCTTCCAGAAAACCTCGAACTTCTTTTTGTGTTTGTGAGAGAGGTAGATTCTGGATAACCTTATCCTTATCGGGATCAACTTTCCTGCTAACCACGAAGCCTAGCAACCTTCTAGATGTTACCCCAAATGTGCATTTACTGGGGTTTAATATCAGCTGGAACTTTCTTAATTCTTGATAGACCTTTCTTTGATTCTCGATATGTTCACTCGGTTTGTGCCTTGACAATCATGTCGTCGACATAAACTTTGATTTCTTTGTGCATCATGTCATGGAATAAGGTCACCATAGCTCTTTGATATGTTGCCCCAGCATTCTTCAATCCGAAGGGCTTCACCTTGTAGCAAAAAGTTCCCCATATTATGATGAACTTGGTCTTTTCCATGTCTTTAGGATGCATCTTAATCTGATTATATCCTGAAAATCCGTCTATAAACGAGAAGAAAGTGTTCCCGACTGAATTATCCACGAAAGTGTCTATATACGGCAGAGGAAAATTGTATTTGGGACTTGCCTTGTTAAGGTCCCAATAATCAACACACATGCGCACTTTCTCGTCTTTCATTGGAACCGATACTATGTTGGCCACCCATTATGGATACTAGGCCACTTGAAGGAAACCATCATCGAATTACTTCTTGACCTCTTCTTTGATCTTAAGGAGCATTTTAGGTCACATTCTCCTTAGCTTTTGTTGCACGGGTTTGTATTCTGGTTTGATAGGCAGTTTGTGGACTACCATATATGCATCTAGACTCAGCATGTCTTGATACGACCATGCAAACACATCTCTGTATTCTTGAAGTAAGACTATTAAGTTTTGTCTTACTTCAGCCGAAAGAGTTGTGCCAATTTTGACCTCCTTTATCTCCTCTTCGGTGCCCAGATTCAAGACTTCAATTTTCGCTTCATGTGGAAATATTTGTTTGTCTTCTTTTTCTACCATCCTCAACAATTCGGTAGGTAAGTTGCACTCCTATTCATTGTTACATTCTTCAATTTCCCCTAGACAAATAAATGATTCAAAATCCACCTCCGGATCAGGATAATCAGTGCATGCATTATTGTTATCTTAGGACCTAAATTAAAAAGGAAATGTGTATGCATGAGAGCAAAATATCCTACACGGAATGATCGAAAATTAAATTCAAAAGAGAATGAAATGGAGTACTAAAATTAAGGAAAATTAAATTCAAAAGAAATGGAATAAGAAAAATGTTTGTCTTGAAAGAAACTACATCTTTTATTGAATTTAAAACAAAACATTTATTCACCCTTACAAAAGATCACCTATTGCCCCAGGTATAGGCGAATAGGGATAATTTGAATATTACTCTAAAAGAAATTTGAAAATCACAGGTAGTTCTTCTACCGACTAGTTGTTAAGCACATACCCTGGTGGCAGTGGGCGAATTCCAGATCTATCCGCATCTTCAGCATTCTCTGTGCTTACGGTGTTAATACTCGAGTCTTTCAGAGTTGTTTCCAAATCTAGTGAGGTGGTTTTAAACACATAACCAACTGATTTAAATGTGTCATAAAGAGGTGGGAATATCATGGGTTCCCATTGAAATTCATTTCAACCCAATCTGACCAATCTTCTTTCTCGATTATTTTGAATTTATCTCCTATTTTGTTACTGACTGGGCTAAAAACCAAGCCCAAACTGATCCAACTTTGTTATAGGAAGTACGGGATTAATCATTCCTTATAGCAGATTCCCAATTCCTCTTCCTGTCTTAACACCTCTTCCCGAGGTCTGTTTGATCTCTATTTTAGTGCATTCAGAAAGTCAGGGTTTGGAAATGTTTTTTACTTCAGCCACAAATATGGCATTCACAAATTCTAAGGAGCATAATGAATATTCTATCGCCTCCTCATCTACTTCAATGTCTGGAGCATCCGTGGTCACACTCGCCACAATATCTTCTTCGGTATTAATAATTATCAGGGCCCCATCAATGACAAACTTGAGTTTTTGGTGCAGCGTGGATGGTACTGCACCAGCTTGATGAATCCAAAACCTTTCCAAAAAGTAGTTGTAGGAATGCACGATGTCCATCACTAAAAAAACAATTTTGTAAGTGGTCGGTCCGATGGTTAAAGGCACCTCAATCTTGTCGATTACCTCATTCTTGGTCCCATTAAATGCTCGGACCATGCTCTGGCAGGTTCTCACGTGAGAGGTATCTATTGGTAGCCTTTTCAATGTCACTAAAGGCATCACATTAAGGGTTGAACAGTTTTCGATTAATACACTCGGTAAGGCGTGCCCCTTACAATGAGTGGTGATGTGTAATGCATTAGCTCGACATCTTCCTTCAGACGGAATCTCATCATATAAAAATGAGATGAGATTATCAACTTAAATGTTGTTAACCAGTCGATCCAACTTGTTGACTGGTATGTCTTGTGGCACAAATATCTGATTTAGGACATTCAAAAGTGCCTCCTGGTGTGCCCCCGAGCTTAGCAGCAATGCCAACATTGAAGTGCTTGTTGGCAAGCTATGTAGTTATTCTACAATGCTGTATTCGTTGTGCTTTAAAAATTTTAGAAACTCTCTAGCTTCTTTCTCCTTTATTGGCGCATTGATTATCGATACATCCCCTTTGAAGGGTTCAAGTAGTCTTTAGGGGGACTTAACCTCTTTGAACTAGCGTTTCCCCACAGCCTGCCCCACTTCGTTGTCATCTTTCTTCAAGGTGTTCACTTGACATTCATATTTTCATGGCACTTGTCGGTTGACCTTATAGAAAAAAGGTTGGGGGTGTTGTGATCACCACTTTTGCTTGTGTTTTTTCTGTTGTCTTCACCTTAGGGGTAATTATCAAAAAACTACCCCTGTCATATCCTCTTTCAGATGATTCTTCGATAGCTCAAACATCCGCTTCCAGAGAGTCTCAAGCTTTTTCATAGAATTGCAACTCCCTCCTATCCATCATGAGCTAGATCAAAGCTTTAAATTATATTCAATCTTACACCTCATGCCCCTATTCATTGTAGTAAAAACAGTGGTTACCATCTTCACTCCTTGATGTATCTGGCTGTGGTGTGAAAACCCTACTTTCACCATCTGGCTCTATACCCAAGCCAAAGGAGACTTTATTTTAGAAACACCAATTTTAACCTCCATGTCTTTCTCTGTAGTGACTGTATTAATCCAGTCTCTTGGTGATTAGGCAAAGGATTTTGTACAATATTTGGTGCTCCTGAGTTAAAGTGGATCGAATTATTATGGTGCATTCTTTGTACGATCCTCTTGAATGCGAGGTAATTTTTAATCGAGTTCCCCGGTACACCACCATGGTATTCACAGTGAGTGTTCTCATCATACCATCTGGGGTATAGAGACTTCATCGGTTGCATAGGGTATGGTGACACTACATTAGTGTCAAAGAGCTGTTGATATAATTCATTGTATGACATGGGAATATAATCGCTCTTCTTCCCTAGGTTCCCTCGGACTTTGTCTAGAAGTACCTGACGGTACAACTGCAGTTGTTTTTGTGTTAGAGATTATAACACCTTTATTGGCATTGTACGTGTTGACGTTGTTAATCTCTCTATCTTTATTCTTCATGGAAGGTTTCTTGCTTGATTCCCCTCCCTCGATTTTGCCTTGTATTATGGCCATTTCAATCATCTCTGCGGCTATAACTAAATCTGAGAAATTTCCTAATGTGATTACAACCAGGTGCTTGAAGTAAGGAGCCTTCAAAGTCTATACAAAGAGCTTCCTGGTTTCCTTTTCATCCAATAGTGGATGAACTTGCACAACTAAATCCTATCATCTCTATGCAAACTGTCTGAAACTTTCGTTATGCTTCTTCTCCATGCTTCGTAGTATAACTCGATCTAGTCTCATATAGTTTATGTGCTTGTATTGTTCCAAGAAATCCTTGGCTAGATTTTTCCAGATCTTGATATGAGATTGGTTTAGCTGATTGTACCACCGGATGGTTAAACCATACAGGCTCTCTTGGAAGCAATGAATCAGGAGTTGATCATTTCCCACATATCCTCTCATCTTCCGATAGAACGTAGTGATGTGAGCTGAAGAGTAACTATTTCCATCAAATCTCTCGAACCCAGGGACTTTCAATTTTAGTGGAAGCACCAAATCCGGGACCAGGCTTAGTTCTAATGCATCAACTCCATAGTAATCATGGTCCCTTTTGTCCACCTTCATTTGGTATTCCAGCAGCTTGATTTTCTCTTCCATCTTTAACATCTTGTCCACCTCATCAAAATTTGGTATGTGGTAATCGTTTGAATTATTTTTTAGGGTTGGATACAGAAGTATGTATCTTTACAATATATGAGGTTTTCTCATTTGCAACAGATGAGTCCCCTTACAGTCCTGGTAAGATTTCAGGCGATATAACCACCTGCAGGGTAGGTGGCATAGCTACCCTATCAGACGAACCCGTCCCATGTGCACTTGTTTGATGTAAGCCAGATAACTTGGCTACAATTTGATCGACCAAAGACTTTTGGCTCTTCGTGATTATATCCAGAGTACTTTGATTATTCTGGTTTATCTTTTCTTTTAACTCCCTTTGTAACTTCAACATGTTCTCCTCGAGTTGAGCAATTTTGGCTTCCATTTGTCTTTTCTTTGTGGGGGTGTTGTGAGGATGATGCGTGTTTAGAGCTTGTGGAGGTAAACTCAATGTTTGTTCTTTCTTTTAATGAGACATTTTCTATTAGTTAATGTGAATGTAAAAACATGGAAAATAGAAAATAAACATGGAAAATAAAAATACAAAGTATTAAATGCATGATGTATGAGAATTAGAGGCATTGATCCAGAAATGTGTCTGTTATTATAAATAATCCTTATTGAGACAAAAGTGTTTTATCTTTTAAGAGACAAAAAATATTTAAAAGGTATATCTGGACAAAATCCTCTAGACCCCGAACATATTCTAATAGGTTAACAAGTCTTCTTCCTTCATCTGTCACTGGTTGAATGCCTTGTCGAACAACTCTGGCTTCTCTTGCTAAACCATGCAAATGATGGGCTGCCTTTTGTACTTGCTCCAAGAAATCTTAGATGATTGCATCTCTAGCTTTCACCATTTGCTGGGCCTGTTCCCAACGAAAACGCCACTGCAACCCTCCATCAAAGGGCACTATCTGAAGCTCGCGTGTTTGTTTCTTGAATCCGTCCACAATGGCCTCCAACTCAGCTATGGTTTTTCCATCCCGTTCTTGATGTTTCTGAATAGACTTCTCTAAATCAGCTACTTGGATCCTCAAACGCTGGTTCTGGAGATGTATGTCTATCAAACGTCTCTGAGAAGTCTTTAGTTGCTCTTTCAGGGTCTCTCTTTCATCATGTCCTTCAAACTTCCTTTTTAGGCTGCTAGCTTCACTTTTCCAGTACTCGGAAGATATTTTTAGATTAAAATTGCTCTGAACTTGTTCTTGGTACCCTTTTATCAAGTCCTCGAGCTCAAAACAGGTTTTTTTTCTAAGTATCGACATCTAATTTCAACTGGAACCTTTCAGCCTCAAGTTCCCTTACCTTCTATTTTAGCTCGTTCTTTACAGCTTCAAATTCTTTCCTTACTATCTCTAGCTCGGAATGAACATGCATAAGATGTTCTTAAATGGTCCAAGTGTCCTCATGATTCGGCACGGGGATGTTGTCATTTTTCTTTACCTTCTACTATTCTAAATAATCTAGAGTAAGCATGTCCTTAGCAGCCACGACATCAATTCGGAACACTTTCTTCCATGACTCGGCTACTTCCTTGTCCATTTTCTTGTAATTATCCTCATGGTATGCAAATTTCGATCCATATATTCCGTATGTTACTGGGATAAACTGGCATGCCCCATACTGTCGAAGTGCCAAAAGTGGAGAATATCCAACTCCTCCCCATAATCCAAGTAATCTCATAGAATTTGAATACCCACATTGGAAGAAAATGTCACTGTGGGTTAACCAATGAGCTCTCTAAGAAATATCCCTATCCTGAAGATGTGTGAATACTTTCACCCACATTTCTTTTTATACGCCTTCTTGCCATTTCAGAGTAAGGAATTCCCCCAAAGGTGAATAAGTTATGATAAATCAGAAATAAGAAATCATGTTAGTCTTCCAAAAATGACTATGGATCCAAACTTGGTGAAGCTGGGCACACCAGTCTTTCTGCAGCGGTTGAGAGAGCAAAAGGTCTCAGCTAAAATTGTCGGTGCTGGATTTACTCGCCTCGGGAGTTGTTCAAACAGTTCCACCATAGATGCATCAATATACCCTAAAGTCCTCAAGAAGATAACTAAACCAAAAAGGCCCAGTGCGAAAAGATCTTTGCCTTCCATTCATCGGATGGTTCTTTATTAGTTGCTTGATATGGCCAAGAAATTCCTTCCCCGTTACCTTTGTGTCGAACCCGGTCAACTACCCATTTTTCATCTACCCCCGCAACCTTTTCCATTCCATTCTTGAAAGATTGACTTTTGATGTGCTTAATGTAGAGTCGCTCCATTCTAATTCCCTCGCAATGAAGCAATGTAGTATACTCTTCGATTGTGGGAACCATGTCCTCCTGGTTAAAGGTGAAATAGTTATACCCTAGATTTTAGAATTAAACCAAGGCTTTAATTAGGGGATCATCTGTCTTGACATAGAGTAGGCGTGCGATATCACCATACCACTGGCTGAACTTCTGCTTTTGGTTACTCTTCCAGCTGTCCCAAGTGCTCCGTAGCTCTTGAACATCATTCTGCTTTAGGCTGACATAAGCATAGCTAACCAGATCTGACACATAGCTTCCTTGTAGTCTGTCTCCCTTTTCTTTCTGAGTCTTTTCAGACCATAGTCGTACCTCGGCATTTTTCACCTTTTGCATTACAACCCCTTTGTCCATTAATGAAGATTATTTATGTGTAACGAACACCTTTTTATGGACCAATGACCTCTTTTTATGATGTAAATGATAAAAAGACAAACATGAAAGGAAATTTAGTTAGTAAGATAATAATGATAAAAGAAAAAAAAAAGATAATTTGCATGATAAAAGTAAAAACATCATAGGTTCTAAAGAAGGTACCCGAGTTCTCCTTGTCGGTGCCCCTTAAGACTGCCAGACCCTTAGTCCTAAGCCCATTACAAGCTCATGTGGATTAAGTTAAACTCGAGAGGATACATTCCCTTATGTCTTTGCGGAGAATAAATTCACACGTAGACATAAGGTATATGAATCCTGAATGCTACTTGTTAGGCCTATGAGGAGAATAAATTCTCACGAAGGTATTTCTTTCACCCCCACTTAAAAGGGTTCGAAGCTTGAGTATAGAGCCTTAGGTGGAAAAGAGTTTGATAAGCTGAAACCATTGAAAGAAAACGTTTGTACAACTATTTATTTGAAAAGATAATCAAAGGTAAGTAATAAGGATAGAAAAATTAACTTAAAATTTAAACTTACACTTTTCAATTAAGAAGACAACTGGAAATTAACATTAGCCTGACTCACTTACCTGAAGTTCCCAGCAGAGTCGCCAAGCTGTCACGACCGTCTTTCAGGTGGGTCTGGAATTGGGCTTTGACTTAAATAAGTGGGTTAGAGTCGTCACCGATCATTTATTTTAAGAACAAAAGCAGGTTGATCGGATACCTTGATTTTTTTATCTAATCTGCATCTTACCAAAGATATGTCGGATTCGGGAGTCGGTTACAGTCAAGGAAGGATTAACACCCTTGAACTGCCCTTTCGGTACTAGTCTAATTTCCAGTCGTCTTAATTGAGAAATTTGCAAGTTAAATTAAAAGGTAAAATTTGATCCAAATTATTTACCTCCGATCGATTTAAAAGAATACCCTTGAAAAGTCAAAAAAAGCGTTAGATTGGTAAAATAAAATGTTGAATCCAAAAGAAAAATAAAGGTTAAATTATGATATTTTAAGTAAACAAGAATAAAATATACATGCTGAGGAACTAACAGAAATAAAAAAAAACAAATTGCACATATTAAAAACACATAGCACATAACAAATAATATAAGAAAAAAGAAGTCTATTAAATTAAAGGTGAAATAAAAAAATTAATTGCGGAATTAAATATAAACATTTACCAACTAAATTTAAAAGAAAAATAAAAAAAAACAAAATAAAAACAAAAATAAAAGTAAAAGAAGAATAACAACAAAAAACTAAATTAAAAAAGGAAAAATGGATAAAACGAAAAAAATTGTTAAATTAAAAAAATAAATGAAATAATATAAAAAACCCAAAAAAGAGTTAGTAAGAAATTAAAAAATAAAATAAAATAAATAAAATGTAAAATAAAAGAAATAAAGAAAATATAAAAAAATAAAAAGTAAAAAAACATAATAATAAAAAATGGCGGATTTAAAAAAATAATAATAATTAAATTAAAAACGTGACTTAAAGAAACAAGGAATAAATTAAAAAGAAATAAAATGGATGGTAGGTTTAAGAGAGAAAAATGAAATTGAAATAAAATTAAAAGTGTGAAAAGATTTTAAAAATAACCAGGGGCATACCATACCCGAATGAAAAATACTGGGGGATTCGGTCAGGTTGTCTGGTCGTATATAAGCCAAACTTTCAGAAACATCACTCATTTCCTTCCCCTCCCCTAAAATAGATCAAAATCATTCCCTCGTTTTTCTCTCAAGTCTTCTTCATGAACGAAGAACACGACCACCTGGGTTCATAGAGAACGAATCTGATCACCACCGCCTCGCCGGCCGCCATTCATCGGCGGAAAAATTAGGATTTTTTTACACCATTCGAAAGCCTAAGCCTTTCTCTTTTCAAAAATCCAAATCATTTTTTTCAAAATAGCCTCGAGGAGGGCTAGATCTGAAAAAGATCATTCGAATGCCCTCCCCTCCGATCATCAGTTAATCCCCTTTTTTGGGTTTTTTCGAGTCAAAAAACAAAGAAAACAACATCAACCAAGCCACATGTGTGTACAAAAGACAACCGAACAAGGTAAAAACAATACCTTTTTATTTCGTATGTGCTTTCGAAAGTTACAAGTTTCTCTCCGATTTCTCTTGCTTTTTCTTGTATTTTCTCTGAGTATTTCTTGTGTTTTTATATGTGATTTTACATGTATATATATAGTCTTAGGATTTCTATTTTTAGTTCGGTTCTTTAGACTCATGTTAAAACTAAACTGCATTGGGTTGTTTATTTTTGTGTCCCATGAAACCACGCCACCGAGTGCCGAGAAAGACGGGCTATTGGTTGCGGTCGAGTGGTGAGTTGTAGCTAGGATGAACACTCTTCAAGCGTTCCTGACCGTCATATGGCATGTTGATCTAACGGTCCACGTTATGCGACGTTGAAGGAAGTGGTGTGAAACCCTAACTGGCTTCTACTATGGACCATTGGATCTCATCTGGATCCAACGATGGGGATGCTTGGAGGCTGGGGCCAAGGGAAGGTTAGGGTTTTAAAACCCTAACCAATACTGACTGGGTCGGTTCGGGTCGGGCTCCAGATTCGGGTTTGTTACTGCTGGGTCATTGTTGATCTTCGGGTTTGGACCTGACATAAAAACCCAGAACAAACCTGTTAAACAATAACATGTATAAATGGGTTCTTGTACATATACTATATAATATGAATATGTAAGGTACAATGTATACATTATATAATGTAAATATAAATGTATGTACGGTACAATGTATATATTATATAATGTAAATATAAATGTATGTACCACATTAATATAAGTGAGCAACATACATATAACAATACATTTATATAATATAAACCATATCAAAGGTCAGACGAAAATATATGTCTACAATTTTATTAATCAAGATTTAATTTTTTTATTAAATCAAGATATTAAATTTGATTACAATTGCTAATGTAACTTTCACATATAACGGCAGTAGCTACCAATCGCGATAAGCAAGATTTATGTGGTTGACTTTTGTTTCCCTCAAGGCTGCCAGTTATTATTCTAGGTTCATTACCTGCTGCATCCCTCTATTATAGGTTTTGTATTTATTGATCCTATCTATTATAGAAACCTATTCAAATTAATCTTTCTATTATTAAAGTAATCAATTTAATTCCCATATTAAAAAAGAATTAAATATGGTCATTTTTAAAAGTTAACATTTAATGTTTATAAATTATAATTATTGATTAACAAGATTAATAGTTTGATAGATTTCATGATTTAACAAATGATTTTTTTTGTTTGAATCTAAAATGAAAAAAATAGTTTATTGTCATATTTTAAAGGCTTAAAACACAATCCCCTAAATTTCATATTTTATTGAATTTCCTCTTAAAATCTTTTATAGTTATGTCGCTAATTAAGGAAATACGTAAGATTTTATGTTAGGGGAATAAATTTTTAAAATTATAGGAATAGATCAACTTATAAAATTATAGAAACGAAAAAATAATTTCAAAAAAAATATATAAAAAAATCTAAAATATATAATAAATTTAAATTTTCAGAAAAATAACTTCTCCCGCCGAATCTTCTCAGTCCATCCGTGACCCTAGCATTTAAATTTCTTATTCATTTCACAAAAATCGATAAAGAAGTTTTGGTCAATAAGATTGTGCCGTATAGTACTTCTGAAAACAAAAAAAAATGCACATGATTTTAATGAAATATATATATATATATATATATATGACATATCAAGTCTTTTAAAATTTCTTTTCGTTTAGTTTAATCCCTAATTTTGTTATTTGATCATAAATTGACCCCTATTTATTTATGAATTTTATAATTTATTATAGAGAAAATAATCTCAGTGACCAAAAATCCCATATAATATACGATTTTAACCAACTTTTTTCAGATTTGCCAAAATGACCAACAAAATCGCAATGCGATCGCTAATTCGCAACGCGATCTCCATTATCGCAAATCAGTTTCCAGATTCGCAACGCGATTATGACTATCGCAATGCGATACTGACTTTCGCAACGAGATTCTGACTTTCGCAACGAGATTCTGACTATCGCAACGAGATAATACAGAATCGCAATGCGATTTTCAAAGTTCGCAACAGGTTTTAGTTTCGCAACATCCTTCTGAGTGGGACATACCAGATGACTTACAAATAGTTTTGCCACCAGCCATGGACAGAAGGCTACCTGGCCGACCAAAAAGTCACGATCGTATACCGTCTAAGGGTGAAGAGAAGAAGAGATCGACATGTAGTCGGTGCAAGGAAAGTGGTCATACAAGGTTGACATGTGATTCACCAGTGCCATCACAATCATCTTTTCCTCTACCAAAATATGGATCCTTATCAAAATCCAAAGCTCATATGGTGTCAAGCAAAAGGCAATCAAAATCGCAATCATCTTCAAAATCTCAATCACAACCGGCTTCACCTTTTGGGACTGTTAACTTAGGTGATTTTTAAATGCAAACGTTGTATTATGTGTATTTTATGTGTGCACTTTTAACATTTTCAGTTAGGCATGTATTAGTAACTTGAGTTTGAACATTGCTATGATCTGTTCAGTTGTTATCACTTATTAGACATTCATTTGACTATCGTAACGGGGAAATCGCAATGCGAAAAATGACTATCGCAACGCGAAAATGGCTATCGCAACGCGAAAATGGCTATCGCAACGAGAAAATCGCAATGCGAAATGAAAATCGCATTGCGATTTTCTCATTGCGATTTTCATTTCGCATTGCGATTTTCATTTCGCATTGCGATTTTCATTTCGCATTGCGATTTTCATTTCGCATTGCGATTCTCTCGTTGCGATAGTCAGTTTCGTGTTGCGACAGTCTGCTTTGCCTTCAACATAATGCAGATTGAAAATCAACAAATCAACTATTACATTTCAATCAATTAAACAAGAACAAATAAGAATTATGTACACATCAATTAAACAAATCAACATTTACAAATCATTTTTTACAAATCAATTAAACAATCAAAAAATAATAATAATTCTTATTTCCTCATCAATTATTGAATCAATGAATCAACTTTTGCACCCGTACATCCATTTCACGCAGCTCACTTAAGGATTAACATGCAGAAACCAAACATTTGCTCAAACAAGACTTCCTACACATCTAAAACCTACAAACAGCAAATTATTGAATTCTAGGTACTTAACCAAACATTTTCAAACCAAAAGGAGTATATATGTTAACAAAACTTGCATTTGACTTACCAATTAACAATGGATAATTTCATAACGCGGATGCAGGTAGGCAACGTCTCGAATATATCACTCTAGCCATATAATGCCGAAACCACAAGCCTACTGCAGCTCTATCTCTATCGGTGGGAGGTAGAAACTCTGTGCTTCTCGTCGTCAAACGCGCCAAGCACATGCATACGAGAGGACCACAATCCCCTCTGGCTCCCGGTGATTGTTGTGGCGCGGTCTCGTCTCTGACAACTGTGACATTGAAATTCTTTGGCTTCTTGTGTCCAGAATGAGTCCAATAATTAATCCCATCCAAGAATTTAGCCAAATGAGAGCTCCATCCCTTGATAATATCTCTCAAATCAAACAGTGATATGTAATTTATCATGCTGTCATATACTATTATCTTCAGGGATGGGAGCTGAAGTTGGACGAGAAGCCAATGACGACGTTCCAAAACAGGGATAAACACCTGCAATCATAAGTAATAATTCATTTATTTGCGCACTTATTTATGAACACCTTTAAAAAATTTTAAAAATAAACACTAACCTTATCGACCTCCTACCATGCAGGATAAAGTTTAGCTTGTCCATTGCCCAACGAAAATGATTCATCTCGTTGATTCTTCAAGTGAACTGCGTGAAAAGCCGCCGGATTTCGCCAGAGATGGGGACGGATTTCGTCGGAGATGGGTGAGAGAGTGAGAGATGGAGATGGGACTGAGTTGTGATTTTAGGTTTTAAGTTATGAGTTGCGATTACGGGATATACTGTGGACGGTTCAGTGTTCCAATATATTAATATTCGTGTTTGAAATTTGAAAATAAAATACGCTTTGCGATACTAATGGCCCTTTGAAAATCGCATTGCGATTATGTATTATCTCGTTGCGAAAGTCAGTATCGCGTTGCGAAAGTAAGTATCGCGTTGCGAAAGTCAGTATCGCATTGCGATTTTGTATTATCGCGTTGCGATAGTCAGTGTCGCATTGCGATAGTCAGTATCGCATTGCGATTTTCCAAATTCGCATTGCGATTTACTTATTCGCATTGCGAATTGGGAAAATCGCAACGCGAAATTGGAAAATCGCATTGCGATAGTAATAATCGCGTTGCGAATCTGGAAACTGATTTGCGATAATGGAGATCGCGTTGCAAATTAGCGATCGCATTGCGATTTTGTTGGTCATTTTGGCAAATCCGGAAAAAATTGGTTAAAATCGTATATTATATGGGATTTTTGGTCACTGAGGTTATTTTCTCCTTATTATAATATTTTTATTTTTGGATAATGTTGTTTTATATAAATTTTAATATAAAATAAAAATTATAAACATCAAATTTGTAAGTTATTTATTTTATTTGATTCTTGTTACTAGTAAAATGACTAAATTGATCCATTTAACAATAGTAAAGGAATGAAGTTGAGCCACCCTCTATAATAGAGGGATTAAATTGATCTATTGAATAGTATGTGAACTAAATTAATACAGCCTCTATAATAGATGGACCTGACAGGTATTTTCACCTGTTATCACACCGTAGCTTGGCATATAGACAGCTTCTATAAAAGTTGGAATATATTCCTTCTAGATAGAATGTGAATTAGCCCATAAAGAATTGGTCTTTATAAACTCAACACACGGAAGCGAGTGGCGGCAAAAGCCCATCCTTTCCTTATACATACATATATACATATATATATATATATATACATACATATATATATATATATATATATATATATATATATATATATATATGATATTAGTAATTGTTTATGTTGTGGCCTGGTGCTGACAATAACATATGGACATTAAAACTAAAGTTGTTGACGTCTCTTTTCTCTTTCACTTAGAGGACACCGGAGATTCGGAAGCTGGTTATGCCGATCCCGCCATACCTGCTGGTGTAAACTATGCTCAAGATGACGATAATGACGATGCAGAATCATGCAGCTGTGACACTACGTCCGATCTTCTTCATATGGTTCTTGAGCTTAATTATAACTTAGATGGTGGCAATGCATGTGTTGGAGATGACGACGAAGACGATGGCGAGGTGGTGAATCAAAAGGAGGTTCATTTGTATAAAGAAAGTAAGAAATCATCGGCTGTTTCTATTGATTCGAATCAAACCAAGAATGAGATGGAAAAGAACAGGCTATTTTGGAAGCCTGTTTAGCATCTTAGGCTATGTTTTATTTTTTTCCTTTCATTTTTTTGTAGTTAGCCGATAACATTATAATTCTATGCAAATCAACCATGTAAGAAAACTTTTAAGACCTATAGAAATATGTCAAAACACAAACACAAGTTCAGTCTCATTGCTAATTTTATGACGCAATTGATCGAATAGAGTCAAACCGAAATCCGAAATATCCAAAGCATGTTCCAAATCGTGTTGGGGATGAAGCATCATCGGTTAGACAGCATTAGACAAAGACTATAGTTTGTCTATCATCTCCACATCCTTATCGGCTCGGTTCTTCCGACAAAGCTCTCGTCAACTTACCTCAGAGTCATCTCCGTCATTTGTTCCGTAGACAAAATTCTCGTTCTTTCTTAGATTCAACGTTGCAGGCTGAGCAACTTCTTGGACTTGAATGATCCTCTTATGCAAATTCATCAGCTGGTTTCTCCAAAAAATCGATTGGTGACGTTCTTGCTATTCTCATCCAATTGCCTCAAGAAGCATGCCTCGATTTCGCCTAGTGACTTGACTTCATCTTCATCTCCACTGTAGTTATTGTAAAGGGCGTTATCGTACTCCGATGTCGGACCTTTCAGTTCACAGCTCGTTTCCATCTCTTGGTTACTATCGAACTCCTTGTCCGTCAGGCCGTCGTGTGTACGAGATGACATCGATGAATATCCTCCTCTGGTTAAGCTCTCTTCACGTTCCTGCAGTGCTTTCATGATCAAGGTCTTCAGTAAGTTCATTACTAGAACGGCATGCATCAGAGCTGTCAACGGATCGGACATCTGCTCAAAATCAAAACCGAACAACTTCGTCTTAGACTCTTAGTTCCATTGCAGTACGTAGTATTCGAGAAACAATTCAAATACATATCTTGAATACCTGAGTCATGTTCGGAGCGAACACCATGGCGATGTTTCTCGCATTCATTTTGTTCGACTCCTCTTCCTCAACAACGTCTGCCATAAGATCAACAGCCCAATTGAGCAGTGCAGCTTCAGTCGACTTCATCTGCTTCACGAGATCGACCGATTCTTGTTCGGTATTGCATTGGAGAACCTTTTCGGGGGAAAGTCCATCAAGCACACCTGAAGGAAGCTCCCGAAACCAAGCCTTAATAAGGCCGGCAAGACAATGGACGTCGATATTATCCGGCACGATGCCCCCTATTCAACTGATCTCTTACATGCTCCTCCTGGCTGTTTTCGGGATTGATCCGAAAAATCCCTTCTGCCTGCAACACCAATTGAGAAGAAAATCACGATCAAACGATCACATATAATTGAATCTCAGTTGTCATGTTTATAAATTTAAACCTTTAGGCCTCCTTGTGAATAAAGTCTCTCCTGCATCAACAAGAGTATTGTTGGGACGCTGTTCCCTTTCGAATCGAACGAGCATTGCATCGATTCCGGCGAGACACCGAACACACTAGCGCTGCAATGAACGTCGACGGTTACAATTAAGTACCGACAAACTTGAAAACTCAATTGAATTCTAGCACATGGTCATTAATGTTCTTTGAACATGAGATGGTACAAGTTCAAAACACATCAGAGAATCCAAGGAAAAAGGACAGTTTAAAACTTGAACAATAACGATTCAGCTAATTTATCATAAGAAATTCCATTGAAAACCCAAATATTTTGTTTCACCTAAAACAGTCGAGAACATGACATCATTTACTCACTTCACCTATTCAAATGCAGGGTTATTGATGACATTTATTGCTTGCACTCTTCAGGTGCTGAAAAGAAATAACCACAAAATATGATATCTGTAAATAATGCCAACAGAGTGCATAACTCAATGGATTCGTACATATTCAATCAAAGTTTGAGTGAAAAAAAATTAAAACTCAGTCGAGTTTATGAGTACCATTTTATTATTTTAATTTTTTAGTCGAGTTAAATTTATGAAATTCAAGTAAATTGAATATATATTTGTTCGTGTTTCTATTCAAATTTAGATGTAATTATTTATAATTTTATCGTTCTACTTCATTCTAATATAAAATGATTTTCTCTAATCATATACGATGTATATTCATATTATTTTCAAATTGTAAGATTTGTAATGTTATTTAGTCAATCAAATATTATATATTATTATATAATGTTATTTTTAGAAAGAATGAATTTCGAGGATAAAGTTTTGATGGGAGCAAGGGGTGAGTATTTGATCGGTTGTAGTTAAGTAAAAATAATAATTAATCAAGTTGGCAAGTCATATTTTATCATTAAAATTTTATTTAAATTTTTTGAAGTCAAATCTTACAAAATTTTGAGTAGAGTCGAATCAAATCAAATTTTAAATTTTATGTTTAAATTTAATTGTAATTATTTATAATGTTATTGTATAGATTGATTTTAATTTAAATGATTTTCTCTAACCATATAATATTTACATATACTCCTATATATTTATTCATTTTTACATGTGTAAGTAACATTTATAATGTTATTTAATAAATCAAATACATTGATGAATTATAAATCAATTTATAATGATATTTTTTAAAATAATTGATTTTAAGAATAATATATTGACAAAATATAAAGGAATCATATTATTACTAGAAAAAAATAAATTGAAAATTTTTACAATTTTAGTATTAAATGGAATAAAATATAAAATTAAGAGGTTAAACTACAGAAAATGAAATTTATAGTTAAAGATAAAAATTGAAGTTATATAGGTATTTTAAGGTCGGGGAAACATGAAAAGTGGAGGAATAAATTGTAAAATAAAATAATTTAATTTAAATTTGATAAAAATAGATTTCAAATAAAAAAAATAATGGAAGGTTAAATATAGGGATGGCAACAGGCCGGGTTCGGGCCGGGTATTGGTCCCCGTCTCTGTTCCCGTTTAAAAAATCCGTACCCGTCTCCGCTTAAAAACCGCGCGAATTTAAACGGGGATTCCCATCGGGTAATTGGGGAAAATCACGGGGAAATGGGTATCCCGTTTAGCATAAACTGTTATTTAAACGGGTATCGGGTCGGATATATATATTTAAATTAAATTTATTATTATATATATATATATATAATTATTTTTAATATTTATCGAGTCGGGTATCGGGTCGGGAATCGGTCGGATAATCGGGTAATCGGGGCGAGGATTACCAAACCCATCCCCATCCCCGTTTAGCATAGACAATTTTTACCCGTCTCCGTCCCCGTTTAGCATAAACGATTTTCCCCATCCCCGTTTAATGCGGTTTTCGATTTTCCCCATCCCCGTTTAATGCGGTTTTCGATTTTCCCCATCGGGTTCGAATTTTTTTTTTTGCCATTCCTAGTTAAATAACATCATTTGTCTCTTTCACATAGCTTTATTGAAAAAGGAGACAATCCCAGTTTAATAAATTAAGTGTTGAGGATTGTTTTGAAAACTGGACCAAATCGGTCGGTTCAATCGGGAACCGTGTGTTAGTCCGGTTCAATCTAAACCGGTTGAACCGCTACTAGTAAACCGACCAGAATCGTTGAACCGTTCGAACCAGACCGACTGAAAATCGGAAAAAACCAGAATAACATGAAATTTTGTTTTTTTAAAAAAAAATTAAACCAAACAACGTCGATTGTTAAATGAGCCAAGTCGAACTCGAGTATTGCTGAGCTCGACTCGAACTTGAAAACTAAGCTCAACTCGACTCAAACTCACAAGCTAAAAATTATCAATTTCAACTCAAACTCGAAATATAATATTGAAACTTGAACTCAAAAAGGCTTGAACTAAAAAAAAATTAGAAGCTCGATTGAAGTGAAAGAATAATTCACTCAATGCTCACCAAAAGGCTCTATGATTTTAAATGCTAAATTACCTCTATTATTTATAGAAGTTAGTTGTGATGCTCTTCTATGTTTATTAGCAATGTGGGATTGTTTTGTTCTCATATTTTTACTCTTTAGACTTTTGGGATGCTCTTCTATGTTTCTTAGTCATGTGAGATTGTTTTTAAAAAAACAATTAAACCAAACAATATCATTTTGTTATAATTTTTTTTAACCCCAAATTTATTTTTTAATTATAGTTATATAATTATATTGATTATTAATATGTTTACCTTAAATATTATGTGTAGTTAATTTGAATCATTTGTTTCACTTGATTTTATGGTTTTTAATTATATATGTTATGACTTGCTTTGAATATGACTTGTGATATAAAAAATTATTTTTTATTAAATATTTTTGGTATTTTTATTTAATTTTTTTTAAATAATTATGACGTCGTCCGATTCTTTCGACCGATCGAACCGATTCAACCGGTTGAACCAGTGAACCGATAGCATGATCGGTTCGCTAACCGATCCGATTCTAAAAACCATGGTGTTGAGTTCATTCTCAAAATTTCCCATTGTCCCTTCAGATCTATACTAAAGAACACTAACATTAACATTTCGAACTTGAAACAATTAAAAATGAAATCAGCTTAGCAAAATATAACCCAAAGGGAATTTACCTTGCACTTGGAACTCGACCAGGGATCTCCAATTCGAACTCAACAGGAAGACCCAAAAACCCATTGAACCGATCAAACGTCACGTGGGTAATGTGTTTTACGTTGGTCGGCCACCCGATTTCCATATGATGAACGGCGGCCGAAGAAACCACTTCGTCTCGCCTGTCCACCCGACAAGAGTCACCATGACTAGACCAGTCATTTTCGGAGGTCACGGAGTTTAAAATTGTGTGGGGTTGTTTAGTTGTTGAATTCGAAGTGAAGGGGAACGGAGTTGAGTTTCTATAGGTGTTTAGAGTCAACGTCCACTTGTTTTTTCAAATTTTGTTCTCTTCTCACTTTATCTACTAGTTTGACCTTGTGGTTTCTGTAATATTACGAGAGTACCATATACTCAGGCTTATGAAAAAATCTTTTAAAGGTCCCTGTACTATGTGTTTCTCACATATCTAGCCCTCTCCTAAATTTTATCATTTATAATTAGGAATGACATTTTTATCCGGACCCGATCAAGTCAATTTTTTAAAAAAATGGATTTGAACCAGGTCGATTTTTTAAGGATAGGATCGAGTCAGGTTTGGGTTTAGAATATATAATTTAACCCGATATGACTCGATATAATATTATAAAACTATTCATATATATTTAGAGATAATTATAATATAGTGTTACTTATATTATTTTTCAATTAGGTCATTATTTTATTTAATAGAATGATTTTTTATATATAAATTTATTAGATTAGATTAAGTCGAATCCAGTAAGGTTCTGCTAAACTCGAATTGAGTCAGGTGCGGGTAGATTTTATTTTTAAATAATGTTTAAGTGGGTCAAAAATCGAATCTAATTTGACCCATTGTCATCCTTATTTATAATCTTAAAGTCAATATTTTTCATTAATTATACTAAATAATTTGAAATAATTTATTTTTAAAATATGTGATGATGTAATATATATTGTACTTTTGAATAAATATTGTCTAATTGTACAAAAATGTCAAAATGTATATGCCTATAAACGAACTGAACGCGGGTGTATTCATGTTCATTTGTTTAATTTTAGCCGAATAAATGAATGAACACGAACAAATTTCTTGTTCATGTTAGTTCATTATGGAATATAGCTTATTCATGTTCATTCATGTACGTTTATTAAAATGATGAACAAACATAAATGAACGAACATAACCGAACAAAAACGAACGAACATAAGGTTAATCAAATTTATATTTGATAAGAAATTTTTTAAATAATTTTAGGGTTTATATTTTCTTTAATTCATTTGGGTATTTTTTATTTGGGTTTAAAACTAATTAGATTTTAAAATAATAATGGGTTTAAAGTAAAAATATATTAGGTATTAATATTTTAAATGAGTTTGGAGATTGAGTTTTGAAAGATTTAAAAGTTTAGGTATTAAAACGAATCACAACTGATAGTTTATGTACTAAAACGAATCACAACTGATAGTTTAGGTACTAAAACGAATCACAACTGATCGTTTAGATACTAAATGCGTAGTTTATCCAAAAGTAAATGTTTAGGATTTCACTCTTGATTTATAGTTTTTTTTCTCATTTTTAAATAAAATTATTAAATAAAATCTTAATTATTAAATAAAAAATTAGAAAATTTACATACAAATTATTTATCACTAAGGATTATCCATTAAATAATTTTCTACAAATGTATTTTTATATAATTTTTTCACAGACATCTTAAGTGCAACAAAATCTAATATTTAATATTTTAAACTCATGCATAGCACAGTACAGTTTAATCATCATAAGTTCAATGATTTGATGGTATTAAAAAATAAAAGCATTTCTTATCAAGATAAATAAGATTGAAACATAATTTTCTCATAGTTTGGTAACCCAAATTTTTTTCAGTCATATCTAAAATTACGTTAACAAAATCTAATATTTAATATTTTAAACTCATGCATAGCACAGTACAGTTTAACATCATAAGTTCAATGATTTGATGTAAAAAATAAAAGCATTTCTTATCAAGATAAATAAGATTGAAACATAATTTTCTCATAGTTTGGTAACCCAAATTTTTTTCAGTCATATCTAAAATTACGTTTTCATTTTATTTTTATTATCTTCTATTAAAAATATAATGACGATATTGATGTGTCACCATAAGTTAATTCTACATGGTGGATTTGGAAAATAAAAAAATTGTCATTTCAACAACTCTATTTTTAAAATGATAGCTGATTAAAATAGAACTTTAGATATGATTTAAAAAAATAGTCGAATAATCAAAATGAAATCGTGGGAATAATTAGATGATTAAATATAAAATTTACCCATAATTGTTTTAAGGCACAATCCAGATTCAGACATTGGATTTTATATTAAGTTACAGACTTTTAAAATTTTAAAAGTAAACGTACCTATAAAATTTTAAAAGTTGTTTTTACTAAAAACATAAAAGATATTCTAGAATACATATATAAAAATTTAACATTTTAAGAAGACAACCACGTCCATGGCACAATCGGATTTGGATAGAAGACTTTGGGAGAAAAACAAATGTCTACTAACAGACACCGTGATTCTCGTCTTTAAAAAGCAATAATAAATACAGGGATTGATTTAGAAATGAAATCATGATTAAGGAAGGCAAACGAAAAGCAATCATCTTCCTTTAATGAAGGATTAACGAGGCCAAGAATGAAGTTCTTCTGTGTGGAGACAAATTTGAAGAGGGAGGCGGCCCAAAGCTAACATAATTTTCCGTATTCATATTCATATGTTTTTGCTTTTATAATGGATGAAATTTTTGAAATTAATTTTTTTAAATAAAATTAGAAATTTAAATCACAACACTTACAAATAAATTAAATTGATTTGGAAATGTCACTCTCATTCCATGACGAATTTCTACAAATTTCGATCCGAAATATTATTAATATTTTTATTAAGGGAAGAGACAATAAATTGTCTTAAATTAAACCTCAAACTTAATGTCATCCATCACTAAAACAACCCTTATCTAGACACTACAAAGTTCTGATTGACGCAATACTGATATGTTTTATGATATCATAATTGTATTAAATTATTGTGTATTTATATAATTTTGTTATAGAGATATTTATGTAATGTAAATACTTTTGTATATGAATTTTAAATATTGTTGTGATCAATGTTTTAGTCTTTATGGGTCATTTATGGACACCATCAACTTCTATGGGTAGATAGCTTTGGATAAATTCTCACTTATCGGAACTTTTAAAAAATTCATATACTTGGATACATGAGTATCATAGCCTCTTGTTAATAATGCTTTTAACTTTTAAGGTACGTATCCTACATTGGGAAGAAAACTACTTTTGTAAAAGTATATATACGACAACTCGTTCATGTGTTTGTTGAATGTTGTAAGACATGTTTCTCTTACACATGCATTGCTTTTGTAATCCACTCAGACCGATGCGGGTAATTCGATTTGATTTGAAGTGTCACATTAGGGCCACCGGAGCAACCCACTGTAAAAATATCAAAAAATTTAAATTTTTTATTAAACCATGTAAACTCATAAAATGATTTTTTAGTATTCAGAAATAAAACAGGTTTTCAGACTCAGATATAAAACAAAATACAATCTACATGCCCCCTAATCACATGTACCATACTCTGCAAGCATCGCCGGAAGAACTCCCTTACTGATGTCGACAGATGCTCTGGTACGATTCTTTTAACCTGAAAATGTGAGTAACAAAGTGAGCTTTGGAAAGCTCAGTAATACAGAGCTACCAGATGATGCTGAAGAACGTGCAAATAACATATAATCATATATGTCCTTATTGGTTTAGACATCTATAGATTTTTAGACTGAGTTGGGGTTCCACTGATATCTCAGGTAATAACAGACAGTAAGTTTTCAGTTCAGAGGAAAATATTTAGATGACTAGGTTCAAGAGACCAGGATAGGTTATCTAGTGTGTTCCCTCAAAACCAGTGAAAAAATACAGATCTTTTTAAAACATATTTTTAAAATTCAGAAACCATAGTAATCCATCCAGCTCAACACATCATAATTTGTAGGTTCCCCAGAACCATACACCCACCGTCACATCGAGTAAGGCCCTGAGCACAAAGCCGAGGAGCCTACAAGTATACTTCCTCCAACAATACCCCCCAAATAAAATATTTATCAAAAACTATTGTAATCCCTCCAACTGAAAAAATCATAATGTATAGGTTCCCCAGAACCATACACCCACCTTCACATCGAGTAAGGCCCTGAGCATAAAGCCGAGGAGCCTACAAGTATTCTTCCTCCAACAATACCCCCAAATAAAACATTTTACATCCGTAAACGAATGTATAAAAAATCAAAACATAATTCAGGTCAAATATCAGAACGAAATTCAGGTCAGATATCATAACAGAATCAATGTCAGGTATCATAAAAGAATTCAAATCGGAACACATATAATATGTTTCCATGGTTCATAAAACAATAAATCAATAATTTTGGTGAAACTCATTTAAAAGCATATAAAATCATCATGTAGTTCATGTGGAACACACTATGATATCCAAGTATTTCTCAGAGACACTTAGTAGTTATCAGAATGGATAACATGAAACTGGTGTAATTTGATAGGATTCCAGAAACAAGATCCTATTGAAGGGAATCGATTTCTAACTGATCTAATTCAACATTTAAGGTTGATACTTTAGAATCACACTATGATTCATGTGCACCAGGAAAGTGTTCAGGAACCTTTATACAAAATAATTCTAGATTCAGATCTACTGAGAGTGATTTCGTTACCCAATAATCTGGGGTATTCAGGGGTATGACCGTAGTGATTTGAGCTAATAAGGGAGAAACGAAGATTTAAGGAACTTATAAATTGTGTCGATCTATCGGATTATCAAAATAACCAATCTAAACAAATCCCAAAATTAATGCATGTTGACTGGTCAATTCGTTGCCCTTCCAGGTATTCACTCTTTAATACATAAAAATCTTGTCCAAAAATCATCTTCTGAGTCATCACTGAATGGATCTTAAGGAGAAGAACATATATTCTAATGGTCTTTATTTCATTTCCATGTTTCAACTATATCAGGAAATGCTGACGTACTTGATTTATGGTTTATAACCCATAGGGAAAATTCATCATGTAAGTTCATCCGAGTTTCCAGACTTATCCCAATCACTTACTTAATCCTCAGTCATTGAGGTTACTTAGTTCATTTATTAGTCAAGTCTATCTCGGTTACTCCAGAGTTTTGCAGAGTAATTCGGAAGTTTCTGAATTTCAGATACATATTGTACTTATGTTCAGTTCAATTTGGTATTCATGGTTGATTTGTCTAACGAATATCCATTTCTTAGTACCGAATGCGCTCTAGAGTTGAGTTGAGCTGAGTACTTCCAGAATTATCATCGATCCAAACTTGAGGAGACGAACAAGGATTCAAGTGGTATCTATGCCATTAGGTACTGACATAACATTAGCGTTGGTCATTGGCTATGGTTGTGTTCCATGAGTTTTAAGGGTAGTACAATATCCATGTTTATATTGGATTCCTTAATTAATCCAAGACACTTACTTAGTCTATTCATAAGGGTATTTGGTCATTTTGGTGCTCGATGTTATTCCAGTCATTTCAAAGCTCGAGGATATCTATTCATTCCTGGCTTGAAGATATTCTTGGGTCATTTCCATTCGAGGGGTATTTTAGTCATTTTACAGATCCAATGTATTTCAATCCTTTACTTCCGTCCGATTGTATTATTTAATTCAAACTTCTAGTATCTTGTACCAACCATCTTGGGTTTAGGAATCAGTTATCCAGATTTTCTAAACAAAACTAGCATTTTCTATGCACATCAATTGTTTCATCAGATCAAATATGTATTTACAAAGTTCTTATCTAACTTTCAAGGTCAATTATTGACCTTTTACAACATAAGAGTATTTCATATTTTCACCTAACCGAAGTATTCTCTTAATTTCTCATCCAACTACCTTTGGCATTTAACCTTTAATGATATAAATTATAATTTACATATCCAGGGCTCATTGCTTTATCACTTAATCACAGAACTTGTACTTTAATTCTAACGGTCTTTTAGTTTCTTATATTAATCATCTGAACCATATTTAGTTACTGAATTCGGATCGAGTGTACAAATTAATTAACTACACAGATGAGACCAAACATTTCCATTCATGCATTTACCAATACCAACATGTTCAATAAAGCATAAAAAGGTAGTAATATATTGCCTCGATTTTTATGCCATACAAATCGACCGTTTAAACTCCATTCGAATGCCCTCGATTTTGAAATCAATGTCCAATAATTCCTCTGATACACATCAATTGAAATTTCATAAAAACGAAGCTTAATTACAAAAAAAGAGATCGGATCAGGTGATTAATCAGTGAAAAATAGCTTACCGGGTTTGAATTTGACGAAACGAACTTCGGAATCGGACTCAGGTCTATGTTAACGATCAATGGGTTTACTGGGTCAAGGTCAATGGGTTGACTGGGTCAAAGTCAACGGTCAATGGGTTGACTCTATCAAAGTCAACGAGTTGACCCAATGAGTTGACTCAGTCGAGTTGACTCAGCGCAGGTTGACTCAGTCGCGTTGACTTAGTCGAGTTGACTCAGCGCGGGATGACTCAGTCGGGTCAAGTGGGTTGGGCAGACCCATTCCAAGCAGTCCACCAGGCAGTGGATTTTCCCCACTCTCACGGGTGGCGCGTGTAGGGTCAAAAAAATTCCATAAAAATTTCTAAAATTATTTTAAGGGATTTTGAGACACTTACAAAGCTCAGTTGACAATTTTGAACGACGGAGAGCTCAATTATGAAACATCAGAAACTTAAGCTTCCACACCCCTCAAGCGCCAGCGACGACGGAGACAAAAAGGAAACTAGTGGGCTCAGAACGATGCAAGGAACACGATGGTGCGGAAGGTGTCGAAAATGGAGAAACGATCGCCGACGAATCGATGATTTTCACGGCGATGGAGTTTAAAAACTTAGAAACTTTGAGTTGAATTTTACGGCGAGCGACAACGATTCACGATGAGAGAGGTTACAGGGGTTTTATTCACCTGTCGATAACGAACACGATTATGGTTTCGGAACGACGAACGGTGGCCAGACGATGGAGAAATCAGAGCTCAAATGACGGTTGGCAGGGGAGGGAATTTAGGGAAAAGAATCTACGCAAAGTTGAATTCACGGGGGAGGGGGTTTATAATTCAACACATAGGAAAAATGGGTAAATTCAGGACTCGTTCCCTGAATTTCCTACACTTCCTAAAATGGTCTGTAAACTTTATAATTTTACATTTTAATCCTTAATTTCCTCTAAAATACCACTTAAATTCAATACTTTATAATTTCTAAAATTTAACCCCTAAATTGGGGCGTGACAATTCTCCCCTCCTTAAAAGAATTTCATCCTCGAAATTCATTCAAGTCATAGAAATACAGAAATGAGGCTTCCATCAGTTCTTCTATGTCTTTCAGTAGCTTTTGCAGAAGTACCGATCCTCTACTAATCTTTAACCAACTGAGTATACATTTTCGACATAACTCTCCATCATTCTAATAAAATAATCTGAATAGAATTATCATTGTGGAATCAATTCAACCTTAGTTACGATAATATATTCATAGAGCATTAACATATCCCAATTTCATTTCTGGAGTCGGGTCAGAATTTCTCGGATAAGTAACTCTCACATTACTTGTGAGGCACTTTACAGAGTTTAGACAGAGGTTATTGGTATTCCTTTATACAATGGTAGAGTTCTAACAGATAAAAAACTTAGGTTAGCTCGTTCCAGAGAGGGACTCGACCTTAGAGTTTCGGATACAATCTACATGTCCCCTAATCACATGTACCATACTCTGCAAGCATCGCCAGAAGATCTCCTTTTCTGATGTTGATAGATGTACTGGTACGATTCTTTTAACTTGAAAAGGTGAGTAATAGACTGAGCTTTGGAAAGTTGAGCAATACAAAACTACTAGATGATGCTGAAGAACGTGCAAATAACATATAAGCATATATTTCCTTATTGATTTAGACATCTACAAATTTTTAGACTGAGCTGAGGTTCCACTGATATCTCAGGTAATAACAGACAATAAGTTTTTAGTTCAGAGGAAAATATTTCAGATGACTAGGTTCAAGAGATCAGGATAGGTTATTTAGTGTGTTCCCTCAAAACCACTGAAAAGATACAGATCTTTTTAAAACATATTTTTTAAAATTCAGAAACCATAATAATCCATCCAGCCCAACAAATCATAATGTGTAGGTTCCCAGAACCATACACCCACCGTCACATCAAGTAAGGCCCTGAGCACAAACCCGAGGAGCCTGCAAGTATACTTCCTCTAATAATACCCCCAAATAAAACATTTATCAAAAACTATAGTAATTCCTCCAACCGAACAAATCATAATATGTAGGTTCCCCAGAACCATACACCCACCGTCACATCAACTAAGGCCCTGAGCACAAAGCCGATGAGCATGAAAGTATTCTTCCTCCAACAATACCCACCAAATAAAACATTTTTCGTCCGTAAACAGATGTATCAAAAATCAAAACATAATTCAAGTCAGATATTAGAACATAATCCAGGTTAGATATAAGAACAAAATCCATGTCAGGTATCATAACAGAATTCAAATTGGAACACATATACCATGTTGCCATGGTTCAAAAACCAGTAAATCAATAATTTCGGTGAAACACATTTAAAAACATATAAAATCATCATGTAGTACATGTGGAACACACTATGATATACAAGTAATTCTTAGAGACACTTAGTAGTTATCAGAATGGATAACATGAAACCGATGTAATTTGATCAAATTCCAGAAACGAGGTCTTATTGAAGGGAATCAATTTTTAACCAATCTAATCTGACATTTAAGGTTGATACTTTAGAATCACATTATGATTCATGTGCATCAAGAAAGTGTTTAGGAACCTTTATACAAAATAATTCTAGATTGAGATCTACTGAGAGTGATTCCGTTACCCAAATATCTGGGGTATTCAGGGGTATGTACTGAATTAATAGGATTTTAGTCCAATTGAACCAAATGGGGTATTCAGAATCCTTTGCATCAGTGTTACTTGTGTTTTCGTATATGACCGTATTAATTTGAGATGATAAGAGAGAAACAAAGATTTAAGACACTTATAATTTGTGTCGATATATCAGATTAACTCAATCTGAACAAATCCTAGAACTAATGCATATTGACCGGTCTATTCATTTCCCTTCCAACTATTCACTCTTTAATACCAAAAAATCTTTTCCATAAACCATCTTTTGAGTCATCACTGAATGGATCTTAAGGAGACGAACATATATTCTAATGGTCTTTATTCCATTTCAATGTTTTAACTATATTAGGAAATGTCGATGTACTTGATTTGTGGTTCATAACCTATAGGGACGATTCATCATGTAAGTTCATCCGAGTTTCCAAACTTATCCCAATCATTTACTTAATCTTCAATCATTGAGGTTACATAGATCATTTATTAGTCAAATCTATCCCGGTTACTCTAGAGTTTTCCAGAGTAATTCGGACGTTTCTGAATTTTGGATACTTATTGTATTTTTGTTCAGTTTAATTTGGTATTCGTGGTTGATTTGTCTAACGAATATCCATTTCTTAATACCGAATGCACTCTAGAGTTAAGCTGAGTTTAGCTGATTACTTCTAGAATTATCATCGATCCAAACTTGAGGAGACAAATAAGGATTTAAGTGGTATCTATGCCATCTAGGTACTGACATAACATAAGCGTTGGTCATCGACTTAAGCTGTGTTCCATGACTTTTAAGGGTAGTACAACATTCATTTTTATATTGGATTCCTTAATTAATCCAAAACACTTACTTAGTCTATTCCATAAGGGTATTTGGTCATTCTGGTGCTCGATTTTATTCCAATCATTTCAAAGCTTGATGATATCCATTCATTCCTAGGCTTGGTGATATTCTTGGGTCATTTCCATTCTAGGGGTATTTTGGTTATTTTATAGATTTAATGTATTTCAATCATTTCCTTCTATCCGATCTTATTATTTAATTCAAACTTCTAGTATCTTGTACCAGCCATCTTGGGTTTAGGAATCGGTTATCTAGATTTTTTAAACAAAACTAGCATTTTCTATGTACATTAGTAGTTTCATCAGGTCAAGTATGTCTTTACAAAGTTCTTACCCAACTTCCAAGGTTAATTCTTGTCTTTTTACAACATAAGGGTATTTCTTAGTTTCACCTAACCGAAGTATTCTTTGAATTTCTCATCCAAGTACCTCTGGCATTTAACCTTTAATGATATAAATTATAATTTACATATCCATGGCTCATTGCTTTATCACTTAATCATAGAACTTGTACTTTAATTCTAACGGTCCTCTAGTTTCTTATATTAATCATCTAAGCCATATTCAGTTACCAAATTTTTACCGAATTCGAATCGAGTGTACAAATTAATTAGTTACACAGATGAGACCAAACATTTCCATTCATGCATTTACCAATACCAACATGTTCAATAAAGCATGAAAAAGTAATAATATATTACCTCGATTTTCATGCCATTCTGATCAGCCATTTAAACTCCATTCGAACGCCCTCGATCTTGAACTCAATGCCCAATAATTCCTCAGATACACATTAATAGAAATTTCATAAAAACAGAGCTTAATTGAGAAAACAGATCGAATCGAGTGATTAATCAGTGAAAAATAGCTTACCGAGTTCGAATTTGGCAAAATGAACTTCAGAATCGGACTCAAGACGTCAAAAACATAAAATATGACTTTTCAAAAATTTTGACTTTTTGGTCAGTCAACGGGTTGGCTCAGTCAAAGTCAACGATCAACGGTCAACTCTGTCAAAGTCAATAAGTTGACCCAATGACTTGACTCAGCCGAGTTGATTCAGTGCGGGTTGACTCAGTCGAGCAGCCGGGTCAGCCAGACCCATTCCAAGCAGTCAACCAGGCAGTGGACTTTTCTTACTCTCAGGGGTGGTGTGTTGGGGCGCGTGCAGGGCCGTTGAGGGTCAGAAAAATTCCATAAAAATTTTATCATTATTTTAAGGGATTTTAAGACACTTACAAAGCTTAGCTGACAATTTTGAACAGTAGAGAGCTCGATTTTGAAACGTCAGAAACTTTAGCTTCTTCACCCCCTCACGTGCCAGCAACGACAGAGACAAGAAGGACACCGGTGGACTCGAAACGATGCAAGGAACACGATGGTACAGAAGGTGTGGAAAACAGAGCAACGATCGACGATGAATCGACAATTTTCATGACGATGGAGTTTAAAAACTTCGAAACTTTGAGTTGAATTTTACGTGAACGATGATGATTCACAACGAGCGGTTTGAGGGGTTTTATTCATCGGTCGACAACGAATATGATGGTGGTTTCAGATATACGAACGGTGGCCGAACGATGGAGAAATCGAAGCTCAAAGGAGGGTTGGCGGGGGAGGGAATTTGGGGAAAGAATCTAGGCAAAGCAGAATTCACGGGGGAGGGGGTTTATAATTTAACACATAAGAAAAAATGGGTAAATTCAGGACTGGGTCCATGAATTTCCTACACTTCCTAAAATGGTCTACCAACTTTACGATTTTACACTTTAATCCTTAATTTCTTCCAAAATACCACTTAAATTCAACACTTTATAATTTCTAAAATTTAGCCCCTAAATTGGGATGTGACAATTCTCCACTCCATAAAAGAATTTCGTCCTTGAAATTCATTCAAGTCACAGAAATACAGAAATGAGGCTTCCATCAGTTCTTCCATGTCTTTTAGTAGCTTTTTCAGAAGTACTGATCCTCTACTAATCTTTAACCAGCTGAGTATACATTTTCGTCAAAACTCTCCCTTATTCTAATAAAAGAATCTGAATATAATTATCCTTGTGGAATCAATTCAACCTTGGTTACGATAATAGATTCAAAGAGTAGTAGCATCTCCCAATTTCATTTATGGAGTCGGGTCAGAATTTCTCGGATAAGCAACTCTCACATTACTTGTGAGGTACTTTACAGAGTGTAGACAGGGGTTACTGGTATTCCTTTATGCAATGTTAGAGTTCTAACGGATAGAAAACTTAAGTTAGCTTATTACATAGAGGGACTCGACCTTAGAGTTCCGACTCAGAGAAGTACGATTGTAGTCTAGGGGCATGTACTGATCATACATCTTTTGACATTCGACCGACCGGTCTATCTTAAAAATTTTAACTCAACCTAAGCTCTGATACCACAAAATATAACCCCTCAGACCGGTGCGGGTAACCCGATCCGGTCTGAAGTGTCACATTAAGGCCACCGGAGCGACCCACTGTAAAAATCTCAGAAAAATTAAAACTTTTATTAAACATGTAAACTCATAAAATGATTTATTAGTATTTAGAAATAAAATAGTTTTTCAGACTCAAATATAAAACAAAATACAATCTAAATGCCCCCTAATCACATGTACCATACTCTGCAAGCATTGCCGGAAGAACTCCCTTACTGATATCCATAGATGCACTGGTACGATTCTTTTAACCTGAAAAGGTGAGTAACAGAGTGAGCTTTGGAAAGTTGAGTAATACAGAACTACCAGATGATGCTGAAGAACATGTAGATAACATATAAACATATATTTCCTTATTAGTTTAGACATCTACAGATTTTTAGACTGAGCTGAGGTTCCATTGATATCTCAGGTAATAACAGACAATAAGTTTTTAGTTCAGAGGAAAATATTTCGGATGACTAGGTTCAAGAGATCAGGATAGGTTATCTAGTGTGTTCCCTCAAAACCAGTGAAAAGATATAGATCTTTTTAAAACATATTTTTAAAATTCATAAACCATAGTAATCCCTCCAGCCCAATACATCATAATGTGTAGGTTCCTAGAACCATACACCCACTGTCACATCAAGTAAGGCCCTGAGCACAAAGCCGAGGAACCTACAAGTATACTTCCTCCAACAATACCCCCCAAATAAAACATTTATCAAAAACCATAGTAATCCCTCCAACCGAACACATCATAATGTGTAGGTTCCCAGAACCATACACCCACCTTCATATCGAGTAAGGCCCTGAGCACAAAGTCGAGGAGCCTACAAGTATTCTTCCTTCAACATTACCCTCCAAATAAAACATTTTTCGTTCGTAAATGGATGTATAAAAAATAAAAACATAATTCAGTTCAGATATTAGAACAGAAACCAGGTTAGATATCAGAACAGAATCCATGTTAGATATCATAACAGAATTCAAATCGGAACACATATAACATGTTGTCATAGTTCATAAACCAGTAAATCAATAATTTCGGTGAAAATCATTTAAAAACATATAAAGTCATCATGCAATACATGTGGAACACACTAGGATATCCAAGTATTTCTCAGAGACACTTAGTAGTTATCAGAATGGATAACATGAAGCTGATGTAATTTGATCGGATTCAAGAAACGAGGTCCTATTGAAGGGAATCGATTTCTAACCGATCTAATCCGACATTTAAGGTTGATACTTTAGAATCACACTATGATTCATGTGCATAAGGAAAGTGTTCAGGAACCTTTATACAAAATAATTCTAGATTCAGATCTACTGAGAGTGATTTCGTTACCCAATAATCTGGGGTATTCAGGGGCATGTGTTAAATTAATAGGATTTTAGTCTAATTGAACCAAATGGGGTATTCAGAATCCTTTGCATCTGTGTTACTTGTGTTTTCATATATGACTTTAGTGATTTGAACTAATAAGAGAGAAACGAAGATTTAAGGCACTTATAATTTGTGTCGATCTATCAGATTATCAAAATAACTCAATATGAACAAATCTAGAACTAATGCATGTTGACCAGTTTATTCGTTGCCCTTCCAGGTATTCACTCTTTAATACAAAAAAATCTTGTCTATAAATCATCTTCTCATCACTGAATGGATCTTAAGGAGGCGAACAAATATTCTAATGGTCTTTATTCCATTTCCATGTTTCAACTATATCAAGAAATATCGATGTACTTGATTTATGGTTCATAACCCATAGGGACAATTCATCATGTAAGTTCATCGGAGTTTCTAGAGTTATCCCAATCACTTACTTAATCCTTATTCATTGAGGTTACTTTGTTCATTTATTAGTCAAGTCTATCCCGGTTACTCCAGAATTTTCCAGAGTATTTTGGATGTTTTTGAATTTCAGATACATAGTGTACTTCTATTCAATTCAATTTCATATTCATGGTTGATTTGTATAACACATATCCTTTTCTTAGTACCAAATACGTTATAGAGTTGAACTGAGCTAATTACTTCCAGAATTATCATCGATCCAAACTTGAGGAGACGAACACGAATTCAAGTTGTATCTATGCCATTTAGATACTGACATAACATTAACGTTTGTCACTGGCTTAAGGTGTGTTCCATGACTTTCAAGGGTAATACAACATCCATGTTTATTTTGGATTCCTTAATTAATCCAAGACACTTACTTAGTCTATTCCATAAGGGTATTTGGTCATTTTGGTGCTCAATGTTATTCCAGTCATTTCAAAGCTTGAGGATATCCATTCATTCCTGGGCTTGGTGATATTCTTGGGTCATTTCCATTCTAGTGGTATTTTGGTCATTTTACAGTTATAATATATTTCAATCATTTTATTCCTTCTGATCTTATTATTTAATTCAATCTTCTAGTATCTTGTACCAACCATCTTGAGTTTAGGAATTGGTTATCCAGATTTTCTAAACAAAACTAGCATTTTCTATACACATCAATAGTTTCATCAGGTCAAATATATCCTTACAATGTTCTTATCCTACTTCCAAGGTCAATTCTTATCTTTTTACATTATATGGGTATTTCGTAATTTCACCTAATCGAAGTATTCTCTTAATTCCTCATCCAAGTACCTTTGGCATTTAACCTTTAATGATATAAATTTTAATTTACATATCCAGGGCTCACTGCTTTATCACTTAATCATAGAACTTGTACTTTATTTCTAACGGTCCTCTAGTTTCTTATATTAATCATCTGAGCCATATTCAGTTACTAATTTTTACCGAATTCGGTTAAAGTGTAGAAATAAATTAACTACACAAATGAGATCAAATATTTTCATTCATGCATTTACCAATACCAACATGTTCAATAAAACATTAAAAGGTAGTATTATATTACCTTGATTTTTGTTCCATACTGATCGAACATTTAAACTCCATTCAAACGCCCTCAATCTTGAAATCAATGTCCAATAATTCCTCAGATACACATCAATAGAAATTTCATAAAAATGGAGCTTAATTGCGAAAAACAGATCGAATCAGGTGATTAATCAATGAAAAACAACTTACTGAGTTTGAATTTGGCGAAACGAACTTCGGAATTGTATTACCCCAAATTTTAACCAGTGACTAAAATCTATGTTTTGAAAGTTTAGTGGCTAAAGTATAAACTTTGAAAAGTGTAGAGACCAAAAATTGTAATTTTTAAAAGTTATATATTTTAGCATGTAAATGAATAGTTTGGATTAAAACAGAGATTTTAGTGAGAATAAGATTTTTGATACGGGAATTGTGTTAAAAACTAGAAGCATTAAAGTTTGGTATTGAAATTGGATAATTGGATCGAGCTGAAATTTTACGAAAATTGGAAGGATGTTCGAAAATGATTGGAAATATTATTTTCATATTTTATTTCAAAGAAATTTTGCTCAGAACAGTGCAATTTTTCAGATTCGTCTGTACAGTGAAAATTTAGTGACTAAAATGAAATTTTGAAAAATTGAAGGGTCAAAATGAAAAATTGAGAGATGAAAATTTTATAGCTATTTTAATAATATTAAAATAGAGATGAAGGAGTGCCATGGAGGTAATTATGGAAATTCATTAAGGGTAATTTTGGTTTTTGGCCCAAAATGAATATAAAATTCATTTTCAATTATATATTAAAGAAAAGAGGGAGAGATTTTTCTTATAGAAATCTCACGAACTCTCTCTTTCTCTCCATCTTCACCTACTGAAGTCTACACAACAAGGTAAGCTTTTTATGTTTTAATTTTGAAGTTATTTTCTTGAGAATTAGACTACGTTGTAATTAGGAAAAATGTTCTACGTTCAATTCGCTACGTTTTGACATGAATATCACTAGGGTTTATGTTCAAGTTCATCTTGAGTTGATGAAGGGGATGTTGATTTCTTGTGTTTTAGGGGTTGTGAAGAGTTAAGTGATTTTAAAGAATTGGTTGTAAGAATTGATGAAGAATTTAAGGATGAAGTTAATGAAAACAGTTTAGATTTTGAATATGGCAGTAAGTTTGAAAATTCACCAGAAATTCTATACATATTATTTGGAGTTGATTTTTATATATTGTGTTTGTATATCAATATAGTTTTGTTTAAAACAAACAGGGTTCAATGTCAAGGAGTATAAAAAAAGATAAAATTTTTAACCGAGGAAATGTCAGAAAAGCGGGTAGCAGATTCTGCACAAAATAGATTTTGTCAGGCAACTTTGAAAATTCACCATAAATTGTACAGAATGAATTAAAAGGAGTTCTTTATATGGATAGATTACTCGAGTCTAGTTTTCAATGGAAGAAACAAAATTAAATTCCAGTGTGTATATCAAAACAGAATAATGATTCTTTAAAGGTAGTGCAAGTTGTCTGAATATGGAAATTTTAGAATTTAAGTTGAAATGGATTAGAAGATGAAGAGTAATGGTTAAATGTTGAGTAAATTTTTGGATGCTTGGAATTGACATTAAATGGCAAGAGACCATTTTGAATAAATTGGAAATGTTAAGAAGAATTCTAAAAGAATTCATTTTGATGGTTAGATGGTGGAATTCGAAAGGTTCCAAAACTTTGGGGACATGTTTACAAGTTCTTAAATGAAGAAGTATTATTTGGGTATTTTATTCAAGTGTTGGAATTTTAGTAATTAATGTACAATTAGCATAATGGCAAAGGACCATTATGAATTAAAGGAAAAGTTGAGTTGAATTCTAGAAAGAATTAAAAATATGTGGTTTGATTTTATAATTGGTAAAAGTTGAAGATCATGTTAGAAATAATTATTTGTGGAATTGAATAAGTCTTTCGAGAAGTTTGAAGTTATAATGTGTCGCAACCGTCTTTCGGTTGGTCCCCAGAATTGGGCTTCGACTTGAAAAATATGGATTGTAGTCGCCACCGATCATTTATTTAAAGATAAATGGGTTGATCGGATACCCTATTTCTTACCTAATCTGCGTCTTACCAGAAATATGTCGGGCTCGGGAGTCGGTTACGGTTAAGGAAGGATTAGCACCCTTGAACCGCCCTCTCGGTACTACGTAATTTCCAGTTGTCTTAATTAAGAAAAAATAACAAGTTAAATTAAAAGATAAAATAATGATCCAAAATTACTTACCTTTGACGGATTTACAAATATACCCTTTAAAAGTCAAAATATGGGTTAGAAGAGATGAATAAATGATAAATAAAGTAAAACAAATAAAATAAGGAGATTAAGAAAGAAATAAAGTAAATATAAAATGAATAGAATATATAAAATAAAAAAACAATAACACTAATATATGCATAGCAAACAACTAAATAAAAATAAAATGATAATGCAAATAAATAAATAAAACAAGTAAAAGAATATAAAAACATAAAATATAGGATAAATATAAAAATAGATAAATAAATGAGTAAAATATATAAAAAAGTAAAAGCATATATATATAAGTAAAATAATAATAATAAAAAAAGAAAATCAAAAGTAATATACGTATATACATGCAAAATAGGAAATATATATATATATATATATATATATATATAATATATATATATATATATATATATATATATATATATATATATATATAATAACACTAATAAAAAAACATATATACATATATAATAAAATTAATAGAAAGTAATATGCATATATAACAAGAATAATAAAGTAGGAAAAAAATGATTTAGGGGGGAGAATTAAATATTTTAAAAAATGAACACGCCTCGGGGGTGGATCTAGGTTCGAAACTTCGAAATCCCACCCCTTTTTAGTCATCGGCGCAACCCACGTTTTGGGTTATTCGAACCAAATCTCAAGAAAAATAACGTGCACATGCGAGAAATGAACGAACCAATGTAAAAAAGATGCTACCTTTTATTTCCTTTTCGAATCGTTTACAACAACTTTGCCTTTGTATTTTCCGTGCTTTCCTCTGTGTTTTGTGTGTAAAATCGTGTCTTACAATGGTGAGTTACAATGGCTATTTATAGTGCTTGTGGATCCTATCTTTAGGAGTTTAAATCATAAAATTCTATCCTATTTTTTGAATCCTAGCAAAATTCTATCATATCTTTAGGAGTTTGAATCCTAAAATTCTATCCTATTTTTAGGAGTTTGAATCCTAGTAGGACGAAAAATGTGTGTTGACAGCTGCCCCTCTTTGCCCATAGTCGTGTAACGGGGATAGGGCAAAGATTAAAAGACACACTTTTCGTTCAGTGGAGTTGAAAATTAACTCTGATGTTTCAATAACTCCCTGTCGAATTGAGTTACGGATGACTCCTCCATCGTGAAGTCGAGTTCATCTTGAAATGATATGAAATTAAAGCCGTAGTTCGGAATTTGAATCAGCACGTGGCTTCCCGTTACCCTTCGGTCTTCTTCTCGGTTTAAAGACCTTGGATCGGAATAGAACTGAGAAATCTTCATTGACAGATAGCTTTTTCTTGACTTAAGCTATGCTGTTTGAAAATGTTTGCTTGTCACTAAGGCACGGCTAACCCAGATCCTCTCCTCGACTTGAAAACCTCGACTGCAACCGGAAAGTAGTGCGATTGATGTGTCATCGAGCTGAATGGAGTCGAACTCGACAATTTTGATGGCAAATAATCCTTCTTTGAGTTGGATATCCTTCGTCGTGAAGTTGAAATCCAAGTAAGTAGCATTGTTCCAAGTCCAATATCCTCCGTCGTGAAGTTGAAATTGGCTCTGGAACCGAAAAATTATTTGTTGACAACCAGCCGTCCCTTCGTTGTGAAGTTGAACTTGTGTTGTCTCGAGTCCAATATCCTTCGTTGTGAAGTTGAGATTGGCTCCGAAATTGTTTGTTGACAGTCAGCCGTCCCTTCGCTGTGAAGTTGAGCTTGTGCTGTCTTGGGTCCAATATCCTCCGCTGTGAAGTTGAAATTGGCCCTGAAACTGGGAAATTGTTGTTGACAACCAGCCGTCCCTTCGTTGTGAAGTTGAACTTGTGTTGTCTCGAGTGCCACGATATCCTCCGTCGTGGAGTTGAAATCGCAGATGGCCCCTTCGTTGTGAAGTTGAGCCTTGACTTGAATATCCTTCGTCGTGAAGTTGAAATCCAAGTATTGTATGTTGCGGGTGGACACAATTCCCTTCGCCGTGAAGTTGAAACCGTGGAGACCCCTTTATTGTGAAGTTTGGCTTTGAGCTAGATATCCTTCGTCGTGAAGTTGAAATCCACTCTCGAGCAAATTGTGTCACTTTGAGTTCAATATCCTTCGCCGCGAAGTTGAAATTGACTCTAGCTAAAACCTGAAAAAGTTATGCATATATGTGATGCTATGGATGCAATGCTCTTAGGTGTGCCTAAAATGCATATGCAACATATGTTATCTTGGGGCTCTGGAGATAAATCTCGATCTCCAGTTGCCTGTCTGGAATCTTGATTCTTGAATCTTCAAATTTTGATCCCTGATCTTGAATTCTTCAAATGTTCAAATCTGATGTGCACATTCTATTTTTGATTTGAGAAATGCTTCTCGACCATCTCAAGTATGTGCCTGAGCTGAGTGTAACGGTTCAGATGATGCTTCAAAAGAAGTTGTCTTGAAAGAGATAGAATTCGTTTCAAGGGAAACGATCTCAAGATATCTGTTGTTCATGAGAAACGGTCTCAAGGGAAACAAAATTATGTTTTAAGGGAAATAAATTTGAAGATTTTGTGTTTCAAGAGTAACTGTCTCAAGGGAGACAAAATTTGTTTTAGGGGAAATAAATTCAAAGATTTTGTTACAAGGGAAACTGTCTCAAGATAGACGAAAATTGTTTCAAGAGAAACTGTCTCAAGAGAGACAAAACTTAGTTCCAAAAGAAACTGTCTCAAGGGAGACAAAATTTGTTTCAAAGAAAACATATTCAAATATTTTGTTTCAAGGGAAACTGTCTCAAGAGAGACAAAATTTATTTCAAGGGAAACTGTCTCAAGATAGACGAAATTTGTTTCAAGAGAAACTGTCTCAAGAGAGACAAAATTTGTTTCAAGGGAAACTGTCTCAAGAGAGACAAAACTCTTCTAGTGAAAATGGTCTCAAGCGAGACAAATCTTGTTTTAAGAAAAACAATCATGAGTGAAATAAATCTTCTTTCGAGTAAAACAGTCCCAAGTGAGACAAAGTCTGTTTTAAAAAAAAAATCTCAAGTGAGATAATTATCTGCATTAATTGAGACTGTCTCAAGCGAGACAGAATTTATATTGGAAATGTCGAATCTGAAAATGAATGTCGATCTTTCTATCTGTCGAGTTGGTTGAAGTGTAGCTTCTTGCTGCTGAGCTAAGCAACCGACATCAATCTGTAAAGGTGCTTTTGAATCGAGTATCCTTCGTCTTGAAGTCGAACTTGACTCTAAAGCTGTAAAAATTATGTACGTGGAAAGAAAATGATAGATATGACGCTCTAAAATGTATGCATAAGATGCATGTAACATGAATTGGTTATATTTTATCTCCTGAAAAAGGTCTGATAATTCGCATTAGGATGTTGAATCCCCAAAGATGCCTCAATATCCAAAAATGCCCCAATATTTGATGTTGAATCTTCAAAGATACCCCAAATGTTCCTCATTTCTTGCTTCATCATTGATTCTAAGCATGAGCTTTGTGTTTGAGAGTCACATGTCATTTACCAAGATCCACTCTAGAGAGACTGTCTTGTTTGAAAAAAAATGTTTTTCTTTCTCTTTTATTTTCAAAGTCATGAAAATATCAATTAAAAGAGTTTCAAAAAATGTTTAATCTCAAGTTTTAAAAATATTGCCCCTATCACGGTTTTACAATTGAGACGAATCATAAAACTAGAGTTCATCGGATATCAAAGAATTAATTACAATGTTATCCTTCAATAAATTATAGCTATTTGACAACTGCCAAGATCCAAGCTATCTTTGGGAGATAGTCAAGTAAGGAAAGGATAAAAAGTCTCAGGTTATTGTGTTTGGTCAAAGGTTTGGCATTTGATGCTCAAAGGTTTGACATTGGATGCTCAAAAGATTGATGGGGTAGCTTGCATGCTCCTCTGCTGGAAGTGTTCCCTGACTCCCAACCTTTGTTTTCACACTCGGATTGTGCGATGCCTTATCAAGGAATTTACGTGATCGCCTCAGTTGCACAATTTTTATATTCGAGCCGCCTTTTCAGGTTTTCAACTCGAACCCTCCTTTGGTTTCAAGACGTTATTCAGGATTTACGTCTTGAACCCCCCTTTGTTATTTTTTCTACCATGCATTAATTATATTGTTTTTTGCAAACAAAGATTAATCCTGATGGGCGGGATGAAATCTGAAGATAGTCTCTCATGTTTAGAAATCCATGTATGATTAGAAATGACTTTTAAGGCACGTAATGTAGGTCAGGGTTCATGGTTATGAAAAAAAAGGATAAATAGGCCCAAACAAGTGTTTCAGGGTGTTGAACCAAGGATCAATTCATTTTGATGCCTTCAATCCTGTCTTGCTCAATTTGGATCTGCTCATATGTGTTTCTCTGGATTTTCTCTGGATGTTCCATGATCTTCGAGTGAAGTGATTCAGAGATTCGGGAATGATTGTGCTTGATCAATCTCATAGTTTGAAGCTTGATGTGCCATTTGTCTTTAGGGAATCTTTGCATGTGCTTTTTGTCCCTTTTTCTTTTTGATTTTTGCTCTTTTTTTTTTGTTCTTGTTTCTCTTTTTCTTTGTTTTTTTTTGCTTTTTTCCTTCTTTTCTTTTTTGTTCTTGATTGGATCTTCGCACTTGCCATTTGGTCCACCTTTTGGTATCTCATCTGAATCAATGTCTTCACTCATGTGAGCATATTTTCTCCACCTTGCCCCCCAGTGTGGAGGGTGATCCTTGGTTAGGGTTGAATCAGAAGAAAAAAATACTATAGGCTCAAAAGGGGACGCAAGGGATATATATTTTCTCCTGTTGTGAAGGGATAAAGAAAGAAAGCCGTTCATCATTTCATACATGTAAGTCCTCACAAAAGAGGTATCCCCAAGGGGATAGATTTGCAGGATTAATTTTATTCACATGAAAAAAGTGTAATTAATGCATGATAGGATTATTTCGAATGAATTATTTTTTGTTGCTCCTTGCTCCCAACATGTCTCAATGTTCAGGCTCCCGGCGAGATGCCCCAATTTAGAAGAATACTCCTGTTCAAATGAACAACTCAATGTCTTGGGTTTTAATGGTAAAAAAAAGGTTAACTTTGAGTCTAAAAAGACAGTGGTGTGATCTTATTGACTCAAAGAAAGGTATGGGTGTATCATAAAGGTAAAGGCAATGTTCAAGAATTTCAAAGGGAGGTAATGTCAAAATTTGGTCTTTTTGATCAAGGTATTTCATTTTGGGGGTTTGAGACAGGATAAGAAAGGTCTAATCTTGTCATATGTCAAAAATCTATAATTCTTGAAGAATTAAAAGAATCCTTAATTCATTTAATATTCGAAGAACTAAAGATTAAAATTTGTTCAATTGCTCCACCTTAGAAAGTAACATGAATTCAAACGTTTAAAATAAGTGTTCAAACAAAATAATCCTCTAAGTGCAAATGATATATGCCATGCCCCTTTCTTCGGCAAGCGCCTTACAGTTTTCAGAAGAATGTTTGGGAATCCTTATGTGGCAACAATTTCAACATTGTAGCCCTTAGGAGATGGGTACTCTTTTCTCAGATCATCCTGGCAGGCTTAGTCCTACAATCAGCTGATCCAGTTCCCCCTGAACTGATTTCAGTTTTTCTTTAATTGTTAAAATCTGGCTTCCATGTGGTGTAATGTGGTTAAGACTTCTTCATCGAATCCTCCGTGATTTAATTTCATGTTTATGAAAATGCTTAAAAATGTAGATGAAGATGCAAAAATGCAAGAATGCAAGAATGCATGAAATGTTCGAGGCATTGATCCAAGAAATGTGACTGTTATTATGAATAATCCTTATTGGGGACAAAAATGTTTTATCTTTTAAGAGAAAAAAATATCCTGACAGCTTCTGACATGTTGACTAGTCTTCTGCTTTCGTCTTTCACCGGTTGAATAACCTGTCGAACTGCTCCGGCCTCTCTGGATGAACCGTGAAAATGTTGAGTTGTTTTTTGTACTGGTCCAAGAAGTCTTGAATGATCGCATCTCGAGCATTTACTTTTGTTGAGCCTGTTCCCAACGAATTCGTCATTGGAGCCCTTAATTGATAGGAACTATGTGAAGTTCATTAATCTGTTTCTTGAATTCGCCGGCAATGGTCTCCAATTTCAGCTATCATTTTGCCATTGTTGTGTTCAAAGGGACTTCTGAGATACATAACCTTCATCTTGCCCCTGCAACCTCTGCCAGTCAGTTCTTCAAAGATAAGCTTTCATTGTGCTTGATGTAGACCCGGTTCATTTTGAGTCTTTTATAATGCAGCAGAGTGATATACTCTTCAATTGTGGGCACCACGTCTTCTGGATTGAATGTGACACATAGTCGCCTTGTAGACTATCCTCTGTATTTTCATCTCTTGTATTACAACACCTTTGTCCATGGATTCAGATTATTCGAGTTTTAACAAACACGTTTTAGTGGATCAATGACCTCTTTTTAATGATGCAAGTGATGAAAATAAAATAAAGATGAAAAGAGTTAGTGAGGTGAAAAATAATCAAAAACGATCATAAAAATGAAAGTCCTACCCCACATGATACCTACCCCACATGCTTATTATTCATACCCGGACATGATCTCTATCCCGCATGCTAATTTTAAACAAATCCTAATCGCATATTTGTCTAGTTCGCATGCTTTGAACAGAAAGTAAAGCATGAAATAAAGCAGCCTAGGGTTTGAAGTGAGGTTTTGGGGTGGGCTCTAATTCTCCATAGTCTCCCGGTTTAGGTTCTAAAAAAACGGTACCCGAGTTCTCCTTGCTGGTGCCCCTTTGGGCTTGCCATACCCTTAGTCCTAAAACCCATCACAGGTTTGTGTGGACTAAGTTAAACTCGAGAGGACACATTCCCTTATGTCTATGCGGAGAATAAATTCACACGAAGACATAAGGTATATGAATCCCGAAGGCTACTTGCTAGGCATATGCGGTGAATAAATTCACACGAATGCGTCGCTTTCACCCCCACTTAAAATGGGTTCGGAGCTCGGGTTTAGAGCCTTAGATGAAAAAAGACTTTAAGGGCTGAAATCATTGAGAAAACGGTTAGTACAACTAATTACTCGAAAATATAATCAAAAGTAAGTAATAAGGATCGAAATGTTACCTTAAAATTTAAACTTACCCTTTTCATTAAAAAGACAACTGGAAATTACCTTAGCCTGACTCACTTACCTGTGTCCCCAGCGGAGTCGCCAAGCTGTCGCAACCGTCTTTCGGTTGGTCCCCGGAATTGGGCTTCGAATTGAAAACTGTGGATTGGAGTCGGCACCGATCATTTATTTAAAGATAAATGGGTTGATCGGATACCCTATTTCTTACCTGATCTGCGTCTTACCAGAAATATGTCGGGCTCGGGAGTCGGTTACGGTCAAGGAAGGATTAGCACCCTTGAACCGCCCTTTCGGTACTACGTAATTTCCAGTTGTCTTAATTAAGAAAAAAAACAAGTTAAATTAAAAGATAAAATAATGATCCAAAACTTACCTTTGACGGATTTACAAATATACCCTTTAAAAGTCAAAATATGGGTTAGAAGAGATGAATAATGATAAATAAAGTAAAACAAATAAAATAAGGAGATTAAGAAAGAAATAAAGTAATATAAAATGAATAGAATATATAAATAAAAAAACAATAACACTAATATATGCATAGCAAACAACTAAATAAAATAAAATGATAATGCAAATAAATAAATAAAACAAGTAAAGGAATATAAAAACATAAAATATAGGATAAATATAAAATAGATAAATAAATGAGTAAAATATAAAAAAGTAAAAGCATATATATATAAGTAAAATAATAATAATAAAAAAAAGAAAATCAAAAGTAATATACGTATATATACATGCAAAATAGGAAATATATATATATATATATATATATAATAACACTAATAAAAAAACATATATACATATAATAAAATTAATAGAAAGTAATATGCATATATAACAAGAATAATAAAGTAGGAAAAAATGATTTAGGGGGGAGAATTAAATATTTTAAAAAAATGAACACGCCTCGGGGGTGGATCTAGGTTCGAAACTTCGAAATCCCACCCCTTTTTAGTCATCGGCGCAACCCAACGTTTTGGGTTATTCGAACCAAATCTCAGAAAAATAACGTGCACATGCGAGAAATGAACGAACCAATGTAAAAAAAAGATGCTACCTTTTATTTCCTTTTCGAATCGTTTACAACAACTTTGCCTTTGTATTTTCCGTGCTTTCCTCTGTGTTTTGTGTGTAAAATAGTGTCTTACAATGGTGAGTTACAATGGCTATTTATAGTGCTTGTGGATTCTATCTTTAGGAGTTTAAATCATAAAATTCTATCCTATTTTTTGAATCCTAGCAAAATTCTATCATATCTTTAGGAGTTTGAATCCTAAAATTCTATCCTATTTTTAGGAGTTTGAATCCTAGTAGGATGAAAAATGTGTGTTATGAGTTAGGTTGATATCGATTTAGTTATCGATTTTATTTTATAGATTTTCAAATGTCAAAATGAGCTTATGTTAGAACAATACTAATATGTAGTTTAAACATTTTGTGTTATAATTTGGTATTGTCAGATTATAATAAAACTAGCAATCCGAACGATCTGAAAGGAAAGGAAAAAGTTTGTGACTAGTATTATCATATACAAGTTTTGTAGTGAGGCAAAGGCGACTACAATTTATTTATTTTATTATTTTGATCGAGGATGACTTGCGATAAGTCAACCTCACATTATTTATTTCAAAGATATGAATTATGCTTTGATTATGCAATTATATCCATAATAATTTTAATAAGTTTTATGAATGATTTTGGGTATGAACTGCCCATGTCACATTTTACAATGTGAATTAAATATATTTTGAATTCTCATATGATTTTTGTCAAATGATTACGAAATGAACTAAAAAAGCCCATTGTATATTATATGGAGAGTCATAGGTACAATTGGCATGCCATGAGGTAGAGTGATTATCTGTTATGATTCTGATATACTGTGGTGTACCGGAGTATACACTAGTATATATATTCTGATTCGAATGTACTTGGTGTGCATATTGTTATTTCCGATGTGATAGCACTGTGTGTGATTATCTGTTCCGACTCCGATGATTTGATATCTGTATTGCGCACACTCATATGACTCACGTACCTTATATTCTCTTAAAATATACTTTGGGCTATAAAAATGAAATAAGATAGTTTTGAAAAGTGTTTGACTACAAAGGAATATAGATTGATTATTATGTCTGATCTGATTTATTATGATCTTGTGAAAATTATCAGATGATTCTTTTCAAGTTTAAGATAAAGTTTAGCATGAGGTATCTGGTGTGAACATTCTGGAAAAAACATTCAGTCTATTTTATTTTAATGATTTTATATATTTTGATATTTTATTTATATGTTCTCACCTTTAGTATTATTTCCTCACTAAGTTATACTTAGCGTATAATGATTTTCATGCGTAGGTTCTAATAAGGATAAGTATGATCAGCAAGGAGCTATCGGAGCATCTTTTTGGAAAGACATACATATCATCAGTATCAGTAAGACATCTATGATGTTTCTTTTGACTTATAGTGGCATGTATAATTATGTATGCGATTTCTATTTATCGTATTTGTTTTTAATAATATGTAATAGTAAACTAGAACTATTTTAGTCTATTTTACATGGTTTAGTTCTATCAGGATCTATGCATGGAAAAAATATATTACGATATTATGTTTTTAAAAGATTTCACAAAAAAACATAGTTTAGTAAAATTACTAATTTACAAATGGCTTTATTTTCGTGCGACAAATAAATAAATTAAAGGTTGATATATACTTTAAAATATATTTTTAAAGTTAGAATATGAGTGTTTTCAAATTAAACAAATTTTTAGGTATTTTCAGTTTAGTAAATGTTTTTAAGTTGATGTGACATCTTTGACTCGTCTATTAAGACGTATACGGGTTAAGGGTGTTACATTTATTTTTATCAGAGCTACAGGTTTAGCCGATTCTCGACCTAAATCAAGCCTATAATATTTCAAAAATATGTACATGCCACTAGGATGTCGAAATTACTGATCTGGTATGGTCTGATGATTTTATTTATGATGTTGCTCCTTACTAACGTAAATTTGTGCTTTTGTTTAGATGTCGGGTTCGGAAGGCATAAGATAGGCCATCAAATAAGAGGTTCCCGAGGGAACCGATAGTGGGAGTAGTAACGAGGTAGAGCACGTACCTCAACGTCAGGGAGAGCATGTACATCAGGGAGTACCCGCTCCAGATCAGGGAACGTTCTTACAAACTCTGGAGGCTATATTGGCTCGATATCAGTCGAAAGCAGCACCTCCTCTTCCTCTGCTCCACCTCTTCCACTAGTTCTGAGAATATCGGTTCTGAAAGAATTAAAAAGTTTAGGACTTGTAGAATTTAAAGGCGAAGCAAATGAAGGCCCAGTAGAAGCATATATGTGGCTGAATGATGTGAAAATAAAGTTGGACAGTCTTCACTACTTTGAGGATTAAAGATTGGAGGGAGTAGTTTCAATATTATGAGGCCAGGCTCATATATGGTGGACGAACGTCATGACACGTGTTCCTCCAGATAAGATCACATGGCAGTTTTTCTTAGAAGCATTTGAGAAGAAATATATTGGAGAGCAGTTTATTACTTAGATAAAGTAGGATTTCTTTAATATGATTCAGGGTGGTAAATATGTGTACGAGTATGAATGTGAGTTTAATAAACTTGATCGATATGCCTTAGAGATGGTTCCCATTGAAAGAGACATATGTCAGAAATTTATTCGAGGTCTCCGTCCCAGACTAAGGGAACTTCTGTTGGCTACGAACTTGACCACTTTTCAGGAAGTGGTGAACAAAGCAAAATATTTGGAAATGGCGCAAAATGAGAATTATCTGATACGATAGTCTAAAATATCGGAGCATCATCCTCCTTTTAATCTAAAAGAGGTCGAGGTTCTTGTTATCGATATCAAAATAAATCTGAAAGTGGTGCTTCTAATCGTAAAGGATCTTAGGCAAAAGAAAAAGGCCGACAGACTCAGATGACAACTTCAGGAGCCAGTAGATTAACTCTATCACAAGATTAGATGTTTCCATGTCATTATTGCGGTAAAAATCTCCCTGGAGTTTGTACAATGTAGACTGGAACCTGTTTCCGTTATGGAGATACCAATCACTTTGTCAGAGATTATCCTTTAGTTGGGGAGAGATCAATACAGACATAAAGGTCTGTAGCAGTATCTCATAGAGGCGGTAGAGGTAGAGGGAGGGGATATTCTAAGACAACTTCCCAATCTGATGTTTGTGCTTCAGCGAGAATTTATAACATCAAGACTGATGAGGATCGTGATGACCAGAGATCATAGAAGGTACTTTATATCTTTATGATGAGCATGTATTTGTTTTGATTGAACTGAGTTCTATGTATTCCTATGTTAGTTCGGAATTAGTTAAAAATAATAATATTCTGTTAGAACCCATCAATAATGAGATGATAGCTATAAATCCACTGGGTCATAGTGCTAGAGTCACACGGATTAGTAGAAATTATCCGATAAAGATTCATGGGGTTGTATTCCCGATGAATCTTTTAGAGTTACCGTTTGATGAATTTGAGATTATATTGGGCATGGATTGGTTATCTTGGCATTATGGTTGGGTAGATTGTCGCATGAAGTGATTATTTATAAAGGATGTAGAGGGTACCGAGAAAATAGTAATTGGAGGAAAAGGGAAATTTTTGTCCAACGTGATATCCGCAATGACAGCAGCGAAAATGATGGAAAAAGTTGTACGACTTTCTTAGCAAACATAATTGACACCCGAACATCTAAAATTCGATTAGAGGATATTCCGACAGTTCGAGAATTTTCAGATGTATTTCCTGATAATTTACCCAGATTACCTCCTGATCGAGAAGTGGAGTTTAAAATTAAAGTTTACTCGGGCACATCTCCTATTTCAATGGCTCCATACAGGATGGCTCCAACGGAACTCAGAGAATTAAAGGCATAATTACAGGAGCTACTTGATCGAGGTTTTATTAGACCAAGTGTATCTCCGTAGGGTGCACTGATACTTTTTGTTAAAAAGAAAGATGGATCAATGAGATTATGTATTGATTATCGTAAACTGAATAAGGTGACAGTGAAGAATAAATACCCTCTTCCAAAGATCGATGATCTGTTTGATCAGCTTAATGGTACTTCATTATTTTCTAAGATTGATCTTCGGTTAGGGTATCATCAGCTAAAGATAAAGGAGGAAGATATTCCCAAGACGGCTTTCAGAACCAGATATGGTCATTATGAGTTTGTTATGATGCCATTTGGACTGACCAATGCTCCAGCAGCATTTATGGATTTGATGAATTGGGTATTTCAGCCGTATTTTGATCAATTTGTGGTTGTGTTCATTGATGATATTTTGGTGTATTCTAAGACTAAGGAGGAGCATGACGCATATCTCCATATCGTACTACAGATGTTGCGAGATAAAACGTTATATGCTAAATTGTCAAAATGTGAATTTTGGTTGTCAGAGGTCGCCTTTCTGGGTCACGTGATTTCAACATAATGAATTAGAGTAGATCCCAAGAAAGTGTAAGCGGTAGTGGAGTGAAAACCTCTGGAAAAATGTTTTTGAAGTCCGAAGTTTCTTAGGGTTAGCCGGATATTATCGGAGATTTGTGAAGAATTTTTCAATAATTGCATCTCCATTTACCATGTTACTTCGAATGGATGTACCATTTGTCTGGATTGAAAAGTGTCAAGAAAGTTTTGATATGCTTAAAAAGATTTTGACAGAGGCCCCGATGTTAGTGCAGCCAGAGTCAGGAAATGATTATGTAATCTACAGTGATGCGTCCCATAATGGTTTGGGATGTGTTCTAATGCAAGAAGGTAAAGTGGTAGCCTATGCTTCAATGCAGTTAAAGGCACACGAACGAAATTATCCGACACATGATTTGTAGCTGGCAACTGTAGTGTTTTCTTTAAAGATATGGCGCAACTATTTATATGGTGAGCAATGCTACATTTATACAGATCATAACAGTTTAAAATATTTTCTCACTCAGAAAGAGTTAAATCTAAGGAAAATGAGATGGATTGAACTTCTCAAAGACTATGATGTGATTATTGATTATCATCCTAGGAAGGCTAATAAGGTAGCTGATACACTTAGCCGAAAAACCTTTGCTACTATGAGAGCGTTAGATGCACGACTTTCAATGGAAGATGATGGTGCATTGATTTTAGAATTGAGATTGAAACCCACCCTATTGGATCGTATCAAAAATCTATAGAATAAAGATAAAAAGTGTTTGGATAGAATGAAGCAAGTGAAGAAAGGAGAATTGAAAGACGTTCAAATTAAGTTTGATGGATGTTTATATTATCGGAATCGAATTTGCATACCCGATGACGAAGAACTAAAGAGAGATCTCCTTTCTGAAGCTCATTATAGTCCTTTGACTATGCATCTAGGAGGAAATAAAATGTATCAAGATTTGAAGAGTCGGTATTGGTGGGCAGGTATGAAAAGAGCTATCATTGAGTTTGTTTCTAAATAGATAACATGTCAGCAGGTAAAAGAAGAACACCAATTACCCTCTGGGTTGTTGCAACCTATCTCAATCCCTCAGTGGAAATGGGAATGAGTTACCATAGATTTTGTGACAGGTTTACCTTTGACACCCAGTAAGAAAGATTCAATCTGGGTGATCGTAGATAGATTAACAAAGACAACACACTTTATCCCAGTTCGAGAATATTATTCTATGAACAAATATGTTGAATTATATGTCAGAGAAATTGTACGACTTCATGGAGTACCCATTTCAATAGTTTCCGACAGAGATCCGTGATTCACTTCGAGAGTTTGGAAGTCTTTGCATGAGGCATTAGGAACTCGACTAAATTTCAGCACAACTTATCATCCTCAGACAGATGGTGGATATGAGAGAACTATTCAGATACTTGAATACATGCTAAGGGTGTGTGTTATTGATTTCAAAGGATCATGGGAAAAGTATTTGCCTTTAGCATAATTACCTTATAATAACAGTTATCAATCAAGTATCAAAATAGCTCCTTTTGAAGCATTATATGGAAGAAAATGTCGAACGCCACTAAATTGGTATGAATTAAAAGATCGAGATGTAATTGGTCCAGATCTAATTAAGGAGGTGGAAGACAAAGTGAGGGTAATCCAAGATAATCTTAAGATAGCAGCCGATAAACAGAAATCTTATACTGATTTAAAAGTAAAAGAGATTTTATATCAAGTAGGTAATAAGGTATTTCTTAAAGTGTCACCTTGGAAAAAGATTCTGAGATTTGGACGGAAAGAGAAATTAAGTCCAAGATTCATCGGGCCATAGGAGGTTATAAAGAGAGTTGGACTAGTAGCTTATCAGTTGGCATTGCCTCATGAGTTGGACAAGATTCATAATGTATTTCATGTATCGATGCTTCGAAGATATCGATAAGATCCTTCACATATGATTACACCGAAGGAAATTGAGATTCAACCAGATTTATCATATGAAGAGGAGTCAGTAAATATTTTAGCACATGAAGTCAAAGAACTGAGAAAAAAGACGATTCCATTGGTAAAAGTTCTTTGGCGGAATCATAAAGTTGAGGAATCAACTTGGGAATGAGAAGAAAATATGAAGAAAAAGTTTCCTCATCTGTTTAATGCAGATATGTAAATACATATGAAAAATAAAAGGACGAATTTTATTTAAGGGGGGAGGAATTGTAATACCCTAAATTTTGACTAGTGAGTAAAATATAAGTTTTGAAAGTTTAGTGGCTAAAGTATAAACTTTGAAAAGTGTAGGGACCGAAATATGTAATTTTTAAAAGTTATATATTTTAGCATGTAAATGAATAGTTTGGATTAAAACAGAGATTTTAGTGAGAATCAGATTTTTGATATGGGAATTGTGTTAAAATCTAGAAGCAGTAAAGTTCGGTATTAAAATTGGATAATCGGTTCGAGCCGAAATTTTACGAAAATTGGAAGGATGTTAGAAAATGATTGTAAATATTATTTTCATATTTTATATCAGAGAAATTTTTCTTAGAACATTGCAATTTTTTAGATTCGTCCGAACAGTGAAAATTTAGTGACAAATGAAATTTTGGAAAATTAAAGGGTAAAAATGATAAAGTGAGAGATGAGAATTTTACAGCTATTTTAATAATATTAAAATAGAGATGAAGGAGTGACATAGAGATAATTATGGAAATTCATTAAGGGTAATTTGGGTTTTTGACCCAAAATGAATATAAAATTCATTTTTAATTATATATTAAAGATAAGGGGGAGAGATTTTTCTTATAGAAATCTCATGAACTCTCTCTTTCTCTCCATCTTCAGCTACTGAAGTCTACACAACAAGGTAAGCTTTTTATTTTTTTATTTTTGAAGCTATTTGCTTGAGAATTAGACTTCGGTGTAGTTAGGAAAAATGTTCTACGTTCAATTCACTATGTTTTGACATGAATATCACTAGGGTTTATGTTCAAGTTCATTTTTAGTTGATGAAGGGGATTTTGATTTATTTTGTTTTAGGGCTTATAAAGAGTTAAGTTATTTTAAATAATTGGTTGTAAGAATTGATGAAGAATTTAAGGATGAAGTTAAAGAAAACAGTTTAGATTTTGAATCTGGAAGTGAGTTTGAAAATTCACCAGAAATTCTATAAAACTTATTTGGATATTAATTTTATATATTGTGTTCGTATATCAATCTAGTTTTTTTTTAAAATAAACGGGGATCAATTTAAAGGTTTATAAAAAAATATATGAATTTTTAACCGAGGAAAGGTCAGAAAAACGGGAGCAGATTCTGCACAAAACAGATTCTGTCAGTCAACTTTGAAAATTTACCATAAATTGTAAAGAATGAATTAGAAGGATTTATTTATATGGATAGATTCTTATTCGAGTCTAGTTTTTAACGGAAGAAACATAATTAAATTCTAGTGTGTATATCAATACAGAATACTGATTCTTTAAAGGTAGTGCAAGTTGTCTGAATATGGAAATTTTAGAATTTAAGTTGAAATGGATTAGAAGATGAAGAGTATTGTTTAAATGTTGAGTATAATTTTGTATTCTTGTAATTAAAGTTAAATGGAAAGAGACAATTTTGAATAAATTGGAAATGTTGAGAAGAATTCTAAAAGAATTTATTTTAATGGTTAGATGGTGGAATTCGAAAGGATCCAAAACTTTGGGGACTTGTTTACAAGTTCTTAAATGAAGAAGTATTATTTGGTTATTTTATTCAAGTGCTTGAATTTTAGTAATTAATGTACAATTATCATAATGGCAAAGGACCATTATGAATTAAAGGAAAAGTTGAGTTGAATTCTAGAAAGAATTTAAAATATGTGGTTTGATTTTATAATTGGTAAAAGTTGAAGATAATGTTTGGAATAATTATTTGTGGAACTGAATAAGTGTTTCGAGAAGTTTGGAGTTATAATATAGTTATGAGTTAGGTTGATATCGATTTAGTTATCGATTTTATTTTATAGATTTTCAAATGTCAAAAAGAGCTTATGTTAGAACGATACTAATATGTAGTTTAAACATTTTGGATTATAATTTAGTATTGTCATATTACAATAAAACTAGCAATCCGAATGATCTGAAAAGAAAGGACAAAGCTTGTGACTAGTATTATCGTATACAAGTTCTGTAGTGTGGCAAAGGTGAGTGTAGTTTATTTATTTAATTATTTTGATCGAGGATGACTTGCGATAAGTCAACTTCACATTATTTATTTCAAAGATATGAATTATTTTTTGATTATGCAATTATATCCATAATAATTTTAATAAGTTTTATGAATAATTTTGGGTATGAACTGCCAAAGGTGAGTGTAGTTTATTTATTTAATTATTTGATCGAGGATGACTTGCGATAAGTCAACTTCACATTATTATTTCAAAGATAGAATTTTTTTGATTATGCAATTATATCCATAATAATTTTAATAAGTTTTATGAATAATTTTGGGTATGAACTGCCCATGTCACATTTTACGAATGTGAATTAAATATATTTCTGATTCTGATATGATTTTTGTCAAATGACTACGAAATGAACTAAAAAAGCCCATTGTATGTTATATGGAGAGTCATGGGTACAATTGACATGCCATGAGGTGGAGTGATTATCTGTTCTGATTCTGATATAATGTGGTGTACCAGAGTGTACACTAGTATATATATTCAGATATGAATGCACTTGGTGTGCATATTGTTATTTCCTATGTGATAGCACTGTGTGTGATTATCTATTCCGACTCTGATGATCTGATATCTGTATTGTGCACACTCTTCTGACTCATGTACCTTATATTCTCTTAAAATAAGATAGTTCTGAAAAGTGTTTGACTACAAATGAATATGGACTAATTATTATGTCTGATCTGATTTATTATGATCTTGTGAAAATTATCTGATGATTCTTTTTAGGTTTATGATAAAGTGCAGCATGAGGCATCTGGTGTGAACATTCTGAAAAAAAAAATCAGTCTGTTTTATTTTATGATTTTATATATTTTGATATTTTATTTATTTGTTTCACCTTTAGTATTATTGCCTCACTAAGTTATACTTAGCGTGTGATGATTTTCATGCGTAGGTTCTAATAAGGATGAGTACAACCAGTAAGGAGCTATCAGAGCATATTTTTGGAAAGACATACATATCATCAGTATCAGTAAGACATCTATGATGTTTCTTTTGACTTATAGTGGCATGTATAATTATGTTTGTGATTTCTATTTATCATATTTTTTTTAATAATTTGTAATAGTAAACTAGAACTATTTTAGTATATTTTACTTGGTTTACTTTTATCAGTATCTATGCATGAAAAGAATATATTACGATATTATGTTTTTAAAAGATTTCACAAAAAGACATAGTTTAGTAAAATTATAGATTTACAAATGAATTTATTTTCGTGCGACAAATAAATAAATTAAAGGTTGATATATAATTTAAAATATATTTTTAAAGTTAGAATATGAGTGTTTTGAAATTAAACAAATTTTAAGGTAATTTCAGTTTAGTAAATGTTTTTAAGTTGATGTGACATCTTTGACTTGTATGTCAAGACGTATACGGGTTAAGGGTGTTACAGGAATCAGACTTAGGGCGTCGAAAAAAATAAAATATGACTTTTCGAAAATTTTGACTTTTTGGTCAAAGTCAAAGTCAATGGTCAATGGGTTAACTCGGTCAAATTAAACATTCAACGAGTTGACTCTGTCAAAGTCAACGAGTTGACCCAGTGAGTTGACTCAGTCGAGTTGACTCAACGCGAGTTGAGTCAGTCGGGTCAAGCGGGTCGGGCAGGCCATTCCAAGTAGGCCACCAGGCAGTGGACTTTCCACACTCTCAGGGGTGGCGTGTGCAGGCCCATAGAGTTTGATTCTGAGACACTTACAAAGCCCGGTTGATAATTTTGAACGGCGGAGAGTTCGATTCTAAAACGTCAGAAACTTTAGCTTCCTCACCCCCTCACGCGCCGACGATGACAGAGACAGGAAGGACACCGGTGGACTCAGAACGTTGCAAGGAACACGATGGTGCAAATAGTGTCAAAAAACGACGACGAATCGATGATTTTCACGGCGATGGAGTTAAAAAACTTTGAAACTTTGAGTTGAATTTTACGACGAATGACGACGATTCACAACGAGAGGTTTGAGGGGTTTTGTTCACTGGTCGACAACGAACACGATGGTGGTTTTGGATCGACGATCGGTGGCCAGATGGTGGAGAAATCGGAGCTCAAAGGAGGGTTGGCGGAGGAGGGAATTTGGATAAAAGAATCTCGGAAAAGTAGAATTCACTGGGGAGGGGTTTATAATACAACACATAATAAAAAATGGCTAAATTCAGGACTGGGTACTTGAATTTCCTACATTTCTTAAAATGGTATGCCAATTTTACGATTTTACACTTTAATCCTCAATTTCTTCCAAAATACCATTTAAATTCAATACTTTATAATTTCTAAAATTTACCCCCTAAAATGGGGAGTGACAATTCTCCTCTCCTTAAAAGGATTTCGTCCCCAAAATTCATTCAAGTCACAGAAATGTAGAAATGAGGCTTCCATCAATTCTTCCATGTCTTTCAGTAGCTTTTACAGAAGTACCAATCCTCTACTAATTTTTAACCAGCTGAGTATACATTTTCGTCAGAACTCTCCCTCATTCCATTAAAAGAATCTGAATAGAATTATCCTTGTGGAATCAATTCAACCTTGGTTACGATAATAAATTCATAGAGTAGTAACATATATCAATTTCATTTCTAGAGTCGGGTTAGAATTTATCGGATAAGTAACTCTTACATTACTTGTGAGGTACTTTATAGAGTTTAGATAAAGGTTACTATTATTCCTTTATGTAATGATAGAGTTCTAACGGATAGAAAACTTAGGTTAGCTCGTTACAGAGAGGGACTCGACTTTAGTGTTCTGGCTTAGAGGAGTACGATTGTAGTCTAGGTGCATGTACTGATTAGACATCTTTTGACATTCGACCGGTAGGTCTGTCTTAAAATTTTAACTAAACCTAAGCTCTGATACCACAAAATATAACCATTCAGATCGATGCGGGTAACCCGATCTGAACTGGAGTGTTACATTAGGGCTAACGAAGTGACCCACTGCAAAAACCTCAAAAAATTTAAAACTTTTATTAAAATATGTAAACTCATAAAATCATTTATTAGTGTTCAGAAATAAAATACGTTTTCAGACTCAGATATAAAAAAAATACAATCTACATGCCCCCTAATCACATGTACCATACTTTACAAGCATCGCCGGAAGAGCTCCCTTAATGATGTCGATAGATGCACTGATACGATTCTTTTAACCTGAAAACGTGAGTAACAGAGTGAGCTTTGGAAAGCTCAGTAATACAGAACTACCAGATGATGCTGAAGAAAGTGCAGATAACATATAAGCATATATTTCCTCATTGTTTTAGACATCTACAAATTTTTAGACTGAGCTGAGGTTCCACTGATATCTCATGTAATAACAGATAGTAATTTTTCAGTTCAGAGGAAAATATTTCAGATGATTAGGTTCAAGAGATCAGGATAGATTATCTAGTGTGTTCCCTTAAAACCAGTGAAATTATATAGTTCTTTTTAAAACATATTTTTTAAAATTCAGAAACCATAGAATCCCTCTAGCCCAACACATCATAATATGTAGGTTCCCCAGAACCATACACCCACCGTCACATCGAGTAAGGCCCTGAGCACAAAGCCGAGGAGCCTGCAAGTATACTTCCTCCAACAATACCCCAAATAAAACATTTATCAAAAACCATAGTAATCACTCCAACCGAACACATCATAATGTGTAGGTTCCCCAGAACCATACACCCATCTTTACATCGAGTAAGGCCCTGAGCACAAAGCCGAAGAGCCTACAAGTATTCTTTCTCCAACAATACCCCCCAAATAAAATATTTTATGTCCGTAAACGGATGTATCAAAAACCAAAACATAATTCATGTCAGATATCATAACAGAATGCAGGTCAGTTATCAGAACTTAATCTAGGTCAGATATCAGAACAGAATCCATGTCAGGTATCATAACAGAATTCAAATCGAAACACATATAACATGTTGCCATGGTTCATAAACCAGTAAATCAATAATTTCGGTGAAAGTCATTTAAAAACATATAAAATCATCATGTAGTACATGTGGAACATACTAGGATATCCAAGTATTTCTCAGAGACACTTTGTAGTTATTAGAATGGATAACATGAAACTGATGCAATTTGATCGAATTCCAGAAATGAGGTCCTATTGAAGGGAATCGATTTCTAACCGAACTAATCCAATATTTAAGGTTGATACTTTAGAATCACACTATGATTCATGTACATTAGGAAAGTGTTCAATAATCTTTATACAAAATAATTCTAGATTCAGATCTACTGAGAGTGATTTTGTTACCCAACAATCTGGGGTATTCAGGAGCATATATTGAATTAACAGGATTTTAGTCCAATTAAACCAAATGGGGTATTCAAAATACTTTGCATCTATGTTACTTGTGTTTTCATATATGACCGTAGTGATTTGAGCTAATAAGGGAGAAATGAAGATTTAAGGCACTTATAATTTGTGTCAATCTAGTGGATTATCAAAATAACTCAATCTGAACAAATCCCAGAACTAATTCATGTTGACTGGTCTGTTCGTTGCCCTTCCAAGTATTCACTCTTTAATACCGAAAATTCTTGTCCATAAATCATCTTCTTAGTCATCACTGATTAGATCTTAAGGAGACGAACATATAATCTAATGGTCTTTATTACATTTCTATGTTTCAACTATATCAGGAAATGCTGATATACTTGATTTATGGTTCGTAACCCATAAGGATAATTCATCATGTAAGTTCATCGGAGTTTCCAGACTTATCCCAATTACTTACTTAATCCTCAATCATTGAGGTTACTTAGTTCATTTAGTAGTCAAGTCTATCCCGGTTACTCCAGAGTTTTTCGGTGTAATTTGGACGTTTCTGAATTTCGGATACATATTGTACTTCTGTTCAGTTCAATTTAGTATTCGTAGTTGATTTGTCTAACGAATATCCATTTCTTAGTACTAAATGTGCTCTAGAGCTGAGCTGAGCTGAGTACTTCCAGAATTATCATCAATCCAAACTTTAGGAGACGGACAAGGATTCAAGTGGTATCTATGCCATTTAGGTACTGGCATAACATTAGCATTGGTCACCGGCTTAAGCTGTGTTCCATGACTTTTAAGGGTAGTACAACATCCATGTTTATATTGGATTCCTTAATTAATCCAAGACACTTACTTAGTCTTTTCCATAAGGGTATTTCGTTATTTTTGGAGCTCGATGTTATTCCAGTCATTTCAAAGCTTGAGGATATCCATTCATTCATGGGCTTGGTGATATTCTTGGGTCATTTCCATTCTAGGAGTATTTTGGTCATTTTACAGATCCAATGTATTTAAATTCTTTCATTCCGTCTGATCTTATTATTTAATTCAAACTTTTAGTATCTTGTACCAACCATCTTGGGTTTAAGAATCGATTATTCATATTTTCTAAACAAAACTAGCATTTTCTATACACATCACTAGTTTCATCAGGTCAAATATGTCTTTACAAAGTTCTTATCCAACTTCCAAGTTCAATTCTTGTCTTTTTACAACATAAGGGTATTTCATAATTTCACATAACCGAAGTATTCTCTTAATTTCTCATCCAAGTACCTTCGACATTTAACCTTTAATGATATAAATTATAATTTACATATCCAGGGCTCATTGCCTTATCACGTAATCACAGAACTTGTACTTTAATTCTAACGGTCCTCTAGTTTCTTATATTCATCATCTGTGCCATATTTAGTTACCAATTTTTTACCGAATTCAGATCTAGTGTACAAATTAATTAACTACAAAGATGAGACCAAACATTTCTATTCATGCATTTACTAATACCAATATGTTCAATAAAGCATGAAAAGGTTGTAATATATTACCTCAATTTGTGTGCCAAACTGATCAACCGTTTAAACTCCATTCAAATGCCCTCGATCTTGAAATCAATGTCAAATAATTCCTCAGATACACATCAATAGAAAATTCACAAAAACGGAGCTTAATTATGAAAATTGGATCGAATCGGGAGATTAATCGGTGGAAAATAGCTTACCGAGTTCGAATTTGGTGAAACGAACTTTGGAATCGGACTCAGGACGTTGAAAAACATAAAATATTAATTTTCAAAAATTTTGACTTTTTGGTCAAAGTCAAAATCAACGGGTTGACTCAGTCAAAGTCAATGGGTTGACCCAGTGAGTTGACTCAGTATGGGTTGACTCAGTCGGGTCAAGCGGGTCGGGCAGTCCCATTTCAAGCAGTCCACCAGGCAGTGCACTTTCTCCACTATCAGGGGTGGCGCGTGGGGGCACGTGTAGGCCCATAGAGGGTCGAAAAAATTCCACAAAAATTTCTAAAATTATTTTAAGGGATTTTGAGACACTTACAAAGCTCGGTTGGTAATTTTGAATGACGGAGAGCTCGATTCTAAAACGTTGGAAACTTTAGCTTCCTCACCCCCTCACACGTTGGCGACGATGGAGATAAGAAGGACATCGGTGGACTTGGAATGATGCAAGGAACACGATGGTGCGAATTGTGTCAAAAAAAGAGCAACGATCAACGACGAATCGATGATTTTCACGGCGATAGAGTTAAAAGACTTTGAAACTTTGAGTTGAATTTTACGACGAACGACGACGACTCACGACGAGAGGTTTGAGAGGTTTTGTTCACCGATTGATAACAAACACGATGGTGGTTTTGGATCGACGATCGGTGGCCAGATGGTGGAGAAATCAGAGCTCAAAAGAGGGTTGGCGGGGGAGGGAATTTGGATAAAAGAATCTGGGCAAAGTAGAATTCATATGGGAGGGGGTTTATAATTCAACATATAAGAAAAAATGGGTAAATTCAGGATTGGGTCCCTAAAATTCCTACAATTCTTAAAATGGTATGCCAATTTTATGATTTTACACTTTAATCCTCAATTTCTTCCAAAATACCACTTAAATTCAATACTTTATAATTTCTAAAATTTAGCCCTTAAATTGGGGTGTGACAACTATGAACAAATTTTCTGCGATAATACATTTAGGGGGTGTTTGGTTCAAGTCATCTCACATTACCGGGGGAATGGAATTTCCATTCCCCCGTTTTGTTGGCAAATATTCTCATCCCCTGATAATCTTTTATTCCCAACAATGGAATTTTGGAGTATATTACCGGGAATGTGATTACCCCCTTCCCTTGGGTATTGTTGGATTACCGGCGTTTTGGACTAAAATGCCCTTAAATTTATTTATTTTTTAAAAAATATCCATATTCTGTCATTGAATAAATTTTTTTACGAAGGTTAAATTATAAAATTATCCTTAAACTATTTTAGATTTACAAACAAGTCCATATTTAGAATTTTATATGAAGTTCATGGGTTAAAATAAAATTTTACCCTTTCATTAAACTTATTTATCTTTTCAATTTTGTAAAAACATTATATAAATTTTATGAATTTAATTTTTTAAAGAAAATATATAAATTAATTATATTAATATTATAGTAGAATTCAACTTGTAAAAAAACAAATATATAATAAGGACAATTTGGTAAAATATACATTCTAATAATCTTTTATTCTTTTAACCAAACATTGTAATCTTACATTCCCGCTAAACGAACTAAACACAAAATACAACATTCCCAGTAATCTTATTCCCGCCAGTAATCCTATTCCCATTGATAATCTTAAATTCTGTGAACCAAATGCACCCTTAGTTGTAATCCAGACTATTTTCTAGGCAGATTCATTCATATCATGAAACTGTTATAACAACTAATTCTGCCAGTTGTAGCAAGCATTTATTAATGTAGATTTCCATCTGGATTTATAGTTTCTTAGACATATTATGCTTAAAGACCAGCCTATAAATACCATCCTTCTCTCAATGTTTGGATCATCCGAAAAACATTTTTCACTATACAATTTTCTCTTACTTTTATATTTTGTTCAATTTTTTTTAGAAGAGTAATATCATATTGTACATTTCTAAACTTCTAGTGTACGAGTTTTGGAAACACTATATTAACCTCGATAGACATCTTCTATTGTAGAAATTACATCAATTGGGGTAAATTTGCTTCTAAGTTAGTAGTTCATAACGACACAGTTTGCTGATTACTCTGTCCTATTATTTTATTTATTTCCAATTTGTTCTAACATCTTTATTTTACAGTAATATTTCCAATAATTTAGAAGCAAATAATACTAAAAATAATGTCGACTGTTAGAAGACTCATTCTCGATTTCTCTGAGCTTGAAGCTCCCGATGAGAGTAACTACCAGAGGTGGTCACAAAAAATTTGAATATTCTTTGAGAAACAAGACCTCGACCATGTGCTAATTAAACCACAACCCACGTCAACCACTTCGGACGTTGTTGACTGGATGTCTACCATCGCTGACTCCACCTCTATGGTCCTTTTAGAAAAGTTTGAGAAGGACAACAAGATAGTCAGAGGGTATTTTTTTGAGTCAAATGTCTAATAAATTGTTTGACATGTTTCTTAGGGAGAAAAAAACCAAATTTATCTAAGATACTCTGAGAAGAAGTATGAAGATGATGATGTAGGCATGATAAAATATGTTGTTAGTGAGTTGCTCAAGTTTCAGATGATAGATGATAAGCCCATCATGGACCAAGTCCATGATTACGAGAAGCTGGTAGTTGATATCGTTTCCAAAAGAATACAAATTTGTGAGATCATTCAAGCCAACGTCCTTATTGAGAAGCTACCAAAATCCTGGTCTGAATATCGTAATCAACTGAAACACTAAAAGAGAATCATTCCCTTAGAAGAACTAATCAGGCACATAAAGATTGAGGAAGCCAATTAAGTAAAAGATAAGGTTTCAAATTATTCAAATCATTATTCTTTTAAGGCTAATCTTGTGGAGTATGGTAATGCCAAAGGTTCAGGAATAATAAGTTCAAAAGTCGAACGAAACCAAAAAAGTAGTCCAACACAAGCTAAGGTCAATTTAATGAGGTTAGGAAAGGAGAAGATACAAGGAAAGTTCAAAGGCACAATCAACTACTATGTGTGTAAACAGACAGGTCACAAAGCCTACTATTGAATTAATGCTTTGATAAAACAATAAATTGTAAAATTGATTTTGGACTTCATTAAATTTATCAAAAATAATTCAAAATCCAAATTAAATTGAAAATATGTTTTAAATGTTTTCTAACTTAGTTGAACCTTTCCAAAAACTTACTCGATTGTTTCACGTTTTATGTAACGTCCTCATCCACTACGACCCAAACACTGATGGATTATTACGTTATAGGGGACACCGAGGTGGCTAACCTTTTCTTTTTAAAACATCATTTTAAAAGGCATACATATCAAATAAATAAAAACATAGTGTTTGAGTTTACAAATACGGGAGCCCCCAAAATATATCCAATCATTATAAAAGAGTATTTCAAAATATAGTTAGGACACAAATACCTGAAGGTCCATATACAATACATGTCCTCAAAATAAGCCTTAAGACATTCTCAAAAGCTAGTTTCGGTCTAGAATGCGGGCTGCACGATAAGCTCCTCGAACGTTCCTCCTATGAACCTAAGCATGAAAACAAATTTTAAATGATGAGCTCACTAGTTTATTGCCACATAATTAACCAAACTATACTACACGTGTCCACTACATGATCATGTTATCTAACATAATTAGTAGCATAAGAAAATGCTAAGCTAATATACTTACAAAGGTAGACATCATAGTGCAGTTAGAGGGTTTTGCTACATCTCATAGACATGCACCCCTCTAATCTACCAAAGGTGAGATCGAAAATTTCTACATTAGAACATTCACCCGGTTAACCTACTCCTTACGAGTACTTCCGGGCATCTATGTCCAGCCGAGAAAAAAGTGCCTTGTCCACTAACTGAGACATATCCAAACATACAAACGACTTTCCTATAACTAGAGTAACTCGAGTGTCCTAATTATTTCCTGAGCAACAAACAAGGCTAGTTTTATGATTCCCTAATTTATATTGTTTCTAAGTGTAATTATAAACGTTGGCATTATTCTCGCGTGAAATCGTATTTATGAATTTTCAATATCCTTTAATCCCTAAACTAATATACTTGAGTTGGGATGGGTTTTTACCCAAATCCAGATGAGGGTATCGATACCTAGGGCCTTCAGTATCGATACTGACTCTTGGGTAACGATACCAAAAATAGCTTCGATGTTTTGAAAGATTTCTCAATATTAATACTCTTAGCTGAAGTAGCGATACTTTTGTAAGAATACTACCCCGAGTACCGACACCAAAAATAGTTTCAAAGTTTGAGAAATTAGTTGAGTATTGATACCCTAACAAAGGGTATCTATACCTTCACCGTAGTATCGATATTCCTTTGAGTATCGATACCAAAATAGGTTACAAGAATCCAAAATCCAAAAATGGTATTGATACTACCCTTTGAGTATCGGTACCCTAGGGATAGTATCGATACTCTTTGAACAAGTATCAATACTTTCAGGTAGAACACCCTAATGTTTTTGACCATTCAAATAATAATATTGATATTGTTCATGTAGTACTGATACCATTGCCTAGACTTGCCCTATTTTGTTCATGAAAAATGTAACTTAACCCTACCCATTTTCCCTCTTAAGTCCATTTAATGATGTTCAAGTCTTATGTAAGTGGATATGGGTTATAAGGAATCATTTTTCATGCTTAAAAACACTTCAAGCTAGAACCTACCATGAACATGCTCATAAGTTTCATAAACTAATGTAAGCTAAGCAAGTGCACCCGTGACCCAAAAATGGTATAGGAATGTTAGAAATGTGTTACCTTACCTTTTAAGCCGATGAAAACATCCTCAATAAACCAAGATTAAACTTCTCTTTTCCCTCGTCTTTGTAATCTTCTCCTACCTCTCTCACTAAAATAACATGGGGAAAATGAGTTACCAACTTGATTAAGAGACCAAAATAAACTAAGGACATTTTTCTAAACTTTAGCTTACCAAAAATGAGCAAGAAACCTTGGAAATTTTATACTAAACTTCAAAGGCTACTAAGTTTTCATCTTTGCTATGTTTTCTTGAAGGAGAAAAATATGGAGAAGAAGAGAGAAGGTAGGGGACAAAGAAATTATAAAAATGAGAGAAAGAGGGGGAGTGGTTTAGCATATTTTATCACCCCCATTAAGGAAAATCAAATTTGAAATAAAATGGTATAAAAGCCCTTTTGGTCCTTCTTTTTCCACTCAATCAATAAAAATGCCTCATTTTCATATCACCTAGGACTCACTTAACCCCAAATTAATCCTTAACTTAGTCCAAATTATTTTATAAGTCTAATGAGCTTATTTAACTCATATCAGGTTAGCCCAAAACAACTAACTCGGGATTTGGGGCGTTACAAATCTCCCCTCCTAATAAGAAATTTTATTCTTGAAATTTACTTGGGTAGAAGAGATGTGACACTAAAGATGCATGTCCTCCCCGATTTCCCACGTTGCCTCCTCAACACGATGATTCCTCCATAGGAACTTTACTAAGGGAATCTTTTTGTTTATTAGTTTCTTCACTTCCCTTGTCAGTCTCCTTATTGGTTCTTCCTCATAGGTCATGTATTGGCTTACCTCAATTTTCTCTAACAGTATGATGTGGGAAGGGTCAAAACGACACCTCCTAAAGATAGATACATGGAATACATTATGGATACGCTCTAACTCTAGGGTTAAGGCTAATTGATATGCCATGAGTCCAATCCTCTCAATTACCTCTTATGGTCCTATAAAACACGAGGTTAACTTCCTTTACACCCAAAACGAAGCACATTTTTCCACGGAGACACCTTGAGGAACACCTTGTCTCCTATAACAAACTCGATATCCTTGTGTTTTTAATCCGCATACGATCTCTTCCTATTAAAAGTTTATTTCAACCGACTCTATATCAACCTAACATTTTATTTGGTTTCTTAGATCAAGTTTGGGCCCACTATTTTTCCTTCACTAAGTTTTGTCCAACAAAGAGGGGTTCTATAATTGTGCCCATATAAAGGCTCATACGGAGCCATTTGGATATTAGACTAATATGTATTGTTGTTTGCGAACTCCACTAATGGAAACTGGTACTCCCAACTACCGTCAAGTTCTATGATGGTGCACCTGTAATTCCCAAAAATTTAATTAGTGACTAAAATGTAATTTTTAAAAGTTTAATAGTCAAAGTAGAAACTTAGAAAAATTTAAGGAACAAAGAGGAAATTTTCTCAAAAATAAATTTTATCTATAATAAATAGTTCATATTTAAGAATAGATTCTTTATGCAATTCACATTTTGATCTAAAGTTTTGTAAAGAGTTTGTAAGTGACAAAGTTCGGTAAAGTATTTGGATAATCAGATTGAATCAAACGTTTACAAAATTTTGAAGAATGGTAGTATAAGGTTTGAAATATTATATTTTTAATTTTAATCAGTAGAATTTAACATGGAATAGTGGGATTAAGTGGATTTTTCATGTTAAATTTGAGTAGTGGAAATTGAGTAATTAAATAAAATTTTGGAAATTGAGTAGTGGGATTAAGGGCCAAGATTAAAATCAATCAAATAAATGTTGATATTTATATGATGATGTAAGAATGGTGATGAAAGCATGGAAAAGTGGTAAATATCAAGATTCATTAAGGGTAGAAATGACTTTTGGATTAAAATGAATTTTAAATTCATTTTAATTAGAATTTAACAAGTGCACATATATATTTTTTTTGTAGAAAAATCAAGAAAACTCATTCTTCTCCCTATAAGTTTCGTGCATCATAGATAAAAATGAGTAAGGTATGTTTTCTTCCTTTTTTCCCCCTTCATTTTAGTTCTTTTTACTTTGATTTTGGAAATAAGTTCTGAAATAGAAAAAAGATCTATATCAAATTCTCTACGATTTGATATGAATATTAAACGATTTACATGCTTGAATAAATGATTTTGTTGCTAGTGTGGATGATGAATAAGTTGGATTTTGATTATTTATGGATATATGTTTATGTTATTAATGTTATAAAGTTGTTTTCAAGTTTAAATAATGATCAAAATTAATGAAGAAATATTTATATACTATTTAGTCATGGTTAAGATTTCTGAAGAAATAAAATATTTGATTAGTTTTTGTTATGGGAATAATTGAAATTATATGGAAATGTTGTTAGGAAGATGAAATCATGCTCGAACAAAGTTGAAAATCAAGGTTAATACACTTTAATCAATTAGGCCTAAGGGAAGAAGACAAAGAAAAATTATGGAAAAATTATACAAGGTCTAGAAATGATGTGTGAATGATTCTACATGCTTAAAATATGATTAGGACAAATTTGGAAAATTTTGAAAGCATAGAGACTTAATTGCATAAATTGAGAAATATTGGGATTCATGTGAAATTGTTTAATAGTAGATGTGTTATGTTGAAATTGAATTTTGGAATGATGAATTTGACATTAGGATGTTTATTGGGATTAAATATTAAAATTATGAAAATAATAAGACTAATTCGCATACTTTGTAAAATATGAGGATTAAAGTGTAATTATTTAATAGTTAAAGTATTATGCTGGAAATTAGATGTTAGAATGTTGAATTAATTTTAAAGTATGAAATTGGATTAATTTGGAAAATTACTAAATTTTTGGGATTAAATCATAAACATAGAGAAGATAAGGAATTAAGTTAAAATTTTGTAATTTTTGCAGTAATATGTTGTAATTAAATGCTGGAAAATATGGTTATGTAAATTAAAGCTTGAATTGAAGTTAAATATTTAAGATTGTTAAGATCGAGGACTAAATTACAAATTTGTATAAGTTATGGATGTCAAATGGAAACTGGTATAAGTTAATAAGTAGAAATTTAACATGTTATTGGAATGTTTAGAAAAAAGGACTATATTGAATAAAAAAATTGAGATGAAATTTTAAAAAGAATTTATCATATGATTAAAATTATGTTATAATGGATTTAGAATTGAATTTGAAAAGTTGTAATGGTATAAGAGTAAATCGCAAAACGGAAAGAGATTGAAGACTTAAATGACAATTGTATAATTATTAACAAATGATTTTAAATAATATATTGGAATTGAATATTAAAATATTGATTTAATATTGAAATGTTGATTTTGGACTAGTTTGTTAGAGTTTGGGAACCAAAATATAAAATGCTAAAATGGTAAGCTTAAAGGTTAAAGAATAAATATGAATAATTAAAGTACTTGAGTAGTAAATAATAGAATGACGACTCTGATATTAAAGTATTATTTGAAGGTGATTTACTAGTTTGTTAGTTTGGGAACCAAAATATAAAATGCTAAAATGGTAGGCTTAAAGGTTAAAGAATAAATATGAATAATTAAAGTACTTGAGTAGTAATTAATAGAATGACGACTCTGATATTAAAGTATTATTTGAAGGTGATTTGGAAATATATAGAAGTCAAATGATCAAATTGAAAAGGTGGAGAAATTATGGGATTAAAATAAAAAATTAGTGTAAGATGATATGCAAGGTTTAAGTGAATAGTAATAATAAATGTTTATTAGAGAGATTTGAAAGGCAAATTGAATTATAGTAAAAGAAATTAGTATTGAAGATGCATTAATGGTATATTCATAATATTTATACGATTATGAATTTATTATATTAATTAAAGTATGAACACATAATTAAAACAGTAAACAAATTTAATATTTTTTCTATAAATATTTTTATAGGAAGAAGTATAAAAGATTCCAAATAAAAGCTCAGTGTATAAGACTTGAGAGGCAGTGGTAAACGAGGTGGAGTTTTATTGATCGAACATATAGAGGTACATTCGTGTACAATATAGTTATTGCATTCATTTATGTATTTATGATCATATTTACAGTGTTGTTGTGTTCTACAGTACATGTACATTCACAGTGCACCTACAATGCAATCATAGGGCACTAAATGTGCCATACAGCTATATACCACATGCAACTATGTTGCATATAGTACTATACAGTGGACATGCGATGCAATCACAGGGCACTAAATGTCCCATACAGTCACAGATTACATGCAACTCTGTTGCACACAGGGCACGAATGTGCCACACAGTTACAGGCAGTTTATACTGTACATAGCATAGAACACTCAAGCATAGACCACGTGCCATGTTTCTCTTGATTATACATTGGGTTATAAAATAAAAGTAAAAGATATAGAATAGTAAAAGATATAGTATAATAAGAGAAATAGTTTTAAAAAGTTATAAAAAATTATATAGTAAAGAAATAATCACAAGAAAAAAGAACAGTATGGTGAAAGGAACGAAACATGAAAAAGAATATTACAGTGAAAATATTAGTACAGGAAAAAGAGTAAGTATAGGAAAATAAACGATACAAGTTTAATTATTATATTTTACAGTAACATTTTATAAACATAGTGTAAATTACATTGAATGGTTTATAGACAATGGGTTGTATTGGTTTGAATTGACATATGAATTATATGTATATCTATGTAATGATGATAGTAAAAGTTTTTGTCAGCAGGTAGTCCTTTGATGGTAGACAACAACCAAAAGAAAATTTATATATAGTGTTATAAAAGGGAATGTATATAAACAGTGATCAAATGGGAAATAATACAATATAATAAATGTAATAAGGAAAGGTGGAAATATGATAAGTTGGTCAAATTTTAAATTAGGTAGTTTTAAAATGTGATATGAAATAGTATTAAAGTGCCTAGTTACTACATGAAATTGGATTAGAATAAGGAATTAAATTATTTTATTATAATTTTATGTGATTAAGTACTTGATAATACAAGTTAAATTTGAATTTTTTAAAAAGAAACAAAATTTTATCAATTTTCAAACAGTAAATGTTATATAGAAACATGTGACTTCCCTAATTTGTATTTGGGTACGAATGCAGGTTAAGGGTGTTACATTTAATAGTATCAGTCCTGCAGGTTAAGGGTGTTACATATAATAGTATCAGTCCTACAGGTTTAGCAAATTCTCGACTTAAACCGAAGATTAAAATGTGTTAAAAATTTATACATGTCACTAGGACATCACCAAATATTTGTATCATTGATCGGACCTAGTATGATTAAATGACCATAAGATGAAAATGCAATTATTCTTTTCCGCTTACATCAAATACACGTTGAAAATTCAATGACGAATTTTCTTAAAAGGAGGGGAGAATTTTAATACCCAAAAAATTTGATTAGTGACTAAAACATAATTTTTAAAAGTTTAGTAGCCAAAGTAAAAACCTAGAAAATTCAAGGACAAAAGAGGTAATTCCCAGAAAGAAATTTTATTCTATAAAGAAATAGTTCATATTTAAGAATAGATTCTTTATGCAATTCACATTTCGATCTAAAATTTGTGTAAAGAGCTAGTAAGCGATAAAATTCGGTAAAGTATTTTGATAACCAGATCGAATAAAAAATTTATAAAAAAAATTGAAGAATAGTATTATGGGGTTTTAATATTATATTTACAATTTTAATTAGTATAATTTAACATGGAATAGTGGGATTAAGTGAATTTTTTCATGTTGAAGCTGAATATTGTAAATTAAGTGACTAAATTGAAATTTTGGAAAAGTGCAACAACTAAGATAACAATTAATCAAATAAATGTTGATATTTATATGATGCTGTAATAATGGTTATAAAAGCATGAAAAGTGGTAAATATCAAGATTCATTAAGGATGGAAATGACTTTTTGACTAAAATGAATTTTAAATTAATTTATTTAGAATTTAACAAGTGTACATAGATGTTTTTGTAAAAAAATCAAGAAAACTCCTTCTTCTCCCTATAAATTTCATGCACCATAGATAAAAATGAGTAAGCTATGTTTCACCAAACAAGTAATGCCTTCAAATTTTAAGTGCAAAAACTATTATTGCAAGCTCTAAATCATGGGTAGGGTAATTGTGATCGTACAACTTGAGTTCACTGGATGCATAAGCTACCACTTCTTCTTGCATAATCACACTCGCCAGGCCATTCAGCGAGGCATCGCTAAATACTATGAATTCATTTTTTGATTGTGGTTGGGTCAATATTGAGGCTTAAGTTAATATTGTTTTCAACTTATCAAACCTTTTATGTCGCTTCTCATCCCACACAAATTGAACTCCCTTATAAAGTAGATTAGTCACTGAGGTAGCTATCATCAAGAAAGTCTTTACATATTGACGATAGTACCAGAAAAGACTCAAGAAGCTACCCACTTCGATCATGTTCTTTAGTGGTTCCCACTCTAACACTGCTTGAATATTTCTACTACTATTACTATTACATAACTCAAAAATGAAATCTCGAATAACCAGAACTCACACTTCCCAAACTTGGTAAACAATTGTCGGTCTTAGAGTCTCTATAGAACTATTCGGAGGTGTCGGTCATTATTTTCCTTTAATCATGAACACACAAGGATGTCATTTAAGAAGACCACCACAAATTGGTCTAAGTAAGGGTAAAAAACATGGTTCATTAGGTCCATTAAAGCCACCAGGCCATTAGTGAGTCCAAAGTACATTACAAAGAACTCATAGTGGCCATACTTTTTCCTAAATAATGTATTTTCTATATCAACATCCTTTACCTTCAAATGGTAGTACTATAACCTCAAATCTATTTTAAAGAACACACATGTTCCCTTAAATTGGTCGAAAAGATCATTTGTTCTAGGGAGGGTATCATAATTTTTTATAGTTAACTTGTTTAGTTGATAGTAATCGATACATAATCTCATTGAACCATTTTTCTTCTTCACAAAAAGGATTGGCACTCCCAAGGAGAAAGGCTTGGTCGGATGAAGCCCTTTTCCAAAAATTCTTGGAGTTGGACCTTTAACTCCTTGAGCTCCGTGAGTGCCATGCGATAAGGGGTAATGGAAACTGAAGTGAAACCCAGAAACACATCAATGCCAAATTGTAACTCTCGTTATGGCAGCAATCCTGGTAATTCCTCAAGAAGCACATTAGAGAATTCTTGAACGGTTCGTATATCACTGATCGTAGGAATAGAAATCTGGGCATCGATCACATGAGCTAAAAAGGCTTCACAACTATGATTATTCATCCTCTGCGCCTTTACTACTGAAACAATGATTAAATACCAATTTTCTTGCAAGTCATCACTACTTTGATTCTATCACCTTCTTGAGCTTGAGTTGTCTAGCTTTACACATCAAACTAAATGGTAACTCTATTAGGTAGACTACAAAATCTAACCTTGGATTTCAACTAGACATAGGGGTGTACTTTGTGAACAAGAATGTCTAACCCTAGAAGATTAGACACTTTGATTCCTATCTCTAAGTCCTCAGTTGGAAGGTTTATTTCTCAGGCTAAGTCATAATATATGTAACAATATGTGGATCCTGGGTCTACTAATGCTATAATTGGAATAGGAAATACTGTAAAAGTACTTAAGATCATATCAGTTGTGTGACACTCATCCCGAACGACATACTAGCGTGAGGCTACTCTAGGCTCTAGACCAACCACAGTTCTAGCGGTGCCCCTACTGTGTTATCCAGAAATAAAACTCCCACCTCTTGAAGGTTGTTGACCCTTTTGAACTAATTGTGCTTGTCTTTGAATCGGTGATGGGGTCACACTATATACCTCAGGAAAATCCCAAATAAAATTGTTTAGCAACCCACAGGCAAAACATCCTATAGTCCCAAAATGGCATGCTCAAAAGTGTCTTTTCCCACAGATCTAACAGGCTGAGAAAGGCGTCCTCACATATCTACTGCAACTTTCCATCGACGTTGACGCCAAGGGTCTCCTACAGGGCCTTGATCTACCCCCACAGTTTGTACTCTAGGTTAATCTATTGGACTGGTATACCAAGGTCCTCCATGAACCTTGAAAATCTCTGACCCTCTTAGTTGGTGCATGGGTGGGTCTCGAAGACTCTACCGTCCTTTGAATTTGACCCGGTGCAATAATAAATGCTATGGTATTCATCTCTAAAACCTTCTTAATCATCTTCGCCTAATGGGTCACCGCAATGAAGATCCTAGGTGGATACCGACTCAGTCGAAAAAATTACCTATCATACTCAAACACTGATCGATCTCCCTGGGTCAAATGAAAGAATTGGTCTATCAGATCATCAGTATGAGCCTTATCGATATACTTCTATCGAAACTCTAATAACAAGAGTTCTCACGTCGGTCTCTCAGGCTCTATGGCCATCTCGATGGTCTCCCACCAATCAATGGTGTTACCTTTTAGCATGACAGTGACGTACTCTAGATTTTCCTTTGAGATCAGATACAATTGTCGTAGCATTCGAAGGTCTCTCTAAGCCACTAATCCATAGTGATAGGGTCATTTTCCTTATAACCAAGGAAGTCGGTTGTCTTATAATGGTTGAGTATCTCGATTAGTAACTCTTGGGGTGCTACTACTAAAGGGCCTGACAGTGTGGATGGTACAGCTGAAGTCCTAAGGACAACCCTCACTATATGCCTCATGGCTGTTGTTAGATGCCTAAAAATATTGCCTCATTGACCTCAACGTCTTCTGAAATCTCAAACTCAGATTCCAAGACATACTCATCATCAGTGTCACCCACTAAAGAGGTAGGACACTCCTCTCAACCCTCGTGGCTATGGGCTAATCTATCATCTATAATTTTCTCTAAAATTAGTAAAGAAATAATAAGTCATTATCGTTGTTCAAAACAAAAAAGTACATCTCAATACTCTAAGGTCTTGTACTCATATAAACTCTTACTAACTACATCTTGAGTCTTAAAAACAACTAAACTTAATGCTCCGATACCACTAAATGTAACGTCCTAATCCACTATGACCCGAATACTAATGGATTATTACGCTACATTCGACTATCGATGTGGTTAACACAAAATTTTCTTTTTAAAAACAATTAAAAAATCAATTTGAAAGGAATACATAACAAATAAATAAAAGATGTTTGAGTTTACAAATACGAGAGCCCTTGAAATACATCCAATTGTTGTAAAAGAGTATTTCAAAATACAATTACGACTCAAATACTAGAATGTCCATATACATTACATGCAATCAAAATAATACTTAGGACGTACTCAAAAGCAAGTTTCGGTCTAGAATATGGGCTATGCGATAAGTTTCTTAGCATTCCTCCTATGAACATACGTATGGAAACAAATTCTGGACGTTGAGCTCACAAGCTCAGTGCCACACTAATAACCGAACTATAGTACATTTGTCCACTATATGATCATGTTATCTAAATTTAATATTGACAAACTAAAATGCTAAGCTAACATATGTAAAAAGATAGACATCATGGTGTGGTTGAAGGGTTTTGCTACATATTAGAGATACACACCCCTCTAGTCCACCTAAAGTGAGATCTAAAATTTCCACATCGGAATGTTCACTCAGCTAGCCTACTCCTTATAAATACTTGGGGCATTTACACCTAGCCAATAAAGAAGTTCCTTGTACACTAACTGATATATGTCCGGACATACAAATGACATTTTTACTAGAGTAACTCGGGTCTCCTGATTGTTTTCCAAGCATAAAAAATGCTAGTTTTATGACTCCCTAATTTATATCGTTTATAAGTTTAATTATAAACATTTGTGTTTTTCTCACTTGAAACCTTATTTATGAAGTTTTGATGGTATTTAATCCCTAAACTAATATACATGAGATGATATGTGTTCTTTACCAAATCCAAACGAGAGTATCGTTATTGGCCTTACAATATCGATACTGACTCTTGGGTACTGGTATCGATTATGGGTATGAATATCAAAAATACCTTCGATGTTTTGGGAGATCTCTTAGTATTAATACTCTTAGCTTGACTATCAATACTTTTGTATAAGAGTATCGATACTACCTGAGTATCGGTACCAAAAATGGCTTTAATGTTTGAGAAATTAGCTTAGTATAGATACCCTTACCTAGGGTATCGATACCTTCACCATAGTATCGATACTCCCTTGAGTATTAGTACCAAAATAAGCTACTATAATAAAAAATCCAAGTAGTGATACCCTAGGGACAATAACGATACTCTTTGAACAAGTATCAATACTTTCAACAAGAACAGTCAAATGTTATGACCATTCGAAGAACATTATCAATATTGTTCATGTAGTACTGATATCGTTGCCCAAAAATATTTGTTTTATGTACGAAAATGAAATTTAACCCTACACATTTACCCCTTAAGGCCATTTAATGATGTTTAAGTCTTATATATAAGGAGTCATTTTTCATACTTAGTTAACTTCTATTTTCTCTTGGCATTGGAATATCCTCCAACCTCTCTCACCAATATAACATGGGAAAAATGAGTTACGAACCTGATTAAGAGACCAAAATAAACTAAGAACACTTTCCTAAACTCTAGCTTACCAAAAACGAGCTAGAAATCCTTAATTTTCTAAACCCCCACCTATGGACTTTATTGTCAAACTTTGAGATTAAAAGCTTAAATAAAAGCTTAAGGTGAGTAGATTATTGTTCATACCTTGGAAAGTTTGTACTAAGCTTGAAAGGCTACCAAGTTTTCACATTTTCTATGTTCTCTTGAAGAAGAAAAAGATTGAGAAGAAAAGAGAAGGTAGAGAACAAAGAAATGATAAAAATGAGAAAAAGGTAGAGTGATTCAACATATTACATCACCTTCATTAAGGAAAATCAACCTTTGAAATAAAAATGGTATAATAGCCCTTTTGGCCCTTTCTCTTCCACTCAATTATTAAAAATGCCCCCTTTTTCTATAATATGGGTCTGACTCAAACCCAAACTCAAACCCAAATTTATCTAATTCCTTTCAGGTTAGCCCAAAGCTTCTAATATGGGATTTGAGTCGTTACACTTTAAGTCCAAGTTTCTAAAGATTTTTAGCTCAAAAGGATCAATCCCTTTATCTAAATGATCGATCCCCCTGAAAAATAATCGATCCTTTAGATTCTAGTAAGTTTCGGTTGATCTCTTAACTAAATGATAGATCCCTATAAAAAATGATTGATCCCTTCACCAAAATGATTGATTCCTTGATGAAAAGGATTGATCTCTTCCCATAATGGATCGATCTCTTTCTTGGAACAGTCAGATTATTTGAAAAATGATTCGACCCCTTTCAAAAGATGATTGATCATTTTTGCATTAAATGTTGTTTTTGGTTGTAGGTAACGAATATAATGATCCATGATGGCTTCAAATGACTAGAATTGATAGAGAATGTATAAATTGAAGGTCAAAGCATATAATGGCCTATAAGAATCATATTGAACTAACCTACTAACATCAATGTATTCTTTTGTGCTTAATTTTCCAAATTCTTTAATGTAAACACACTTGTGAGCTACATTGTTTATATTGCTTAAGTTTGACCTGGGTGAATTATTAAATTGTGCAAACATTTGCCTTGTGAGGTTATCTCTTAGTTTGCTTAATTTTTAATTACTCTTTGGGAAAATGTGTATTCAAGGTTTTGTGGTATAAACCTTGAAGTATTTGTAAGGTTATACCTTGTCCTTAAAGGTAAGAAAATCTATTGGATTTGAGAAATCCTTAGTTCGGATGCTAAGATAGTGGATGCAGACTTTGGTTGATAAAGTCAAACCGCTCTAAATCATTATGAAAACCTTTTTATTTTCTGGTTACTTCCACAAAATTTTTAAAAGGTTAATTCATCTCTCTTAGCGTATTTTGGTTTTTCGTAAGAACTAGCAACTGATATCAGATTCTATCTCTATTGACGGTTTAACAACCTTGAAAAGTCCTTGGCGAGCTCTATCAACTTCTACAATCAACCGAGAAAGATGGCTTCAACCTCCAGCTCATACTACATTGAAGATTCACAACCAGTCAACAAGCCACCATATTTTAATGGAACAAATTATCTGTATTAGAAGAATAAGATGATCTTCATTTAAGCAAATGATTTAGGCAATTGGAAATTCATCATGAAGGGTTACTCTAACTAATGAGATGGAAGATTGTAGTGAATAAGAGAAGAAAAAGTTCCAACTCAATGTAAGACTATGCACATTTTTTTGTGCATTAGGCCCAGATGAATATGGAAGAGTATTCTCTTGTTCAAATGCCAAGGAGATTTAGGACAAGCTCCAAGTCACTCATGAAGGAATCGATGAATTGGGGGAGACGAAACTTGATCTTCTCAGTCATAATTATGAAAACTTCAAGATGAAATCAGATGAAGACATCAAATCTATGACGAATAGACTTTATATAATTATTAATGGCCTTAAGGGATATGGAGATATCATTTGGAGATCATTTGAAAACCAGATGTAACAATAATAGTAAATTACTAAAATGTCTTTGTAGGAATTGCTCTCTCAGAGACCATTTTGAGATTCTTAGCACATTTACCCTTTCTCGATATATTATGTGAGGTCACTAACATATGTTAGTAGAAACACCATTTGAAAAACTGTCACGATACTTCTATCCTAGGTACCTAGAAAAATCTCCTCTTAGAATAGCATATAATATTGGGTAAATTATAAATTTACTCATTAAACTTTATTCTCTCTTCTATTTCACCCACTATACTTTTATTTTTTTCAACTTTATCACTTAACTTTATAAATTGAATTTTTGAAATAATTCAACCGTTAAATTATTAACGGAATTATGACATGACAATCCATTCCAAAATGGTGTTGTTTTGGATTCTCACATAAAACCAAATTTAGTTTAGAACAATGTTGTTTTAATTCCATAGATTACTTTATTGACACATAATATTTTAATAAAAGATAAATTTAAAAATATTAATTTACACCATTAAATTTTAAACCCAAACCTTAAATCATAAACTATATATAAACCCTAAACCTCAAATTATAAACCCACCCTACGCTCACCTTGACAGCCTCACCCTTCCACCGATGATAACCTTTCGTAGACGGTGCCAGTATCTCATCGACGGCCTCACCTATGTGATGAGAAACGATTTGATCGCAGTTTTGGCATCATCGATTTTGGTCTCTTTGCACCTGTTTCATTCTTATCAGGTTCGACTCCTTTTGTCTAAAATCTTTTATTAATTGTTTTGGATTTTTTTATATCGAAAATATCGGGTTACTATTTATTTTTCTTCGATCCATATTTACCCAACTCTAACTGGTTCTTCCTCGTAATAACTAAATAGTCTTTTATTTTTCCTTTCGTTTTGGCCACCACACATGGGTTTAAGTAAGCAAAAAAATTGATTTTGTTTTACTCTGTTTTTTACCAAAGAACAAAAGCAGTATTATTTTAATTTAAAAAATAAGCGGGCCTTATTTTATGCTCAGGTAGAGTAGTGTAGTCTCAGACAAACCCAGAGTTATGAATTCATTATATTTTGAATGATTGTATCATTTTTTGAAATTGGGTCTTCCACGGTTCAACATCCTACATATGATAATTGTAGCCACTCCTTTCTCTTCATTATATTTTCATTATATTTTCATATGATATTGGTGGTACAGCTGAGGAACAAAGCCACGTCAGAGAGCTTTGACGGTTTAAGAGCTGAGCGTGGGTGTTGGCAAACGGGCAGAGTTGGTTTGGGATTGGCTTTGGGTTGAGATTTGAAATTAGAATTTAATAATTTTAATTTAATTTTTATTTTAAATTTTATTTGGAATAAGATATTATTATAAATATTTTGGTCTTTTTAATATTAAATTAATCCATGTTATCAAGCTGTTAGTGAAAAAAATGGTGGTTTGACCAAAAAAATTATGAATAAAATTTTATGATAAAATTTTAAAAAACTAATAGTACAATGAGTGAAATATGATAGAAAATAAAGTTTAGTGAATAATTTTTTAATCTTTTCTATAATATTTGAACAATTAATACATATAGATATTAGAGTTTTGATACCTTCGCGTACTTCAGGGTTTAACGCTTAGATGGAGAAGATGAGATTCTAATGTTCCAACGAAGGAAGAAGCATGATAGTGTTTCTGTATAACTGGGGTGCTTACCATATTGCAAGGCATAATATAAAAAATTTTATGACACATTTGTATGGAGCTTACTCATGTTGTCGTTATGGATATATCATCTGTTGGTATAAGTCAAGTAATGATGAATCCATTTTTCTCATCGGGATATTGCTCGCGATTTGATCAAAATCCTTTCAAAACTATCGTCACTGATACCTCACATGTACATATTATTCTCCACAAGCTAAAGAGCAGTGTTAGCAAACTTTTAAGCAAAGAACAAGTTATGGACTTAATAGAGATATTTTAGTGTTATAGTGTTAATAGAATTAGTTAATATTTGTTACGTTGTTATTAAGTAGTTACACTTTGGTTAGTTTGTTAGTAAAGTTTAATAGCCTATATAAGTCTCCTATTTTAATAGGTTAAGTGAGCATCTATTATAATTATCTCTACAGTTAGTAAAAAAACCCATTATTGCCCCCATTTGTTTGTTATCACCTATTGCCTTTCTCTTTTTCATTAAGTATTGTCGTTCAACAATGCCCGGCCTCTATGCCATAGCATCAAGATTTCATCATGGTATAAAAGCTAAAGATCTTGAAGCCTTTCTTCCCCTGCACCTTTCTATCGCCACTGTTATCTCCATCACCTTTCTTCATGCTATGTTTCTTCATCCGTGTTTTTCTTCATCATCATCTGCTCTTCATTGAATGTTCTTGCTATCATCGATAGCACCGCTTGTTTCTTCTTCTTCTTGTGTCGCAAGTTCCGCATCATGAGGTGATTGTCTCTTCTATAACCAGTTTTTCTTTAACATCAGTGTTGAAGAATTTTGAGTTAAATAGTGATGGCTATATCGTGCATTTATCATTTCTGATCTTATTTGGAATCATCTACTACCTGTTCGACGTTTTGTTTATGAGAGTTCGGTATTGACACTGTTTTCTCCCGCTGCTTGGAATTTGTTGGTGCTATCGTGACTGTTTCCAGTGATGTTAATGATCGTATCCATCTGCTATTCTCTTGTCACTCTTGCTGTTGATGATGCCTTTGCCTTCACTGTTGTAAAATTTCTCTTAGATAACTTGTCTGTTTTTGGGTTCATCGGATCTCTAATTGTTTGTTATCTTTGTTAATTCACCAGTCGAACTTCCTCTATTTCATATCAATGTCTCAGATCTGAATCTGGTTCCTTGACGCTAGTTGGTTATTCATTGGCAGTTTTACAAATTGATGGTTCGCTACATCGGAGTTTCATCGACATCGCTTCATGTTTTCTGCAATTGTTGCAATTCTACAATGAGATATGTTGAGTTTGTTTTTTGAGTTCTATCTAAATGCATGTTGTCTCCTCTATCATTCGTGTTTGATTACTGATTCATGTCTTAGTCACTATTATTTCTTAGTTTTAGATGGTAATTGATTTGGAATATCAATTGTTGTCTATCTACTGCTTATGCTTTATTGAGATTAGTTTTGTGTTGGTGATTTACAATTGGCTAATCAAATCTATTTTGGTGATTGGATTCTTGCATTTGGGACGTTATTCAAGTAAGAAATCAAAGTTAACGTGAATTTCAGCAGAGTAACAACATGTGAGAATTCTGATGTAGTGATTTAGTTGTTGCTTAGACGTGCATAGTCCTCCTCCTCCTGAGTATTGTTCTATTGACTTTTACTGAATTGGTTATTGCTGATGGTTGGCTGAATACTTGTTCAATGGTATAAGTGAGTTAATTTGATTGAAAACAATGGTATTGTTTTGGTGATAATGTCAATAGTCATGGTCTGTTTAAAAAACTTGTTGTGGTATAAATTCATCATTTGTTACTTTTTATCCAAAAAATCATGGGACTTGAAGGCTTCACAGAAAATCTAAAGGCACATTGGATAAAAGGATGAAGAATGAAGAAAATAAAGGTGAATAAAGTAGAACAAAGGGAAGCATAAAACTTTTGATTCTCTTCAAAAGCTAAACAAAAGGAAGAATCACACTTTTGATTCTCGTCTAAAGTAGAACGAAGGGAAACATCACACTTTCAATTCTCGTCTAAATATAATGAAGGAAGCATAGCACTTTCGATTCTCGGCTAAAGTAAACGAAGGGAAGCATAGCACTTTCGATTCTCGATGAATCACCTGTTATGGATTGAAGCTAGGAAATCATTCTGATAACTTTCTTCAAACCAAGACTGTCACTCCCATAGTCAAACATTGAGCTTGATCCTCCCATCTTCTAGATAAAGCATCAGCAACTACATTTTATTTTCCCTTTCTATACTGAATAGTATAGTCTAATCCCAAAAGCTTTGTCAACCCTTTCTTCTGGATAGTGGTAGTCAAGTTCTTCTCTAAAAGAAACTTTAAGGGCTCATGGTCTGTCTTAATAACAAATGGTCTGCTCTCCAAATAATGTCTCCATTTGGAAACAACCAAGAGAATAACAAGATATTATTTTTCATAAATCGATAGTGTTGAGTTTATAGGACTTAGAGCATTACTCAAATAAGCAATAGGCCTTCCTTTTTGTGAAAGAACAACCCCTATACCCCCAGAACTAGCATCTGTTTCCAGATAAAAGGTCTTAGAAAAATATGGCAATGTTAAAACTGGAGCATAAAATATAACTCTCTTAAGATTTTCAAAGTAGAAGTCCACTGAAAGCCATCATTCTTTAACATTAGTGTCAATGGTATGCTAATAATGCCATAATTTCTAATAAATCTTCTGTAATATCCTGTTAGACCTAGAAACCCTCTGAGAGATTTAAGGGTTTTAGGCTTAGGCCAAGTCTGGATAGCTTCCACCTTGCTAGGATCAGTAGACATCCCTGCAGCAGAAATAATATGGCTAAGGTATTCCACCTTAGTCTGTCCAAAGAAACACTTGGACAGTTTTCCAAATAATTGGTTCTTTTACAAAACTTCCAAAACTAACTGTAAATGTTCAACATGGTCTGTCATACTGCTGCTGTACACCAAGATATCATCAAAGAAAACTAAAACAAATTTTCTAAGAAAAGAATTAAACAATTCATTCATAAGAGCCTGAAATGTAGCAGGAACATTAGTAAGGCCAAAAGGCATTACCTTAAACTCATAATGGCCTTGATGTGTTCGAAAGGCTTTCTTGTAAATATCTTCAGGTTTAATTCTAATCTGTTAATAGCCTAACCTCAAATCAATCTTTGAGAAATAAATTGCCCCATGTAACTCATCCAATAAATCTTCCACTATAGGAATAGGAAATTTGTCTTTGATAGTCACACTGTTTAGTTGTCTATAATCTACACAAAATCTCCAAGTGACATCCTTCTTTTTAATAAGAAGGCAGTTAGAGGCAAAGGGGCTCCTGCTAGGTTGAATAACAAAAGAAGAAAGCATAGTAGCTATCTGGTTTTCAACCTCAGCCTTCTAATTATGAGGAGATCTGTAAGCCCTTAAACTAACAGGTGTGGCATTAGGTTTAAGTGGAATTGCATGGTCATGAGACCTATGGGGAGGTAGACCTTTAGGTTCAGCAAAAACTGTACATTATTTCTCTAGTACATGTTGTAGTTCAATAGGAATAGAAGGAGAATGTCTTTCCATTGACAATAAGACAATATGGTCCATAAGATCAGAATCCCCTACACTCATTTTAAGTAATGCAACCCCCAAAATTTTCTATAATTCAATTGAGGGTTGATGTCCCTGAATACAAATTTGCTTCCCTTCATGGTTAAAACATAAAGTCATGTTATTAAAGTCCATTAATATTGGACTGAATAGCTTCATTCAATCCACTCCTAAAACCATATCACTTTCTCCCAGTTTAAGCAATCTAAAATCATGAAAAAAGTATGTCTCTGCATTTGCCACTCTACTTTGTTGCATCTAGTAGCACTGAAAAGTTGTTGGCCATTAGCCACAGTGATGGCCAAAGGATAAGGGGTAGTAATCTGAATTCCAGCATCAACCCATTTTGGGTCAAGAAACTGTGTGTACTATAACTATCAATTAGGATATTCAATGGTTTTCCTTGAATAGTGCCCTGGATTCTCAATGTAGTATGACCAATAGAGCCAATAATAGCATTCATAGAGATTTCTAGGGTTTCTTCTTCTGTTTGTGGAGACTGATATGAGTCTGTAGGAAAAAATTCCACTGAAGGAGTATCAACTTCCTCAGTAATCATGTTCAACTGTCTGTTTTTACACTGATGACCTGGGAGGTATTTCTCACCACATTTAAAACATAGATTATTTTGCCTTCGGTACTCAATAAGATTCTGCTTAGGGTTTGGTACTGCTTTAGGTTTTGTATTTGTTGGCAGTGAAGATGGTTTAGAAACAGTATTGGGGTTTGGGTAGGGTAGGGTTTTAAAAGAAGGCCTCAACCTTCTGTTTTCAAACTCCACAGATAGTTCATAGAGTTTAGATTGCTTATATGATTCAGAAAAATTCTTAAGATCTAAAGCCTTGACCCTATGCTTAATATCATCTCTGAGACCACTAATAAAAAGTGACACAAAAAATTCCTCAGTCAAAGTAGAATTCTATAAAAGCATATGAGGTTATAATTCCTCAAGCTTCTCCTGATAATCCACTATAAACCCCTTCTGAGTCAATTTAGTAAACTCCTCTACAATATCAGAAAAGATCTATCACTGAATCTATGGCAGAGATCAGCTTCAAATTCATGCCATAAAACATGGTGTTTTTGCATAATATAACCATCAAACCAGATTTCTGCCTTGCCTGTTAAATACATAGTAGCTACCTCCACTCTCTGCTCAACAGGAACACCACACATAGAAAAGTATTTTAGGCATTTTTTAATCTACCCATAGGATTAACCCCTTCAAAGAATGGCAGTTCTATTTTAGGTCTATGCCACATAATTCCCGAACTGTTAAATGAATCCCCTAAGCCTTTTTTCTCTGCTTCCTGACCCAATATAGTAGGTCTAGATTCACTGTTTTCACCCCTTAGATTTTCATGTTTGGAATTGTTCTTAAGGGCTAAATAATCATCAGGTTTAGTTTTTAATATCCCATGTTCATCTATTTTATAAGTAAATCTAGATTTTTCCTTCACCACAGTTACCAAAATAGGACCTTTCTCTCCATTTTTCGAAGCATTAGGAGTTTGTACTTGTTCCCCAGCAGAATGTTCTTACTCACTCGTTCTGCCTGTTAGAATCTTTAGCAGCTCTTCAACATAGCCTTGATTAGTGGCCATCCTTGACTATAATGCAATGATTATGTTTTCTTGTGTTTCCCACCATTTAGGTGGATTAGTCTTTTCCTGTCCTTGCTTCACTAACGCTGTTAATTCTTCCATCTATTTTTGCAGGCCTGATAAATCACTTCAGCCATGTTCTGATTCTTCTTTGTCATGCCCACTGCTTGCTAGAACTGAGGCTCTCGATACCAATTTGTTATGGATTGAGAATAAAGGAGAAGAAATTATCGAAGAAGGAGGGTTTTAGAAGAAGAAAAAAATGAGATTACAGAAAATAATTTCTCATTCATTCATTTCATAAGCCTTAAATGCTCTACAAGCAGGTAATTTATTTAGTTACATTGTAGTACTCCAAATCTAGATATGCCAGCTGGCATTTACAATAACAGACTCATAGCAGAATGGTTTGTTTCATTTCCTCTCTTCAGCAGGTATTGGGCCATCGGGTATGGGCCTTTCCAGCGTTCCTTGGGTCCTTTCAGCCTGCTCCAGCTATACGGGTAATACCCTCTCCTGATTATCACATTTTCTAATTCTAAATTTACAATTTCTAATCCCTAACCCTTGCGCATCCATTCCCAACTCATCATCTCCTTGCCGTTCCTCTTCTTCTCTGACTATTCCTCGTCGTTCCTCTTCTTCTCCAACCATAACACTAACTAAAAGGAAGAATTTTTTTAATAACTTTATATGAGAGAGTGAAGAAAGACAAAAAGTGAATGAAGAGAAATCATATGTCTTTTGGTCAATAGTTAACTACAAAGATCAAGGAAAAGATCAAGAATGATGAAGAAGTAGGGTAAATGTTAGAATGTTAATAGAATTAGTTAATATTTGTTACGTTGTTATTAGGTAGTTACACTTTGGTTAGTTTGTTAGTAAGGTTTAATAGACTATAAGTCTCCCATTGTAATAGACTAAGTGAGTATCTATTGTAATTCATCTATATGTTTAGTAAAAAACCCATTACTCCCTCGTTTGTTTGTTATCACCTATTGCCTTTCTCTTCTTCATTAATTATTGTCGTTCAACAATTCCCGACCTCTGTGCCGGAGGATCAAGATTTCATAATTTTTTATGATATAAGAGACTTTTATCTTGACTTTTTTTTGTAGGGATGTTCTTTACGCTCACAATACCAATTGTTGCTTAATATAAAGTGGGTTGCGTTGGCCATTGATAATTTACCCTTGCTATTGAATAGTGAAAGGACGATTGTTAGCTAGTTTTTCTTTGTGAGAAACGTGATGGAAAAAAAGAGAAGGCCCATGTCTAGAAAGAAAAGACGGTCGAGAGAATCCCCTATCAGGTTAGTCTAATGGGCTTTTATGCTTGCCCTTTAACTATTGATGTTAGATCTAGGGTTATCATGCATGTTAATAAGTTGGCAGACTATACAAATATGGTTGTCAGCTTTAGATTTGACTTTACTAGAGGTCACGTCAAAGACCGAAAACTTTGGACTTTAGAGAGAAATTTCGACGATGTGTATTACTTTAAAAAATCGATTTTAGAATCTAAAACACAAACGGGTACAAAGACTATGCAGAATGTCTGAATTGAGATAGGAGCAAGAAATGCCTACGAGAGAAAACTTTTGCACTCGAACAGAAATTTGAGACAATGAATGAATGAGCTAGATAGAAGAAACCAAATATTTCCCAAAGTATCATCGCTTCAAATGGGAGGATCATCATCTTTAAATACATACCATTTCAACGTCCAATCTCCCTAGACGAAATTAATAACTCGTTCATGTTTGTCCTCTTTGTGTAGATCTAAGATATTGTGAGTATTCATAGGCCAAAAAGAAATTATGGTAGTGCAACAAGTAAGATGATTGTGTAAGATCGATCGTGAATATCTTGAAGAAAGAAACCTCAAACTTTATTACTTTCAGCAATCCCCTAATACAACTATTTATACACAGCCTTCTATAGAGAAAGAAGCGACTAAATGAAATCATAACTCTCAACTTTTCAACAACAGAACTTATCTGACTTTTACATATAATCTTACAATACTAACAAATTGAATTGACAATGTATTATGTTGAAAGAAAATTAAATACAGAAGGTCAAGAGGAGGAAATAATAAAATGGGATAAAAAGGATCTACGCTTTTTAGAAACTTTGGGTTAATTTACTTTTGGTCCTTTCACTTGTATATATATTTCAATTTAGTTCATTTTCACTTTAATTAATGACATCTCAACAGTTTTCTTTCAACTTGATTCTTCAACAATATATTTATTATTTTTAGCACCAATAGTTTTTTTTTGCTATTGTTGTTATAATTGTTATTATTTTTGTTTACATTTTTTTACATTATTATGTACTCTTTTTTTGAAAAGGACATTATTATATACTTTTTACCTTACATTATCATTATTATATGTTTCTACTTGTATTATTATTAGTAAATAGTTTTTATATTTTTTCCTTAATATCTATAGTTTTATTATTTTTTACTATTATTTTTATCATTATCTTTATTATTATTTTACTATTATTATTAATATATAAGTATACTTTTCACATTTTAATTAATTAAACATCATACCATATATTCATATTTAGCATGTAGTTCATATATTTTTTAAAAATAACATAATGGTTTATTATAATAATTAGTGTCGGAACAATCCTTAAGCTTTTTGGGGCTATGACAGGGAGCGATCAAACTTAATACTGGAAAAAGTTGGGTTTTAAAATAAATGTATAAATAAGTGAATTTGGAGTCGCCATCGACGTTTGGGTTAGGTAGATTGAATACCTAAAAATACCTTTTAAAATAATTTTGAGAAAAATAATTTTAAAAGATAAAAAAATGATACGCGTTAACCCGAAATTCTTTTTGAAAAAGGGTTTGGGAGTCTATTACGTGTGGGGAAGGATTAGCACCCCCCAGTGCACGGAATCAGTACCAAAACGATTAAACATCATCTAAATATTGAAATAGGCAAATTCAAATATAAGGGGTATTATTTTGTACGAACAATAATATACATTCCTCGTCAGTTAAGGGGCCATTTCCATGGATTCCCCATACAAAATAATATTGCCCTAATTTCAATAAATTATGTATATATATATAAACTTGAATATAAAAAGGGTTTACTTTATATGGCCAATCATTGGGAACATGATCCTCGTCAGTTAAGGCATGTTTCCTTGGATTCCCCATACAAGGTAACATTGTTTTAACTTTTAGATAAAATACATATATTAAAGATATTAAAAAACAAATTCATTTGAATATATAAGATATTATTTTGTTCAAACAAATTCATGAAAAATGCACTCCTTGTCAGTTAAGGCGTGTGTCCATAAATTCCTCATGAAAAACATATTTTAAAAATATTACAACTAATAGGAAGTTTACGAACATGTAAATGAAGGATCAAAATAATAAATATGGTAACTTTAGGGATTAAACTATAAAACCAACAAGAAATCAAGGTAACCATTGCAAATATTTTACAAGTTAGGCATTACAATCGTAAATAAACCAACTACAATCATCTAGGACAAAAATTAAAATTATTAAAGTAAGGCATTCTAATTAAAATAATCATAAAAATAATATAACAAGTAGGAATGGACTAAAATAGAATACGGGAAAAATTTAAAACACAAATTAAAACAAACAAAAATTAGGGGGATAATCGGTCATTTTACCTAAAGACATCTATGTACAAATAGTGACTAAAATATATGATCTACAACTATATCAGCACAATAAGCATTACACATAGGATAGTGTCTTAATAATAAACATGGAAAAATAGATGCCCAAAACAATATATCATAAAATTTCAATCAATAACCAAAATAGGGGATTACAAAGTTGAAATGACTAAAGATGTTATTATCCCCTGCAAGTATTTACACGCTGAAACCTTCCCTGAAATGACGTCGTTTCACACTCAATTTATAAGGGGATAACAAAGGCCAAACCAACCATTAGCCTCCTCATTTTTCATTTCCTTTTCTTAAAACCCTAAAAAAATGTTCCCCCCTCTTCTCCTTACCCGCCGCTGAATAAAACAACGAACTGTTTTGATCACCGTAAATCGACACCGGATAAAGGGTAAACTGCCTCCTTTCACCTGAAAACAACCACCTATGCTTGAAACTAGCATATTTCAAACCTAAAACCCCCAAAACAAACACACTCCCATCCCTAAAAAGCAAAGATAAAATTCCAAAGGTCAGAGCTTTACCTTCGATAACATAGTTTATCGGCTCCGGTGAGGTAAAACAACGGTCGGATCTGGCTAAAGGTGGATATTTTCCCTTTTTTGGTTCGGTTGTTTCCTTTTTTTTTTGTTTTGGCTTGTTATGGGGTTAATCCCCCTTTTTAATTCTCATTTTCTCTCTGTTGATGCGTGCACAGGATGTTCTAAGCAGTCGTACGAAGGGGGGAGCCATCTCCTACAATGGTAGAGGATAGGGGCCTTGTCCTCTGTCTTAACAGTGACAGGTTGAATTTGTTTTTGTTGGGCTTACATAGGACAGGTTGGATTTGTAACTGGATTTGGGCCAATTAAAATTGGGCCGGTAAATGAAATGTAATAATAATTATTTAAAAATAAAAATAATAATAATAATTAGGACTAAAACCACTATTAATAGTTGCCCCTATTTGCCCATTCTTGTGTTAACAAGAATAAGGCAAAGACGAAGAGACAATGAGTTTTTGTCCGGTCGACTCCATGCTTTAAAATCTGATTGAGAAAATTGACTAATTACACTATTCTTCAGTGAAGATTGAATCAAGGTAGACTTGTTCCACTGTTATTCAGGGAATATCAAATCTTGAAAGAGAGGGATCTATTTCACTTCTTCTTGAGGGAAAATCATATATGGGGACGTTGATTTATTCCACTGTTCTTAATGAAAGATTGAATCGAGGCAGACTTGTTCCACTTTTACTCAGGGAATATCAAATCCTGAAAAGAGATGTATATGGTTCGCTTCTTCTTGAGGGAAAATCAGATCTCGGGACGTTGATTCATTCCACTATTCTTTAGGGAAGATTGAATCGTGGAAGACTTGTTTCACTATTACTCAATGAATATCAAATATTGAAAGATAGGGATATATTCCGCTTCTTCTTAAGGGAAAATTAGATCTAGGGACTTTAATTCATTTCACTGTTCTTCAGGGAAGATTGAATCGAGTTTAATTTGTTTCACTGTTACTCAAAGAACATCAAATCTTGAAAGAAAAAGAATCTATTATGCTTCTTCTTGAGGAAAATTAGATATGGGGATGTTGATTCATTCCACTATTACTTAGGGAAGATTAAATCGAGTTCGGTTTGTTTTTCTTGTCTTCAAGAATACAAATATGAAAATTAAACATTAACATTTGTTAGTATGTGTTTGAGGATTCAAAAACATCATACCTAAAAGTCTTGGGAGAATGAGCTTTGGAAAGTGATTTATCTTGTGGGAGCTTATCTTGCCACCACCAAACCTGGAAATCTGAATTGGTTACTTTTATTTTTGGTCCTTATATCTCCATTCTTTTCTTTTGATAACTTGTAAGTACTCAATTGCATTTATCATTATCATGAATTTTATGTCATGATCATATTTAGCCTAAAATGTGTGCAATGGTGCAGTTCTTTTTAGGGTATTATTCTTTTCAAACGAGAACTCTCTTTTTATCGACAGCCTTGTAATTAGTCGAACCTTGGGAATGAGAAATCAACAGTAGTTCATCTTGACTGACAACTCTGGTCGGACAGTCTTTGGTTGAACTTGACTCTAATTGACCAACTACTTGATCAGCGACAATCCTGTTGGATTATCCCACCTTCCTGAGATTTTACGTATAGCCCAAGGCTTTAACTTTCTATAGCCAAACATTATGCAAGCCTTATACTAAATCCACTTGCAGCTTCGGAATACCTGCACTTTTTCAAAACCTTTTGTACAATAATACACAATGATCTTATGTTTCTCGTGTTATTCTACATGTTTTTATTTTCAATTAGGATGCTTGCAACATGGTTTTAACAAGAAAATACATATTTTTATTTATAAATAAAGAGTTTTTAGGTAAATACATTGAAATTTTTAACTGGAATAATTAAAAGAAAACACAATAGGCATCATCAGATATCAATAGTATTAATGCTTTTGAACTACCACGCCGCAAAATGACTGAAGTGTAGGTTCTGTCAAAGGGATCTTGAGGATGGTGACAATGCGCAAGGGTGTGAAATTTCCCCTGTACTACCAAATTCCCCAAATATTAGATTCAATAAACCAATATTTGAATCTCATGCGTTCTTTATTTTTTTGTTATCTAAGCCTTTTTTATTTCCATTCCTAACCCTGTCCATCATTTGATGTCACTGTTCAAGTCTTCAAAACTAAATCAGAACCTCCACTATAAACGAATTCTGAATTTGAATAATTCTGAAGCTATCCTTTGTGGGTTTTCAACTTGAGACCTCCTTTGGTTAAAAGCCACCTTTTTTGGCTTTTCATCTTGAACCCCTTTTTATTTATTCTTTTTTCTTTCTTTTTCTCTTTTTCCATTTTTTCTTTTTTTTTTCATTTTCTTTTTTTCTTTTCATTTTTTATTTTTCATTATTCAGACGAAGTACTTCTTAACATCGTCAGAATTCACAGGGTTAGATAATTATGGCCCATCCATTTTAGTGAGGATCAAAGCTCTACTAGAAAAGACTTTCTGAGTTGGCAAAATCTTTCTGAATTGGCAAAATCTTTCTAAGTACCATATATCCTTCCTAAAACTCTTGTGGGCAAACCTTCTTGTTATGTTCCCTCATCATATGTTTCTGGTACTTTTGACCATGACAGATAGCTTTTAGTCTTTTCTCCTCAATTAGATTCAGTTGGTCATACCTAGCTTGTATCCATTCTGCTTTATCTAGCTTAACCTCTGATAGCTTGTATCCGAAGTGATGGGTAAAACAACTTTCATCCCTTAGGCTAAAGAAAATGGAGTTGCCCTAGTTGACATCCTTACTGAAGTTCGATAGGCAAACAAAGCAAATGGTAACTTCTTATGCCAGTCTTTATAAGTCTCGATCATTTTCTCTATGAGCCTCTTGATGTTCTTATTGGTTGCCTCTACTGCCCCATTCATCTTTGGGCGATAAGTGGTGGAATTATGATGTTTTATCTGGAACTGTTTACATACTGAATCCATCATCTTATTGTTTAAATTCAAGGCATTGTAGGTAATGATCTTTTTGGCAACCCATATCAACAGATAATCTCATTCTTTAAGAACTTACAGACTATTGACTGATTGACATTTGCATAGGAAGCTGCTTCTACCAAGTTGGTGAAGTAGTGTATTACCACTAATATGAAACGATGACCATTGGAAGCTTTGGACGAGATTTTCCCAATGACATCCATGCCCCACATAGAGAATGGCCACGGGTAGTCATTACATGTGACAGATGAGGAGAGGTATGGATCTTGTCTCCATAAATCTGGCCTTTGTGACATTTTCTGGCGTAGTTAATACAATCATTTTCCATGGTTGACCAGTAATACCCAAATCTCATTATTTCTCTTGTCATTGCATGTCCATTAGCATGGTACCACATACTTCCTCATGCACTTCTTCTATGATCGTTTTAGCTTCTTTAACATCCACTCACCTAAAAAACATGATCATAACTTTCTCGATAGGCATCATACTTGAATGTTCATTGACTTTGAAGGATGTTGCCAAAGTGGCTATAGTATCCACCATTTGATTCTCTTCTATAGGGAGGTAATGCAATGTCAGATCTTTAAACTCTTTGATAAGCTCCAGGACCAACTTACGGTATTCCACCAACTTGAAGTCTTTCGTTTCCTATTCACCTCTAAGTTTATAAATTACCAGAGCTGAATACCCACACACTTTAAGCGTTTTTACTTTACACTCAATGGCGGCTCTTAGACCCAAAATACATGCTTAATACTAAACCGTGTTGTTTGTGCAATCGAAGTTCAGTCGATTGGTGAAAGGATATTGTTATCCACTAGGTGAGACCAAAATTACCCCAATCCCGTGGCCTAAGGCATTCGAGGTACCATCAAAATTCATCTTCCAATTTTCATTAGTAGATAAAACTACCTCTTCAGTTGAAATTGCCATCAAATCTTCGTCTGGGAAATCACAGTTTTGAAGACCTACTTACAATAAAATCGGCTATAGCACTCCTTTTAACTACTTTTTGGCTCACATATTGGATGTCAAACTCAAACAAAAGAACTAAAAATGAGCTAATCTCCCATATAAAGTGGGTACACCTATTAGATATTTAAGTGGATCAAGTCTAGAGATCAACCAGTAGTGTGATACAACAAATATTGCCTAAGCTTTTGGGTAGTCCAAACTAAAGCACATCACAACTTTTCGATCGATGAGTATCTTACCTTGAAATCAGTGAAATTTGTACTGAGGTTGTAGATTTCTCTCTCTTTTTTCTCGGTTTAGTCAGGCTGCCCTAATACACACCCCATCGAATTCTCGAAGAATGACAAGTAAATAATTAATGGTTTACCTAAGATTGGTGGCATTAAGACCGGAGCATTTGACAAATATCTTTTTATTGTTTCAAAAGCTCCTTGGAAATCATCGTTCCATATCCCTGGGTTATTTTTACGGAGAAGATGAAAAATGGGATCACACTTCTCAGTTAATTGTGAAATAAATCGGGTGATATAGTTTAATCTTCCCAAGAATCCTCGAACTTCTTTTTGTGTTTGTGGGGGTGGTAAATATTGAATAGCTTTGAATTTGTTCGGATCTACTTTAATCCCTTTCTTGCTCACTGATATCTCCGTAAAACACTAAATTTCTAGTCTTTTCACTTAAGTTATTTCTCGTCTAAACAAAGTATGCACTGCTTTTCTAGTTGCATTTAGTTGCATATAGGTTATATTAGCCTTTGGTGGATAAGTTTTGCTTAGGCAAGATTTATTTAGCTTGACTGATGCTGCTGAGGAGAAAGGGTTGTTTGAGTTATGTTTTTTGTAGGAATTCTACAAAGGAAGAACATTTCAGTCATGATAATGAAAAGTTGCAAAGGTCAACGGAACAGAAGAGAACGTGAAGAGTATATTTATCTCGCCGAGGTAAGATTTATTTGAAGAAGTCTGAAGCAGGTGTGGTGAAACCGCCTATGTCACATGCCAACTGGATGACCTACTTCACGTGCAAGCAAGACTTAATTGTTATGACAGCCGCTAGCCGCCTTTCCTTTTTAAGCTTGGGAAATTAATAACGGCTAATTAAGGAAACTCCAAAAGCATGCAAAGCCCTAGAAGATTTTTCCTTATAAATATTCATCCGTAGCCGCAAAAAGAAGAAGAGGCAAGGAAGAAGAAGAGAGAAGAGATTTACCTAAGGCTTGAGCAAGCAACTATAGTGCTTTCCCACCGTCTACCCACCAATCTTCCTTGGAGTCCTCCATAGCCAGACGATAGAAGAGTGGTGATCAAGCCTTGAGAAAGGGTGATCACCAAGGCAGGCATGGTGTTGATCAGGATTGTCGCGATAGAGCCCCCGGTTTTGGTAGTCGTTCTTCCTTTGTTCTTAATTCTTATTTTTTTAGGGTTGTATTAAACGGTTAAATCTTGGATGATCTTTGATAACACCATGAATGCTTTACTTGGTGTTAAAATTTGTTTTGCCTAAACAATATTTTTATGTTTATGAATGATGAATTATGTTTGCTTATGACTATTTTGCTCATAATTTAAATATTTTGCCTTAACACTGTAAGAGCATCGAGAGATCGCCTGGGGTTTCGGTAAAACATGTCTTGGCATTGTGAGAGAATCAAGAGATAGTCTTTTGTCTAGATAGTGATTCTTAGATTTGAGAGAATTAAGATAGATCAACGTGAGCAAAGGAATGAATCTGGGATGGTGAAGTTTAACTTGTCTAGCTTAGAGATAAGGAGTGAGTTTCAAGCAACTAAAAGGGATAATTGCTAGAGTAGGTTAAGATAACGTCTATAGTTAACGCCGAGATGTATTACCATAACAACCGTCGAAGAATACCTAGTAATCCTATCGGGCAGCTTAGTGAGGCATAATAATTCATTCAGAACTTAGAATAATTGTTGTCAAGACAATATTTTAGCATCAGTGCTCTGTGACACGTCTCAATATGAGAGGTTGTTTGCATTATATTTAAACCAATACTTGTTTTGTTTTGTTTTATCTGTTTGTAGATTTCCTTTGTCTCGACTACATTATTATGAAATCATTGAATCATTCTTCTTAGTTTATTCGTATTAGTTCTTAGTTCAAATACTTAGTAGGATTTAGTTTGTGACATTAGTTCTAGTTGTGGTGAAAATATATTTCTAATCCAATCCCTGTGGAGACGATACTCACTCACTACTATATTACTTGCATCGATTGTGTATACTTGCACAGATTTGCTTGTCTTAGCATGTACATTTACAAGCGAACAAGTTTTTAGCGCCGTTGTCGGGGACTGGCAACTAAGAATTTTTTTTCTTTTTTGCCATAACAAGTTCTTTTTGTCACTTTATACTTATTTAGTCTAACGCAGTTTTTATTTTCTTTTATAGGTTTTTATTATTGCATGACATTGAGATCTTCTAGTAAACCTTTTGAACCATTCGACCCTAAAATTGAGCAATCGTTAAGATAAAGGTTGCGTGCCCAAAGAACCAGAGAACATTTGAATCAAATGCAAAACAACATGGGAGATCTAGGAGACCCAGATGTAGCGATTAATCTCCAAGTTGCAAGACCAAGAGAGATACGAGATCATTTGAACCCAATTTTCGATGACCTCAATCATGGTATAGTGTCACCCGAGATACAAGCCACTCATTTCAAACTTAAGCCAGTGATGTTTAATATGCTGAACTCTATCGGCCAATTTGGTGGCACACCCAATGAAGATGCTAGACAACATGTACGTGCTTTCCTGGAAGTATGCGATTCATTTCGACAATAAGGAGTACATGAAGATGTGCTCAAACTGAAGCTTTTTCCTTACTCCTTACGTGATAGAGCAAGAGCTTAGCTCAGCGGAGTTCCTTCCGGATCAATAGAGTCATGGGAAGATTTATGCAAGAGTTTCCTACTCCGATATAATCCGCCCAATATGAATACACAGCATCGGAATGACATCGCGAGTTTTCTCTAAGGAGATGATGAATCAATGTACGAATGTTGGGATATGTATAAAAGTTTACTTCGCAAATGTGTTAACCATGGATTTCAAGATTAGACGCAAGTGGTGATGTTTTAATATGGAGTCAACGCACCAACTCGAATGATGCTAGATGCCTTAAGGAATGGCACCTTACTAGACAAATCACCCGAGGAAGCTTTTGACATTCTCGACAGAATAGCAAATAATGACTATCAATTTCCAAATGCAAGATTGGGAACCGGTAACAAAACCCCTGGAGCATATGAATTAGAAAGTAAAGATTCGGTGGCAGCTCAACTTTCTGTCATAACTAACATGTTGAAAATTTTACAACGTCCTAATGAGGTATGGAAAGTCAAAGAAACCAATAATGTGTGTCTGTTCTATCATGGCAACCATCATGAGAGCGACTGTTCTGAAAACCATAAGTTAACCAATTTTGTGGGCAACTACAATCGGAACAACAATAATCCCTATTTAAACACGTACAATCCTGGTTGGAGACATCACCCAAATTTCTCATGGAATAATCAAGGAAGCAACAATCAAGCCATAAATTACAGGCCATAGCAAAATAATTCCGACAATCAACATTTTCAAAATCAGCATCATCAGTAGCCCTGGCAGAATAATAAAGGTATAGCTTTTTCCTCTAACACTCATTCCAATACTAACTACTTGGAATCATCTTTGAATGAATTCATGGCCTCGACTAAAGATTTCATGGCTTTTACAAAGACCTTGATGCACGAACATTCTGCAACAATTAAAAATCAAGGAAATTTGTTACAAAGCCAAGCAACACTATTGCAAAGCCATAGTTCATCTCTTTGAGCGCTGGAGAATCAAGTGGGAGAAATTGCCACAGCATTACATTCTCACCCACATGGAAATCTCCCTAGTGATACTGAAGTCACTAAGCATCATGGGAAGGAGCAATGCAATGTACTAAAGCTAAGGAGTGGAAAACAAGTCGACCAAGATGACAAGTTTGGGGGAGATCACCTGAACAAGTCTTGCCATGGTGTAACACAACCTGATCAATCTAAGAATGCTGAACGAGAGCAAGTGCCTGAAGAGAAGGAAAGAAGTGAAGGCTCAGAAAAGAATCAACCAGATAACAAGAAATTCATGGTCACGACCAGCGATTCCTCAGCACCATCAGTAGTAGATGTGAGACCTCCACCACCGTTCCCTCAAAGGTTGAAGAAGTATGATGATGACATCCAGTTCAAGAAATTCATTGATATTCTGGATCAATTGTGTATCAATATGCCTCTACTTGAAGCCATTGAGAAAATGCCTTCCTATGCCAAGTTTCTAAAAGAAATTGTTACAAAGAAAAAGAAGGTAGAACGTGTCGCCATGGCAACAGAAATCTGCTCAGAAGTGAGCAATCTCCCACCAAAGCAAAAAGACCATGGAAGCTTTGTGATACCATGTTCCATTGGTAATGACTTCATAGGACGAGCTCTTATTGATTTGGGATCGAGTGTAAACTTGATACCAAAGTCCATATTCATGAAACTAGACGGATATAACGCCCATCCCACATCAGTCATCATACAGCTAGCTGATCGGTCTTATGTGCGACCTGAGGGCAGAATTGAAGACATTGTAGTAAAGGTGGATAAATTTGTATTTCCAGTTGATTTTCTCATCCTAGATTGCGAAGCCGATGAAAACACACCAATCATTTTGGGACGCCCATTCTTAGCCAGCGGCATAATTTTAATAGATTAAGAAAATGGAGAATTCACCATGAGAATTGAAGAGCAAAGAGTCATAATCAATGTATTCAACTCTATGAAATACGTGGACGATACAGAAGAATGCCAATGCATTAATAAGATTGAAGAAAAGGCAATACTTGGATGAGGTGAATCCCTAAGGCTCGATGAATACAATACTTTGTACCATGAACCTACAACCGAGATGCATGAAGTAGAAAACTTTGGCCGAGATGAATTATTTTCAAAAGGCAATTCTGTCAATTATGGCCGCAACCATAGAAATCTGAGCAATTAACACCCTGAAAGCGATACCAAGGCGAGATGCGAAGGAAAGACAAAGGACCAATTGAGATTTCTTCATAGGTCAAATATGAAATTTGAACATGTAGATTATGATGAAGTTAAGTCTCAAGAGTCATCTTCACAACATGCACCAAAATTGGAACTTAAAAACTTTGCCATCACATTTGAAATATGCTTATCTAGGAGTTGATGAAACCCTACCAGTGATTATTTCAGCCAACCTAACCTCCTAACAGGAGAATAGTTTATTGAATGTTTTGTCACAGCACAGGAAAACTATAGGTTGGGCGATGGAAGATTTGAAGGGAAACAGTCCGACCATATGCATGCATAAAATCAATCTCGATAATAGCCATAATACCTCGGTCGAACCCCAAAGATGGCTCAACCTAATCATGAAGAAGGTAGTCATGAAGGAAATAATAAAATGGCTGGATGCGAGAGTAATTTATCCTATATCCGATAGTTCAGGGGTTAGCCCAGTACAATGCGTACCAAAGAAAGGTGGTGTGACCGTGGTCAAAAGCAAGCATGATGAGTTACTCACCACGAGAACAGCCACGGGCTGGCGCATATGCATGGACTATAGGAAGCTCAACAAAGCAACAAAGAAGGATCATTTTCCCCCTCCCTTTTATCGATCAAATGCTGGATAGATTAGCGGGGAAAGCATTTTATTATTTCCTCGATGGATACTCGGGATATAACCAAATTGCCATAGCACCCAAGGATCAAGAAAAGATAACTTTCACATGCTCGTATGATACCTATGCATTTCGACGAATGTCTTTTGGACTTTGTAATGCTCTAGCTATATTCCAAAGATGCATGATGGTAATCTTTTCAGATATGGTGGAAGAGTGCATGGACATATTTATGGATGACTTCTTCGTTTCAGGTGATGACTTTAACTGATGTCTCGGCAATTTATCCAAGGTGTTACAACAATGTGAAGAACCCAACCTAGTACTGAATTGGGAAAAATATCATTTTATGGTAACCGAAGGAATAGTGTTGGGTCACAAAATTTCATGCCATGGCATTGAAGTCGACAAAGCTAAGGTGGATGTAATCGCAAATCTTTCCCCACCTACTAATGTACGAGGTATACGCAGTTTCCTTGGACATGTAGGATTCTACAGGCAGTTCATAAAAGACTTTTCTCAAATCTCTAAACTCTTATATCCTTTGCTTCAACAAAATCATCCATTTGAATTTACTAATGACTGTTTGAATTCCTTCACAGATTTGAAGAAACAGCTTTCGGCAGCACCAATTGTTATCCCACCAGACTGGAACGAACCATTTGAGCTCATGTGTGATGCTAGTGACTATGCAGTTGGAGCAGTGCTAGGGCAATGAAAAAGTAAAAAAATTCATGTTATCTATTATGAAAGCCAAACTCTTAATGATGCACAAGTGAACTATACCACCACTGAAAAAGAGCTCTTAGCAGTAGTATTTCCATTCAATAAATTTAGGAAATATATAATAGGCACTAAGGTAATTGTGCACACAGATCACTCAGCCATTAAATATCTGATTAATAAAAAAGATGCAAAGCCTAGACTAATTCGGTGGATATTATTACTGTAAGAATTCAATTTAGAGATCAAGGATAGAAAAAGTATAGAAAATCAAGTGGCAGACCATTTGTCTAGGCTAGATAACAAACCTGATTGTCCTGACATTACAGAAATTAAAGAGGATTTCCCTGATGAGAAAATATTATTTTTCACGACTGCACCATGGTATACTGACATAGTTAATTTTCTTGTTAGTGGTATTGTTCCTCTTGATTTATCTATCTAGGGCAAAAGGAAAATTCGACTTGATATTCAACGTTACGTCTAGGACGGACCGTTTCTATTCAAACAATGTGGAGACAAAATAATTCGAAGATGCATTCCAGAAGAAGAGTAATAAGATATCCTACGCTAATGCCACTCGTCACCATATGGAGGGCATTTTGGTGGAATGAGAACAGCAGCAAAAGTGCTTCAGTTTGAATTTTATTGGCCTACCCTATTCAGAGACGCGCGTGAATTCTATAAGTAATGTGATAGATGCCAACGAACAAGAAACATCTCGAAACGGCATGAGATGCCATGGCAAAACATTCTAGAAATTGAACTTTTCAATGTATGGGGAATATATTTCATGGGACCTTTTCCAACATCATTCGGAGATATGTATATTCTCTTGGTAGTGGATTACGTATCAAAATGGGTTGAAGCCATTGTAACACCTAAGATCGATTCTGAGACGGTGTTGAAGTTGATGCACAAAAATATATTCACCCGCTTTGGAACACCACGAGCTATCATTAGCGATGAAGGCACACATTTTGACAATAAATTGATTGCCAAGGAACTGAAAAGATATGGAGTATGACACAGAATTGCTATGGCGTATCACCCTCAGACGAATGGAAAAGCTGAAGTGTCTAACCGAGAAATCAAGCAGATCCTTGAGAAAGTGGTCAACCCAAGTCGAAAAGATTGGTCACCGAAGCTATATGAAGCACTATCAACCACAATGATCAGACTACCAACATTTTCAGTGTTATCCTTAACTATAATACAGGCGGTAGCACATTCCATGCCTCGACATCTTATGTCCCTCCAAATGTTGCACCAGAAGTGCCCATCGCTGTGCCATCACTGGCAACCCATGTCCCACCAGTACTATAAGAAGGCCAAGGTGACATAGAAGAGTTCCTCATCCTTCTCGACCACCAACAGCAGTGATGATGCTCCACTCCACTTCTTCACTGAAGAAGATTTCACGCCAGCACCGAAGCAGCCCAAGCATGATCCTATTCCGTCCCCGGTTCATTCAGCACCACCAGTCCCAACGGAAATTCCTAGTCCACCACCTGTCCCAGCACAACAGACTCCTACGACCAAGCAGTCCACTACATCACGCGCCTCGTCTAGTAATAAGCGCTACAAGAGAACAACAGGACGTATACTTCAGCCATCTCTCTCCCCAATAGCAGTAGACTCCGGATCTGAGAGTCCCTCTCCTCCCAGCCGACGCCGCACGAGGGCGTCCAGTCAAGCCACCCTACCAAAGTGAGTTATTCTTCTTAGTTATCGTTTTCTTTTTAATTTTTTTCGCATCTGCATATAAAATCATATAGTGTAATTTTAATGTATTGAGGACAATGCACCCCTCAAGTTTGGGGGATGTGTTGTACCATTCTGCCATACTTTGTTAAATAGTAATTGATGTTTATTGGATGAAAAATTTGGTTGTCATGACATAAGCAGGTTAAGATTATTGTTAGGAATGAATTAGGGATGCCCAATGATGAAAGTAGAATTTTATTGCCTAGGCTATAAATTATTGTTAAGGTTGTCTAAAGAAGAGAACTAACCCTAGCCTTGATTCTATGAAATTTATTCTAAGGGTAAAGTAAAAATTCTCTAGTGTTTAAAAACTTGAAAAACTTGAAAAACACAAAGGGATACTCCAAAAGAAATAAGAGTAGCCAAGGAATACGAGTGAATGAAAGTATTCACAGGATGACTCTACCCGACTAGCTTGGGGGTGGATGGTATGCTCCCTTTTACCTAGAGTGTGGAACGGTAGGTGTGATGAGTTGACTCCCCTATAAAAAATATGTGAATAAAGAGAATAAAAGTTGATAAATAACTAGGAGTATAAACTAAGCCTGATGAATAGTTTGTTGCCTTGACAACCTAGAAGTGCTTACTTTAAGTTTTCTAATTACCTTTATGCATAGACAGGTTACAATCACGCACACACCATAGCAAAAGATCCTAACTAAGGAAGGGACTTGACTGATATGACTATCGAACATGTTGAGGCCAAATATTTTTGTTGAGGGCTGAAATCTCAAACCTGATGATGTTCGTAATACAACTTTGCCATGAAAATTTTGATTTTCTTCTAGCTATTATCCATTGCTTGAGGAAAAGCAATAGCTTAAGTTTGGGGGTGTGATAACTCCGTAAAAAGACTTAATTTCTAGTCTTTTCACTTAATTTATTGCTTGTCTAAACAAAGTATGCACTGCATTTTTAGTTGCATTTAGTTGCATATAAGTTATATTAGCCTGTGGTGGATAAGTTTTGCTTAGGCAAGATTTATTTGGCTTGATTGATGCTGCTGAGGAGAAATGGTTGTTTGAGTTATGTTTGTGCAGGAATCCCACAGAGGAAGAACATTTCAGTCGTGATAATGAAAAGTTACAAAGGTCAACGGAACAGAAGAGAATGTGAATAGCAGATTTATCTCACCGAGGCAAGATTTATCTGAAGAAGTCTGAAGTAGGTGTGGAGAAACCGCCTATGTCACATGCTAACTGGATGACCTACTTCACATGCAAGCAAGCCTTGATTGTTCTGACAGCCGCTAGCCGCCTTTCCTTTTTAAACTTGGGAAATTAATAAACGCTAATTAAGGATACTCCAAAAGCATGCAAAGCCCTAGGAGATTTTTCCTTATACATATTCAACCGTATCCACAAAAAGAAGAGAAGGCAAGGAAGAAGAAGAGAGAAGAGCTTTACCGAAGGCGTGAGCAAGCAACTGCAGTGCTTTCCCACCATCTACCCACCAATCTTCCTTGGTGTCCTCCGTAGCCAGATGGTAGCAGAGCAGTGATCAGGCCTCGAGAGAGGGTGATCACCAAGGCAGGCGTGGTGCTGATCAGGATTGTCACGACAGCGGCCCCGATTTTAGGAGTCGTTCTTCCTTTGTTCTTAATTCTTATTTTATTTGGAGTTGTATTAAACGGTTAAATCTTGGATGATCTTTGACAACACCATGAATTCTTTACTTGGTGTTAAACTTTGTTTTTCCTAAACAATATTTTTATGCTTATGAATGATGAATTATGTTTGCTTATGACTGTGTTGCTCATAGTTTAAATATTTTGCCTTAATACTGTAAGAGCATCGAGAGATCGACTGGGGTTTCGGTAAAACATGTCTGCGCATTGTGATAGCATCGAGAGATAACCTTTTGTCTAGATAGTGATTCTTAGATTCGAGAGAATTAAGATAGATCAACGTGAGCAAATGAATAAATCCGGGATGGTAAAGTTCTAACTTGTCTACCTTAGAGATAAGGAGTGACTTTCAAGCGACTAAAAGGGATAATTGCTAGAGTAGGTTAAGACAACGTCTATAGTTAACGCCGAGAGGTATTACCATAGCAACCGCCCAAGAATACCTAGTAATACTGTCGGGCAGCTTAGTGAGGCATATTAATTCATTCAGAACTTAGAATAATTATTGTCAGGACAATAGTTTAACATCAATGCTCTGTGACACGTCTGAATATGAGAGGTTGTTTGTATTATATTAAAACCGATACTTGTTTTGTTTTGTTTTATTTGTTTGCATATTTCCGTTATCTCGACTACATTATTATGAAATCATTGAATCATTCTTCTTAGTTTTTTCGTATTAGTTCTTAGTTCAAATACTTTGTAGGATTTAGTTTGTGACATTAGTTCTAGTTGTGGTGAAAATATATTTCTAATCCAATCCCTGTGGAGACGATACTCACTCACTACTATATTACTTGCATCGATTGTGTAAACTTGCATAGATTTGCTTACCTTAGCATATACATTTACAAGAGATCACTCACTATAAACCCCAATAGTTTCCCAGACGTTACTCCGAAAGTACACTTGCTTGGATTGAGTGTCAGTTGACATTTTTTTAATCTTTGGAAGAGTTTCCTCATATTCTCTATGTGTTCTTCCTCTGTTTTGGCTTTAACTATCATATTGTTGACATAGACTTCTATTTCTTTGTGCATCATGTCATGGAACAATGTTACCATTTCTCTCTGGTAAGTTGTCCCTGCGTTCTTTAGCCTAAACGACATCACCTTGTAGTAAAATGTTCCCCACATGGTGACAAACGTAGTTTTTTCCATATCTTCCAGATGCATCCTTATTTTATTGTAACATGAAAACCTATCCATTAATGAAAATAGAGAATTTCCAACAGTATTATCTACCAGAGTGTGTATGTGTGACAAATGGAAATTATCTTTCGGGCTGGCCCTGTTAAGATATCTGTAGTCATCGTACATGCAACCTTTCTTGTCCTTTTTGTGTACTAGAACAATGTTTGCCACGTATTCTGGATACTTGGCTAATTTTAGAAACCGGGCATTGATTTGCTTATATACTTCTTCTTTGATTTTCAACAACATTTCGGGTCTCATCCTTTTGAGTTTTTGTTGTACCAGTTTATATTTCGGCTTTATCGGCAATTTGTGTACCACTAAATCAATATCTAAACCTGACATATCATCATATGACCAAGCAAACACGTCTTTGTGCTCTTAAAGTAGCTTAATTAGACTTTTTAGTCCCTCAGCAGATATGGTGGTACCAATCTATCTCTTTCTTATTTTCATTAGATCTCATATCAAAGATTTCAGTGGGCTCTTCATGAGGCAAAATTTGTTTATCCTCCCTTTCCACCATTTTTAGCAGTACAGAGGGTAAGTCGCCTTCCTCATCATTATCATAATCCTCGACTTCCATCTGACATATAGGCAGCTCGAAATCTATCTCCGGGTCAGAGTCACCAGCATTCATACTATTAATACTAAAGGTCCTGAAAGAATAACAAATTAAAGGATATATATACATATACACATATAGGAGAAATCTTATCCCATATCAAAATAGAATGAAATAATAATAAATAATAAATAAAGAAAGAAAGAATATGCATGGAAGAATGTTTGCCACTTAGTAAATTGACAAGAATGCATCTTTCATTAAATATTAAAAACAAATAGATTAACCCTTTACAAAAGATCAACTATTGCCCCGGGTTTTAGGCAATAGTGAGAGTTTTTTGTGCATTACTCTGAAAAAGTTTTGTAAACTACAGGTAATTCTTCTACAGTCCAATTGTTTAGCACAAAGCTCAGCGATGCAGGATAAATGCTCATAGATCTTCTTTCTTCCATCTCATCCTCAGATATCACATTTATGCCCAAATACCTTAAGGCATTCTCAACAACTGACTCTTGAGATGACTGGTCTCCCTGAAACATATGGCCCCCGGATATAAAGGTGTCATATAGTGGTGTAAAATTCAAATGCTCCCACTTAATATCCTCCCCGGCTAGTATGGTTTTCTTCCTCTCTCTCTTTTGAATACCTTTTAGCTTTTCCTTCAAGTTCGGGTGGTATCCCAGGCCAAAGTGGTCCCTCTTTGTGACAGGATAAACTGGATTGATAGATCCCTATAGGTAGCTTCCTTGCCCCTTCCCGACCTTAGTCCCTATTTCTAAAATCTGCTTTAATCTCATTCGGGTGCAGTTGGACAACCTGGGCTTAGATATCCTTCTCCTTTCATCCATGAATATGGTATTGACGAATTCCAAGGATCTGAATGAGCATTCGATGAAATCTTCATCTACTTCCACGCAAGGAAGAAAGGAACAGTGGTGGAAACATAAGCGATAATATCCTTTTCAGTATTGATACATATTAGCCTCCCTTCGATCACAAACTTAGGCTTCTGATGCAATATGGATGGCACTGCCCCCACCTGGTGAATCCACAACCTTCCTAATAGGTAGTTTTAGGTTGGCATGATATCTATGAGAAGGAATTTGACCTTGTATATTGATGGGCCTATGGTCAAAAGGATATCAATCTTCCCCAGCATCTCTCTCTTAGTTCCGTCAAATGCTCGGAAAATAAATTGGCAATTTCTCATGTGCGTACTATCGATTGGAAACTTTTTCAAGGTTATCAATGGCATTATATTTAGGGTAAAGCCATTATAAATTAGCACTCGGGATAACACATGGCATTTACACCTAATGACAATGTGAAGAGCCTTGGGATTTCTAACCATCCCAGAAGAGATTTCATCATCTGAGAAAGAGATGAAATTATCAGCCTGGATGTTTGCAACTATTCGTTCTATCTTTTCCACTAGAACATCCTTTGGTACAAATGTTTTATTCAAGACTTACAACAAGGTATTCTGGTATGCTTCGAAGCTTAATAGAAGAGCCATGATCGAGATATGAGCTGGCAACTTGTGTAGCTGCTCTACTATATTGTATTCACTATGCTTTAAAATTTTCAAGAATTTTGTTGCCTCGTTTTCCATTACAGACTCATTAATAATCGGCTTATCATTCTTCAACATTCTCTCGACCCTTTTTCCTTTGTCAGCAGTAGCTCTTTTCTCGGGTTCATTGGTCTGATGGGGATAATAACATCTCCCACTTTTGGTGAAGTGGCCTACCTCATCCACTTCTTCTTTTGCGACCTCTGAAACACCTTCATTATCTAACTGGCACTCATATTTCCAGGGGACCTTTTTATTATCCTTTTAAGGGAAAGAATACGGGGGTGTGATCACTACTTTAGGGATTACTATCACTGCCACACGAGTTTTTCGAATGATAACCAGAGGGCAATTGGCATTATAGATTCCTTTAGATGAACCTTCGGATGCATAGATCTCTGTTCTTCCTCCTCAACAGCTTCTTGGTAAAATTCCATTTCCGTGTTATCCATTAGTTTTTGCACCAAGGCACATAAATCAGCATAATTTGTTATGGTATGATCCTCACAGTTGTGGTATGGGCATGTATTCCTACTCATGTCAACCAAGTTTGAGACTAGCAAACTCACATTGATCATCTGCCTCCACATCTAATACATGGGTGACTTCACCTCATTCACCTCGGTTATAATCTTTTTTCCTCTCTCCTCGATAATTGCATTAATACCTACCCCAACATGGTTCAACAATGCATTATGAGACACATTAGGTTGTTCACTGTCACCAAAATTGATGACATTCCTCTACCTTAGTTTTTGAATGATCTTTTTTAAAGTAATGAAATTTTTTATTTAATGCCCTGAAGCCCGCGTGTGATATTCACATTGAGCATTGGCGTCGTATCATTTTGGGTAAGGAGAATGCATTAGTGAAGTATGGTAGGACGACACCATATTCTTATCATACAATATCTTAAATAATTTTTTATAGGTCATGGGGATCGGGTCATATTGAAGCATTTCCCTTTCTTGTCTCGATTCTGTACAGATGACCCAGTGGCTTGAGGTTGGGATACATTAATGTTGTTGGATTCATAGTTCCTCACATTATTGACCTTATTGTCCTTTGTTTTAGCTGGTTTCTTCCTGCTAGATTCTCCTCTGTTAAGCTTCCCACTCTTGATCGACATCTCGATCATTTCTCTTATCGTGACCACATCAGAAAAACTCTTGGATAAATTTCATATAAGGTGACCAAAGAATAGGTGGTAGGGAGGATGTTTGGTGAAGTGTGGTAGGGCAACACCACATGCTTATCATACAATATCTGAAATAATTCTTTGTAGGACATGGGGATCGGGTCAAATTGAAGCCTTTCCCTTTCTTGTCTTGGTTCTATTGCCCCTTGTTCGGTAGGGTTCTATGTAGATGATCTGGTGGTTTGAGGTTGGGATACAATAATGTTGATGGATTCATACTTCCGCACATAATTAACCTCATTGTGCTTTCTTTTCGCTTTTAGTTTCCTGCTAGATTCTCTTCCGTCAAGCTTCCCACTCCTGATCGCCATCTCGGTCATTTCTCCTGTCGTGACCACATCAATAAAACTCTTGGATGAATTTTCTATAAAGTGGCCAAAGAATGGGGCTTTCAGAGTGTTCAAGAAGAGCATGTAAGTTTGTTCTTCTCAAGCGGTGGATGAACTTGTACGGCCACATCCCTCCACCTTTGGGCATATTGTCTGAAGCTTTCATTAAACCTTTTCTCCATACTCTTCAACATGATCCGATTAGGGCTTAGTCTTTTACATGCTTATATTGTTCTAGAAAAGCTTTAGCCAAGTCCTTCTAATATTTAATTTGAGCCATGCTCAACTGATTGTACCACCGAATGGCTGATCCTATCGGGCTCTCTTGAAAGCAGTGGATTAATAGTTGATCATCCCCTACATAAACGATCATTTTTCTGCAAAACATCATAATGTGTGTAGAAGGGCATTTTATGCCATCGAATTTTTCAAACTTTGGAATTTTGAATTTGGGAGGTAACACCAGATCGGGAACCAGACTCAACTTTTTGGCATCAATCCCATACATGCTATTGTTCTCCTTGAAAGCCCAAATTTCTTCTCCCATTTGTTTCCATTTTTCTTCTAATTTTTTGTTCGCTTCCTTTCTGCCCTATTTGAAAAAATCTGGGACAACTGTAGTTTGTTGTTGGTATATGGAGGTGCCAGGTAAGTTTATGTGCACCCTTCTTGGTTTAGCAGTCGCTCCTTGTTGTATACTAATATGAGGCGGTGTAAAGGCTGGAGGGTATACAGGTTCCTCAGTAGTAACACCAATAGTTAAAGCCTTTCCTTGGTACGTTCGTGGTGTGAAACCTAGGGGGTATAGAGGTTCATCGAAAGTAGCACTGACAGTTAGAGTCTCTTCTTGATTTATATTTATTCCTTATAGCATGCTTGCTAACTTCTCCATAAGATCATTATGGGATTTTAGTATTTGTTCACGCATTTCCTCTTGAGCTTTCCTGAAGCCCTCCTACATTTCGAGTTAGGCTCTCTCGATCTGATCGATTCTCTTACCCATTACCTTTTTTCGGGTATTATACAGGTGCTTAGAAGTTTCCAGTATTATATAATGTACCCTTTATTGTTAATTTCGATGTGTTGATGATGAATACAAATTATATGGAAGAAAAATGCTAAACAAATAACTGTAAAAGTGCAAATAAAATGCAGAACACAAAACTTGAATGGTAAATAAAGTGCAAATGCATGTAGAAAGGCATTGATTCATAAAATGTGATTAGTCTTATAACAACTTTCATTTAAGGAAAAAAGTATCATTGTTACAAGAAGAATCCATTACAGAAAAGGCCTAGCCCTAATGTTCAGCTCCATTATCTCATTGACAAGCCAAGTGACCTTTTTTCCCAAATCTGATGCTGGATTTGTGTAGCTCTGGATTACTCTTGTTTGGATATATATCTCTCCTAACTGTCTTGCAACACCACTTAACTGATTTATGGTTTCGATGATTACATGATTCATATTTGTTTTCTAGTCCTCAAAGTGATCACTCACGTTCTGCCACTGCTACCTGGTGCTTCGGATAGTGCGCTCAAGACCAGTGATATGTACTTGACAACTTAACAGATTATCCTCTAGATCACAAACTTCTCTTTGCAAAGTGGTATTCTCTTCGATGCTAACCCTTAGATTTTTTAGCCCGCGCTAACCATTTTTCGTAAATAAGGAATTTTTGAGCTGTAGAATATAAGCACTATACTATTTATTCTTAGTCTGAGCTTGAGCTAACTCTTCCTTATGCCTTGCTTCCATCTCTTGCATTTCTTAATTGAGGACCTCTATTTGTTCATTATTTGTCCCACGTCGTTGTATCCAAAGGAAATCTTCATCATGCTTACCATGGAGCACATGATCTTGATGTTGCCTTTTTAATTTCAACTCTTCAGTGCTTTGCCTCTTTTCAGCTTCAAGCTCATCTATTCTTCGTTCTCTAATCTCGAGTTCACTCAGCATGATATTCTCCTCCATTCTGAACCCTTCAAACATATTACTTTTTTCAACTTGTAACTGTTTAACTCTTCACTTCTCCTCTTCTAGCTCGCTTAATCTACTCTAATTTTCAACTTTGAGCTCTGCAATCTCATCTTGCAACCCCTGCACTTCAAAAGTGAGCTCCCCATCTCACTTCTTGCTCAGGGTGTGACTTTGTCTCAATTCTTTCACTACTCAAAGCATGAGCCCAAGACTTCTTCTCTATTTTGAGCTCTTGATCTCTTTTATTCTTCTCTGCCTCTAGTTCTCTAACCTGCTCTTTCAACTCTGACATCCTTAACTCAAAGATATTTTTCTACCTTGAGTTCCAACTTCCACTACTCTGAAGTCTTTCCTAGTCCATTAATTTCCCATGCCTGATTTATCTTTTGGTAACCTTTCTGTTAAGTCCGCGAAATCAACCTCAACGTCATCTTTTCTCTTTCACGTGAGCTCAAATTGTTTACTATGGAACCCAATATCGAGGTCTAAAATGAAATTTTCTCATCTAAGACCTTCGCACTCTTTTCTTTTTTTGGAAATTTTGGTTTCACATTCATTCTTCAATATTTCCATCTCAGATGGAACATATCTAAATTGCTCATCTAAAGGAATAACTCGATCAATGTCAGGTAAGGGAGTGATGTCATTCTTTCTTGCAGCTCTCTAAGCCACATAATCTGGTGTTAACATGACATCGTATGCTACCACATCGGTTCGAAAGGTTAACTTCCAAGCATCTGACATAAACGAGTTATTTTTTTTAGTGATCTCTGTGGTACACAAATTCAGACTTACTTAGGCCTGAGGTGGCTGGGATAAATTGGCATGCCCCATATTGCCTTAACACCATTAGTGGAGCATAACCTACTCCACCCCATAATCCTAACAGAGTTACCCAATCAGAATCCCCACATTTGTACAATATATCGCAAAGGCTAATCAGGGGATGCGCCGCACTATATCGTGATCTTGTAAATTCCTGAAAAGTGAACCCCAATCTTTTCTCGTGAGATGCTTAGGCCATTCTTTGGTGAGGAAATCTTTTAATGGAGAATAAGCACTTGAGAATCGATAGTTGTATTCTAGTTCAATCTTCCAAAAGTGGCTACGGATCCATACAGTAAGCAACTAAACACACCCAGTGAAGTGGCTACTCTCTGCTCTTTTGCATCTGTTAAGCGACCTGAATGTCTCGACTAAGACTGCAGGAACATGATTCACTTTCCTTTCCAAACGTTCAAATAGATCAACCACGGCGGATTCTATATGGCAAAGAACTTTTGGGAAAATCACTATGCCATAAATTCCAAAAGCGAACATTTCCATGCTCTTCTCAATATCACTATGTTTGACAATCAGTTCTTTAATGTATGACCAAGGAAAATAGTTGGCCTCTCCTTCCTTTTGGATGCGGTCAACTACCTATTTCTCTCCCATTTTGGTAATCTTTGCGAGCTAGCTTTTGAAAGGTGTACTCCTCTAGCGTTGGAGTCATGTCCACTTTGTTGAAAGTGAAACAACTATATGTTGGATTCTAAAACTGGATCAGATCCTTGATCAATGGCTCATTTACCTTTACATACAACAAAAGAACTATGTCACCATATTTTTGCCAGAATGCATGCCTTGTATCAAATTTCCAACTCTCCTAGATTTCACGTAGCCCTTGCAGATAATTTTACTTCAGATTAACTGGAGTGACCTTTGGTAGCAATGATATGTAGTCTTCAGTCAAACTATCCCCCTTCTTCTTCTGAGTTTCTTCAGAACATGACCTCACTTATGCATTCTTTATTTCATTGTTATGAAAACTCTTGTCCATTTTATGACTGCCTTCTACTCTGATGACCACTTTATGATCCAAGACCTTTCTTAATTAATGATAATGCAATGCAACAATACCAAAAAAAAGAAACAAAAATAAAATGGTGTCAGTATATATAATGAAGAATCGAATAAAAAGAAAATATATCATAAACCTTACCCACATGTAATCTACCCAACATGATATTTACCCTCATGCTTTTATTTGCAACTAAATCCTAACCACATTTTTCTATGCTTCGTACAAAAATATAAAACCTAACTGCATACTTTTCTAGTTCTCATGCTTTTTGAAAAATAAATAAACAGATTCGAGGAACCGCAGACATAAATTCAATATGAAATGGGCATACATAAATTCAGTATGAAACAAGCATATATTCGGTATTACTAACAGGGTCCTCGAATTGTCTTTTGTTGGTGCCCCTTGGGCCTGTCATTCTCTCTATCCTCACTCATTATAGACATAAACGGGTCGAGTTCAATTCAACAGGATGCATTACCCCTTTACATGAGAGGAAACTCAATGTTTCACTCGTAAACACAATGCATATGCACCCTAGAGGTTACTTGCTAAAGCCCATGCAGAGAAAAATAATTTTTCTCACATAAGCGTAGCGTTCATCCCTACCTAACAGGACATAGCACAATTAAAAGGCTCTAAATATTTTAATGGTTATTGCGCGAGTGGGGAAAACTCATAATCCTTTACCTGGATTCAAAAAATCAACATACTAAAAGAAAAGTAAAAAATCTAAAACATGTAAATCACAAATTAGTACAACTTAATAAATAAAAGATGTACAATGCAATGTAAACAAAAATCGATTATGGCCTGACTCTCTAATATCCCCAGTGGAGTTATCAAGCTCTCAGAATGGTCCTTAAGCTTTTTTGGGGCTATGGTAAGGAGCGATCCAACTTAATCTTGGAAAATGTTAGGTTTAAAATAAATGTATATATAAGTAAATTTGGAGTCGCCATCGACCTTTGGGTTAGGTAGGTCAAATACCTAAAATTACCTTTTAAAATAATTTTGAGAAAAATAATTTTAAAAGATAAAAAAAGTATCTATGTCAACCAGAAGTTCGTTTTGAAAAAGGGTTCGGTAGTCGATTACGCGTGGGGAAGGATTAGCACCCCCACAGTGCCCGAAAACGGTACCTAAGCGATTATACATCATCTAAATATTGAAATTTTAAAATTCGAATATACATTTAAACTATGATATTTTTTTAGAAAAAAAATATAAGCGGTATTATATTGTACAAACAATCCTCTAATATACCTTCATTGTCAGTTAAGGGGGCATTTCCATGGATTCCCCGTATAAAATAATATACACTAATTTTAATAAATTATATATATATAAACTCAAATATAAAATGGTGTTACTTTATATGGACAATCATTGGGAACATGATCCTCGTCAGTGAAGGCATGTTTCCATGGATTCCTCATACAAGGTAACATTGTTTTAACTTTTAGATAAAATACATATATTAAATATATTAAAAAAACAAATTCATTAAAATATATAAGATATTATTTTGTTCGAACAATTCATGGGAATGCACTCCTTGTCAGTTAAGGTGTGTTTCCATAAATTCCTCATGAAAAAATATTTGAAAAATATTACAACTAATAGGAAGTTTACGAACATGTAAATGTAGGATCGAAATAATATGGTAACTTTAGGGTTGAAACTATAAAACCAACAATAAATCAAGGAAACCATTGCAAATATTTTACAAGTTATGCACTACAATCGTAAATAAACCAACTTCAATCATCCAGGAAAAAAATGGAAATTATTAAAGTAAGGTATTCAAATTAAAATAATCATAAAAATAATATAACAAGCAAGAAAATACTAAAATAGAATACGGGAAAAATTTAAAACACAAATTAAAACAAACAAAAATTAGGGGGATAATCGGTCATTTTACCCAAACACATCTATGTACAAATAGTGACTAAAATGTAAGATTTTCAACTATATAAGCCAAAGTCGAATATCAGCACAATTAGCATAACACTTAGGACGGTGACTTAATCATAAAAATGGGAAAACAGAAGCCCAAAACAATATATCATAAAATTTTAATCAATAACCAAAATAGGAGATTACAAAGTTGAAAGGACTAAAGATGCTATTATCCCCTTCAAGTATGTACACGTTGAACCTTTTCCCGAAACGAGGTCGTTTCACACTCGATTTATAAGGGGATAAAAAAGGCCAAACCGGTCATTCCCCTCCTTATTCTTTATTTCCCTTTTTTTAAACCCTAAATAAAATGCTCTCTCCCTATTCTCTTTACTCGCCGTAAAATAAAACCACAAACCATTCTGATCGCCACAAATCGACACCTAAGAAAGGGGAAACTGCCTCATTTCACCTGAAAACAACCACCTATGCTTGAAACTAGCCTATTTCAAACATAAAACCCCCAAAACAAACACAATCCCATTCCTAAAAACCGAAGATCAAAACCCAAAATCCCAAAGGTTGAAGTTTTACCTTCGATAATAGAGTTTATTGGCTCCAGTGAGGTAAACAACGGTCGGATCTTGCTAATGGTGGGTCTATTTTCCTTTTATAGTTCGATTGTTCCTTTTTCCTATTATTTTTTTCTTTCGTTTCTCTTTTCTCTCCCTTTTTGCTATGTTCCCTCTGTTTCTACTGATTGCCTTATTATAGGGTTAATCTCCCTTTTTAGTTCTCATTTTCTCTCTGCTGATGCGTGCACGGGATGTTCTGGGCAGTCGTATAGATGGGGGAAGCTATCTCATGCAATGGCAGAGGATAGGGGCATGTCCTCTTTCTCGACAATGACAGAGCATGGCGACTGGAACACGCGGTGGCAGGAGCTGGTGAGAACTGAGGGATCCCTAGTTTCAATGACAGATCTGGACTGTTGGTTGGGTCTAGATCTTGTAGCCATTGATGCACGGTGCTGGGGGTTTCAGCAGAAACTCTATTGGAAATGATGAGCGGCAGCTGTATGTAGTATTAGGGTAAAACCCTACTTGATGGGCGATCTAGACCGTTGGATCTGATCTCAAATCCACCGACTGTGAGCTGGGGGTTGCTGGAGATAAGATAGAAACCCTACTCGAGTTTGGGCCACATGTGGGTTGTAGCCTTGGCCTTCGGGTTGTTGGGCTTGATCCTGGGCAAAACACCACTGCTAGTAATCTCACCCTTCCCCTTCCCATCTCTCTTCATAAGAAAATTCTGAAAAATATTGGGCAAAACACCTCCGTCAGCAATCGTCACACCACCCAACAACTTACTCAATTCTTCATCATTCCTCACCGTCAATTAAATATACATTGGAATGATTTTGTTCTTCTTGTTGTCCCTTGTCGCATTTCCGGCCAATTCTAGAACCTGTAAATTAGTAGCGGTAGCCAAAACAATTCAGTTACTACATTAAACAAAATTTTCAAAACTTTTATAAATATATAATGAGAGAGTTTCGATTGCGCAAACCTAGACGATGAAATATTCGAGGACGATAGAGAGATAAGTGGGAGATCTATATTTGATACGCTCTACGTATCGTCCATTCTTAAGGAAACGAGCCACACGGCCAACGGGGAATTGGAGTCCGACTTTACTAGACCGAGAAATAGTCTTCGAATTTGGCTTGCTTCAGCCTCCTTTGGTGGCTGATGCGGCGGAGCTCATGATTTAAGATTTTGAGCGGGAGAGAATTTGTTAAACTTTTGAAAATCGATTTGATGTGAGATTCATTTCGGGTCCGTGGGGTTTGTTATTTATATAGGGGAGTAAGCTGCGTTGTGATTGGTTGGGTGTGCTTCACGCGTATTGCCGATGTGGCTTTGTTTATTTGTTCTGCAGGGATATTATTCGTCGGTTGGTTGGATTTGAATCACTTGGATCGCCTGTGTGCAGAGGGCACTAACAAACTTGTGTATTTTGGTGCCGTGGGATTCAAATATTTATATGAGGCGGGAACTAAAAGATTAATATTTTTTAATATTACTATTTTAAAATCTACAAATTTAACGTTATAAAATCATTGGTAATAATGTCTAAAAAAATTTAAGATTTAAAAATCAAAATTGATCGTCTAACTTAATTGATTCAATTTTTCTATTCCATGATTTAATTAATTTAATTTCTCAATTTAAAGATTCCATCACGTAAAAGAACTCTTGCATATTAATTGTACATGCATGTTCAAGAAAGTTCCTTGTGACTCGTGATTTGTTATATCTTTTTTCGAACATATTTTGTAAGTTATATTTTTTATATTACTTATTTCATTCTTCCTTTTATCAAACATAACTATTCCTGTAGTCACTCATTTTCGTCCAATGTTTATTTAGTATATATAATAATAATAATATAATATAGTTTTTGAAAACATATAATATATAGTTTTTAGAAAATATTTCTGAAAACATATAATATATGGCTTTTTAAAAATCGGTGTTTGAAAATATATAGTATGGTTTTGAAAATACGTTTTTAAGAACAAATATTATATAGTTTAAAACACATTTTTGAAAACGTATAATATATATAGTTTTAAAAATGTTTTAAAAAAACGTATATAATATATAGTTTTGAAAACATTTCTGAAAACGTATATAATATATAGTTTTGAAAACATTTTTAAAAACATATAATATATGGTTTTGAAAACGCTTTTAAAAAACGTATATAATATATAGTTTTAAAAACATTTTTGAAAACGTATAATATATGGTTTTGAAAACGTTTTAAAAACACACACACATACATATATATATATATATATTAAAATGATTTTTAAAATTGATTTTTGAAAACATAATATATACTATATAGTTATATAGTTATATATTTCATTACATTATATATTATATTAATATTATTTATATTTTTATTATATTTTTGTATATTATATTTATTATTATTATTCAGGTCCAAAGAGTCCAGTTCAAGACAAGGGGCCCAATCGAGCCATATTAGCCTGGTCCAGTAAAGCAAGCCCAGTTAGGGGGCATGATCCATCCCAAAAAATAAAACTAGGGTTTCGTATTAAGGACGGGTGTCGCATGGGAGCGCACGTAGGGACCATGCACCCAACAGATTCGAGAGCCGGCCAGAATTTCCGGCCTCTGAAACTACAAAAAAACAATGAAATCGAAGAAAAATTCAAACAACGACGACGTGTCGAAAGATCGGTCACATCCAACATCCTGATTAAAGCGGGATTACAGCAAACGATTCACTACTGGAGGACTATAAAAGGCCACTGTTGGAGCAGCACAATGATAGGAGGAAAAAGGCATCACCAGAGCAAATACGAAGCAAATAAAATACCAATCCCAAGAGCAATAATATAGCAAAAAAAAGAGAACAAAAAATGTCTCGAAAAGGCCAAAAAATCATAAAAACCCAAGCTTTAAGCCTCGGTTTTAAAAAACATAGCAAAGCACGATCGAAGGGAGCCAAAGGTCGCTTGAAAAAGCGAAGAGCCACCATCGAACCAAGGTAAAAAAACCGAACAGTTTTTTAGATCTACGTCATTAACCAGATGGGAGGTTTGAAGATGATAGAGGAGAAAGTTTCATAGTTTTTTTTAGTTTTGGTTTTAAAATGTTTTTTTTTTGTTTTTGGGTATTTATAACCGAGGGACCTATGTGCAAATAGTAAGTTTTTAAAATATTTTCGTAGTCTCTCAAGGTTTGAAGTGTAATTCATTTTGTCACCTCTTGCAAATTGGCATTGAAATTTTGAATTGTTTCAATTTAGTTCATATTTACTTTTTTATTTGTTTTGCAATTCAACCCCCTAAGCTTTGTTTTTTTTTCTCTTGAAGCTCATATTTTAGTGTTATTTGATCCATATATTTCAATTAATTCTAATTCAATCCCTTAAAATTTTTATTTATTTTTTATTTTTTATTTCTCTTTTAATTTTAACATATTTTTATTATTTTCTTAAAAACATTTTTCTTTTTTCCCTTTTAATATTTTTCTTTTATTTTATTATTCTTTTTACTTTTTAAAGAAAATTCCCACCATTTTCTTTATTTTTTTATTTTTCTCTTGTAACATTTTTATATTTTATTTATTTTATTTTATTTTAAAATTAAATATTTTTCTTCATTTTATTTTATTTCATTTTTTTATTTTATTTGTCTCTTCTAATTTTTTTTATTTAACTTTTTCTTTTCTTAATTTAAACATTTTTACCCTTTGATTTATTTAATATCTATTTTATTTCATCATCTTATGTTTTTTTGACCTTTTTAGTGGCAATTTTATTCGATCAAAGGTAAGTAATTCGGGTCGAAGTTTAAATTCCAATTTAACTTTTAATTTTTTCAATTAAGACAACTGAGAAATTAAATTGGTTCCAAAATGGCAGTACAAGGGTGTTAATAGCTCCTTGACAGTAATCGACTCCCGAATCCGATACATTTTCAGTAAAATGAAAATCAGGTAAGTTGGTAAATTAAGGTTTCCGATCAACCCAATTTTAAATGATCGATGGCGGCTCTAACATGTTTTACTTAAGTCGAATCCTAATTTCGGGCCCATCTGAAAGACGGTTACGATAGTTTGGAGACTCTGCTGGGAACAGGTAAGTGAGTCAGGCCAAAATTAATTTCCAGTTGTCTTCTTAAGTGAAAATTGTGAGTTTAAATTTTAATTTATCTATTCGATCCTTATTATTTGTCTTTGATTTTTTTAAATAAATAGTTGTACTGATGTTTTTTCAATGATTTCAGCTTTTCAAAATTTCTGCCAGGCTCTATACCCAAGCTCCAAACTTTTTCGTAAGTGGAGGTGAAAGAGACGCCTTCATGAGAATTTATTCTTCGTACAGGTCTACCAAGTAACCTTCGGGATTCATATACCTTATGTCTTCGTGGGAATTAATTATCCGTATAGACATAAGGGAATATGTCCTCTCGAGTTTAACTTTGTCCACATAAGCTTGTAATGGGCTTAGAAATGAGGGTCTGGCAAGCCCAAAGGGGCACCACCATGGAGAACTCAGATACCTTTTTAAAACCTAAACTTGGAGACTGGAAGGAATTAGAGCCCACCTCGAAACTCCATTTAAAAACCTAGGATGGTTGAGTTATTTCCTGTTTTACTTTATGCTCAAAGCATGTGAACTAGAAAAATATATGGTTAGGACTTACTCACAAATTAACATGCGGGATAGAAATCATGTTCGGGTAAAAATAAAAGCATGTGGGGTAAATATCATGTGGGGTAGGAATTTTTACTTTCATCATTATTTTGATTATTATTTTTATCTTACTAACTTGTTTCCCTTTCATTTTTTGTTTTCTTTTATCATTCACATTATTTTAAAAAGGTGCTTGATCCACAAAAAAGTGTTCGTTAAAAACAAATAATTTGCATTAATGAACAAAGGGGTTGTAATGCAAGAGGTGAAAAACCCAGAGGTCCGATTATGGTTAGAGAAGACTCAGAATGAAAAGAGAGACAAACTACAAGACAACTATGTGTCAAATATAGTTGGTTATGCTTCTTTCAGCCTTAAGCAGAAAGACGTTCAAGAAGTGCGGAGCATTTGGGATAGCTAGAAAAACGAACAGAAACGGAAATTCTACTAGCGGTATGGTGATATGATGCTGGTACTCTATGTCAAGATATATGAGCCCCTAATTCGAGCGTTAGTACAATTCTAGAATCTGTGGTACAACTGTTTTACTTTTAATCAAGAAGACATAGTGCCCATAATCGAAGAGTATATTACTTTACTACATTGTGAAGGAATCAGAATGGACTGTGTCTACACCAAGCACATCAAAAGTTAACTTTTCAAGAATGGGTTGGCAAGGTTTCTAGAATTAGATGAAAAGTGGGTAACTGACCGGATTCAACACAACGGTAAAAGATTGGGAATTGATTGGACCCATATCAAGCAACTAATGAAGAATCATCCAGATTATTGGAAGGTGATAGACCTTTTCGTACTAGGTCTATACGGCTTGGTTATCTTCCCAAATACTTTGGGATACATCGAGGCGACTGTGGTGGAATTGTTCGAATAACTATCGAAGTGAGTGAACCCTGTACCAGCAATATTTACAAAAACTTTTCGTTCACTCAACCATTACAGAAAGATTAAAGGAAGAATATTTATATGGTGTACACGGGTTATTCAGGTCTGGATCCATAGTCACTTCTGGAAAACTTACGGGATTTTTTATCACCGATTCAACACCACTTACTCTCCTTTGGGGGAATTACTTACACTAAAATGGCAAGAGGGCATTCTAAAAGAAAAATGGGTAAACTTATTCACGCACATTCAAGATAAGGACATTGTCTGGAGATCCCCTTGGTTAACCCATAGTGACATCCTTTATCGATGTGGAGACTCGGATATCATAATTTTACTAGGATTATGGGAAGAGTCAGATATTCTCCACTTTTGGCAGGCAGAATGGGGCACGTCAGTTTGTCCAACTACACATGGAATATTTGGATCAGAATTTGCATACCATGAGGACAACTACAAGAAGAAGGTCAAAGATGTAGTTGAGTCATTGAATAAGATATTTCGTACAGATGTCGTGGATGCTAAGGACATGCTTACTTCAAATTATTTGGAATGACAGAAGTTAAGAAAGAATGACACCATTCCCGTACGAGATCATGAAGATACTCGGACCATGGAAGAACATCTTAAACCAATTCCCTCCGAAATGGAGATAGCAAAGAAAGAATTCGAAGCTAAAAAGGAAGAGCTAAAACAAAGGCTAAGGCAACTCAAGGCTAAAAGATTCCAATGGAGGTTAAATGTCGTAAAAGAAATGCATGAAATAATGCATTAAGGCATGAAAGAATGTCATAAATGAAATTAACAAATAATTACTAAAGAAAATGAAGAAAAAATGTACAAGAAAGAAACGTATGTTGGACATACTAAGGATGTTTATGACAATAGTATGAAAGAAGTGTGGTTTCAATAATAGGGACTAATCTAATTCTTATGGATGATACGAATTAGTTCAAAATCAAATAACCATGATATGATTAAGTATACATTATTGTTTCTTTACAATATTATGTCTCACTAAGTATGTATTTAACGTGTGTTGATTTCACACGTAGGTAAAGGCAGAGATTAACTGAGTAAGGACTGCAGCTGTAGCAGCGGTGATCATCAATTAAGGTGGGCTCGTCAGTGACAATAGTATAATCCAGTTTATTTTTGGAAAACTTATTTGGAATGTAATTAAAATGCTAAAAATGCTCTGAATTTTTAATTAAGTAGAACTTCGTAATAGATTACAATCAATGTTTTGCTTTATCTTTAAAATGTTATGTTTTAAGAAAACGAAAAACTAAAATTTTATGGGTTTTCAAATGAGAAACTGCTTTACAAGTGATGTGACATCTGTATCTCGTGTATGGAAAGGTATACGGGAAAAGGATGTTACATTTATTAGTATCAGAGCTACAGGTTTAGCCGATTCTCAGCCGAAACTGGTTTTATTTTAAAATAGAAAAGGGATTACATGCCATAAAGATTGTCAACGTTACTAGTATTGTGTCATTATAGTGAAATTGATGACAATCCTTACTAATTGTAATGTTATTATTATGTATGTTATAATAGATGTCAGAATCTTCGAATTCGTGAAGAGCTGAGGAACAAGAGATGCAAGAAGGAACTGGTAGTGAAAGTTATGAGGCTAATAGTGAACAACCTCTCCCCTCTGAAAATGCCAGTGTACCTACACTTCAAGGGATCCTGGTACTAGAGTTTGGAACTTTCATGCAAGCCCTTGATGCCATACTGACTCGATTTCAACCTCCCTCTGCTCCTCCAGCACCGAGAATATTGATCCCAAAAGAGATGAAGCGTTTGGGAGCTCTAGAGTTAAGGGAGAAGAGGGTGAGGGTCCTATAGAGGCCGATTTATGGCTAAATGATGTTATAATAATACTTGAAAGTCTTCAATGTTCGAATCTGGAAAAGTTAGGTGGAGCTGTATCTTTACTTAGAGGATTAGCTCGGGTATGGTGGTAAAATACTACAATGTATACACAACCGGAGCAAGTGACCTGGCAATTCTTCATGGAAGAATTCAAGAATAAGTATATGGGTAAACAGTTCATACGGGCAATTCTGTTAAAGTTCCTTAATCTAAAACAAGGTCATCGAGCTATACATGAGTTTGAGGCTAAGTATAACAAGTTGAGCCATTTTGCTACTGAAGTAGTTCTAAATGATAAAGCAAGATGTGATTGGTTTATAGAGGGTTTGAGGCCAAAGTTGAAAGAGATGATGTTGACTTTGAACTTGTCGAGTTTACAAGAAGTCATTAACCAAGACAAAGCTATTGAAAGAGTTCAGGAGGAGACGTTACATGTGGAGTAGAGTTTACAGACAGGGAAAATAGTGGGAATGCCTTCCACTCCCCATAATGTTAAAAGAGGCAAGGTCTCGAGTTCCAAATATACTGATAGAGATAGTTCTGCAACAATTGCATAGGAAAAATAGACAATCTCAGTCTTTTGCTGCTAGCTTGGGTAGAGCATCTAGGGAAAGAATTACATGTCAAGCATATAGTAAATTGCACAATGGAGCATGCAGACTTCTCAGTGGAGCTTGCTTTCAATGTGGCAGAACTGGTCACTTTGCTCGAAACTTTTCTAAGAAATATGGGGATAATTCGGTGTAATCTAAAAGATTAGTGGCAGCCTCAAATAGAAGCAGAGGCAGGGGTAGATCCAGGGGACAATTGGATTCAATGCAGAGACAAGAGACTCGAGAAGTGGCTAAAATTTATAGTATTAAGACTAATGAGTATCGGGATGACTCTAAAATCATAACAGGTATTTTCCATCTGTTTGATGAGCTAGTATTTGCTTTAGTTGATTATGGTTCTACACATTCATATATCAGTACAAAATTGGTTAAAGCTAGAGGAATTTCTTTAGAGCAAATTGTGAGTGAGATGATAGTAGTAAACCCTATGGGTCACAGTGCGAGAGTAACTCGAGTATTTAGAAAATGTCCTATAATGATCCAAGGGATTGTGTTCCTGGAAAACTTGATGGAATTACCCTTCGATGAATTTAAAATCATTTTAGGCATGGATTGCCTGTCTTCACATTATGGATGGGTCAATTTTCATAAGAATTGCTTGTTTCTAAAAGATGCAGAAGTGATCAGTGAAAAAGAGAAATCACTATCAAATGTGATATCAACTATGACTGCAAGGAAAATGATGTCAAATGGATGCATAACTTTTATAGCCAATGTGATAGATATTCGAATACTAAAATTTAGAGTAAATGATATTGCCATGGTTAAAGAATTTCTGGATGTTTTTCCCGAGAAGTTACCGGGATTACCTCTAGATCGTGAGGTAGAATTCAGGATTGAGGTTTACTCGGGTACCAAACCTGTTTATATGGATCTATATAGGATGGCTCCGACTGAATTGAGAGAATTAAAAGCTCAACTGCAAGAGTTACTCGATAAAGGATTTGTAAGACCCAGTGTTTCTCCATAGGGAGCACCTATGATGTTTGTGAAAAAGAAGGACGGGTCAATGTGATTATGTATCGATTACCGTCAGTTAAATGAGTAACATTAAAGAACAAGTATCCTCTTCTGAGGATTGATGATCTATTTGATTAATTGAAAGGAGCAGCGGTGTTTTCTAAGATAGATCTAAGGTCGGGTTACCATCAACTAAAGATCAAAGATGATGATATTTCAAATACAACTTTTCGGACTCGGTATGGGCACTATAAATTTGTAGTGATGCCTTTTGGTTTGACTAATGCACCTGCAACATTCATGGACTTGATGAACCGAGTATTCCAACTGTACTTGGATCAATTCATGGTGGTATTTATAGATGATATTTTGGTATATTCCAAGTCAAGAGAGAAACATTATGTTCATCTTCGAGTAGTTCTTCAGACACTTCGCGAGAATAAATTGTATGCCAAATTATCAAAGTGTGAATTTTGGTTAGCCGAAGTTGCTTTCCTTGATCACATAGTATCCATAGAAGGCATAAGAGTAGATCCTAGAAAGATCCAAACTATAGTTGATTGGCAACCCCAAAGAATATTTCTGAAGTTAGGAGTTTCTTGGGACTATTTAGTTATTATAGACGATTTGTGAAGAACTTCTCAAAGTTAGTGTTGTTGCTAACGAAGTTGTTACGAAAAGATATTCCATTTTTTTGTACAGAGAAAGGTCAATAATGTTTTGAAAGGCTCAAGAGAATAGTAACAGAGGCCATTGTGTTGGTATAATCTGAGTCAGGTAAAGACTATGTTGTTTTCACTGATGCATCCCATAATGGACTGGGATATGTGCTGATGCAAGATGGAAAATTTGTGGCTTATGCCTCGAGATAGTTGAAAAATCATGAGAAAAATTATCCGACGCACAATTTAGAATTGGCAGCAGCCGTGTTTGCATTGAAAATATGGTGTCGTTATCTTTATGGTGAGTGGTTCCATATTTATACGGATCACACGAGTCAAAAATACTTGAGGCATAGAAGATGGATCGAGCTCTTAAAGGATTATGATTTAATTACCGATTATTATCCTGGAAAGGCGAATGTGGTAGCGGATGCACTGAGTCGAAAGATTTTTGCCTCTCTACCGGCTTTGGATGCGCATATGTCATTAAAGGAAAACGATGCCTTGATTGCTGAGCTTAAGTTAAAGCCGATGTTTTTGGATCGGATAAAAGAGTTACAAGGTCAAGATGAGAAATGCTTGGTAACAATGGCACAAATCGAAAATAAAGAGACCAAAGACTTCGAAATAAAAGTCGATGGATGTTTATATTATCAGGGAAGACTTTGCATTCCCGATAATGATGAATTGAAGAAATATATTCTTTATAAGGAACATTATAGTCCTTTGATGATGTATCCAGGTGGGAATAAGTTGTATCAGGAATTCAAAAGTCATTATTGATGGCCTTGTATGAACAGAGTTATATCGGAGTTTGTGGCAAAATGTTTGATATGTCAGCAAGTGAAAGCTGAACATCAAGTGCCCTCCAGATTGCTACAATCGATATCCATTCCCAGGTAGAAGTGGGAGCGAGTTACTATGGATTTTGTTTCGGGGCTACCATTGTCACTAGGTAAAAAGGATTTAATATGGGTAATTGTAGATCCATTGACCAATACAACTCATTTTATTCCAGTTCGATTAGATTACTCGATGGATAAGTTTACGGAGTTGTATTTAAAAGAGATAGTCATACTACATGGAGTGCTTATTTCAATAGTGTACGATCGAGACCCAAGGTTTACTTCAAGACTTTGAAAGTCGTTGCATGAGGCATTGGGTACTCGATTGAACTTTAACACAGCTTTTCATCCGTGGACAAATTGGCAGTCAGAGCGAGCTATCCAGATACTTGAGGATATGCTAAGGGCATGCGTGATTGAATTTAAATGATCTTGGGAAATGTATTTGCCTTCAGCGAAATTTGCGATAATAACAGTTATCAATCGAGTATTAAGATTGCCCCGTATTAAGCTTTGTATGGGAGAAAGTGTCGAACACCATTAAATTGGTTTGAACTAAAAGACAGAGACCTAGTTGGACCAGAGTTGATTAAAGAAATGGAGGAGAAAGTAAAAATTATTCTTGGTAATCTAAAGATAGCCTTCGATCGGCAGTAATCTTATGCTCATTTGAAAAGAAAAGAAATAGAATTTCAAGTGAGAGATAAAGTATTTCTGAAGGTATCGCCTTGGAAGAAAGATTTGAGATTTGGGCGTAAAGCAAAGCTGAGTCTGAGATTCATTGGACCTTATGAGATCTTGAAACGGATCGAACCAGTAGCATATCAATTATCTTTACCTCCGGATATGGATAATATCCACAATGTTTTTCACGTATCAATGCTCAGAAGATACCGATAAGATCCATCCCACATTATCACACCAGAGAAGATAGGGATCTGATCATATTTAATTTATTAGGAATAACTAGTACGGATATTGGCTAGAGAAAACAAGGAATTGTGTAACAAAAAGATTCCTTCAGTTAAAGTTCTCTGGTAAAATCATAAGGTCGAAGAAGTTACTTGGGAAAGAGATGAGGACATGAGAATGCAGTTTCCATACCCCTCTGGTTCTTGTATTTCTTTAAATTCGAGGACGGATTTTTCTTAAGAGGGAAAAATTGTAATACCCCAAATACCAGGTCAGAGACTTTATTGAAAAGATTTAATATTTTAAGATTTATTTGAATAAGTGGTAAAAGTTGAGAAAATGATTTGGAATAGTGTTTAGACTAATTTGTATCAATAGATAAATTAAGAGGGTACTTTGGTCTTTTAAGAGGGAAAATGAATTTAAAATATATTCCTTATTAGGGATTTTAAATGGGGAAAGAGGAAAGTTAAGCTATTTTCTATTCTTATTCTTCTTCTTCACGTGGGTAGTGCACTCATCCATAGCATAAGGTAAACTTCAATTAGTTAGTTCTTCCTTTATATTTTGGGTTACTCTTGTAACATTAAGTGTTATGTAAGCTTAAGGAAGGATTAAAAAGATTAAAACTAAGTGGTGGATGTTTTATATGAGATTCAAGGAACTGGTTTTTTGAATGATATGTTGATATATGAGTTTTTATTGAGGTTTATTAGTAGAATTGACTTGTCAAATGAGTGAATAAGAGATTAGAAACATTGGATAAGACTAAAACATGTTATAAAAAATGATATCGTTCTTGGATTGAGATGTTCCCAAATTTTAGATGTTATAAGAGGCTAAATGAAGAAAAGTTAGTTTGGTTAAATAAATAAGAGTTTAATAGTATTGTTGGAGGTAAAAGTAAAAGATTAGAAGGGAAAATTTAGTGAAAATCGAGCTGAAAATGGTAAATCTTGGCAATGGTATCGGTATTGATAGAACAATACTGATACTATAGGTATAAATGGGTAGAAATGTGACGAACAGTATCAGTACCATTGTAAGTGGTATCGATACTGATGGGGTATCGATACTATCATGGGGAAGTATCGATACCATGGATAACAGAATGCCAAAATGGTATCGATATCGAAAGGGAGTATCGATACCATAGTTAGTAGTATCGATACTAAGAGAAAGGTATCGTTACCATAGTACAGAAGTACCGACACCATGGTAAGGGTATCGATACTAGTGAGCCTGTAACTATAAGATAGATTAGAATTATGATAGGAATTGAAGTAATGGAACTTTTAAGTATTATTAAAATATAAATTGGAACGTTTTAAGTTAATGTATGTTTTATCGTAATTATTAAAATTCTAGTGAGTGGGGATTACCAGGTGAGTACATTTATTGTAATTATTTGAGATGAAGAAGATTCAAAATGATTCAAATTGGAACGGTTTAAGTTAATGTATGTTTTATCTTATTTAATATGTTATCATTATATGTATGGAACAGATATTATGAATGAGCTTTAGAGTATGAATCTCTCTAAAAAGAATCCATAAATGAAATGCATTAAAGGATGCATTAAGGCATGAAAGGATGCATTAAGGCATAAAAGGATTCCATAAATTAAAATACATGAAATGATGCATTAAGGCATGAAAGGATTCCATAAATGAAATACATGAAATGATGAATTAAGGCATGAAAGGATGCCATAAATGAAATGCATGAAAGGATGCATTAAGGGATGAAAGGATGCCATAAATGAAATGCATGAAATGATGCATTAAGGCATGAAATGATGCCATAAATGAAATGCATGAAAAGATGCATTAAGGCATGAAAGGATGCCGTAAACGAAATGCATGAAAGGATGCATTAAGGCATGAAAGGGTGCCATAAATGAAATTAACAAATAATTACCAAAGAAAATGAAGAAAAATGTACAAGAAAGACAGGTATGTTGGACATACTAAGGATGTTTATGATAATAGTATGAAAGGAATGTGGTTTCAATAATAGGGAATTATCTAATCCTTATGGATGATACAAATTAGTTTGAAATCAAATAACCATGATATGATCAAGTATACATTATTGTTTCTTTACAATATTATGTCTTACTATGTACATATTTAACATGTGTTGATTTCACGTGTAGGTAAAGGCAGAGATTAACTGAGTAAGGAGTGTAGATATAGCAGCGGTGATCATCAATTAAGGTGGTCTCGTCAGTGACAATAGTACAATTTAATTTATATTGGGAAAACTTATTTGGCATGTAATTAAAATGCTAAAAATGCTCTAAATTTTTAATTAAGTAGAACTTTGTAACATATTACAATCAATGTTTTTCTTTATCTTAAAAATGTTATGTTTTAAGAAATCGAAAAAGCAAAATTTTATATGTTTTCAAATGAGGAACTGCTTTACAAGTGATGCGACATCTATATCTTGTGCACGGAACTGTATACGGGAGATGGGTGTTACATTTATAATATATAGTTTTTAGAAAACGTTTTTTAAAGCATATAATATATGGTTTTTAAAAATCGATTTTTGAAAATATATAGTATGGGTTTGAAAATACGTCTTTAAAAACATATATTGTATACTTTTGAAAATACATTTTTGAAAACATATAATATATATTTTTAAAAACGTTTAAAAAAACGTATATAATATATAGTTTTAAAAACATTTCTGAAAACGTATATAATATATAGTTTTGAAAACATTTTTGAAAACGTATAATATATGGTTTTGAAAACATTTTTAAAACGTATAATATATTGTTTTGAAAACGATTTTAAAAAATGTATATAATATATAGTTTTGAAAACATTTTTGAAAACTTATAATATATGGTTTTTAAAATGTTTTGAAAACATATTTTGAAAAAAAAAAATATATATATATATATATATATATATATATATTTGTTTTTTAAAATGATTTTTGAAAACATAATATATACTATATAGTTATATATTTACATAGTATATATTATATAGTTATATATTTCATTACATTATATATTATATTATATTATATTATATTAATATTATTTATATTTTTTATTATATTTTTTATATTATATTTATTATTATTATTTTAGGTCCAAAGAGTCCAGTCCAGCAAAAGGGGCTCAACCGAGCCATACTAGACTGACCCAACAAAGCAGGCCCGATTAGGGGGCCTGACTCAGCCCAAAAAATCAAACTAGGGTTTCGTTTTAAGGAAGGGTGATGCATGGGAGCACGCGTGGAGACCACGTGCTCAACAGATTCGAGAGCCGACCGAAGTTTTCGACCTTTGAAACTGCAAAAACAGTGAAATCGGAGTAAAATCCGAACATCAACGACGTGTCGAAAGATCGGTCACACCCAATAACCCGATTAAAGCGGGATCACAGCAAACAGTTCACTACCGGAGGACTATAAAAGGCCACCGGTGGATCATCACAAGGACAGGAAGAAAAAGGCATCACCAAAGCAAATACGAAGCAAAAAAAATACCAATCCCAAGAGCAAGAATATAGGAAAAAAGAGAACAAAAAAAAGTCCCGAAAAGGCAAAAAAATAATAAAAACCAAGCTTTAAGCGTCGATTTTAACAAGCATAGCAAAACACGGTCGAAGGGAGCCAAAGGTCACCGAAAAAAGCGATGATTCACCGCCGAACCAAGGTAAAAAATGTAACATCCCAAAAACAAGGCTAGTGACTAAAATAAAAGTTTTTGAAATTTGGTTATCAATTTAAGAAAATTGAAAAGTTCAGGGTCTTAAATATGAATAATTTGATATTGGATTAAATAGTAAATATGGAAGGAGTGAAGGCTATTATGGTCTTTTCAGCTTAAAGGATATTTTGTTTCCTTTATTAATAGATAAACACGTGGGATTTTGGAAGAGATATCTGGAAGCCCTTTTCCTCATGCTTTCTTCTTCTTCCCGTAAGCTTCATTGTAAAGGTGAGTTGGATTATAATTGTTTATTTCTTGAATTTCTAAGTTGGTTCTTGTTCTTTGGGTGTTATATAAGCTTAAAGAAAGCTTATATAAATCAAAACAACAAGGAGAGAGAATTAGAAAGGGAATTGTAATAAGGGCGTGGAAATGAATTGTTGATATAAAAAGGTTTTTGAAGTTTTATTGATAAATTTGACTTGTCATAAAAAGGATTAAGAAATTTAAAGCATTAGAAATGAGTTTAGAACACATTGAAAGTTTAGTGAAATTCTCAAATTCAAAAGTTATAGTGAGATATTAAAGATAATGAAGTGTTATAGTGCTAAAAGATGGTTTAAGAAAATATATTATGTGTAGTAGTATCGGTACTTGTTGAGTTAGTACCGATACTACAAGGCAAATTTTAGGATAATTATGCGTAGGGTATCGATACTGCATGAACAATATCGATACCATAAGGAAGAAGAATGATAAATCTTAATGAGGTATCGATACTGAAGTGATAGTATCGATACCAGGGGTATCGATACCAGTAGGGAGGTATCATTACCATTCTTGTAATGAAATTACATAATAGAAAATTGGTATCGATACCGTAGAAGGGTATCGATACTACAAGCATAGAAGTATCGGTATTGTGCTTGTAGTATCGATACTACTTAAGTTGGAAAGTTGAAATTAGTATTTTATTTAATTGGTATTGGTAAGAATCTTTTCGAGTAATTCGTATCCTGATATTCATTGGATTGTATATTCATGTAGATATCGATCGAAAGCAAAGTTCGGATAGGCTGTCAAAGTAAGATTTACGAGAGAGAGTTAAGAGATTGGTAGTGGCAAGTGAGTCCAAGGTGAGTACATGATATCAAATATAAGTTATGTTAGGGAATTAAGACTTAAGATGAGTCTAATTCCAATATTAGATTACATGAGTACCTGAATATACGCATGTAGTGATATGTTGCTTATGTGTACATGAATATATATGCATGTCTAGATGTTAAGTGCATCTTTATACTTGATAGTGTGATAAACTATATGACTATAATCTATGTGATAACAAATTATATGATTACATGATCATAAGAGATAAGACATGTGATAGAGATATATTATTTCAGGAAAGTGATCTATGTGAATAAATGCCTATGAAAAGACATAAAAACAAGATAGAAGCTATGTGACATGTGAATGTGAATCATATGAAAATGTTCTACGTATAAGGGAATTATGTGCTTATATGAATATATGAAATTATATAAATGATAATGCCCATATTTTATGTTATGAGAGCTAGGGGTATAGTTGGCATGCCAAGAGTCGAGGGTTTTACGTGTTCCTTCGGGATATATATGTAATCCTTTGGTACATATATGCGATTCTTTGGGACACATATTTAGTCCTTTTGAATACATATGTGATCCTTAAGGAGTGGTCATTCGGGACATCTATGTGGTCCTTCGGGACATATATGTTGTCCTTCAGGACATTTCTACGCGGTCCTTCGGGCCATTTCTACGCGGTCCTTCGGAACAAATTCTATGTGCCCCTAGAGGGAATTTATACGAACTATAGTAAAAGTATATGTGCACAACCTCAATATACTCACATATCTTTAGTTCTCAGAAGTATACATGGGCTAATAAAAAAAACAAGTGCATTGTGTATGAGGTACATGCTTTGTGATGTTGAAGTATTATCGGAATTATGTGATGTTGTGTGCATTGTTAGTTTTAAGAGTATATGATTATATGAATTAATAATAGGAATGTTAATAATGATAATAATGAAATGTGTGCATATAAGTCTTGTGTTGTAAGAAATGTACATGCATTTGTTAAGTAGTTATAGTTTCGATTATTTGTTACATGTCTCATTAAGCCTATGACTTAGCGTGTGAGTGTTTCACACGTAGGATCCGAGAAGTTTCAAAGAGAAGATAGGCAACAGAGACAGCGTAACTTCTGCAAAGATCAGATTAGAAGAATTAGCAGTAGGTTTCACTGTTATATTATATAGTGTTGGCATGTATTTAAAGGATTAAATTGCATAAGCTCTAAACAGTTTTTGTAAACTTTTTGAGTTGATATATATTAATTTTTCAATATGTTTAAATTTAATCTAGATTTTTCCTCTATTTTTATATAATAAATGATTTGAAAGGTTGATGTGACATCTCAGACACGTATTTGGGTCGAGTACGGGTTGGGGATATTATAAAAATTGAATGATTTTTTATATCTATGTTATTTGGGGTTCATTTTGGGGATTCAGGGCTCGGGTTTAACTTTAGGATGACGAGGGGATCCTTTTGGGTAGTTTTAGGTTTTCCAGCCACCATGGGATGGTGGCCGACGGAGCAGGACGGAGCGACGACAGTTTTGGCCATCGGGGGTGGCCGGCCATTGGCCGGTTGGGAGGTTTGACTAGGAGAGAGGGGAGAGTTTGATAGCTTTTTTTGTTTTGGTTTTAAAATGTTTTTTTGGGTTTTTGGGTATTTATAATCGAGGGACCTATGTGCAATTAGTAAGTTTTTAAATTATTTTTACAGTCCCTCAAGGTTTGAAGTGTAATTTATTTTGGTCACCTGTTGCAAATTGACATTGAAATTTTGAATTGTTTCAATTTATTCCCTATTTACTTTTTTTTTAATTTTTTTTAATTCACCCCCTAACTTTTTCTTCTTGTGTAGTTAATTTTTTAGTGTTAATTTGATCCATATATTTCATTTTGTTCTAATTTGGTCCCTTAAACTTTTTTTTTATTTCTTTCTCTATTATTTCTCTTTTAATTTTAACACGTTTTTATTATTTTCTTAAAAAACATTTTTTCTTTTTTTCTCTTTTAATATTTTTTCTTTTCTTTTATTATTCTTTTTACTTTTTTAAAGGAAATTCCCACCATTTTCTTTATTTTGTTTATTTTTCTCTTGTAACATTTTTTATATTTTATTTTATTTTAAAATTAAATATTTTTCTTCATTTTATTTTATTATTTTTATTTGTCTCTTTTAATATTTTTCTATTTAATTTTTTCTTTTCTTAATTTAACCTTTTTATCCCTTTGATTTATGCATCATAATCTGGAAATATGTATTATCAATGTTTATGGGCCGAACGTCTATGGTGAAAAAGTGAGCTTCTTTGAACAGTTAAATAACATTATTGATAATATGAATGCTTTGGTTATTGTGGGCGGGGACTTTACTATCGTGAGGTCACACTTGGAGAGAACTGGGGATCACGACATCTCATCTTCTATTTTGGTGTTTGAAGATTTCATTTCGAAATGGGATCTGGTAGACGTTTCAACTTCGGGCAACATGTTCACTTGGTTTAGGGGAGGGTTGAGCTTAGCTGCTAGTAGGCTGGACAGATTTCTAATTTCACCTGACATTTTGTGTTTAAGTCCAAATTTGGTGCAAGCAACACTTCATAGAGGTATATCGGATCACAGTCCTGTTGAAAAATAAGCAAATCCACCGAAAGGTGAATTAAAATAATCCACCGGCATATTTTAGTCAAAAAGGGGGATGGAAATTTTTGTTTAAATATTAAATGGGATAATTCAATTTAGTCACTAAACTTTAGGGTATTTATAAATTAGTCCTTATGCTTTAACTATAAATACCCTAGCTCATTTAGCTTCAAAATCATCCCAAAGCATTCTAGCTTTCTTCCAATACTAGAGAGATTTTAGAGAGTTTCTTGAGAGTTGTTTTCTCCTTTTTATCTAGAGAGAATTATCATTGTTTTCTCCTTGGTAGATCGAGAGAGGTTGTAATTCCTATTTTCTCATAGTGAAATTCTTCTACCGTTGCCCGTGGTTTTTACCCTAAATATTTTAGGGGTTTTCCACGTAAATTTTGTGTCTCTTTTATCTTCATTTTTATTTTCTCAAATTATCAGTTGCGATTTTGCTCTATCCAATAGGCGTCTTCCGCAACAATTGGTATCCGAGCTAGATTAGAGTGTGTAATATCTGCTTATTGTCTTTGTGGTTGCCACCAAAAGGTGGATCCTCCAACATAAGAAAGTGAAAAGGTATTACCCATTCTTTGATGGTTCCAGAGAACTATTCACGATAGTGAAATAGTGGGAGCTATCCGTAATAGAAGCTATGACAACGAAATTTGATATTGAAAAATTCAATGGGAGAAATTTCTCACTGTGGAAATTGAAGATGAAGGCCATCCTTAGGAAAGACGGGTGTCTAGCGACTATCAATGAAAGGCCGGTGGATTTCGCAGATGACAACAAATGGAACGAGATGGACGGAAATGCTATGGCAAACTTTCCTCTAGCATTAGCGGATGAAGTATTGTCAAGCATCGAGGAGAAGAAGACAGCTAAGGAGATATGGGATCATCTTACCAAATTGTACGAGGCCACATCGTTGCACAATAAAATTTTCCTTAAAAGGAAATTGTACACTCTCCATATGCCAGAATCTACTTCAGTGATAGAGCACTTAAATACACTGAACACCTTATTTTCTCAGCTTACATCCTTAAGCTGTAAAATACGAGAACAAGAACGTGCTGAACTTCTACTTCAAAGTCTACCGGATTCGTATGATCAACTCATCATCAACTTGACAAATAGTAATGTCACCAGTCTAGTCTTCGATGACGTTGCAGCTGCTGTTCTATAAGAAGAAAATCGGCGCAAGAACAAGGAAGACAGACAAGTAAATCTGCAACAAGCAGAAGCGTTGACAACGACGAGAGGGAGATCAACAGAACGTGGCCAAAGCAGCAGTCACAAACATGGTAGATCGAAGTCCAGAAGCAAAAAGAATTTAAAGTGTTACCACTGTGGAAAGAAAGGTCACTTGAAGAAGGATTGTTGGAGTCTCAATAAAAACTCCAATCCACAAGCCAATACCATAAACACTTCAGATGATGGAGATGCTCTATGTTGTGAAGCGTCAACTACCGTAGAAGGCAGAAAAAGATTTGCAGATATATGGCTCATTGATTCAGGAGCAACATATCACATGACCTCAAGAAGAGAATGGTTCCATCATTATGAACCTGTCTTAGGAGGATCTGTCTATAGTTGCAATGATCATGCCTTAGATATCGTTGGCGTGGGAACCATCAAATTGAAGATATATGATGGAACAATTAAAGTTGTTCGAGATGTGCGGCACGTGAAAGGCCTGAAGAAAAATTTATTATCCTACGGATTGTTGGATAATAATGCAAGCAAGATTGAAACACAGAAAGGAATCATTAAGGTGTTCCGTGGAGCGCTTGTGGTGCTGAAAGGCGAAAAGATAGCTGCAAACTTGTACATGCTGAAGGGAGAGACTTTGCTAGAAGCAGAAGCCTCTGTTGCCTCATGTAGTTCAGATTCTGCAATGCTATGGCATAAGAAACTTGGACACATGTTAGAACAAGGAATGAAATTCCTTGTAGAGCAAAAGCTACTTCCTAGCTTAACAAAGGTATCACTTCCTTTGTGTGAGCATTGTATAACAAGTAAGCAACACCGGTTGAAATTCAATACATCAAATTCTAGAAGCAAAAGTGTTCTAGAATTGGTTCACTCTAACGTATGGCAAGCACCGGTCACATCCCTAGGCGGAGCAAAATACTTTGTCTCATTTATTGATGACTACTCTAGGAGATGTTGGGTGTACCCTATTAAGAAGAAGTCAGATGTGTTTGCAACTTTTAAAAACTTCAAAGCGCGGGTGGAACTTGATTCTGGAAATAAGATCAAGTGTTTCAGAACAGATAATGGAGGAGAATACACAAGCGAAGAATTTGATGACTTTTGCAAGAGAGAAGGCATCAAAAGACAGTTCACGGTGGCGAACACACCTCAACAAAATGGAGTGGCAGAGCGGATGAACAGAACCTTGTTAGAAAGAACACGAGCAATGTTGAGGGATGCAGGCCTAGAAAAATCATTCTGGGCAGAAGCAGTCAATACCGTCTGTTATTTGGTGAATCGAGCTCCATCAACTATAATAAAGCTGAAGACACCAATGGAGATGTGGACTGGTAAACCAGCTGATTATTCAAACCTCCATGTATTTGGAAGTATTGTGTACGTGATGTACAACTCCCAAGAAATTTCGAAGTTGGATCCAAAATCCAGGAAATGCAAATTCTTGGGGTATACTGATGGAATAAAGGGGTATCGCTTGTGGGATCCCACTACCCGCAAAGTGATCATTAGTAGGGATGTTATCTTTGTAGAAGATAAGCTACAAAGAAAATAAGACGATGCTAGCGCTGAAAAGTCAGAGACTACTCATATACATGTGGAAAAGGAGTTTGAACAAGGAGATTCTTCTGAAGCAGAACCAGCTCATGATGAACAAGAACTAGAGAGTTCTGAAGCTCCAATAACTCGTCAATCAGATCATGTGAGAAGACGTCCCAATTGGCACTCAGATTATGTTATAGAAGGTAATATTGCATACTGCCTTTTAACAGAGGACGGTGAGCCATCAACATACTAGGAGGCAATAAACAGCTCAGATGCTTCATTATGGATGATGGCGATGCAAGAAGAAATCGAAGCCCTTCATAAAAATAATACATGGGACCTTGTGCCACTACCACAAGGAAGGAAGCCAATTGGTAATAAATGGGTCTTCAAAATCAAGCGAAATATTGACGATCAAGTGGAGAGGTACCGTGCAAGACTGGTGGTCAAAGGATATGTTCAAAAAGAAGGTATTGATTTCAATGAAATTTTTTCTCCTGTGGTTCGACTAACAACAGTTAGAGTACTCTTGGCAATGTGTGCTACATTGAACTTACATCTAGAGTAGCTAGATGTTAAAATAGTTTTTCTTCATGGAAATCTTGAAGAAGAGATTTATATGCTCCAGCCTGAAGGTTTTGAAGAAAAAGAAAAGAAGAACTTGGTTTGCAGGTTGAACAAATCTCTGTACGGTCTAAAGCAGGTGCCGAGGTGTTGGTATAAGAGATTTTATTCCTTCATTATATGCCTTGGATACAACAGACTTAATGCAGACCCTTGTGCTTATTTCAAGAGGTCTGGTGATAACGATTTTGTTATATTGCTGTTGTATGTGGATGACATGTTGGTTGCAGGACCCAACAAAGATCATATTGAATAATTGAAGGCACAACTGGCTAGGGAATTTGAAATGAAGGACTTGGGATCAGCAAACAAGATTCTAGGGATGCAAATTCACCGAGACAGAAGTAATAGGAAGATTTGGCTTTCACAAAAGAATTACTTGAATAAGATCTTGTCACGATTCAGCATGCAAGATTGTAAGCAAATTTCTACCCCTCTTCCTATTAACTTCAAATTATCCTCCAGTATGAGTCCTAGCAGTGAAGAAGAGAGGATAGAGATGTCTCGAGTACCGTATGCATCAGCAGTGGGAAGTTTAATGTTCGCTATGATATGCACAAGACCAGACATTGCACAAGCAGTGGGAGTGGTTAGTCGGTACATGGCGAATCCAGGCAAAGAGCATTGGAATACAGTAAAGAGGATCCTGAGATACATCAAAGGGACCTCAAATGTTGCATTATGTTACGGAGGATCAAACTTACTAATCAATGGGTATGTAGATTCTGACTATGCAGGGGATTTGGATAAAAGCAAATCTACAACAGGATATGTGTTCAAAATTGATGGTGGAGCTGTAAGCTGGGTTTCAAAATTGCAGTCAGTTGTGGCTACATCCACAACAGAAGCAGAATATGTAGCAGCTACACAAGCCAGTAAAGAAGCAATTTGGTTGAAGATGTTATTGGAGGAGCTTGGGCACAATCAAGAGTATGTCTCTCTGTTTTGTGACAGTCAAAGCGCCTTGCATCTAGCAAGGAATCCAGCATTTGATTCAAGGACAAAGCACATACGAGTTCAGTACCATTTCATTTGTGAAAAGGTGGAAGAAGGGACAGTAGATATGCAGAAGATACATACCAAAGACAACATAGCAGATTTCATGACGAAGGCGATCAACACTGATAAATTTAATTGGTGTCGATCCTCTTGTGGCCTGTTAGAGACGTAAGCAACATGATGGTACAAGGTAGAAAGAATGGTGTGAAGATATGATTGTTCCAATCAAATCTTCAAGTGGGAGATTGTTGAAAAATAAGCAAATCCACCGAAAAGGTGAATTAAAATAATCCACCGGCATATTTTAGTCAAAAAGGGGGATGGAAATTTTTGTTTAAATATTAAATGGGATAATTCAATTTAGTCACTAAACTTTAGGGTATTTATAAATTAGTCCTTATGTTTTAACTATAAATACCCTAGCTCATTTAGCTTCAAAATCATCTCAAAGCATTCTAGCTTTCTTCCAATACTAGAGAGATTTTAGAGAGTTTCTTGAGAGTTGTTTTCTCCTTTTTATCTAGAGAGAATTATCATTGTTTTCTCCTTGGTAGATCGAGAGAGGTTGTAATTCCTATTTTCTCATAGTGAAATTCTTCTACCGTTGCCCGTGGTTTTTACCCTAAATATTTTAGGGGTTTTCCACATAAATTTTGTGTCTCTTTTATCTTCATTTTTATTTTCTCAAATTATCAGTTGCGATTTTGCTCTATCCGATAGCCTTCTTCCGCAACAAGTTCGATCCTATTATGCTAAAGGATGCCAAAAAGGGTCAGTAGGCCATTCAAATGGTTTAACCATTGGGAAGAATATCCAATTCTTACTGATAAAATCAGGTTTAGCATCGGCGCCAAACCATGGTAAAGATTTGAATCATGTTATGATGTTAACTAAGAACGTAACTAAAGAATGGGCTGAGGTGTGTAGAAAGTTGAAGGCTGATCCGATTGTGGCATTGGAAAAAAACTTGATTCCTTAGAATCATTGTGTATTGTGAATCCAAGTGATATGGAAAATCAAGCGAAACTTGTATCAGTGAAGGCGAAGTTGTGGACGGAGTATCGGAAGATGGAAAGAGAATGGTTGCAAAAGTCGAGACTGAAGTGGTTTAGAGATGGTGATAAGAATACCAAATTCTTTCACCTTACTGTTGCACTCAGAGGTAAAAGGAATCAGATTTCGAAGTTGAAGGTGCATAATTCGGTTTTCAAAAATCAAGCAGGAATTCAGCAAGCTTTCGTTAATCCCTTTTGCTCTTGTTATAATGATGTGAGTACCTTACCGATAAAGCGGTTTGATATTCAGCTTAACAGGATCAGTTTCGCTACTAGAAGATGGATGGAAAGGCCTTTCTCAGAAGAGGAAATTTGGCTCACTATTAATTCTTTGGATGGTACAAGAGCTCCTGGTTCTGATGGGTTTAGTTTGGATTTATTCAAAAAATTATGGAAGGATATTAAATATGATGTTATGAAGTTTATGACAGATTTTTATTGGGGAAAAATTTCTGATTTCTCATTTAACAAATCGTTCATTGCTCTTATTCCGAATAAATCTCAACATGTACATCCTGAAGACTATATACCTATTTCGTTGGTGGGGTGCATATATAAAATAGTGGCGCGCGTATTGGTGAAGAGAATGGCGTCTTGCATTAATGATGTGATTGGCGAGAATCAATTTGCTTTTATGGCAGGTAAACAAATTTTAGATTGCTTCTTGATTGCAAATGAGGTTGTTGATGATCTGAAAAAAAATAAGAGTGAAGCGGTTATGGTAAAAACAGATTTCAGTAAAGCATACGACACAGTCGATTGGGAGTTTTTGAGTTTGATTCTTAAGAAAATGAGGTTTGGCAAAAGATGGAGGAGATGGATTTTTTTGTGTATTTCCACGCCTAATATTGTTGTCTTGGTTAATGGGTGTCTGTCTCAATATTTTTCTATCAGAAGGGGACTTAGGCAATGCTGCTCGCTGTCGCCTTTTTTGTTTAATGTGATAGGCGAGGCTCTGAGTGGGTTGTTGAAGAAAGCGGTTGCATTGGAGGTATGTCGTGGGGTGCAGATTGGGTCCAGTAGAGTAGGCGTTTTCCACATTCAATTTGTGGATGATTTAATTTTGTTTTCAGAAGCTAATGATGATAAAATCTAAAACTTGTTTCGAGTCCTTAGTATATTCGAGGTAGCTACTGGTCTGAAATTAATTCTACAGAAGACGAAGTTGTTTGGTATTAATATGGAGGATTGCAGAGTTAAATATTGGGCAGATTCGGTGTTGTGCGATTGGGCTAGGTTGCCGACGACGTATTTGGGGCTGCCGTTAGGTTATAAAAAAAACAAAAGTCGATATAGGATCCCATTGTGGAGAAAATCAGATCCCGTCTACAAAGATGGAAAGGTAAGCTACTCTCTTTGGGGGTAGGATCACTTTGATTAAATCAGTGTTGATTAATTTACCGGTGTATTACATGTCTCTATTCTCTATGCCTAAATCCATAAAAGAAATGATTAATAAATGTATTGCGAGATTTCTGTGGAATGTACAGTTTGTGAGAGGTATTCATTGGATTAAGTGGGATATGGTTACTTGTCCGAAATCGTATGGAGGTTTAGGCTTTTTTGACGTTAAAGTTAGAAACAGAGCATTGTTGAATAAATGGATTTGGCGTTTTAGTGAGGAGTTTGACAGTTTATAGAAAAAGATTATTGTCGCTAAGTTTAATTATGATCCTGATATGATTCTTCCTAAATGTATAAGCGCTAGTAATTCGAATGGGCTGTGGCATGACATCGTGAATCTGGTTTTGGCAACTAAGAGTGCTTTCCTTGAGGATGTTCGATGTGTTATGGAAATGGTGCAAGAATAGATTTCTGGTGTGACCATTGGACAGAGGTTCGTTCTTTGAAGGTAGCGTTCCCTAGAATCTATGGGATGGCTATTAAAAAACATGGCAAGATAAGTGATTTTGGGAGTTAGGTGGATGGGTTTTGGCTTTGGAGGATTGAGTTGAGGCGTGGGTTGTTCTCTTGGTATGACCCCGGATCCTATATGGATTAGAGTTTGGAATAAATTCGTCCCGCCTAAAGTGGCTGCTTTTGCTTGGAAAACGATTCATAATAGGTTGCCAGTTGCGACTGAATTGATTAAAAGAGGAGTTACCGGTATCGTCCAGCCCCTATGCTTTTTTTTGTAAAGTCCAATCGGAAGATGTTCCCCATGTGTTATGCCATTGCATTGTTGTATGGCAAGTGTGGAAAAGGTGGTGTTTATTATGGAATTTTAGGATTATTTTCCCCATGAATGTTAAACAGCTTTTAGAGTTGTATTCATCACAGTACATTAGAGGGAAAGTTAAAGATCTTTGGTTTCTTGGCTTTTTTGGCATAATTTGGCAGATTTGGTTGTGTAGAAATAATGCTAGATTCAATGGCGAGGCATTCTCAGTAGATAGGATTTTCAATATGGTGTTATTGCAGGTGGGGTTTTGGGCGAAGTTTCTATGGCCGTCTCTGGTTCCCAATGTGTTAGATTTTGTGCGTAGTCCGGATTCTATTATTTCTGTCTGAGACTATTGACTCTGCCAGTGGTGTTTATTGGGTCAGATTGTTCAGTGCCTTTGTTCTTTAGGTAGCATAATTCTTAACTGATTTCTTCTTGGGCTCTGGAATCTCATCTACTAGCGTCTGTTTGCTCACGGTTCTTGCTGAATCAAATTCAGTTTGATTCTGGTTGTCTAGCCTCTGGAAGTTAGATTCTCGTGGTTCGGGCTCAGTGGATATGAACTGAGTAGTTCGTTCCCTGGATTAAGTTTCTGTATGTGCTCGCGAATTGTTGTTCATTCTGCATTAATGGGTGCTGCTCCTCTGGTTGTTCTACAAGAATCTGTTGATAACGAAGCTGTAAAATAAATAGATCTATCCAGACTGCTGTGCATTCGTGTCATTTCTTTTCTGTTCGGTTCTGCATAAGTATTGGAGCATTCCGTTGCTGACTACTTGCCAATGTCTAAGCGCAGGAAGCTTTTCCTTGTTCGTTTACGACGTTATGCTTCTCCTTTGGTTGTGTTGGTTCTGTTTATTTCCCTAGTTGTTCTTAATTCTTCTTCGTGATTAGTCTAGCTGATTTTCTCTTGTGTTCGATCAGGGTTGTGGTAGGGAATGGGGATGGATTGTTTATTGCAAGCAGTTTGTACCTATGGTTCTTTCTATTGTTCCTTGCCACCCCATGGTATATTCTTTTTCCTCCATTTAGGGATAGAGGTTTTTTTAATGAGAACATGGAGGTGGTGTACTTTGTAATATTCTTTTAATACAAAGTACCCTCTTTCAAAAAAAAGTTTCTTAAATGAACTGCTATAAGTCAAATGTTCTAGATCGTACCTTTGAGGTTGATCATTGTGATGATTGTTTTTGTGAATTTTACAAAATCTAATGCTCCAATATGATCTTGACATTTCTATAGTTGATTTTACCAACGATGTACTTATGTGTCCTATACTTAGATCCATCCGATAGATCCTTTCATTATTCTGATCAATGAGTATCTCCTCGACTTTGATGATTTCTAATCTACAATTTTCAAATAATGTTCTGCTTTGGGTTCCTATAAAGGCTAATGGTTGTATTGAATTTCAGAAATTTGAATTTGATTCATGTATAAGCTAATATTGCGATAACTCGCAAGTACTTCGAGAGTGAAATCCTTCCTACTTATACTAGGGTTGTTTAAAAATCTAGAAACTCTAGTGTGATCCTATCATTCTGATGATTAATCTCATCATTGATGTGCCCATGTGTTGTCTGACTATAAAGAAATCTTACTGATCTTTTCTCTACTCTAATAAATGAAAGACTCCTCAATTTTGATAATTTCTTACTCATGATTCAAAAATGATTTTCCCTATGTGATTCAATAAATCTTTTCATCATTTGTATAAGTGAATGCCTTCGCAACTTGATAAATTTCTTCTTATGATTTTTGGAAATGGTGTTTTCCATTCAATTTTTGATAAAGTTCAGCGATCGATTTAGACCTTCAGGTTGTGTATCAGATCCTCGTGAGATCTTACAAGGTCATAACTCTTGTGAGCATAAAAAAAAGAAATCATTCGATTTGAGATTAAGATATGCCGAAGTAGAGAAAACTCGCGCTCACAAATTTAATGATCCGTAAATAGTATTCTTTAAATGTTATAGATGAATTATCTAAACTCTTGGAGTGTACACTCGATTCTCATATAAGTTGACATTTTGATAATCCAGGTGTGTAGTGAGAAGAACCAGTTAATTTGGAAATGTGCTAATTTGAAAGTTTGAGAACTCAAAATTATGAATTCAAATTCCATAGATTGTATTATGCGAATGCTTCAGATTTCTCATTGTTTTTCCCTTTCAATCTGAGTTGTCAGATGATCCACTAAGTTTGAAACTTCCCAATATGTGTCGCTTCGAATATCGTTGAAGAAATTTTCTTGAATGCATGCCTGTATTTTTTATGTTAAGCTCTTCTTGGTTTGAGTTTGATTGATCTTTACTGTCATCATTATTCACTCATTAAAATTAACATTTGATCTATGGTAGATTTGAAACTCAATTTCATTATTGTTTTTGCTCGTGTTAAATTTTATTAGATCAAAGTACCGTTAAAACAGCATTAATATAAATATTTCTTCATATCCCAGCTCAATAAATTCTGATCCAAATCTCTTAATTTTTGTGAAATCCCAAAATTTACGTTACAAAAAATAAAATTCCTCATAATCTAGTAATCTTTTCATTATATTTCTTTAATAATTCGGTGTAATTTCTAAAGAGATTTTTCATTTTATTCGAGGACATTAATGCAAAGTTTAGTCATCATGTAATTTTCTTAGGTGGAAGTTCTTTAAAAGGTTTGCTTCAAGCATGAGCTAATGAGATTAAGTGACTATTCAGTACCGTTTTATCCATTTGAAAACTTAACTGTGAAGGGTATTCTAAAAGCTTCAGAGTACAAAAAGGTTGCTAAGGTTATTCAATGAGAGTATATCATTTGTGGTTGTGAAGATGCTATGCAGAGGCCATCCGACGAAGGTGCAACAGTGTTGATTAGTTTTGAAATATGGAATCAATAATGAAGAGATCAAACTTTTTAGCATCTAGTGTGAGAATTGAAAGGAATTTGGATCGTATTAAGTAATGAGAAATTGACGCCGTTGTAAGTTAATTATGTTTGTAGATGTTAGAATCTGAAGAAAATTCAATGATGAAATTTTTTTTCTTGAGGGAAGGAGAGTCGTAACGTCCGAAATCTCCTAAACCCAAATTCGATCGAATACAATTTTCTCGAATATAGTCAAATTTTAGATGATTCTAGAGATATTATGTTGGATTGGATGGATTTGATTGATTAATAAATATTAATTATATTATAATTCTAATTATTTTAATAGATTAAAAGAGAGCCACATATTGGGCCACAAATGACAAATATTTTTCTAATGTTACTAAAATCAGACCGGCCAGTTCGATCGGTTGAACCGGGAACCGGTTACGTGTCCGGTCCGATTAGCCTACAAAACCAGTTTTGTACTGAACCGGTTGTGAACTGGCAAAACCGGTGTGAACCGGTTGTTCACACGGTTCTGTGTGCTTTTTTTATATAATTCGACATCGTTTTATGATTTTTTTCAACCCATATTTATTTTATGATTTTATTTAAGCAGTGAACCCTTTTCCTTTTCGGCTTTTCCACTTTGGTTTCCTTCATCACCACTCCCTCACCGACTTTTTATTGAGTTACAGTTCCTTATTCTCGTAAGATGGTAATGTTTAAACTTCCCATTTCTTTATATTTTTAATTCATCTTTTAAATGAATTTAAATCTTTGAGTTTGTAGTTTATTATAAATCCATACGGATCTTCACTCGTTGTGTGTTCTTATCGGTTGATTGATGACCTCCTTTTTCAAGCTTTCTCACTGGAAATGTATGGAATGAAATTATGCATCCATTGACTGATTAGTTTTTTGTTTTTTCGGGTTTCTAAATCCTAGGGCTTCAAAATCTATAGTTTGTGCTTTGATGATGTGGATTTTTATGGCCCAATTTTATATATATGGAATTTGATGAACTGTAGTCGATCTTGATTCTAGTGTGATTTGTAGCTTGATTCTGCTGGATTTGGTTTTTAATATAGTACGTTTTGATATTCATTATTTGGTAGAAATTCAACTTGATCTTTCTGTTCTTTCTGCTTCGAAAACTGGTGCTACCATTTTATTTGTTCACTCTATTTTGCATAATTCTCCCGATGACCATGTTCGTTCCAGAGGCTGAGCTTCCAGCATGGGTTGTCTGTTACATCCCTGTTACAATATCATTCCTCAACATCCTTCCAGCCCTGAAGTATAAAAGATAAAATGGCTGAATTGCCTCAATTTTGAACATAGGCCCACTTGAAATTTGTGATACTATTAAAAGTTGCCGCTGCTTCTTTGCTTTCTGCAAGAGAAAACCGAAACAGTCTGCCCGCACCTGTGCTCCTTCACTTGGCAGCCATGATTATTCCAGAGAAGAACCGTAGAGAAATCTCCAATTACGTTTTTCAAGAGGGAGTTTGCTATGGAAAAAAGGATTACAATCTTGCAAAGCACCCCGAGATCGATGTGCCAAATTTGCAGGTCATTAAACTTATGCAGAGCTTCAAGTCCAAGGAATATGTCTGCGAAACTTTTGCTTGCATGCACTACTATTGGTACCTTACTAATGATGGAATTGAGTTTCTCAGAACTTACCTTAATCTTCCATCAGAAATTGTGCCTGCTACTCTAAAGAAATCTGTAAAGCCCCCTGGTAGGCTAGGTGGCCCACCTGACGATCGCCCCCGGGGTCCTTCTTGCTTTGAAGGGGACCGTCCAAGGTTTGGCGACAGAGATGGGTACCGTGGAGGACCACGTGGGGTTGACTTTGGTGGTGACAAGGGAGGTGCCCCAGCAGACTTCCAACCATCATTCAGGGGTTCCGGTGGAAGGCTTGCCTTTGGTCTTGGAGGTGGAGGCTATAGTGCAGCTCCATCTGGTTCTGGTTTTGCTTGAACCATGTTTTTTGACCTGTTAGCGTACTGTTTTAACCTCTGTTCAATGTGGAACTTATAAAACTTACAATTTTATGTCGAGTTTTGTGGAAATTGAATCGTCTCTGCTCACTTTTTACTTCAAAAAAAAATTGTGATACTGTTCGTTCAATGTATGTAGCAAGTTTTTCGATTCTTTTTGTTTTTATGGCATTCTATTTATATGGTAATAATGTTTATGTTTGTGCTTGATTGAGTTTTGATTGAGTTCCTGCATTCTATCTATAGTGCTTCTCAATTTCTCTAACAGTGGGTATTGATATTGGTGCTAGTGAGATTATTCCTCTATGATAAATTTTGTTGCTCGTTATATTTATAATTGCATATGAATTTCTCAATTATTCAATTATTTATTATTAATCACTAATTAGTTTATGTTTATAACATGTAGGAATTACCAAGTGTGAATGCTCTACAAGATAATGCTTCTCAAGATAGTAATAATATTCCAGCTGAGAAACAATCCACAGAATCCTCAAGTACAGCTCGTGGGAAAAGTGATCTTGCGTGGGATCATGTTTCATTTATAAAAGAGGGAAAAAAGTTGTGTATACACTTGCCTTTATTGTAGTAAGCCTTGTAAAGGAGGGGGCATAAATAGAATGAAACAACATCTTGCGGGGGTTCCAGCTAATATAAGTTCTTGCTAAAAAGTTCCTCATGATGTTCGTAACCAAATGCTTAAGTTATTGGATGAAATCAAAGAAAAAAGTAAGAGTGGCGATAGTAACCTAAATGAAGCATATGGTGATCAAAATATTGAAGAGGAAGCACAAGAAGTTCAACCTAGCTCAAATATGGATAAGAACAGTAAGATGCAAGCCACATTGAAAAGAAAAGCTAATGTTGAAACTAGTAATTATTTTGCTCCAAGGACTACTCCAGGATCGCAACCAAGTTTGAAAAGTGTATTATCAAGCACGCAAGCAATTCAGAAAGCTAAGATGACAATTGCTCATTGGTTTTACGATGCATGCATTCCATTTCATGCAACACTATCACCATACTTTCAACCTGCTTTAGATGCAATCAATGTTATTGGTCCCGTTTTAAAGGCTCGTCTTATCATGAATTAAGGGTTAACTTGTTGGGAGATTGCAAGAGAGAGTGTTGCTTACTTGTTGAAGGTTATCAAGTAAATTGGGCTAAGAGTGAATGTGCAATTATGGCAGATGGATGGATTGATCAACGGTAAATAACTTTGATCAACTTTCTAATTTATTGTCCTACAGGTATCATTTATGTTAAATTTTAATAGTCTTTAGTATAGTTATTACTTATTAGTTCACTATTTTTTTTAGTTTGCTGTTAATTGTCATATGAAGAATACTTAATATCTGTTTGATAAACTTTTTAATTTATTATACTATAGGTGTAGTATTTATGAAATCTGTTGATGCATCAGATGTCATAAAAGATGCTAAGACATTATGCGGCTTGTTTTCTGAAGTGGTTGAATGGGTTAGAGCTGAACATGTTGTCCATATAGTGACTGATAATGCAGCTAATTATGTAGTTGTTGGTAAATTGATACAAGAGAAATATGATACCATTTCTTTGGTCTCCTTGTGCCGCTTATCGTAACAAAGACAATTCGACCCGGTAAATATTACTTTATATTTTCTAGTTTATAATTTATATTTTTACGCTTAAATAGTTAAGTATAACTTGTGTTCTATACTTTTATTTTTTATCATTAAATTTATTTCTTGTAGATCAATGGTGGGCGTTGTTTGGGGGTAGTGCTCCAATTTTGCAAAAATTGGCAATCCGTCTTCTTAGCCAAACTTCTTCATCTTTTGGATGTGAGAGAAATTGGAGTGTCTTTGAACGCATCTATACAAAGAGAAGAAATAGACTAGAACATCAAAGACTAAATGATCTAGTTTATGTTACTTACAACTTGGGTTTAAAGAATATGTATAATGTCAAAATATTATTTCAATTCCTTATCCTTTTAAGCATAATCAATTAATCATCAATCAATTTCTTTCTTGATATTGTGATGTTTAATTTTAGGTTGCTCAAGAAGCCATTTTATGATCCTATTGATTATGAATCTATTAATCATGTTGATTTTTGGGTAACTGAAGAAGAAACACCTCCTGAGTTTGATATTGATGAGATTGATATTTTTCTTTATCATGAGAATCCAATTCCAGTTGGTGAATCATAAAAACAATAAAGGTTAATCTTTGCTTGTTTATTTTAGTTATATAATTATATTTATTATTTAATATGTTTTACACTTTTTCTTTTAATTGTTAAGTATTGTTTGAGAATTTAAATTTAACTTTGTATTTATTTATCATATTTCTAGGTGATGAAGATCTTGATGTGTTGGACTTTCAAGTTCAAAGTGATGCTATGGAGTTTCAAGTTCAAAGTGGTGATGACGGTGGTAGTTCAACTAATGAAGAAGCTTTTCCCAATATTTTGGAATTTGAGGGAATCGATTTCAATGAATATTATGATGATTGATACTTGTATCAATTATGTACTTTTTTATTTAGTTGTTGATGAATTTTATTAGGTTTTGACCTTAAATATTTGTTAGTTGATTTGAATCATTGTTTCACTTGATATGGTATTTAATTTGTTATGACTTGTGATATTTTTATACCTTTTAATATTGTGAACTTAAAAAGAGTGTTATATATATATATATTAATATTGCTTTGAATATTATGTAAACTTTAAAAAAAATTATTATTTTATATAAACAGGTTCAACCGCGATTTAACCCGGTTGAACTAGTAAATCAGTACCTTTATCGGTTTAAGGTTTGGTCCGGTTTTAAAAACATTGTATTTTTGCAAGGAGAAAGCACATTTTAAAAAAGAGGATTTGGAGAAACGCTAACGGAAGAATAAGGTAAAACCAGTGTCTACCAATTGAAAATCAAGAGCAAAGTAAATGAAATGGTCGGCTTATGTAGACACTGGTTTGCTTTGCCATGAATATCCCAATGGTGAGAAGGTCGGGTAGTAGACGAGAAGAGACATACTATGAAACCGACTTCATCGGATGGTTAACGGAAGTAAATAGTGGTCTTTTGCTTTGAAGGAACCGAATGAGTTTTTAGTAAATCTACGGAGATCAAGGTGAGTACACCTCGTACTCTAAAATAGTTCAAGGTTTTTCATAATTTTGTTGCATTGCATGATGTGTTAGAACATTCGTGTTGAAAACATTTTGATGTTTTGATATAACAAATTAAGTATAAATGAATTTTAAGATTTTACAATCTTTTTCGAAGTATATTCGATTTAATTATTCGAATATCAAAATATTACTCTAATTTTTTCAAAGAACAATTTTAATCCTTACTAAAGTGTAAAATTATGTTTTAAACTTAAAATATTTTAGAAACAACTTTTACAAAGTATTTCGAACCAAAATCGAGCCAAAAATCAATTTTATGAAGGGATGTACCGATGCACTCATTGATGCATCGATGCACACCCATTTCGAATGCATTTTGTGTACTGATGCACAAGTCATGCATCGATGTACTCTTGAATATTTTGAAACATCGAATGCATTTTATGTACTGATGCATAGACCATGCATCAATGCACCCCTGGCTCTTTTGAAACATCGAATGTAATTAGTGTACCGACCCACCCCTAGTGTACCGACCCACCCCTAGTGTACCGATGCATTAAGCCGTATAACGGTCGAAATATTTGAATTTTACACACAGTGTACCGATGCACCTTGACTATGCATCGTTGCACACACGCTCCCAATTGTTTTATTAATTGATAATTAGACAATAATTGCTCTATTGACTTCACCAATGATCCCCAACGTTCAGAAGTGATCCAAGGTGTATTTAAACAAGCTTAAGAGCCATTGATCAACAACAATTAAGAAGAGAAGCTAGAGAATAAAAGAGAAAGCATCAAACCTCAAGTTTGAGCATTTTCAAGCCTATTTCATTCAATATTCATTTTTACTTTCAAGAACACTTATTGTGCTCAATTGTATTATTCTTGAGTGTTCTGCTCAATTTTATTATTCTTGAGTGTTCTTTCTTTGTTCTAGAATTGTGCAAACATCTTACCTTGTGAGGTTTTTTTGTAAGTTTGCAAAATTTGTATTGTTCTCTTTGGGAGAGAGTATTCTTAAGAATTTGGGGTATAATTCTTGAGGGATTTGTAAGGTTACTCTTTTTCATCAAAAGAAAGACAAATTAGTGAATTTTTGGAAAATCCTTAGTGTGGATAGCTAAGGTAGTGGACGTAGACTTTGGTTGAGAAAGTCGAACCACTCTAAATCGTTCTGCAATTATTTCAATTTTCTGCAAAAGCTTCCACCAAAATTTTTATTGTCAATTCACCTCCTCTTGGCTATTTAGTCAATCAATTAACTCAACTTTGGTATCATAGCCTCACTCATTTGAAGGTTTAATCATCTCTTGAGTTGATTCAGGAAGAGTTATATCGATATTCAAGTCATCAATGGTCTACACGTCAAACTTCCACTTTGCTCTTGATTTAATGCCCGTCAACAATCCTCCTTTCTTTAATGGAGCTAATTATGCTTATTGGAAGAATAGAATGAGGTATTTCATTCAAGCAAATGACATGGGAGAATGGAATATCATAGAAGACGGATACATCATTCCTTCAACTCATTCAAGATTGTGGAGTGAAGGAGAGACAAGAATGTTCCAGCTCAACTCAAAGGCTATCCATATTATTTTTTGTGCTCTTGGACCAGATGAATACGGGAGATTTTCATCTTGTACAACCGCCAAGGAGATATGGGATAAACTACAAGTCACTCATGAAGGCACAGACGAGGTAAAAGAATCTAAAATTAGTCTTCTAACTCATAGCTATGAAAATTTCAAGATGAAACCGGATGAAGACATCAAAGCTATGACGGATAGATTTCCATGATTGTCAATGGTCTCAAATCATATGGAGAGATCATTCCAAATGAGAAACTTGTAAGGAAGTTAGTTTACTCTCTTCCTAAACCTTGGCAATCAAAGAAGACGGTGATCATCGAGGCTAAAAACTTAAAGTCTTTAACTCTTGACGAGTTATTTGGTTCTCTCTTCACGCATGAAATGATGCTTCAAGATGAAGTAGACCTCGAGAAGATTAACGAGACAAAGAAGGAGACGGAGAAAAAGAATAATGTAGGAGTTGCTCTTAAATCCACAAGAGATAAGAGTGATTCGGATGAAGATGACGAGGAAATGGCATTATTTGCCAAATGGTTCATAAAATTGATGAGGCCCAACCGAGGAAGAAAATTCAAACGAAATGAAGGCTTCAAAGCTGAATCGAAGGATAAAGACCCAATAATTTGTTATGAATGCAAAAAGTCGGGGCATGTCAAATATGATTACCCACAATTGAATAAAAAAGGGTTAATCAAAGAAGAAGCACAAGGCCCACGTTGTGAAGAGGAACAAGAAGTAGCAAACTTATGCTTGATGGTCATCGGGGAAAGCTCTCAGGTAACCTCTAGCTCATTTAATTTCAAAGATTATTCTTTGGATGAGCTATTAGAGAAATATACTGGGTTGGCCTCGGATTATGAGAATTTTTTTTTAAAATACAAAAATAATATTTCAAAACTGAAAAATGAAAATAATCTCATATCCAAGACCTACAACGATCTTGAAAGTAAGATGAAAGAATTGCAAATCAAATTAGATGAATTTGTAAAGAAAAATACTGAGTTGCATAACTTACTTTCAAGAGTCAACGATGATCATCAAAAGAAAATTGATTATCTTAAAGCTTCTTTTGATAAAGTTGGAACAAAACGTTTTGAAAATGGAGGAAGTTCAAAATCCAACTTTGTTAGAAAAAGTTTTAAAAAATACAATCATAGAGGTCCCCAAAGAACCTCAAATGGTAAAATCATTAGAAGTATATGGGTTCCTAAAGACCGCATTACTATTAAAGATAAGGATATCCTACACAAATGGATACCTAAGGGGACTAGGATTTTGGAGACTAATGAATATGGACCCAAAAGAATTTGGGTACCAAAAATAAAAAATTCATCTATGTTTGTAGGAAAAGGAGCATTGCTATAGGGCGCAAAATACAAGCTCAAACTCATGGTACCTTAATAGTGGATGCTCAAGACATATGACCAGAGACAAGAGTCGGTTCATCGACCTTAACGACAAAAATGGAGGAGAGGTGACTTTTGGTGATAATTCAAAATGTCACATTGAAGGTATAGGTACAATAGGTAATACCTCTTCCATAAAAAATAAAAATGTTTTATATGTGAATGAGTTAAAGAATAATCTATTGAGTATTAGTCAATTATACGATAAGGGATACAATGTCATATTTGAAACTAATGGTTGTAAAGTAATTTGCATTGCATCTAGTCAGATTATGCTTGTCGGTTATAGAATATAAAACATTTACATGGTGCATTTAGATTCTATAAATATGACTTATTTATGCCTAGTTTCTAAGGATGAACATGATAGTTGGTTATGGCATAGGAGACTAGGACATACTAGCATGAATGTTTTACAAAGACTAATTCAAAGAGATTTAGTAAGAGGATTGCCAAAGCTAAAATTTGATAATGATAAAATCTGTGATGCATGTGCTAAAGGAAAACATAGAAGAGCTTCCTTTAAGTCCATTAATGATGTATCAACTATTAGAGTATTACAATTGATCCATATAGATATTTTTGGGCCAATTAGGACTGTTAGCTTGGGTGGAAAACAATATTGCTTTGTATTGGTATATGACTATTCTAGATATACTTGAGTTCTATTCTTAAGTACTAAAGATGAAGCATTAGAAAAATTCATCACGTTTTCAAAAGTAATCCAAAATGAAAAAGGTTACTCCATAACTAGTATTAGGAGTGATCATGGTATTGAATTTGAAAATCTTGGATTAACTGATTTTTGTAATTCTATTGGTATTAGCCATAATTTTTTCAGCACCTAGAACCCCTCAACAAAATAGAGTTGTTGAGAGGAAAAATCAAACTTTAGAAGAAATGGTTAGAACCATGCTTTGTGAAAACAATTTGCCAAAATATTTTTGGGCAGAAGCCACAAATACCGCTTGTTATGTTATAAACCGAGTAATGATTAGGCCAATTTTAAAGGAAAACTCCATATGAAATTTTCAAAAATAAAAAGCCTAACATTAGTTATTTTCATCCTTTTGGATGTAAATGTTTTGTTTTAAACAATGGTAAAGAAAATCTTGGCAAATTTGATGCTAAAAGTGATGAAGGAATTTTTCTGGGTTATTCCTTATATTCTAAAGCTTATCGAGTATTTAATAAAAGAACTTTAGTTGTAGAAGAGTCTATACATGTTTTTTTCCAATGATAATCCCCTTCCGAGGAAGGATTCTTGTGTTAATAATGATGTAGGTATTGTAAAAAGCAAATGACGTTAGACATGATGTTGGAGAATCATAATCAAATGAAGAAACAAAAAATGAGGAAACTCACAATGTTCTCAAGAATCCAACCATTGAAGAAATGGAAGTTTCTTATCAAAGAGAATACAACTATGTTAAGGATGGTGAAATAATTGGTGATCCATCCAAAGGGGTAACAACTAGATATTCTCTTAGAAATATATGTAATTATGTTGCATTTATCTCATGCATAGAGCCTAAGAATACCAAAGAAGCATTAGATAATGAAAATTGGATTATGGCTATGCAATAAGAGTTAAATCAATTTGAGAGAAGCAAAGTATGGACATTAGTTGAAAGGCCTAGTAATAAATCTATTGTAGGTACTAGATGGGTATTTAGGAATAAGCTTGATGAAAGTGGTAATATAGTGAGAAACAAGGCTAGACTTTTTGCTCAAGGCTATACTCAAGAAGAGGGCATAGACTATGATGAAACATACGCTCTCGTAGCTAGGATGGAAGCAATTAGAATATTATTAGCATTTGTATGTTTCAATGAATTTAAATTATATCAAATGGATGTTAAAAGTGCATTTTTAAATGGTTTTATAAAAGAAGAAGTGTATGTGGAACAACCTCCAGGTTTTGAAGATTCAAAATTTCTAAATCATGTTTTTAAATTGACAAAAACACTTTATGGTTTAAAACAAGCTCCTAGAGCTTCGTATGAAAGATTGTCAAACTTCTTAATTAAAAAGGGTTTTTCAAAAGGGAAGTTGACACTACATTATTTTTAAAGAGAAAAGGTAAAGATTTATTAGTATTTCAAATTTATGTTGATGATATAATATTTGGTTCTACTAATAATTCTCTTTGCCAAGAATTTTCTAAGCTAATGCAGAGTGAATTCAAGATGAGCATGATGGGGGAGCTTTCATTTTTCTTGGGACTCCAAATCAAGCAAAGAAAAGATGTCATCTTCATCAATCAAGCAAAATACGTCAAGGATATGCTCAAGAAATTTTGATTGGAAAATGGGAAACCTCATGCCACTCCAATGAGCTCTTCTACAAAGCTCAACAAAGATGAAGGAGGTAAATGTATTGATGTTAAATTATATAGGTCAATGATTAGTTCGTTTCTTTGTCTAACCGTAAGTAGACCAGACATTATGGTTAGTGTTTGCTTATGTGCTAGATTTCAATCATACCCTAAGGAATCACATTTACTAGTTGTTAAGAGAATCTTTAGATACCTTAAAGATACTCCTAGTCTAGGATTTTAGTATCCTAGAGACTTTGGCTTTATCTTGCATGCCTTCTCTGATTCATATTATGGAGGATGCAGAATAGATAGGAAAAATACCTCCGATACTTTCCAATTCCTAGGAAATATGTTGATTTCATGGTTTTCAAAGAAACAAAATTGTGTTGCATTATCTACCACTGAAGCGGAATACATTTCAGATTGTAGTTGTTGTGCACAAATTTTATGGATGAAACAACAACTTTTAGATTATGGAATTGAAGTAGGTATCATACCTATCAAGTGTGACAATACTAGTGATATTTGTCTCACTAAAATTCCCATCCAACACTATAGAACTAAGCACATTGAAATTAGACATCATTTCATTAGAGATCATGTCGCTAAAGAAGATATAGTTCTAGACCATGTTGATACTTTGCATCAATTAGTGGATATTTTTACAAAACCTTTAGATAAAGAAAGATTTTGGACACTTAGGAGAGAAATAGGTTTAACTGACCTATATTCACTTAGTGTTTAAAATAATTTTTAGCACTTTTAATTAAAATTTAAAAATGCTTATAAAAATAACTCTTTTGATTGCATTTTTTGCTAATAGTTAGGGGGAGTTTATGATTCTTAGTGAAAATTAATTATATGTTCTAACAATGTTTAAGGATAGATTTGATTGGTTGAACATTGTTAATTTTCGTGACATGAGTTGCCAATACCACTAGAGCTAATTAATTTAGCATTTTGAGTATTTTAAAACGGATTTTAACATTTTCGTGCATAATGTATCGATACACTAGATAGTGTACCGATGCATCCCTTGAATGTGCATCGATATACCATGAAGATGCACTGATGCTTTACTTGAATGTGCATCGATGCAGTCTGTTGTGCATCGATACACCTGTCGGGTGTTTGGGTTTAAATGCCTAATTTCTTTATTATTTCAAAACCCAAACCTAAATACTCACAGCCGTGCTCCTCTCTCTCTCACCCTACTCTAAAAAATTACTCAAATTCAACGTTTTAAGACAAAATTCAACAAGCTTACATCTCATAAACCTGCTAGCAATCATTAAATCGTGCAAAACATCACTACATTCCACTCAATCCGAAATTTCAAGGTAAGTTTTCTAAAAACCTCTGTTTTATTGATTTTTGAACATATGACTAGTTTTGATTAGTTCTAGGTTAAACTAAGTATCGGGCATTGATTGTATAATGCTTAGAAACTAGATTTTATAACTAATTTCATCAAAAACACACAAGTTTTCAAATGTTTTGGAATTTTCAAAATTTTTTAAAAAATATGTTTTAATTTAAAAAGTGTTGTTTTTGATTGAATTATATTATATTATGATTTTCGTTTCAAAAATAGTTTTGCAAAACTTTGCCCATTAGGATTCAGTTTAGATAACCTTGAATATTGTAGACTCTTATTGAGTTTTGGGATTGATTGAATTGCATACATGTGTTTCAAATTTGCATGTTACCTTATCTATATCGATTTCTTGAACATGTCTAATCCTAAATGCCCTAGGTCGTCATCGAGTCGTTCGAGTCAAAATCGACCTCCCATTCTTCATCCACCACAAAATCCAAATCCAAACGAACCTGAATTGACCATTCTCAATTCTTGCTTTAACCAACATGGTCGTCGTAGAGAAGAACTATATCATAGGTTCGTTAATTCCTTCCAATCATACAAAATTCGGGAAGAACGTATTCCCATCATTTCAAGCAATGATGGATATGAACTTCCAATATCTTCCTATCCTTCGTTATTTGAAGTTTGATAAACTGTGTCAAATTCAGGCCATCGTTTACCACCAATTAGTCTGCATCATCTACTCAAATGCGGTCTGTGTCCAAAAATGAGCGTCAAACCGCAACCGTAGGAATTCGATCCTATCTCTTAGATGAATTCATTTTTATTGACTCCGACACAATATCTACCCATTTTTATACTAGATAACGAGGGTCTTGATAATAAAAAAAAACATTGTGGCTACATCCTATAAATCTAAGGATAGTGTAAGTACCCTAAGAACTCATCACGAGGGATTCCTTCACTTGACGATCTCTTGGTGGTTTAGATCATCCGGAGGTGGGAACTATTCCCTTAGAGTTATAGATTTATGGTGGATACATTGTATCCAACATAACAAGAAAATAAATTTGCCATAAATTGTTTTTGGTGAGCTAGAAGATACCGTAAACGTTGTCCTATCCAAAAATGTAGAAGCTTTAGTTTACGGTTGTCTCCTCAGTAATTTGTTTATCAAACTCGGGCTTAAGGTTTCAGTTGATATTCCCATCCCTCTTCAGAACCAAATCAATCTCACTTCCTTAAAGAAATCGGGATGGAAAAAGGAAGGTGATCAATGGGTCTGAACCACTGAGAAAACACCAGGACCTAGTTCTTCACGAGCTCCTCCGGCACCGGCAGCAGACGATGATCCAAAAACTTCAAGAACTATTTCAAGATATTGTCGATCATGTACCCGAAGATGAGCTAGTACAGCAAGAGGATCAAATGCCTCCTTACTTTCGATTGTTTGTGAAGTCATTTGATCTAAGGTTTGCATCCAGAGAGTCCCATTTAATCGCTATAGGGGTTCAATAATTGGAATTTCAACGGGAGATGCGCGAACGTTTGGATGAGCTCACACTTGAGATGCGAGCACATTATCCTCCTCCTCCTGATCCTTCCTTGGATGATTAGACCTTGCCTTGCTTTAGTTTTCTTGGATTGAACTTAGGACTCATTGTTAAAACATTTTGAATGCTTTTGGATTGTTTTATTTTGGATGGATAAATTTGTTATGGATGCTTGGATGTTTAAACTTGAATACTAACATTTATATATTTGGCTTAGTTGAATTTTTAATTTGAACTTATTGTTTATTAATTTTTGCATCATTTACATCATTTTGAATATGACCAATTTATCATTACACATTATGTATGAATATTGTTTTATGAAACTAATGGCTAACATTTCTCTTGATTGTGATCTTAGTAGCTTAAGCTATATTTAAAGTTTAATCTATTGGCTAATTTTACAAAATCTTGTTTAAAACCGTTTTATAGAGTCTTTTTGATTTAACAAAAAGGGGGGGGAAGAAGTGTTATAGTAAGGGGAGTAATTTTCAAAATTGATTGATTTCAAAAATGATTTTTGAAAGAAAATCTTAAAATTACTCAAATGTTTTATTATATCAAAAAGGGGGAGATTGTTGAAAACATTTTGATGTTTCGATATATTAAATTAAGTATAAATGATTTTAAGATTTTACAATCTTTTTCGAAGTATATTCGATTCAATTATTCGAATATCAAAATATTACTCCAAGTTTTTCAAAGAACAATTTCAATCCTTACTAAAGTGTAAAATTGTGTTTTAAACTTAAAATATTTTTGAAACAACTTTTACAAAGTATTTCAAGCCAAAATTGAGCCAAAAATCAATTTTATGAAGGGATGTTCCAATGCACTCATTGATGAATCGATGCACACCCATTTCGAATGCATTTTGTGTACCGATGCACAAGTCATGCATCGATGCACTCGTGAATATTTTGAAACATCGAATGCATTTTATGTAAAGATGCACAGACCATGCATCGATGCACTCCTAGCTCTTTTGAAACATCAAATGTAATTAGTGTACTAATGCACCCCTAGTGTACCGAATCACTAAGCCATATAACAGTCAAAATATTTGAATTTTACACACAGTGTACCGATGCACCTTGACTATACATCGATGCACACACGCTCCCAACTGTTTTATTAATTGATAATTACACAATAACGGCTCTATTGACTTCACCAATAATCCCCAACATTCAGAATTGATCCAAGGTGTATTTAAATAAGCTTAGGAGCCATTGATCAACAACAATTAAGAAGAGAAGCTAGAGAATCAAAGAGAAAGCAGCAAACCTCAAGTTTGAGCATTTTCAAGCCTATTTCATTCAATATTCATTTTTTGCTTTCAAGAACACTTATTGTACTCAATTGTATTATTCTTGAGTGTTCTTTCTTTGTTCTAGAATTGTGAAAACATATTGCCTTGTGAGGTTTTTCTGTAAGTTTGTGAAATTTGTATTGTTCTCTTTGGAAGAGAGTGTTCTCAAGAATTTGGGGTACAATTCTTGAGGGATTTTTAAGGTTACTCTTTGTCCTCAAAAGAAAGACAATTTAGTATATTTGTGGAAAATCCTTAGTGTGGATAGCTAAGGTAGTGGACGTAGATTTGGTTGAGAAAGTCGAACCACTCTAAATCGCTCTGTAATTATTTTCAATTTTCTACAAAAGCTTCCACCAAAATTTTTATTGCCAATTCACCCCTTCTTGGCTATTTAGTCGATCGATTAAGTCAACAATTCGATTAAATATCTAGATATAAAAATTAGGAAAATTTCCATAATACTCCTAAATTTACATAGGGAATAACAGTGGTTTGAAATGAATACTAGAATATAAAATTTATGAGAATGCCATAAGACTTTAGTAATGTACCAATGTTCTTTATGTTTCATAGCATATAAATTGTTGGTGGGATAGGTGTAATTGGTGATTAATGTGGAAACTTGATTTTGGGACTGGAAACATGTTTTAGGTTAGAAAAATAAATTTAGGTTAAAAAACTTGATTTTTAGTTTGAAACCTGATTTTGAGTTGGAAACTTGAGTTTGGGATTAAAAATAGGTTTTAGCTTAGAAAATTGATTTTAGGTTGGAAACCTGATTTTGCTTTGGAAACCTGACTTTGGGATTGGAAACCAGATTCTACGAAGTATGTGAGTGACTCGTAAGGGAGCACCTAATCATAACTATTTTGGGTGACTCACATGGGAGATCCAAAGGATTAGAGTGAATTGTACGGGAACACCTAATCATAATTATTAAGGGTGACTCTCACGGGAGCCCTGGAGGATTAGAGTGGCTCGTACGGAAGCACCTAATCATAATTATTTCAGGTGACTCTCATGAGAGCCCCTAAAGATTAGAGTGATTGCACGAGAGCACCTAACCATAATTGTTCTGGGTAACTCGCACGGGAGCACCTAATCGTAGCAATAAGAGAAGGGTTATTTATCGCCTGGGATACACACCCAACTACGAGAACGATTGTAATACCCCAAATTTTAGTTAATGACCAAAATGTAACTTTTGAAAGTTTGATGGTCAAAGTAAAAAAATTTGGAAGAAATTTTAGGGAATTAAGTGATAAAGTTCCCAAAAAGAATTTTATTCCATAAATAGATAGTTCACTCTTGAGAGTGGGGTTTTGTGGAAATTATATTTTGGATTTGGAATTTTAGTAAAGAAAAAAATTAGAAAGGGTTAAAACCGGTAAGGAATCGGTAATTTTAGATTGAATTGGAATTTTACAAAAATATGAAGGATGTTATAAAATGGTTGGAAATATTATTTTAATATTTTGGATCAGAGAAATTTGGTATGGAAATGTGCAATTTTCAGATTTAATCGAAACAATGGAATTTAGTGACTAAAATGCCAGTTTTGAAATTTCATGGGAAATTTCAGAAATTAAAGTCAAAATAATTCATCTTTGACTTTGAAATATGATAAGGATGAGTTGTCATGGTTTTATGGTGAATAGGAAGATTCATTAAGGGTGATTTGGTCATAACCCAATTAAATGAATATTATATTCATTTATAGTGTAATATAGTGTCAAATAAGATGAAATGCACCCAACATTTCACCCAAATTTGCTATCTTCTTCTCCAACCAGACGTGGGTTTCTTCAAAGGTAAGAGAAAGCTTCAACTCAATTTTCAAGTAATTTACTTAGGATTTTGAGTAAGTTGTAAATAGAAAATCGCTATACGCAAAAAACTCTATCTTTTGGTACCAATATTGCATGGTAATCTTGTTGGTGTTCAAAGATCCCAAATTTAAGGGTTTGTGTTCATATAAGGGATCACGAAATTGATGATGAATATGGATGTTTGTGAGGTAGTAGATTCATATTTAAGTATGTATGATGATTAGAACATGTTTAATTTTTCTAGAACTTGTTATTTAAGTTTTGGCCATGGATTGTTTGAGTGAGAAACATTATGGAAAAATTATATATGGGTTGGAAATGATGAAAGAAGTATTCTACAAGTTTTAGAAAAAAAATTGAGGACCATTTCGTAAAGTTTGAAAAGTTTGGTGATTTAAGTACAACATTTAAATAGTTGAGGTACTTAAATGTAATTATGCTTTTGTCAAAAACATTTGAATGGTAATAATTTCAATGATGGAATTATTGATATTAAGAATCTAAGTGATAAAATGGTGAATGACCATTTTGTGTAAATTGGAAAAGTTGGTTCCAATATTAAAAGGAATTAATAAGTATTTGGTGGTAAATATTTTCAAGTATGATTATGGAGTTTTTGGGATGTGTTTATGTTAGTACGATACAAACATACATATTGTTATGAATTTGTGATTTTATACAGATTGTGATTGATTTGTGATCGAAGCAAGTCAAAAAGAGGGTCTATTGTGGACAATTAGTGAGGCACATATTGTGGATTATATAAAGTCTCAAGGTGAGTGCAATACATGCATGGTATGGTACATAGATGTTTTATACATCGTGTACATAGATTTTTATACATCGTATGGAAGACTTGCGACAAGTCGACCTTGTTTTATCAACATGAGATTTGATATAGAAGTTATTTGGGTATGAACTGCCCTAATGTTTATACATGGTTAAACATTTCCATAGATGATTTAATTGATGACTATATGCCCAAATATGTTATTGAGGTTCAGTGGTATTAATGACATGCCATAGAGTCTAGCAGCTGCAGAATTAAGTAGTACTATAGTGTCAAACAAGATACATAGTAACAGTTAGGTGGGTAAAACACGACCTCAGCACTACGGTGCATTATTAGGTGAGCGAAGCTCGACCTCAGCACTTTTTTGCAATATTTGACTCCTATACAGGGTTCCTCATAGATTGAGAATTGTGGGCAATAGTTGTGGATAAAAAGGTTTTATTATATTATGTTGTTTTGATGTTGGCCCTTTAAAAATGATATTAAATTTCACGCATGATTTGTATTGCACCGTTTATGGTTTTAAATTGCCTCACTAAGTTTATACTTAGCGTGTGGTGATTTTCACGCGTAGGTAAAAAGCTAGTGGAGGAATAAAGAGTTCAAGGAGACATCAAGCATCAAGAGTTTATTTCTATATCAGTAGGACATCCTAAGATGTAATGTAGACTTAATTAGTAGCATGTAATTATTAATGTTATAACAGTAATCACGTTTTAAGAAAAATTTCCAGAATACTTTTGGGGTTTCGATTCCCTACTAAGGGAACCGATTCCCCAACTGTTCATTGTACAATGTACACTATTCACCATTCACGGTACTATTCATAAAAAAACTTTTGAATTAAAATTGTTTAGAACAAAATATAAATTATATGGTTGGATATTTTTATAATATCAATTATCATTTTCAAGAAAATAAATTTTAAAGATTTTGAAATGATAAAATGTTTTTGAAATTCGGGTGACATTTATAATCTGTATAGGTATAATTATACGGGTTATGGGTGTTACAATGATCTTATTATGTGATTCTAGTTAAATCATGTCACTCACTCTAGCAATCATGAATGACGAATGATGGAGACACATAGTTGATTGATTTATAGTATTTGATATACCATAACTTAAGATATACTTTTATCAAAGCTATAAAATTTAGTAATTTAAGTCTTTAAATTTGTTACGAGACAGTTGATGCTACATTGATGACCTATATGCTTTGATATGATTTGCATGCTTATTATTTATGGATCTCTTGAAATATTAGAGAGTAGTTGCGTACTCACTGGCTTGTTAGCTCAATTTTCGAATTATTTCCATATCAAGTTGCAGTTTATAAGGATCGTGATGGGACAACGAAATCATTAGAGGGGTCTCCGTGGAAGTATAAGAGTACAATGAAGATTACTTGTACGGACATGTAGAGATTATGGTTGTTTATCATTATTTGGGTCTTATTATAAAAATATTTTTTTACTATCCTAGTTTATATATGATCTTTGAACAATGGAGCTCCGATTTTATATAATTACATGTTTTTGTATTTATTATAAAGTGCTCTAAAATCTTTGAGTAAATCATGTATTTTGAAATCTTGGAAGTTTTGGTTCACCTCAGTTACCCAATGTGATATCTTCAATTCGGGTACAGTTCTCGAGCTAGGTCTAAGGTGTTATACATAGCATCGGAGCCTACGTTCAACTAGCATTTTAAGTGCAGTATCACTAACTTAACCCATCCGGATGTCTAACCACACAAGATGATCATCATACATCTAACATAATTCAGGTGTCCTGATCATCACACAATGACTAGTTTATGTCGTCTTAATTTACATCGTTCTCTATATAATGATGTTTATTAGTTGTTCTCACTTGTAGTTTTATTAGAGAAGTCACAACGACTCTTAATTCTCTTCCTGAACACTTGAAATTAAATGGGGTTTATTACCCAATCTAAGACAAGGGTACCGATACTGAGTCTTTCAGTGTAAATATAGACTCTTGGGTACCGATACCCGCCCTGGTACCGATACCAAATTTAACAACTGGATTCTGAGAATAATAGGTAGTATCGATACTCCTAATTAGAATATGGATACATATCTATACTGGGGTATCGATACTAAAAATTACTTTGATGTTTTGAAATTTTCAAATACTACCTTAGGTGATTTTAGTTATGTGGTGGTTCCGAACATAATAAAATACCATTGTGATCATTATTTATTTATTGTTGCATAAGTTAATGTGATTATTTAGTGCCATTATTGGGATGCAATGGAAAGGACATGAAATTCAACTACTAGCTTTTGAATCATCTGCAATATCAACAAATTTCCAACCTTACAATGGAAGTTTTGTCTGCTTTTATATTAACTTTGGAACCAAATTCAGCTGCTGCTGTGTTTGCTGCAACAGGCTTTTATATTATACCAAATTCGCCAACTGTTGTGTCTGCTTTTGTATTATGTTTGGAACCAAATTCACCTAACCACTTTGTTTATTTACCATTTCCCCTTTTTATTCTTCTTCAAGGTCTGAATCTTGAGACGCTGCGTTTATTGTTTCAAGACGGGTGTCTTTTTCTCTTCCAGCTGATGCATGTTGGAAGTGAAACCAGACAAAAAAAGGTTGCGTTTTCAGACGAGGGCTTTTATTAGGAAATAACAGATTCAACTTTTGTAATGTATTCAATCCAGAATTTATTGCATCGCCTCCTATTTCAATTATTGTTCCTTTGGGACCCAGATAAGTTTGGTGTCCATTTGCCACGTGCCTTTGGGCACCAACAATGCCTACTTTTTATATTTTTCACACGTAATGAAGCCTTCACTATTAGGAATTACTTTGTAAAATATATTTATAATATTTGTTATACTTTGGAAGTGGCATTCGGAAATTTCTTAGAGCTCTTGATTGTTTTATATTTTCTATATACAGATTTCTAGTTAACTATAGCATATAAACAAGATCTTTAATAGATAAGTTAGTCCACATAATGGGAGGAGTAAAATTGGGTTAACCATACGATTTATCATTTAAATTTGTATTTTGTCTATTTTTCTTCATTTGGTTTTAAAAACATAATATATAATCATTTTTGTTTTTATTTAATTAAGGTGTGATCATCATGAATTAATTACCGTTAAATATTTTGATATAATCACATATTTTATCCATATTATTTACATATTCTCTCAATTTAGTCTTACTTTTAATAAATTTAATAATCCAATCAAATGATGCAATGTGCCACTGATAATACACGTCGTGCCATGTGTCACCATTCGGTTGGAGGATTAACTTTATTTTAATTTATTTTATTTGAATATATTTTTATTTTAATGTAAGATTAACTTTATTTTAATAAATTAAATATATTAAATTAAAATAAATTTAGTTCTCCAACCATATGGTGACATGTGATACCAGTGACACGTGGGATCATTCGATTAGAAGATTTAATTTATTTTAATTTATTAAAAGTAAGACTAAATTGAGAGAATACGTAAATAATAAGGACCTAATATATGATTATACCAAAATACCATGTCACCTAATTTGTTAACTGATAGCGATAGTTAACTCGTGGTGACTACACCTTAATTAAATAAAAACCAAAGTGACTATATCTTAAATAAATAAAAACAGAAGTGATCATATACTATATTTTTTGAAATCAATAAGGAAAAGTGAACAAAAACACAAACATAATTAATAAATCATATAGATAACCCAATAAAATTTAAAGTTTGATAATTATATTTGTCTAATGTAATCAACCTACAAATAATTATCATGATTCTACGATTGACACACATTAAAAGTCATCATAAATAATTTCAGACGAGACTAGAAAAAGAGATAGAGCAACCGTAATTGACTAACCATCTTCCTTTAAATATTGATCCATGTCATCATTTTTACCGATTGCAGTTTTTTGTCTCAATTAGAAAAGGTAACCCATTCAAATAGGCTTATCTTATTTTCATCAATAATATTATATTTTTAAGAATGATATTGACAACATATTTTAGATTTTAATGTCATATGTCATCTGCCTTTGAGACCAAGAATGCCATTTGTTTTTACTTCATACAGAATGAAGCAGGTTGTGAAAATGATTAGAAAATGAAACGATGAGGAGCTAACTTAATTGTTTGATATTATGTTAAGAAAATTATTTTTGTAATTCGTTTAGTAAGGAATTAAAATTGAATATATATATATTATAGATATGGAGATTCTTGTAAGCTTATAAATTTTAATATTGGTACATTCATGTGTATATATTTAGATAATATAATGAATTTTTTCATCTAAAATTTAATATTCGCACATTTTTATATATGCAATAATTTTTTAGAATTAATGTGGACTTAATGTACATTTTAACATATGACTTATTGTATGGCTTATAAAATAATGGGTGATAAATTTATTTTCTTCTACTTGCAACTTTTCTTATAGATAATTGTTTTCAATCTGCTTGTAATCCTCGTGAGATGTCAACCAGTCAGCTTCTTGGCTCGTGCCCCTTCTTCCTCGGTATGGTCACGTGGTGTCTGCTTCGAACCACCGCCCTTACCTGCTGACATGTCTCCCAAATCTAACTCTTACATCCCACGTAGACTCGGACAACCGTTTATTGTCGAACCTACCAACCATAAAGAAACAAAATCAGAGCAGTTGAAAAAAATAGCAGTAAAGAATAAAACCGAACTAATAAAATAATCACAACAACAATGATAATGATATATATATATATATATATATGATTAAATTCTAGAGGTGATCACTAAGGTATGGTAAAAAGTTACTTTGATACGTTTTATTTTAATCAAATATGTCAGTCAACTATTTAGATGATTCATTCAAATCATTCTCCGTTAATTTTTAAAGATGATGATGATGTGCCAGTTAGACAATTGGGATAATTATACATTTTTTTCTCAATATTTACGCATTCTATAATTTAATTCTAATTTTAATTTAATTTAAAAATTATCATTCTAGTTTAAAAGAGTCACTTATCACATATTATTGTGCACATTTTCAAGTGACACATTATGATTGAAGAATTATTTTTAATTAATTTTAATTTAATAAATTTATCTATAAACATGTCACCACCTGCATTTTATTTTCATAATTTAATATATATATATATATATATATATATATATATGAAATAATCTAAAATCATGAAATAATCTAAAATCATGAAAAAGTAAAACCCAATTATCAAGAATCGAAATCCGAGTCTTCTGTCTTTCTTTCTGTTTGGTCCTTTGCTTCTTTTTCTTTTTTACTATATATTTTGAATGTGTGTGTATAATCTTTGATTACTTATACTTTCGCCATTAAAAGCTTTTACTGTTTGTGTCCCACGAAAATCCCACCTTCGCCAACCCAAAAATCTTCTCTTTTTGTTCTTATTTAAGCTCTCTATTTGCTTTACTGGGAAACTCGAGTTTTTTCAATGGGTAAACAAGGAAGAAGAAAGATGGTTTGTTATGCTCTGTTTTTGGTTGCTCTGTTTCAGTGCAAATTCTGGGCTGTTGCGATTTTAGACCCACTTGATTTTCTGGCTTTACAGTCAATTAGAAAGTCTCTACATGATTTGCCCGGCTCTACTTTCTTTGCTTCATGGGATTTCACCTCTGAACCTTGTAACTTCGCCGGAGTTTACTGCGATTCCGATAGAGTTGTAGCTCTTAATCTGGGTGACCTGCGTGCCGGTTCTCCGGGTTTAACAGGAAAAATCGACGTTGCCATTGGTAAATTATCTGCTCTTGCTGAGTTTTCTATTGTTCCGGGTCGGATATATGGACCGTTGCCGCCCTCAATTTCGCACTTGAAGAAGCTTCGGTTTTTAGCGATCAGCCGGAATTTTATCTCCCGGAATATTTCGGCGACTCTGGGCCAACTGATAAGTCTTAAAACGCTTGATCTCAGCTACAATCAGTTAACCGGAGAAATACCTCGATCCATCGGAACGCTACCGGAGCTCAGCAACGTTATTCTCTGTCACAACCACCTCTCTGGTTCGGTCCCTCCATTTCTTTCCCGAGTCTTAACCCGGTTGGACCTCAAACACAATGCACTCACCGGTTCGCTCGCTCCGGACTCCCTCCCTCCTTCGCTCCAGTCCCTCTCCCTCTCATGGAACCAACTGTCCGGACCGGTTGACAGGCTTCTATCCCGGCTCGACCAGTTAAGCTTCCTAGATTTGAGTTTGAACAAGTTCACCGGTCCCATTCCCTGCCGGCTGTTCTCATTTCCAATTACGAACCTCCAGTTGGAAAGAAACTTATTCTCCGGTTCCGTCCAACCCGCCGATCAAGTGACAATCTCGACCGTTGATCTAAGTCACAACAGGCTATCGGGCCAGATATCACCAATGTTCTCCACCGTACAGAATCTTTACCTGAACAACAACCGTTTCACTGGTAAGGTCCCGGCCGGTATTGTGGGCCGGTTACTATCCGGCAACATACAAATATTATATTTGCAGCATAACTATTTGACGGGGATGGAGATTAAATCGGCGGATGAGATTCCTATAAGCAGTTCGCTGTGTCTACAGTATAATTGCATGGTGCCGCTCGTACAGACGCCATGCCCGTTCAAGGCCGGCAACGAGAAGACCAGGCCTACCGCCCAGTGTAATGAATGGAAAGGGTAGATTCGTAACTTTCACGAACTTGTGAGGGGCACTTCGGAAAGAATTTTATACATAAGGGGAAAAATTGAGAATTTTGGGTTCATTTATTTATTTGGTTTTCATTTTATTTTATGCCTTTTTGATACTAAAGTGTATTTGTTAGTGTTTTCTTGTGGTTTTAATATGTTCTTAATGATCAAACATAATAATATTAATATATATTATTAGATTATGCTATGAATTATAAACTATTACAATTGTTGCACATAAAATTATAAGATGCAGGAGCAAATATATTTAGTTGATGGTCAAATTGTTTTATGTTCTTTTAGTTCATGATTTAGTGTATTCTCCTTCTCCTTTGTCTTTGGGTTTTTCTCCTTTAAATAAGATTAAGTTTAGATTTCTATTTTATAAAATATATATATATATAACATGTGAACACTTCATCATATATATATATATATATATGCATATCACTTCATTATTTATCACATAATATATATACCACTATAACTTCAGATATATAAAACTTTTTATGTTAGTGGTAAATATTAACAACTAGTTAATTAATAGTGTTCATCCAACTATGAGTTATATGTCTTAAAATAAAATGTTGAGATTAAATTGTTTAAAATATAAGGACTAAAGTAATTATTTTATCAAATGTTAGAATATTTCTTTACACTATATCTATAATCAAAAGAAAATAAATTCTAACCATCACCAGTCAGTTTAGTGAGATAAGGTATTATATTTCTTAAGTAATGTCAGGAGTTCGAATTCTAACGTTTGTGAATGGAGTAAATTAGGCTAAGAGGGTCACCCCATAATAAATCTATGCAAAACTAGATCTTGAATAGTCGATTGATGTATATGATACAAATAATTAAACTAAAAGAACCGTAAATATAAACTTATTAAAAACATTATTTGATAAGTAATAATTATAAAAAAAATTACTGTATTTATATCAACAAATTTAAATCTAAATAATAAATATAACAATCAATATAAATAAATTATATTTAGACAGATATTGCATTAATAACACTTTTTCTAGTAAGCATCTCTTTCTACCAAATCAAAAGAGTTGTCATTTATAACAAGATATTATTTATGACTCGCATCTCATAAACTAATGAATATAAATATTTTATTTAAGATGATACCCTTTTCATCAACCTTTAGCTATTAAAATTGCTTTTCTAATATATTTGCTATTTATATAAACTATAAGAATATTCTAGAGTGAAGACATCAATCTTTTTCAAGGAGTAGGCACACCAATTGATAGTAAATGCAATGAAATTGTTGTGATATATGTCTCATTGTTACTATTATGACAATTATGATCATGTTTTTCATTTTCTTTTATGGGGTATTGATGTGAACATTATCGGTAAGGTCCATAATTGGGGAGTGCTTCCCTACCTATAATTGGTATTTGATTATTAGTTGACATATGGTTGAAATAAATTGTTGTGTTAGACTCGTTAGCCTGATTAGTTAAATTAAATAAATCATATCATAAAATTTTTAAATCGAATTACATAATATTAATTATAGTCTATAATCAACACGAATCAAACGATTTCAATGGTTAAAGAATTGTTATTATTCATTGAAGTATCGGGTTCGAACATCACATATAAGAGGTATGAACGTTCAATATCAAATTATTGAGAGTCCTTAAACATATACTATCTTAAATTCACCTTAGTTTAAACATATACTATCTTATATTGAGAGTCCTCAACTTGCCAAAATAGGAGCCCTTGGTTGTTTATTACATGAACCCTCATATTTAAGGTGGCCTAATGATTTCTCAACCACACGAGAGAGAGCTCATGGAAATATAAAAGGAATAGTGATAACAATGATGGAAAATGTTGCCTTGCAAACACAAATAAATTGAGTATCCATTGCTGGATTGTTGCTTTCAAAGAGAACTCTCTTTCCTTTCCCCCCCCCCTACGTGTGCAAAAAAGAAAAAAAGTTTTAAAATGCTAAAAATATGGTCATTGGGTTTTAATTAAGGTAGCTAACAAATAATCCATAATGGTACTAGACAATATTTTGGTAATGTGTTATGTTGTTTTATCGGTGATACACAACTGAGTTGATAAGCAACAAAATTGTATGTTCTCACATTTTGCAAAATGGTGGAATATTTGCATATATGAAATTATTGTTATTTATTATACAATAATAATAATAAATCTTAATTTTAAAATAATAATATGCATTAAAATATTAAAAATATAATTATTTGTACAATTACATTAATTCTTATCTTTCTTCTAAATATAAATTAATATATTTAGACACCTTCAATTCTACTGAGGCATATCAACCAAATTCTGAGAGACTCGTAAATTATAATCGTTGTCCAAACACATCACAACTGTATAATTACTTATAGTAAATCTTAATTCTAAGAATTAGTCGATCGTAATTTTTCTATAATTAACTAGGAGTTATATTTTTCAGTTTTATAATTAATAGGGGTGTTCAAAGTTCAGTTAAAATCGATTTAATCAATCGAATCAAAGTTTTTTTTATGAATCGATCAGTTAATTTTAGGTTCAGACATTTAACAGTTAATGATTCTTTCAAACTCTGGTTGTTGGTTAATTCAGTTCAAAATCGATCGGTTAACTAAATTAATCAAAACTATTCAAAATTTAATATATTACATATATTATTTATATATTTGAGTGTTTGAACTTCGGTTTTAACCGAATTAGTCAAAAATATAAATATTTAATATATAATATAAATATTTATAAATTTTGGTTAATTCGGTTAACCAACCGATTAACCGAACTTTATTCGTTTTAGTTTGTAACACCCCAAAAATCGGGTTAGTAGTTTCGGGTATAATGTTTGGGTTTAGAGTGCTTTGATAAGCTTAATTTAAACAATTGTGTTAAGTGTGAGTTGGATTCGACTTGAGGTAAAGCTCACAAAGTGTTAAAAAGAGTATTTTTAAATTGGGGTCAAAATATGGAGGACCAAGGGAACAATTTGGCCATAGTTTGAATCAAATACTGATTTCCCTTAATCGTGTCTAGGAAATGGAAGCCTTCTTCCTCTTAATCTTTTCCTTCTCTTATTTTTCTCAAAACCATTAAAAGTGAGAACTTTGTTGTTTCATGTTCCTAGCACGAGTTTGTGAAGGTAAAAAAGATAATCTCATCCCTTATAGCTTCAATTCTAGTCAAACATCTCAAGGTTTGGTCATGGTGGCCAAAAAGGGGGTTTGTAGAGGTTTTGAGTTTCAGGGCTCTATGAGACTCTAAATTCGACTCTAAGAGTTTTGAATCATGTCCTTACTCATTTAAGGTCTTTCCATGAGTTAGTAATCCTCTTATTTGATTTTGGTTAGTGAGAGAAATTAGTGAAAGCTCAAAGGGCAAGAATAAAGAGAAGTAGATGCTTGGGTGATCTTGTGAGCACCTTCCATCAACTAGTGTTAAAGTAACACATTCCTGACTCACCTGTACAACTTGTAGATCATACGTTGTGATTTTCTTGCTTGTTATGTTCATGGGTGCAAACATGGGTAATTGTGATTTTTGATGAGAAATGAAATATTTGATGTTTACATTGCTTTTGAATGACCTATAATAATGCCTTGAACTCCTATAAAGCTTAATAAACATTCACAAGTCTTAAAGGGACTTGTGAGGGTAGCTAGAGGAACATTTTCGTGCTTAGATAAAGCATTTATGGGTAGAGGTATCGGTACTAGATGAAAGTATATATATTGTTCTTCATGTAGCCTAAATAAAAGGGATTTTTGGGCTGGATATCGATACCCATTCTTATGGTATCAATACTGTACAATGAGTATCGATACTCTAAGGTTGGTATCGATGCTAGGATTACAATTTTTTTGTATTGGTACTCATGGGAGTATTGATACCTAGGGTAGAGTATCGATACTCTAAGTAAGGGTATTGATAATAGGATTATTTTTGAAACATCAAGGTTATTTTTGGTATCGATACTTGGGGAAGTATCGATACTCTCAGGTAGGATTATCGATACTGAGTAATTTTCCAAAAACATTGAAGCTATTTTTGGTATCCATATTTGGGGTAGTATCGATACCCTACGGTCGGTATCGATACTTTTAGGCCATTATCGATACTATCGTTCTAGATTGGGTAGATAACTTAATTTTGTTTCAAGTACTCGAGAAGGGAATTAAGAGTCGATGAGACTTCTCTAGTAACACTACAAGTGAGAACAACTAATAACTATAATTGTAACAAGAACGATTTAAGTAAGGTGGCATAAAACTACCCTTTATTTGAAACTCGAAAAACAACGAGGACACTTGAGCTACTTGAATGTATGAACGTTCGTCGAGTAATTGTAAATAGAGATATCCAAATTTTTTCTTATTAGTGTTGAGGCACTTTAGTATCAGTGCAAATACACTTTTGTACTAATGTAGAGGCACTTTAGTATCAGTGAAAAGACACTTCCGTTATTTGATGGCAAGACCACAACATATGTATATACAGTAATACACTTACACATTGTGTTTATGCTTGATACTTGTTATGAACTATGCTTGATGCATTTCATTGATGCATGACTGAACTTGTTAGCATTCACATCTAACAGATGGATGTAGTATAGTAGAGTTATCTATCTGGCACCAAACTCGTAGCTCAGCTTTTGAAATTCATTTTTGTTCATAGGTAAGTAGGTGTCGGTCAGGGAGCTTATCCCCAGATTGTGGATTCTAATTCAACAAGTCGTAGAGTACGTCTCAGTTATTTTAGTGGGCATGTATATCATAGACTTTTTCTTGTTTAATTTGATTCGTAACACTTTTGAGAAACTTGATGTATTTTGAGGATTTGTTTTTGGGAACTCCCCCATTTGTAAACTTACCTATTATGTTTTGAATTTGCAACTTCAATGTCCAATGTAATATCCAACCCATCTAGACTTCAGGTTGGGTTAGATTTGGGTGTTACATTTAGTGGTATCAAAGTGTCAGGTTTAGTTTTTCTTAGGACCTGCAGGTTAGAGTCAATGATGTACATGCCCCTAGAGTGTCAGAGTACTTGATTATCTGAAATGGAAATAATAACTTCTCTTTTTCTTTGAATTCTATAGGATATGGTTGAGGATCCCGTGCCCAGTCAGAAGGGCGCAATGAGAGAGACGTCTCGCTTGCTGGAGATACTGACGATAAGTTCGTTATGAACTTCAAGGAGATGGGTATCTCAAAGGACACATGAATAGATGAGGTCACTTTCTTCAGGGATCTCACACCTACTCTTAGGCACATCTTTAAGGTCATCTCGATGGCATCCATCGCATCTACCATACCCATTCCATCACTTGTAGCACCCCAAGAATCACCAGTTGAATGACTCGGACGCTATACGACTACGAACTTCTTTAGTATCGGTGATAACAATCTTATTAACATCGACTAATGGCTTCATCAGACTCTTTACACTCTCAAAAAGTTGTATCTTACCCTGAAGGGTAAGCTTGAGCGCATCACCACGCTACTGAAAGATGATGTCATCGATTGGTGGGAGATATTCGAGCTAGCTTTGAAGCCTACAATATCAACTTGGGAATACTTTTGGAGGAGTTCAGACATAAATACATTAGGGAAGCACACACTGATGATATGAGGGACTAGTTCACACACCTAGTTCAGGGGTCAATTTGTGATAGGGTACGAGCACAACTTTCTTTATTTGAGTTACTAAACACGTGAGTTGGTAGTGATTGAGGACTTTCACTGCAAGAGGTTTAGAGAGGGGCTCCACATTTAGGCTCTTTGTAGAGTTAACTTGCCATGCTAAGACGATTGAGAAGTATAGTCTACGAGGACCCGTCTGATGAGCAGTTCTGAAGGCCATAGCCAGAGGGCACCATATTCTATTGGACCATCCTAGTCTTCGACAAATAAGGCTAGGGACTCCCGATAAGTGAAGAAGTCCCCACTACCAAAGTTTTTGGGGATAGGATAGAGATTGGGGCATCGTTAGGGGTCAGAGCACCGTATTAGGCCTTTAAATTATTCCTCGATGGCGAGAATTAGAGGTTTTAGTAGAGGGTCATAGCCCCCTTTGTGTGGAAATTGTAGAAAATGGCACACTAGAGAGTGTCACCAACTTTTAAAGGCATGTTTCAGTTGAGGTTCACTAGAGCATTACATCAGAGATTATCTTGAGGCATGGAGCGCAGCGCCACCAGTTGCTCAAAGGTCAGTTCAGTAAGGCCAATGATTTGTCCATAGGGATAGTAGCTAGTGTAGAGGTAGTACAATAGGGGAACTATCAGATTTATGGTCAGATCTGAGGCTAGGGTTGCCTTGAGACAGTACGTAGTGAGGGCCCAATAAGAGTGTGAGTTAGTTGACGTTATGTCATGTATCTTTACTATTTATGGTACACTAGTTACTACTTTAATTTATCAGGGTTATACCCATTCGTGTATGTGTCGTGAGCTTGTCTAAGAGTGGGGTATTCTAGTCGAACACCTTAAGATTAAGGTTAGGGTCTTGAGTCTCCTAGAACTAGATGTATATGTTAACAAGGTTTATATTAGATGGTCGGTTGAAGTTTAGGGTTAAGTTTTTCTATCATCCTTATGGTGTTACCTTTTTTAGAGTTTGACTTTATCCTAGGAATGAATTGGATGTCGGAACATGACGTGAAGCTAAAATGTAAGGGTAGGCAACTCAAGCTCAGGTGTGAGGATGATACCAAGTCCATAATGGCTAGTGATGACTTTCGTGGCTAGGGGTGAGCATTCGATTGAGTCTAGTCAAAAAATTTCAAGTTATTCGAGTTGACGAGTCGTATTTTACAACTCAAACTTAACTTGAAATTTTTCGAGTCTAGTCGAGTTATTTGAGTTTCTGCACTAATTTTATTATAATTATTTTATAGTATTATGGCAATGATTTGTTCCAATTTTTTTACTTTCTCTAACCATATAAGATATATATATATATATATATATATATATATATATTCTTTTCACATTAAAATGTTATTTAATATATCAAATACAATCTAAAATTATGAAATATATTCATAATATTATATTTTAAAGAGATTATTTTGAGGGTAAAATATTGATAAGTGTATAAATGAGACAAGGAATTTATGGGGAAAAATTTACAAACAATTGTAGTCAAAAGACCAAATTGAGTAAAATGTAAAGTTAAGAGACTAATAAAAAAGAGTATATTTTTAGTAAAATGTAATAATTGAAGTTATATAGGTATTTTATTTTGGTATATTAGCATTTGGTTCAAATTTGGTAAAAATCGAGCGTAAAATAAATGATAAATTGAAGAAATAAGAAAAATATGAAAAATTAAGGGATTAAATTGAAAACTAAAAAATTATTATCCAAAAAGAGGAATTGAAAGTATGTATGTATTATACTATGATTTAGATGTATGTGGTCCAAGTTTCGTATAAATGCACTTAAAATGAAGGAGAAAATGAAGGAATATTGAAATTAGGGACTAAATCATAAAACTATAAAAATACTTATTCAGATTTATGGTTTTTCGAGTAACTCAAAATTTCAAAATTCTAATCGACTTAAACTCTAAATCAAATTTATAATTCGAGTAAACCCGAATAACACGAAATTGAATTTTTTTTTTGACTTGTCGAGTTTTGCTCACCCCTATCCGCAACACTTCTAGGATTATCTCAATCATAGTCACTTAGAGATTGACGAGTCAAGGTTGTGAAACATTACTAGACCATGTAATAGACACTAGGGTTTGAAGCTCGACACTTGAAGACATATGTATCGTCAGGGACTTCCCAGAGGTATTTCTAGAGGAATTTCTAAGGTTGCCACCAAATCGCGAGTTAGAATTTGGCATCAAAATATTACTAGGATCGGCCCTACTGTCCATTGCCCCGTATCACATGGAACTAACTAAATTAAAAGAGCTTAAGGCCCAAATTCAAGAATTACTAGATCTAGGATTTATTCATCAGAGTATATCACAGGGGGGGTGCTAGTGTTGTTCATAAAGAAGAATGACGAGTCGATGAGGTTATGCATCGACTATGGTCATTTGAACAAGTTAAAAATCAAGAACCGATATCCACTTACATGGATTAACGATTTGTTTGACTAGGTTATGGGGATAGGGTATTCTCCAAGATAGATATGAAGTTTTGGTAATATCAACTAAAAGTTAAAGAAACGAATATAGCAAAGACAATGTTCCAAATTAGGTATGGTCAATATGAGTTCCTAGAAATGCCATTTGCACTTACTGATGCGTCAATAACATTTATGGACCTAATAAATTGAGTCTCCAACCCTTAATTGAATTAATATTTTTTTTCCATCGACGAAATCTTAATTTACTCTCAGCCAAAGGAAGACCATGACCACCACCTTTGAATTATACTTCAAACGCTTAAGGAGTTCCAATTGTTTATAAAGTTTATTAAATGTGAGTTCTAGTTATCTAGATTATCTTTCTTAGGTCGTGTAGTAGTCACCTATGGCATTCGAGTAGTTCCGTAAAAGATCCGGGTTGTAGTAGAATGAGAGCCACCATATAATGTATCTAAAGTACATAGTTTCCTCAGACTTGGGGGATACTATTGCCACTTTGTCAAGGGGTTCTCTATGTCGTCTCTTTGTTAAGGGTTCACCATGATATTCACCCCTGTGACTAAACTCATTCAAAAAAAATGAGCCTTTCGTTTGGAATGAGAAGCATCAGTAGAACTTTGAGAAGTTGAAAGAGATTCTGACTCAAGCACCGATTTTAACAGAGCCTGAGTCCGATAAAGATTATATCATATTTAGCAAAACCTCATTGAACTAGTTAGGATATGCCCTTGTGCAAGATGAGAAGGTAGCAGTGTATTCGTACTGATAGATTAAAACTCATGAGTGCAACTATCCCACATATGACATGGAGATAACTGTCGTAGTCTTTTCCTTGAAGATTTGGAAATACTACCTCTACGGAGAAAAGTGTTATATTTTCACCGATCATAAGGTCCTTAAGTATCTACTGATCTAGAAAGAATTGAACCTAAGGTAGCGTCGTTGGGTCGAATTATTAAAGGATTATGACTACATTATAGACTATCACTCTAATAAAGCCAATGTAACGGCCAACGTTTTAAATTGTAAGTCGATGACAGACCTTCGAGCATTAGTTTCCAAGATGAGTATGACTTTAGATAGAGGACTGGTAGCAGAATTGCGAATTGATTTGGAGTTAGTCAATGAAGTAAAAGAGTTATAAGGGACCGATGAGTTCTTGATGGCTAGAGTAGAGAGAGTCTGTAGGGTGAATAATTAGGGTTTGAGTTAATATTGTATTTTCAAAATCGTATATGTGTGCCAGCTAATGAATAATTGAAGATGATAATTCTTGAAGAGACCTATTTTAGTCCGCTTTCAAAGTACCCCTGAAGGGACAATATGTATCGGGAACTCCGGTAACTGCAGTGGTGGCCGAGAATAAAGACAGAGGTATTTTAGTTTGTATCTAAGTGTTTGGATTGTTAACAAGTTAATGCATAACATCAGGTTCCTTTGGGTTTGATTCAGCCAATTCAAATATCATAATGGAAATGAGATAGAGTGACCATAAACATCGTGATTGGGTTACCGATAACGCTAAAGGCATGACGCTGTTTGGATAGTGGTAGACGACTAACCAAGACCCATTTTCTATTTGTACAAATGGATTTCACCGTAAAAAGGCTACCTCAGTTATACATTAAGAAGATTGTAAGACTTCATGGGGTACCCATATCGATCAATTTCGACAGAGATTTATGGTTTACATCAAGGTTTTAGAAGGCGTTATATAAAGTTTTGGGAACTCGGTTACATTTTAGCACTATCTTTAATCCACAGATGGATGGTCAATCTGAGAGAGTAATTTAAATTCTTGAGGATATGATGCAATATTGTTTTATTGATTTCATGGGTAGTTGGGAGGATCATCTCCCATTAGTCGAATTTGTTTACAACAACAACTACCAAACCAATATTCGGATGGCTCCTTATTAAGCGTTGTATGAACAAAAATGTAGGACCCCCTTGTGTTGGACGGAACTTAGTGAGAGAAATCTAGTTGGGTTATATTTGATTAGAGAAGCATAAGAAAAAGTTTGTTTGGTTCAAAGTCAATTAAAGGAAGCATTCGATAGACAGAGGTCTTATGCTAATCTGAGGAGGAAAGACATAGAGTTTGTTATGGGCGACAAGGTGTTTCTTAAAATCTCGCCTTGGAGATAGGTTTTTTGATATAGGAAAAAAGGAAAATTGACTTTGCACTTCATTGAATCCTATGAAATTCTCAAGAGGGTTGGTCCTGTAGCATACCGTCTAGCTCTACCGCCTGAGATGGAACATATACACAACATATTCTATGTGTCCATGCTCCAAATATGTCATTTTTATTTGTCCCATGTCTTTATACTAGAACATATTGAAGTAAGTCAATATATGTCCTATTTTGATAAACCATTGAGGATTTTGGCTCGGAAGGTCAAGGAGTTCTGCTAGTTAAGGTCCTATAGAGGAATCATGGCATTGAGCAAGTAACATGGAAAACTAAAAAGGCTATGCAAATATAATACTCACACTAATTTAGATCAGGTAAATTTCGAGGAAAAAATTCTTTTTTAGGTTGGGAGAGTTGTTACACCCCAAAAACTAAGTTAGTAGTTTCGACTATAATGTTTGGGCTTAGAGTGCTTTGATAAGATTAATTTAAACATTTGAGCTAAGTGTGAGTATGATTGGGCTTGAGGCGAAGCCAACAAAGTGTTAGAAGGGTATTTTTAAACTGGGGTCAAAATATAGAGGACCAATGGGATAATTTGACAATAGTTTGAATGAAAAGCTAATTTCCCTTAATTGTGCCTACTCCATTGTATTTTTCTTCCTCATCTTTTCTTTCTCTTTTTTGTCTCAGAGAAAGAAAAGGTGAAAAATTTGTTGTTACACGTTCCTAGCACAAGTGTGTGAAAGTAAGAAAGATACTCTTCTACCTTAGAGCTTCAATTCAAGCCCAACATCTCAAGGTTTGGTCATGGTGGCAAAAAAGGGGTTTTAGAGAAGTTTTGAGTTTTAGGTTTTTATAAGAGTCTAAATCTGTCTATAAGAGTTTTGAATCATGTCTTTACTCATTTATGGTCTTTCCATGAGTTAGTAATCCTCTTATTTGCTTTTGTTTAGTGAGAGAAACTAGTGAAAGCTCAAATGATAAGAACAAAGAGAAGTTGGTGTTTGAGTGATCTTATGAGCACTTTCTATCAGCTACTATTAAGGTAACACATTCTTAATTAACTTATACCACGTGTATATCATTAGATTGTGATTTGTTTGCTTGTTGTGTTCATGGGAACAAACATGGGTTATTGTGATTTTTTATGAGAAATGAAATATTAGATGTTTACATTACTTTGGAATGACGTATAATGTTGCTTTGAACTCCCATAAAGTTTAATAAACAATGAGGAGCCTTAGAGGGACTTGTGAGAGGAGTTGGGGATACATTTTTGTGCTTAAACATGATATTTCTGGGTAGAGGTATCGGTACTAGATGAACAGTACCACTACTGTTCCTCATATAGCCTAAATAAAAGGGGTTTTTAGGCTTGGAGTTTCGATACCCATTCTTATGGTATCGATATTGTGCAATAAGTATCAATACTTTGGGGTTAATATCGATATTAGGATTACAAATCAGATTCCAATAGCTATTTTTTGCATATGTATTCATGGGAGTTTCGATACCGAGGGTAGAGTATCAATACTCTAAGTAAGGGTATTTATATTAGGATGATTTTTGAAACATCGAAGCTATTTTTAGTATTGGTACTCAAGGAAGTATTGACAACCTTAGGCAAGGGCACGATAATCTTGGTATGGGTATTGATATTGAGTAATTTTCCAAAATATTGAAGCTACTTTTGGTATCGATACTCAAGTAGTATCGATACTCTAGGGTCGATATCGATACTGCTAGGCCTAGTATCGGTACTATCATCTTAGATTGGGTAGATAACCCAATTTTATTTCATGTACTCGGGAAGGGAATAAGTGTCGCTGAGACTTCTCTAATAAGACAAAGTGAGAACAATTAATAATCATCATTATAACAAGAACGACTTAAGTAAGGTGGCATAAAACTAGTCTTTGTTTGATACTCAGGAAACAATGAGGACACTTGAGCTACTTGAATGTATGAATGTTCGTCGAGTTATTGTAAATAGAGATTCTAAATTTTCTCCTATTAGTGCTGAGACACTTTAGTATCAATGTGAATGCATTTCTGTACTAGTGTTGAGGTACTTTAGTATTAGTGCTAAGGCACTTTCGTTATTCGATGGCAAAGCCACGACATATGTATATACAGTCGATACTTGCTATGAACTATGCTTGATGCATTTCGTTGTTGCATGACTGAACTCATTAGCATTCACATCTAATGGATGCATGTAGTATGGTAGAGCTAACTATGTGGCACTAAACTCGTAGCTCAATGTTTAGAATTTATTTCCGTTTGCATGTCAGTAAGTATCGGTTAAGGAGCTTATCATCAGATTGTGTATTCTAGTTACCAGCAAGATTTATAGTATGTTTCAGTTATTTTAGTGGGAATGTATCTCATAGACCCTTTTTGTTTAATTTGAGTCGTAACTCTTTTGAGAAAATTGATGTATTTTAAAGATTTATTTTTTGGGAGGTCTCTCTTTCGTAAAACCAACTATTATGTTTTGAATCTGAAATTGCAATGAATGGTTTTCAATTATGAGCTTAACAAGTTTTTAAAGAAAATTTTGGGATAGCCATTATGGTGGCCTCGTGTAATATCCAAACTCTCTGGACTTCAGATCGAATTGGATTTGGGTGTTACATGGTTATAGGTGTCATTTTACACATCAAAAAAAATTCCTTCTTCTCGAATAAAATAAAGGAAATTAAATATAGTATAGGAGAAGTAAGGGTCGATCCCACAGAGACTAAGGAAGCCAATAAAATTCTTGGATTTTGATCTGGCAACAATCCGTCGGATGATCTGGCATCGTGCATACCCCACAGGCTCATGTTACTCCAGATTTCCCTATAACAAGTAAATTAAAAACCTTAGTCAGTTTATCTAACTTATTTTGAAGAGAAAAAAATACTTATCTCGTGAATCCGTCGACTGGATTCACTTGAAAATTGTTGAGAATTGGCTGCCATGGTAGAAATTTATTCCCTCGCAGTTGTTAGGATCATATTAACTAAGGCTCATCTGCTTGTGACATCTATCATCTTCATTTCTAAAGGCGAAAATCCTTCATAAAAATATTGAAACAATGTTTGTTCGCTTAATCTGTGTTACGGATAGGTCACGCAAAGCTTTTTGAATCTTTCCCAATAATTGTAAATATTTTCTTCTGGCTTCTGTCAGATTGAAAGAACACCCATTCGTAACTCGCTTGCTTTGGCCACTAGGATGTACCTGTCAATAAAAATACGACTCATGTCAGTCCTAGAATTAACTGAATTTGGAGGTAAGTAAAATAGTCATTCCTTATCCGAAATGACTAAGGAAAAAAAAGGAATTTCTCTTGATTTTATTTGATATTCAGCCCCCAGTGGTTTCATGCTAGGGCAAACCATCTGGAATTCCATCAAGTTCTTGTGCGAATTTTATTGGGAAGACCGCATAAAGTAGGTCGTAGATGAATAAGGTCAGTCTTTGATTGAAATAGAACTTAATTTTGCGGAAAGGCTATGCAAAATGACATTTGAGTGGTAGGAGCCACAGCTAGCTCTCGGATCGTTTGTTCTTCTACCATCGGGATCTGATCTTCATTGTTTATATCAGTTTGTGAATCACTTTCGGATTCTATTTTCAGATCTGGATATGAACTTAGTTCTTCTTATCTTTTTCTTTTTTTTCTTAAAGTGTTTGTGGGTGGAGTCTTCGGGATCTTGCTTCGATTTTCGGATCAAATCTAGTAATTCTCTCAGGTTATTTCTAGTCATAAATAAAACATTAAAGAAAAATTATCAGTAACTATCGTTAGTCTCTGGCAACGGCGCCAATTTCACGGGTTTCATTTTACACGTCAAAATAAATTCCTTTTTCTCAAATAAAATAAAGGAAATTAAATATAGTATAGGAGAAGTAAAGGTCGATCCCACAGATTCTAAGGAAGCCGATGAAATTCTTGGCTTTTAATTCTAACATTCGGCATGAATTTAAGTAAAATAAATAAAATGGGGGTTTGATTAAAGATAAATAATAAAATAGAAGTATAAAGTAAAAAGATTTGAATGAAGATTAAAGAAAATAAAGAAAATAAAAAGAAAAATAAAACCTGAAAAATCGATTAATTAAATCAGCCACGGGTAATAGCTCTGACTTAAATTCTTCAGATCATAGAAATATATTTAGCTTTGGGGATTCACATCGGTTATCTTATCTGCGATGGCAATCCATGTGACTGAAATTGTATACTGAATACCCAAGACTATCTTTGATTTCGATATTGGAAATTAATCTAATCAACATCGATTGTTGAAGATCAAGATCCGTTTAGGAACATTTAAAATCAAGTCGGATTAGTTATTTCAATAACAATTATCTCCGATCTCAATTCCCTCTTTAGCAATCAATTTGCTAGTTGTGTTCTCAAGAAGGCGAATGTGCTTTCCAAAAGTCGATCCTTCCTCCCACATATAATCACGAAAGTAATCCAAGAAGAAAGTTTATCTTTGGTTTTGAAAAGTTGTTTTTATTTTATAAAAATAGATGCAAATGAGAGAAAATTTTCGAAGTTACTGAAGTGCTATTCAATTCTCTTGTTAGAATTGAGTCATCACTTTTACCTGCGGCTTAAAAAAGAAATTAGCTAAGCATGACAAAATTCATACTTAGCATTTTAAAAACAAAAGCTTGAAAGTAAAAATAACAAAGAAAGAAAAAGAAATAAATTTTATAAAACTAAAAAAAAAGAAATAATTGTTTCTGAATTCGAGATATGAAAAATGGCTTACCCGAGGTGAGTATTTATAGCCTTCTAAAACCCTAGAAATACTAAAGATAATCCTATGAAAATATAAAAAATAATTATTTAAATTTAAATCCTAAAAATAAAAAGATAAATCCTAAAACTTGAATTTTAAATTGCTTGAAATGCTCAGTCGTCCGTCCACCTTCTGGAAACTGTTGACTGGATGTTGCTGACTCACTACCACATTAGCATTTCATGCTTATTTTCATGCCCACTATTCCATCCTTGATTTCAGAACAAAAAAATGCAGTTTTCGACCCTTTTAAGCACATTTTTCTAGAAGTCATTTCCCTGCACAGAAAGCACATAAAAACCTCCAAATTATTAATAAAGATGAACAAACAAAGAGCATTTAAGAACAAAAATAAACACTAGTCAAATTCCCCCTCACTTATCTAATGCTTGTCCTCAAGCAATTACAATCAACATACTAAATCCATAGGTTTTCATTCCTTAACTCATATCATAATCCAATTGCCCCAATAAACCACAATTAAGTAAAGATTTGAAACTTAGAAAGCAATCAAGCAAGTTGCAAAGCTAGGAAATAATTGAAACAAGACATTGCAATGGCTACTAATCTCATGATGCACAACTTGATTACCTCAAAAAGCAAGTCAATCCATAACCATAAGCTTGAAATGTGATATAATCTCCACTACTTAAAAAAAATTCAATGCAAGAGTCAAGAGGTCTTTAATCAAATGTAATCTAGCTAAGGTTTGGGTAGGGAAATAACCCAAATAGAAAAGGTTTGGAATTGCTGAGACAAAGAGTCAAAAAATTGAAATAAGCCACCAATAAGAATGAAGCATAAGGAAGAGAATAAAACAACCAAGGGATAATCGTTCGAATCAAGGGATATGTTTTTGCTATTTGAATAAAGAATAACAACTATTTTTTTGTTGTGTTATTCGAATAGTGAACAACACACTATTTTTTTTAGAATTTATAGCAACATTTTTCATTGTTTCGACTATTGTTTTTTTGAACAAAAATGACAATTTTTGTGGCGAAAACAAATTTTCAAAGTCTCAATAAGGGTGGAAAAAGAGAGGGAAAGAAAAGAAAAGGCTAAGTGTAAATTTTGATTGGGTGAAAATCAAAGAAAAGGGAAAGTCAGCTCAAACTTGGTTTACTAAGGGATAAATTAAAGGGTAGCCTTTTTTATTAGGGTAGAGAAAATGGTTAATCCTAATGCCTCTATCATTCATTATGCATGTAACCTAAAAAACAATCAAATCACAAGTTCTAGAATGTACCAACAATGCTTGACATACTCAAGGAAACAAATAGCAAGATTGAAACAAAGAATTCATGCTCATTAGGCTCAAGTTTCATCAAAATAGGTTCAATGTGCCAAGTAAATGCATCAATTAACCAATAAACCATGGAATATCAAATTTCATGCAATTTACTAGCTAAATCACCAAACCATTATGCATTCAAAGCCTATTCAAAGAAAAATTAAACTTCATTGAAAAACAATCAAATTAATCAACAAATCAAGAGAATGTGCAACCAATTGATCAAGTACGTCAAAATCAAAATACTCAATTCCTAGTATGCAACAAGCGAGACAAAATCTAACATGCTATTCCCCTTCACTTAAGTCATTTTGTCCCAAAACGTAAATCAAAATTAAAATGAAAATGATTGGTAAAAGAAATACTCCTCCATTTAATGGCGGCCATGACCGCCGTCACGTCAAGACAACCTTGGTCGTATGTAGAAGAGAATCTCGACGAGATTGGATTCGATGGAGGTGAGGCGACCTTAGCCGCCTTGCATTTCCTCTATCACTTCAAGTTGCGTGCTAAATGTCGATGCCGATGGATGATCGACCCTCCTTATGAAGACGCGCTCATGGCGTGGTGTGATAGTGCCAGGAGGCAGAATGTGTGGAGCGGTGGGTGTTTTGATTAGAAGTCCCATTGAATTCAAGCATCTAGAGTCCAAAGCATCTACAGGAAAAGCATAAGTGAAATGGAAAATTGTTTCAAATATCTTCATAATAGCCAAAAATAGGGTGCCACATCATTAGTGGTTCAATGTCGAAGGGCTCATAATTAACTTCAGTTTGATCGGTAGTGGCAGAATGTGTGGTAAATGATGGGGCAATATCCGACATTGACTGAGAGTGAGATATCGATGGTGTCATGTTGAAGGTTTGAGTAGCCGACGATGAAGCATGGCTTGGTCGTGCTCTTGATGGTCTGACAATGATTTGTAGTGGAATGAAAATTTTGGTGGAATCATGATCAGTAATGGTAGAAGCATACTGTTCTTGCACGTTGATGGGTCTATTGTAGGCGAGCAAATGCGTTGGAGAAATGTGTGTCGCACACCACGATGAGAAGCGGGTGCACTGTAACATCCCCAACCCATACCCGACCCAGATATAAATTTGAGGTGTCACATTGACTTTTCAAATCTTTTACTCTTTGAAAATCCGTTTAAAATTTAAAATTTTCTTTTATTTTAGTGGTGAAACCCTCATACAAAATTTATTATCGAAAATTCATATTTCACAATGAAAATAAAAACATAATACATTTACATAAACTTTAAATAGTATAGTTACAAAATTGAACAAAGCATTTGCAATTTAAACCTTTATAGTACATGCCAACAAAATTACAAAATAACCTACAGTTCAAATCTATATGATATGATCTTCTCCAAAGTGTATGTTGTCTTGTCATAGCTTTAATCTTCGAACCTACGTGTGAAAACACTCACATGCTAAGTCATTGACTTAGTGAGGCATAAATGAGTATAAAACAATAAAGCATTTACTTAAACATTTTCAAGAAACATTATATATGGAAAGCAATATACATTTAATAAACAGACTTATAATGCTAACACTGTAGAATTCATATCAATTTGTTTAAATAGCCCAACGTATATCACTGAGAACTAAAAGTATGTAAGTACTTTGAATCTATACACTATAAATGCAGCCGAAACTACCACGTAGAATTTGCACCGAAGTGACACATAGAATATGCATCGAAGTGCCATATAGATTTGTCCCGAAGGACCACATAGAATTATCCTGAAGGACCACATAGAATTGACCCGAAGGACTGCGTAGAACATATTTACGTAGAACATATACTTTTGGCTTTAACCATAAAATTATTACACATTACATTATCCAAAGTATTCTTTATTCACATAGAGCACATTCAAATAGAACATATTTACGTAGAACATATTAACATTTAACATATTCACATACTAATAAAATCAGAACAATACTTTGGAAATACAATTTATATAAAACATGATAAATATATTAAATAAAATAAATAAAATTGTTTTCGATCGAAAACCTTCGAGGTTGGCTTATCGCAATCTGTCCTCATATCTAATATAAAATAAATAAGTTGCACTCACCTTTGCCTCACGTAAGTCCTAAATGAAATCCTTTTTACTTTCATTCAATCTCTTTACTACGTCGATTCGTTCGGTACGCTTTCAATCCAAATATACAAATAAACATGTCTAAGATAAATACCGAATCTCAATCAATGGCTAACCAATTATCATTTACATAAACGAAATGAAACTCTAATTTAAAATTTCAGACTGAATAGTATCGATACTTTACACACAGTATCAATACTTCTCTTCTTTGTACCGATACCAACTTCAATAACGATACCATTATGGTATTATGGAATTTCATCTTCAATTGCAGTATCGTTACCTTACTCTTGACATTGATACCCCACATTAGTATTGATACTACTTCATTCAGTATAGATATTATTCATTTGATTCTTACAATTTCTTTCAATTTAACCTTATAGTATCGGTACTCTTCTTCCAGTATCGATGCCCTTGCCTAGAATTCAACAATTTCACTTTGAATTTTACCCAAAATTAACCTAAATCTCATACTTTTAACTCCAATCAAATCCTTAAACTTACTAACACTTATCATAATCAACTTATATTCATTAATCCCCTTTTAACATCCAAAATTTCCACTGGTACACTTAAAACTAAAAATCACACCCATTCTTCAAACATGTTCCTAATCCTTTCTAATACTTCAAATACCTTCAAACCTTTGACAAGTCAATTATACCTTTAACATCCAAAAATACTCAATTTTTATCAACTCCTTAAAAATCCATTTTACCAAATTACTATTAATTCATCAATCTCATAGTTTCTAATCATCCTTAAGTTTTCCTTAAGCTTCTATACCACCCATGGACTAAAATCCAACTCAAAAATGAAAGAAATAACCAACTTCAATCGCTTACCTTAGCAAAAGGGGAGGTTCACGGTAGTAAATGAATGAGAGAAGATGAAGATGAATTCTAGATTTTTATTTTCCTTTTTCTCTAATTCAACACATGTTATATTAACATAAAATGAATTTTATATTCATTTCAGGTCAAAAGACCACTTTGCCCTTCAATCCTTTAATCTTTGATAATAGGTCTTAGATAAAAATTTCCAAATTAATCCTTGAACATTTCAATTTATCAAAATTAAACCACTAAATTTTAAATCCTTACACTTTAGTAACTGACCCGATATTTGGGGTATGAAAATTCTCCTACCTTAAGAAAATTCATCCTTGAATTTTCACTGCATAAATAGATGAGGAATTTATCTTATCATGTCCTCTTCACGTTCCTATGTCGCCTCTTCCACTTTATGATTTCTCCAAAGAACTTTAACTAATGAAATTGCCTTGTTCCTTAGTTGTTTGACTTCAGGTGCTAAAATCTGCACTGGTTCTTTATCATAGATCAGGTCAGATTAGACTTCTATTAATTCAGGTGCTATAACGTGAGAAAGATCTGATCGATATCTTCTGAGAATCGAAACATGAAAAACATTATGGATCTTCTCTATTAATTGTGGCAGTGCTAACTGATATGATACTAGTCCAAATCTTTCTAAGATCTTATACGGGCCAATGAAGCTAGGACTGAGCTTTCCCTTTTGACCAAAACGAAGCACTTTCTTCTAATGAGAGACTTTCAAAAACACTTTGTCTCCTACTTGATATTCAATTTCCTTTCTCTTTAAGTCTGAGTAAGACTTCTGTCGACCACGACAATATTAAGATTATCTTGAATAAACTTCACTTTTTCTTTGACTTCTTTGATCAGATTTGGCCCCACTATGTCTTGATCTTTCAATTCAAACCAATTTAATGGTGTTTGACACTTTCTTCCATATAAAGCTTCGTAGGACGCCATCTTGATACTCGATTGATAACTATTATTGTAAGCAAATTCTGCCAAAGGCAAATACTTTTCCCACGATCCCTTGAAGTCTGTTACACACACCCTTAGCATATCTTCTAAAACTTGAATAATCCGCTAGGACTGACCATCTGTCTGAGGGTGAAAAGTTGTGCTAAAGTTTGATCGGGTACCCAAAGCTCCATGCAAAGACTTTAAAATCCTCAAAGTGAACCTTGGGTCTCTGTCAGATACTATTGAAATTAGTACTCCATATAGTCGAACAATCTTCTTGATGTATAATTCAATATACTTATCCATTGAATAATCAATTTGAATAAGAATGAAGTGTGATTTGATCGTTAATCTATCAAAAATAAACCAAAATTGAATCTTTTTTTATTCATTGATAAAGGTAACCACGTTTTAAAATCTATAGTAACTCTTTCCCATTTCCATTAAGGAATGAAGATCAGTTGTAAAAGTCCTGAAGGCACTTGATGCTCAGCTTTCACTTGTTGACAGGTTAGACACTTTGCAACAAACTCTGTAATAGCTTTTTTCATGCCTGGCTACCAGTATTGCCCTTTTAAATCTTGATACATCTTGTTCCATCTTGGATGCATAGTCAACCGACTACAATGCGCTTTAGAAAATATATTTTTCTTCATCTCTTTATCATTTGGAACATAAACCCAATCTCTGTAGTATAAGCATCCATTAGATTTTACTTCAAAGTCCCTGATTTCATCTCTTTCCACTTGTTCTATTATTGCTAAACACTTATCATCTCTCATTTGCAATTCCTTTATTTGCTCCAAAAATAAAGGCTTTAGCTTTAATTCAGCCACCAGATCACCATTGTTCTTTAAAGAAAATTGGGCATCTAACATACGTAAAGCTGCAAAAGTATTTCTGCTAAGTGCATCAGCTACAACATTAGCCTTCCCGTGGTAGTAGTCTATAATTGCATCGTAGTCTTTAAGTAACTCTATCCATCTCCTTTGTCTCAAGTTTAACTCCTTTTGAGTCATCAAATACTTTAAACTTTTGTTATCCGTGTAAATATAACATTGCTCACCATATAAATAGTGGTGTCATATCTTCAGTGCAAACACCACCGCTGCTAACTAAAGATCATGTGTAGGATAGTTCACTTCATTTGGCTTAAGTTGTCTCAAAGAATAGTATACTACATTTCCATCTTGCATCAAAACACATCCAAGACCATTATAGGAAGCATCACTATAGATTGTATAGTCCTTACCCGATTCTGGTTGTACTAGCACAAGGGCCTCCATTAGAACCTTCTTTAAAGATTCAAAACTCTCTTGGCATTTATCCGTCCAAATGAATGACACATCTTTCTTCAAAAGTTTTTTCAGTGGAAAGACAATCATTGAAAAGTCCTTTACAAACCTTTGATAATATCCAGCCAATCCCAAGAAACTTCGTACTTCAGAAATATTTCTTGGAACTTCCCAATCTATAATAGCCTTAATCTTCTGAGGATCCACTCAAATCCCCTCTGCAGATACTACATGTCCAAGGAATGCAACTTCAGGTAACCAAAACTCACACTTAGACAACTTAGCATAAAGCTTCTTATCAAGAAGTGTATGAAGAATCACATGAAGATGGGTTTCATGTTCTTCATTCCTCTTTGAATAAACCAAAATATCATCAATGAAGATGACCATGAACTGATCAAGGTACAGTTGGAATACCCTATTCATAAGATCCATAAATGTTGTTACTGCATTGGTTAATCCAAACGACATTACTATGAACTCATAATGATAGTATCGGGTCCTAAAAGTCATTTTTGGAATATCCTCCTCTTGTATCTTCAGCTGATGATAGTCAGAGCGCAAATCAATTTTGGAGAACATGGAAGCTCCCTTGAGTTGATCAAATAAATCATTGATTCTCGGAAGAGGACACTTTTTTTTTATTGTCACCTTGTTGAGTTGTCAATAATCAATACATAGACGCATCAAACCGTATTTCTTCTTTACAATTAACACTGACGCACCCCAAGGTGATACACTGGGTCGGATGAATCCTTTATACAATAGCTCTTGCAACTGACCCATTAACTCCTTCAATTCCTTCGGGGCCGTTCTATAAGGATCCATCGAAATTGGTTTCGTTTCAAGCATAACCTTAATTTGAAATTCAACTTTTCTATCTGGAAGTAATCCCGGTAACTCATCTAGAAACACATCTGGAAATTCTCAGACCGTCAGAATGTCCTCTAATCTCATCTCCTTAGCTCGAGTATCAATCACATTGGCAATGAAAGCTTGAAATCCTTGTAACAATAGTTTCTTAGACGACATTACCGATATCACATTAGCTAATGGATTCATTCTCTCATTGACCACAATTACTTCTGATCCATCAGAACTTCTCAAAACTACTCATTTCAATCGGCAGTCAACATTAGCATGGTAACGATACAACCAATCCATTCCAAAAATAACCTCAAACTTATCAAAGGGTAATTCCATTAGATAAGCAGGGTATTCAATTCTCTAAATCCTTATTGGACACCCTCGAAAAATTTGATTCACTCAAGCACTATGCCCTAGCGGGTTAGTCACAATCACATCACTAATTATAACATCTAATTGGATTCTCAAATTTCTCTCCAGTTTACTACTGATATAGGAATAAGTTGATCTCGGGTCAATCAATACCAAAACAGGTTTATCAATTAATTGGAAAGTATCGACAATGATCTTCGGATAATCACGATATTCACTAGTCTTAAGGTCGTATACCCAAGCAGTCGAGCACATTTTTGGCTAAGTGGTCGACTCAGATTGATTACTTCATCTGTCTCGTCCTCTACCTCTCTTAGGTACAGTAGCGGATCTCTCTGAGTATGTGGGCTCTTTGGTCATTAATGGACAATCCAGAATAAAATGTCCAGTGTCCCCACATCTAAAACATGCTCCGGAGGCCATTCGACAAATGTCACTATGATTATTTCCACAATGTTGACATTGGCTTGGCCTTCCAGCTCCTAATCCTATTGATTGGATATGCTTTTCTCTAACCGAGTTTGATCCTCTACCTAAGGATGTAGTTGACTCAGATCTAGATTGAGGTCTAAAACTCGAACTTAGGCTTTTATTCGATTATGATGCACTTGATAAGGTACATGCTCTCTTATTCAACTGGGTCTTTTCCTCCACAAATCTTTTATTCTGTGATCGCTCCAATGCTTTAGCTCGACCTCTTAAAAGGTAGAAAGATTCAACGCTATCAGTAGCTCCATCAATCCGAGGTGTAAACCCTCCACAAACAAATCACATGAATCCTTCTCAGTCAGGACCAATTCAGTTGTAAATTTGCTCAATTTATAAAACTCGCACTCATTCTCATATATAGTACGATTCCCTTGCTTCAAATTCATTAACTCCTACTTCATTTGTCTAATGAACTAATCCCGATATATTTTTTTCTTGAACTCATCCAGAAAGAACAACCATGTCACTTGATCCCTAGACGCTATCATTGTAACATTAGTCCACCATATACGTGTTTTTCCTTGTAGCAATGAGACTACTCCATCCAGTTTCTTCATTTCAGAATAATGGAGACCATAAAGCATAATCTTTACTTCGTTTAGCCAAAGATCCGTAGAAACGGGACCTTCCTCAACTTAAATTAAGGTGCTCCTAAACTTTTTATCTTATTAGCCACATTCATCCTAGGAGTTAGGGGAAAAGAAGTTTGGAAACACATCATAATCGCGTCCAACATCCTAAAAATACTCTCTGATCTTGCACAGACACTCCCTGAGGTGCCTGTTCTTCACCTTGCCTAACTGGGGCAGGTGAATTGCTACTACCCTCATTTAGCCCTTCTCCTACTTCACTTAAGGAGCTCTCGTAGTCTGACATCTATTAAGATATAATTAGCAAACTATATTAACAAGGACAACATGCTAATTACCCTATCATTTCAGAGATTTTTAACATTTCGTTGCCATGTACACTTTTCAAAACATAAATTACTTCGTTTTGAACTTAAAATCAGTAAAACCATAGCTTTGATACCAATAAATGTAATGCCCCCAACCCGTACTTGACCCGAATACGAATTTGAGGTGTCACATTGACTTCTCAAAGCTTTAACTTTTTAAAAATCCGTTTAAAATTTAATATTTTTCTTTTATTTTAGTGGTTATTTTAGTGGTGAACCCCTCATACAAAAGTTAAAATCAAAAATTCATATTTCAGAATAAAAAAAATTCTTAATATATTTACATAAACTTTAAATAGTATATTTACAAAATATATCAGAGCTTTTGCGATTTAAACCTTTATAGTACATGCCAAAAAAATTACAAAATAACAAAATAACCTACAGTTCAAATCGATATGATTTGATCTTGTCCAAAGTGTATGTTGTTTTGTCCTTGCTTTAATCATTGGATCTCTTCGAACCTACATGTGAAAACACTCACACGCTAAGTCATTGACTTAAACATTTTCAAGAAACATTGTATATGGAAACCAATATACATTTCATAAACAAACTTATAATGTTAAACACTGTTCAATTCATATTAATTTGTTTAAATAGCCCAACGCATATCACTGAGAACTCTAGGCATGTTAGTACTTTGAGGTTGCACACTGCAAATGCAGTAAAAAATGTCACGTAGAATTTGCATCAAAGTGCCACGTATAATATGCACCGAAGTGACACATAGATTTATCCCAAAGGACCACGTAGAATTATCCCGAAGGACCACATAGAATTTTCCTGAAGGACCGCGTAGAACCCTCAACTCTTGGTATGCCAACTATACCTCTAATTCTCATAACATATACTTTGGGCTTTAACCATATAATTATTTCACATTACATTATCCAAAGTATCATTTATTCACATAGAGCACATTCACATAGAACATTTTTACGTAGAACATATTCACATATAACATATTCAAATACTAATAAAATCAAAACAATACTTCGAAAATACAATTTATATAAAACATGATAATGATATTGCATAAAATAAATAAAATTGTTTTCGATCGAAAACCTTCGAGGTTGGCTTATCGCAAGCTGTCTTCATATCGAATTAAAATAAATAAGTTGCACTCACATTTGCCTAACGTAAGTCCTAAATGAAATCCTTTTAACTTTCGTTCAATCTATTTACTACATAGATTCGTTCGGTACACTTTCGATCCAAATCTATCAACATGTCCAAGATAAATATTGAATCTCAATCAATGGCTAACCAATTAGCATTTACATAAACGAAATGAAACCACTAATTTAAAATTTCAGACTTAATAGTATCTGTACTCTACACACAGTACCGATACTTCTCTTCTATGGTATTGATATCTACTTCAGTATTGATATCATTATGGCATTCTGGAATTTCATCTTCAATTACATTATTGGTACCTTACTCTTGGTATTGATACTTCCACATTAGTATCGATACTAGTCCATTCAGTATCTATATTGTTCATTTGATTCATACAATTTCCTTCAATTTAACCTTATAGTATTAGTATTGTTCTTCCAGTACCGATATCGTTTCTCAGAATTCACCTATTTCACTTCGAATTTTACTCAAAATTCACCTAAATCTCATACTTTTAACTCTAATCAAATTCTTAAACTTACTAACACTTATCATAATCAGCTTATATCCATTAATCCCCTCTTAACATCCAAAATTTTCACTAGTACACTTAAAACTAAAAATCACACCCATTCTTCAAACATGTTCCTAATCATTTCTAATACTTTAAATACCTTATTCAAACCTTTGACAAGTCAATTATACCTTTAACATCTAAAAACTACTCAATTTTTATCAACTCCTTAAAAACTCATTTTACCAAATTCATCATTAATTCATCAATCACATAGTTTTTAATCATCCTTAAGCTTTATTTAAGTTTCTATACCATCCAAGGACTAAAAACCAACTCAAAAATGAAAGAAATAACCAACTTCAATCACTTACCTGAGCAAAATGGGAGGTTCACGGTATAAAATGAAGGATAGGAGATGAAGATATATTCTAGATTTTTCTTTTCCTTTTTCTTTAATTCATCACATGTTATATTAACATAAAATAAATTTAAAATTCATTTCATGTCAAAAGACCACTTTTTCCTTCAATCCTTCACATAGTTTTTAATCATCCTTAAGCTTTATTTAAGTTTCTATACCATCCAAGGACTAAAAACCAACTCAAAAATGAAAGAAATAACCAACTTCAATCACTTACCTTAGCAAAAGGGGACGTTCACGGTATAAAATGAAGGATAGGAGATGAAGATATATTCTAGATTTTTCTTTTCCTTTTTCTCTAATTCGTCGCATGTTATATTAACATAAAATGAATTTAAAATTCATTTCATGTCAAAAGACCACTTTGCCCTTCAATCCTTCAGTCTTTGATAATAGATCCTAGACAAAAATTTCCAAATTAATCCTTTAACATTTCAATTTATCAAAATTAAATAACTAAATTTTAAATCCTTACACTTTAGTCACTGACATGATGTTTGGGGTATTACATGCACGAGGAAGTGATGGTTTCGACGGTGGAGAGTTCGAGCCACTCAACACCTCTACCACGAGCGGTGTAACAAAATGTCGACGTCCCCCATAGAGAGTGACGGGTGGTCGGGTCGAGTTACCGATTTGATTTCTAGTTTCAACCATTGTTGAAAGCAAAATATTAGATGAAAAAAATATGAAAAAGAATAAGGGAACTAACCTTTGAATGGAGATAACGATTAACAGTGAAGAGGTGGCAATCGAAGCAATGTTGGTCGGTGCACAGATTAGTAGTAAACGATCGGGTATGGAAGGAAAATAGTTTCTTTTGTTTGGGTTTATGGTTTCAGGTGAGAAAGGTTCGAAGGTATAAAATATATTTTTAATTGGGTCAAAGGATAATGTAAGGTAGAGTTTGAAAAGTGATAAGAGAAGGAGTTTGAAACTAATAGGAGAGGTCAGGCAACTCAAAGAAAAAAAAGTGAGAATGTTGGATTTTAGGGGAAATAAGGTGGGGTAGGCGGCAAAGGAAAGGGATTTGGACGGGGTTTAGCTATGGTGCGCTGGCCTCATGAATGGGTTATGCTATGGTGTACCCAATTAAATGAAACGATGAGTTTCATAATATGGGTGAAATTTCAAGCTTTTGCCCGATTTTCGTGCTCCATTTATGATTGAACTTGACTGCTCCAAGTTGCAAAAACGTTTGTTGCCATGCTTGTATTTTTCATGCTCTAGGTTCAATATTTGTTGATTCTTAAATATCATCCCATATGACTCACAACTTTCGCTTGTTTAAAATTCAAGATCGAACAACAGAGTACCTACAAAAATCAAAAATTAAAAGCAAGCGAAAATAAAAATGAAAAATTGAAATAGATTAAAATGAATATGGGTTGCCTCCATAAGGTGTTATTTTTAAAGTCGTTAGCTCGAGGACCTACTTCAGATTACAGGTTTCGCGACAAACATTTCCACTTTGTTTGTTTCCTCAAACTAAGAAATTCCTTATGAGAAATTTGAATATTCTCATAAAGATTTCTTGGAATCTTTTATGGAATAACAGTCACCAACGCATCTCCTTTACAAAAAATTGGTTTCTTCAAATGATTGCACAAAGGTTTTGACTTTATTTTCGGTACCTGCAAAAGGGAAAGTAAAACCTTAGATTTATAAGAAACTAGGTACAAATCAAACTCTTCAGAAAAAAAAACATGTTTAACTCCTTGAGTTTGTCATTTTCATCTTCTGATTCCCTACATAAATCATTGGGAAAATTAATTCCCATGAATTCATGAATAGTAGGTTTAATAACATCGATAAAATTTAGACCGGCAACATTTTCAAGGGTTGCAATGCTTTGTAGAGTTTAAATTCTATGACCTCGCCATCAAATTCTATGATCAATATACCACTTCTTACATCAATTTTCATAATTGCGGTGCTTAAGAAGGGTCGGTCTAGTATAACTTTGGAACAAGTATTTGTCCTATCATTTTCCATGTCGATTATGTAAAAATCGACAGGAAAAATAAGAACGTCAACTCTCACCAAAATGTTTTCGAGCACTCCCACTAGGTGAATGACTGAGCAATCCGTCAACTATATAGTCACTTGTGTTTCCTTCAAAGGCTTGTTAGTAATCATTTTATAAACAAAAAAATTACATCACATTAATTGAAGCTCCTAAGTCACATATTGCACGTTTAATCAAAAAATTACCTATTTTACAAGGTATGACGAACATACCTTGATCCTTCATTTTTGGTGGAAGCTTCCGGGTCAAAATCGCTGAAACATATTCCCCAAGATTTACCTTTTTCGTGATCGATCAGCCTTCTCTTCATGGTACAAAGTTCCTTAAAATATCGAGTATACCTCGAAACTTGTCGGATCATTTCAAGTAGAGGTATGTTAACTTGTACTTTCTTGAACACTTCAATAATTTCTTTTTCTTCGACTCCTTTGTCACACCACTTCAATCTTGATGAGAAGGGTGGCACGACTTCGTGGGTAGGAGGAGAAGGAAGAGAAACAAATTTGTTAGAATGAAAAGAATGAGAAGTAGGCGAAGATGATGTACCTGAATCATTGAAATTGGGTGTTTCCTCCTCTTTTTTTGGAACATGCAACATCCTTCTCGGGTTCTTTGGGAACCATAATGATTCCACTTCATAGGGTAATAGCACTAACATTATCTCACGGATTTAACTCCATTTTAGAAGGTTGTCTTCCTTGCGATTCTAATATTCCCACGTATTGAGCCAGTTGCCTCACTTGCTTATCCAACTCTTGCAAATGCGCTTCAGTATGGCTCATGAATTTTTCCTGGGAAGTAATCAGTTTCTCTTGGCAATTCGCCAATTTCTCCATTATCGCCTCCAATGATGTATTTTGTGTTTGTTGTTGCGAAAATGGTCTTATCTGAAAAGCCAGTTTCGGGTTCTACGCATAACTGAAATTAGAATGGTCTCACAATCCCGGGTTGTTTGTTCCCATATGAACTATATGGTCTCTAGGGAGGTCCTGGAAAACTCCTTACGGTATTGACTTCTACACTACCTCCTCCTTGCAACATTGGGCAGCAATTCGTCGAATGATCTAGCATCGTACATACCCCACAGGCTCTTGTTACTCCAGATTTCCCATCAACAAGTTAATTAACTACCTCAGTCAATTTATCTAACTTATTTTCAAGAGAAAAAGTAATTATCTCATGAACCCGTCGGTTGGGTTCACTTGAAAATTGTTAAGTATTGGCTACCATGGTAGAAATTTATTTTCTCATAGTTGTTAACGTTATATTAACCAAGGCTCCTCAGCTTGTGGCATCGATCATTTTCATTTCTAAAGATTACAATCCTTCATTAAAATATTGCAACAATGTTTGTTCACTTAATCCGTGTTGCAGACAGCTCGCGCAAAGCTTTTTGAATCTTTCCCAATAATCGTAAAGATTTTCTTCTAGCTTTTGTCTGATTGAAAGAATGCTCCTTTGTAACTCGCTTGCTTTGGCTGCTGGGAAGTACTTGTGAAGAAAAATACTACTCATGTTAACCCAAGAATTAACTAAATTTGGAGGTAAGTAAAATAGCCATTCCTTAGCCGAATCGACTAAGTAAATGCTCTCAATTTTGTTTGATCTTCAGAAATCCCCTGTGGTTTCTTGCTAGATCAAGGCATCTAGAATTTTTTCAAGTGCTTGTGTGGATTTTCATTAGGAAGACCACAAAAAGTAGGTAGGATATGAATAAGGTCGGTCTTCAATTGAAATAGAACTTCACCATTTGGAAAGGCTATGAAAATGGCGTTTGAGTGGTAGGAGCCACAGCTAGTTCTCGGATCGTTTGTTCATCTACCATCGGGATCTAATCTTCATTGTTTATCTCGGTATATGAGTCACTTTCGAATTCTGTTTTCGGATTTGGATCTGAACTTAGCTCTTCTTGTCTTTTTCTTTTTTTTTTTTTGAAGCGTTTTTGTGTGGAGTCTTTGGGTTCTTTATTCTATTTTCGGGTCAAAATCTAGTAATTCTCCCATGTTATTTCTAGTCATAAATCAAAAACTAAAGAAAATAATCAGTAATTGTTTTTAGTCCCTGGCAATGGCGTCAATTTGATGGGTTTCGTTTTGCACGCCAAAATAAATTCCTTATTCTCAAATAAAATAAAGGAAATTATATATAATATAGGAGAAGTAAAGGCCGATCTCACAGAGACTAAGGAAACCGATGAAATTATTGGCTTTTGATTCTGACCTTTGGAGTGAATTTAAGTAAAATAAATAAAATGGGGGGTTTGGTTGAAGAGAAATAATAAAATAGAAGTAAAAAGTAAAAAGATTTGAAAGAAGATTAAAAGAAGATTAAAGAAAACAAAGAAAATAAAAAGGAAAATAAAACCTAAAAAATTGATTGATTAAATGAGCATAGGGTATTAGCTTTGACTTAAATTCTTCAGATCATCGAAATAGATTTAACTTTCGGGATTCACATCACTTACCTTGTCTACGATGGCAATCCATGCGACTGAAATTGTATATCAATACCCAATACTATCTTTGATTCCAAGTTTGGAAATTAATCTAGTCAACATCGGTTGTTGAAGATCAAGATGCATTTAAACACATTTAAAACCAACTCGGATTAGTTATTTCAATAAAAACATCTCCGATCTCAATTCCCTCTTTAGCAATCAATTTACTAATTGTGTTCCTAGAAAGTCGAATGTGTTTTCCATAAGTCGATCCTTCCTCCCACATATAATTGTGATAATAATCAGAGACGGAAGTCTATCTTTGGTTTTGAAAAATTATTTTGATTTTATAAAAGTAGGTGCAAAGAATGAGAGAAAAGTTTTGAAGTTACTGAAGTGTTATTCAATTCTCTCGTTATAATTGAGTCATCGCTTTTACCTGCGACTTAAAAAAGAAATTAGCTAAGCATGAAAAAAACTATACTTAGCATTTTAAATACAAAAGTTTGAAAGTAAAATAACAAAGAAAGTAAAAGATAGAAATTTTATAAAACTAAAAATAAAGAAAGAATTGTTTCTGAATTCGAGATATGAAAAATGGCTTAGCCGATGAGGGTATTTATAGCCTTCTAAAACCCTAGAAATACTAAAGATATTCGTAAGAAAATACAAAATATAATTATTTAAATTTAAATCCTAAAAATAAAAAGATAAATCCTAAAACTTGAATTTTAAATTGCTTGAAATGCTCAGTTGCCCATCCACCTTCTGGAAATTATTGACTGGACTCTACTGACTGGATCTTCTAGAAGCTGCTGACTCAGTGTCACGTCACCATTTCATGCCCACTATGCCAACCTTGATTCCAGAACAAAAAAATATTATTTTCGACCTTTTTAAGCACATTTTCCAGAAGTCATTTCCTTGCACAGAAAACGCATAAAAACATCCAAATAAGTAATAAAGATGAACAAACAAAGAGCAATTAAGCTCAAAATGTAGCACACAATAAACACTAGTCACATGGTTAATTATTTCCAAAAAAAATCGGTTCGATAAACGGTTAAAAGAAGAAAAAAAAGCGGTTAATGAAATTTTAGAAGTTTGGTTTGATCGGTTAACCAAATCGACTGATTCAACATCCCTAATAATTAATATTATTTTAAATTTTAAATTTAATATAAATATATAATTACCCTTTATACTACCAAATTATTAGAGTAATAATTACATTTCAAGCAATTACACTACAATGAATGAACACCGATGACTAAGCACCCTAAATTATATTTTGTTTAATTGTTTTTATATTTTATTGTAAATGTTTTAAATTTAAATAGTTAATATTAATAATTAATTCTTTTTAAACAATTTAAAAAAAATAAATGATTGATTTTAAAATATATTTCCTTTCTTTTTTTTATTTATAAAATTTGTTAGTTTTATTTAAAATAAAAATATTTAAAACTAAAATAAGATTATAATTATAATCTTAAATTAAACACATAATCAGAACATTTTCCTATGATTATTGATAGAAAAACTAGTCACTTGAGATCAAAGAAAATATTAAAAACTCAATTAATTTTTTTTAACAAAATATAGATACAAATAGATATGACTATATCGATAAAAAAAGCACAAAAAGAATGAGAATTACTAGATTAATAAAAATTACTATATGAAAAGAAAACACAACCCAATTTCTTTATTTATTTCTTTTTGAATAGTCTCGGGTGATTTCAAGGTAGTACTGGAACTTTATTACCTACTTGATAACATATACATCTTTCAAACGCAACAGTTCAAATTCAATACCTATAATAAAGAACTTTTATTTTTACTACTAAGGCCACTTAATCGGTTCAACAAACTAATTTTTATTAGTGAATATTGAATCTCGGGCAAATAATTAAAAAAGAACATAAAAGCAGTGCATCACACTAGATGAATAAGCAAAGCTTATCTGGTCCTAGAGACTGTAATCGGCCATCGGCTACTTCATTTGTCATGTATCTTAGCCGTTTCTTTGCCAAGGAAGGAGCATAGAACGTACAAGACCAACTACCCATTGTTTGTTATCTGAGGCTGAGACAGACGCACATGAACCCAAGCAAAGACTAACCTCGAGAAATTTAAGGCATGCAGGCAGGCAAGGGTCCCTTCCACCATGAACCAACAAATACAAATAGATGCCATTCAAACCCATTTACATAATGCTTCCACCTACTACCTTTCTTTTTCTCTGTCTTGCCCTTTTTGATACTGTCGCAACCGTCTTTCGGTTGGGCCCTAGAATTGGGTTTCGACTTGAAAAATATGGATTGGAGTCGCCACCGATCATTTATTTAAAACAAATGGGTTGATCGGATACCCTATTTCTTACCTGATCTGCGTCTTTCCAAAGATATATCGGGTTCAGGAGTCGGTTACGGTCAAGGAAGGACTAGCACCCTTGAACCGTCCTTTCGGTACTACTTAATTTCCAATTGTCTTTGATTAAGAAAATTGCAAGTTAAATTAAAAGGTAAAATTTGATCCGAATTACTTACCCTTAATGAGTTTACGGAAATACCCTTAAAAATAAGATTTTAAAAGAAAATAATAATAATAATAAAAAGTAACAAAACTAAAGAGTAAACCAAGGAAATAAATGAAACCAATAATAATAAACATAAAATAATTGGATGAAAAGAAAAATGAAATTGAATAAAATAAAATAAATGATGATAAAATATATATACAAAAAAGAATAAAAAAGGTAAAGTGTTTTTTTAAAAAAGAAAAATAATAATAAGAGCAAAGAAACTAAAAATATAATGAAAATAAATAAATAGTATAAATAAAATAATAAAAAATATATATATAAAAATATAAAAATGTATGTATGATATAATAAAATATTAAATAGTAATAATAATAATAAATAAATGAAAAATAAATATACATATAATATTAACTAAAAAATAGTAATCATAGAAATATAAAATAAAATAAAGTAAGAATATATATATATATATAATGTTAGGAAAATATAGTAAAGAAAATATAGTAAATAAGTAAACATAGATAAAAAATAATAATATATATATATATAATAATAGGAAAATAATATAATATAACGCAAAGAAAAATGAAAACAAATTATAATAAATAAATAAATAAAATATAATTAAATATATACATATAAATAATAAGGGTTAAATTAAAATAAAAAATGAATTAGGGGTCAAAATTAAAAGCCAATCGAAGAAAAAAACGACAAAACACGTGGATCTACACGACCCGTTTATAAAAATCCGAATAGTTTTTAAAAAATACAAGCCTCGGGGACTAGATCTACAAAAATAGATCTCGAAAACACCCTCGTTGATCGGCCAAAAACACTTCTCTCAGATTTCTTTCGAAATCAAAACACAGCAAGGGTAAGGAAAAATAACATGCGAAGGTATGAACTTTACCTTTCAAAATATAAATGCTTCGAAAAATGACTACGAGTTACTTGTAATTTTTTGCTTAGTATTTCGTATATCCTCCTCCGAATGTGTTACAATAGTGAGTTACAATGACTATTTATAATGCTTGTGGATCCTATCTTTAGGAGTTTAAATAATAGTAGAACTTTATCCTATTTTTAGGATTTTGCATCCTAGAAAAATTCTATCCTATTTTTAGGAGTTTGAATCCTAGTAGGACGAAAAGATGTGTTGACAGCTGCCCCTCTTTGCCCATAGTCATGTAACGGGGATAGGGAAAAGATTAAAAGACACACTTTTCGTTCAGTGGAGTTGAAAATTAACTCTGATGTTTCAATAACTCCCTGTCGAATTGAGTTACGGATGACTCCTCCATCGTGAAGTCGAGTTCATCTTGAAATGATATGAAATTGAAGCCGTAGTTCAGAATTTGAATCAGCACGTGGATTCCCGTTCCCCTTCGGTCTTCTTCTCGATTTAAAGACCTTGGATCGGAATCGAACTCAAAAATCTTCATTGACAGATAGCTTTTTCTTGACTTAAGCTATGCTGCTTGAAAATGGTTGCTTGTCACTCAGGCACGGCTAACCCAGGTCCTCTTCTCGACTTGAAAACCTCGACTGCAATCGGAAAGTAGTGCTATTGATGTGTCATCGAGCTGAATGGAATCGACTCGACAATTTTGATGGAAGATAACCCTTCTAGCCTTGAGTTATGCTGTAAATGATGTGCCTTGGAGCTGAGCGTAGTCGGACTCGAAGGTCTTTGTTGACAGATAATCCTTCTTTGAGTTGGATATCCCTTTTCGTGAAGTTGAAATCCAATCTAAAGATGGATGTTGCTTGTGTGCACGATTCCCTTCGTCGTGAAGTTGAAACCGCTGGTGGCCCCTTCATTGTGAAGTTGAGCCTGGAATTGGATATCATTCATCGTGAAGTTGAAATCCAAGTAAGTAGCATTGTTCTGAGTCCAATATCCTCCGTCGTGAAGTTGAAATTGTCTCTGGAATTGAGAAATTGCTTGTTGACAACCAGCCGTCCCTTCGTTGTGAAGTTGAACTTGTGTTATCTCAAGTCCAATATCCTTTGTTCTGAAGTTGAAATTGGCTCCGAAATTGGGAAATTATTTGTTGACAACCAGCGATCCCTTCGTCGTGAAGTTGAACTTGCGTTGTCTCGAGTCTAATATCCTTCACTGTGAAGTTGAAATTGGCTCTGAAATTGGGAAGTTGTTTGTTGACAACCATCGGTCCCTTCGTCGTGAAGTTGAACTTGCGTAGTCTGGAGTCCAATATCCTTCATTGTGAAGTTGAAATTGACTCTGAAATTGAGAAGTTGTTTGTTGACAACCAGCGGTCCCTTCGTCGTGAAGTTGAACTTGCGTTGTCTGGAGTCCAATATCCTTCGCTGTGAAATTGAAATTGGCTCCGAAATTGGGAAATTGTTTGTTGACAACCAGTAGTCCCTTCGTCGTGAAGTTGAACTTGCGTTGTCTGGAGTCCAATATCTTTCGCTATGAAGTTGAAATTGGCTCCGAAATTATGAAATTATTTGTTGACAACCAGCGGTCCCTTCGTCGTGAATTTGAACTTGCATTGTCTCGAGTCCAATATCCTTCGCTGTGAAGTTGAAATTGGCTCTGAAATTGGGAAGTTGTTTGTTGACAACCAGCGGTCCCTTCGTCGTGAAGTTGAATTTGCGTTGTTTGGAGTCCAATATCCTTCGTTGTGAAGTTGAAATTGGCTCTGAAATTGAGAAGTTGTTTGTTGACAACCAGCGGTCCCTTCATCGTGAAGTTGAACTTGCGTTGTCTAGAGTCCAATATCCTTCGCTGTGAAGTTGAAATTAGCTCTTAAATTGGGAAGTTATTTATTGACAACCAGTGGTCCCTTCGTCATGAATTTGAACTTGCGTTGTCTTGAGTCCAATATCCTTCGCTGTGAAGTTGAAATTGGCTCTAAAATTGAGAAATTATTTATTGACAACCAGCGGTCCCTTCATCGTGAAGTTGAACTTGCGTTGTCTGGAGTCTAATATCCTTCGTTGTGAAGTTGAAATTGGCTCTGAAATTGAGAAGTTGTTTATTGACAACCAGCGGTCCCTTCGTCGTGAAGTTGAACTTGTGTTGTCTGGAGTCCAATATCATTCGCTGTGAAGTTGAAATTGACTCTGAATTTGGGAAGTTGTTTGTTGACAACCAGCCATCTCTTCGTTGTGAAGTTGAACTTGTGTTGTCTCGAGTGGCACGATATTCTCCGTCGTGGAGTTGAAATCGCGGATAGCCACTTTGTTGTGAAGTTGAGCCTTGACTTGAATATCCTTCGTCGTGAAGTTGAAATCCAAGTATTGTATGTTGCGGGTGGACACAATTCCCTTCGCCGTCAAGTTGAAACCGTGGAGACCCCTTTATTGTGAAGTTTGGCTTCGAGCTAGATATCCTTCGTCGTGAAGTTGAAATCCACTCTCGAGCAAATTGTGTTGTTTCTAGAGAAACTTTCAATTTGTCGAGATGGTCGAAGTGTAGCTTCTTGCTACTGAGTTAAGCAACTAACATGAATCTTTAAAGGTACTTTTGAATCGAGTATCCTTCGTCTTGAAGTTGAAACTTTACTATAAAAGCTGCAAAAAATTATGTATGTGGAAAACGATAAATATGATGCTCTAAAATGTATGCATAAGATGCATGTAACATGAATTGGTTATATTTTATCTCCTGAAAAAGGTCTGATAATTTGCATTAGGATGATGAATCCCCAAATGATGCCCCAATATCCAAAAATGCCCCAATATTTGATGTTGAATCTCCAAAGATGCCCCAAATGTTCCTCATTTCTTGCTTCAGCATTGAATCTGAGCATGAGTTTTGTGTCTAAGAGTCCCATGTCATTTACCAAGATCCACTCTAGAGAGACTGTCTTGTTTGAAAAAAAATGTTTTTCTTTCTCTTTTATTTTCAAAGTTCTGAAAATATCAATAAAGAGTTTCGAAAAATGTTTAATCAAAAGTTTTGAAAATATTGTCTCTTTCACGGTTTTACAATTGAGACGAATCATAAAACTAGAGTTCATTGGATATCAAATGTTTAATTACAATGTTAATCCTTCAATAAATTATAGCTATTTGACACGTGCCAAGATCAAAGCTATCTTTGGAAAATGGTTAAGTAAGGAAAGGATAAAAAGGTCTCAGGTTATTGTGTTTGGTCAAAGGTTTGGCATTTGATGCTCAAAGGTTTGGCATTTGATGCTCAAAGGTTTGATGGGGTAGCTTGCATGCTCCTCTACTGGAAGTGTTCTCCGACTCCCAGCTTTCATAGTCACATTTGGATTGTGCGATGTCTTATCAAGGAATTTGTGTGATCGCCTCAGTTGCACAATTTTTATATTCGAACCGCCTTTTCAGGTTTTCAACTCGAATCCTCCTTTGGTTTCAAGACGTTATTCAGGATTTATGTCTTGAACCCCCCTTTGTTATTTTTCTCTACCATGCATTACTTATATTATTTTTTGCAAACAAAGATTAATCCTGATGGGCGGGATGAAATCTGAAGATATTCTCTTTTGTTTAGAAATCCATGTATGATTAGAAGGGACTTTTAAGGCATGTAATGTAGGCCAGGGTTTATGGTTATGAAAGAAAATGATAAATAGGTCCAAACAAGTGTTTCAGGGTGTTGAACCAAGGATCAATTCATTCTGATGCCTTCAATCTTGCTCAAAATGTTTCTCTCTCTTGATGCTCTATGATCTTCGAGTGAAGTGATTCAGTGATTCGGGAATGATTGTGCTTGATCAATCTCATAGTTTGAAGCTTGATGTACCATTTGTCTTTAGGGAATCTTTGCATGTGTTTTTTTCCCTTTTTCTTTTTTATTTTTGTTCTTTTTTTTTGTTTTCTTCTTTTTTGTTTCTTTTCTTTTTTTGTTTTGCCCTTTTTGTTCTGATTGAATCTTCGCACTTGGCATTTAGTTCACCTTTTGGTATCTCATTTGAATCAATATCTTCACTCATGTGAGCATATTTCTTCCACCTTGCCCCCCAGTATGGAGGGTGATCCTTGGTTAGGGTTGAATCAGATGAAAAATACTACAGGTTCAAAAGGGGACACAAGAAATATATTTTTTCTCCTGTTGTGAAAGGATAAAGAAATAAAGTCGTTCATCATTTCATACATGTAAATATTCACACAAGAGGTATCCCTAGGGGGATAGATTTTCAAGATTAATTATATTCACATGAAAACAGTGTAATTAATGTATGATAGAATTATTTTGAATGAATTCTTCTTCTTTTTTTCAGATGTCTCAATGTTCAGGCTCCCTGCGAGATGCCCCAAGTTGGTTCTTTAGAAGAATGCTCATGTTAAAATGAACAACTTAATGCCTTGGGTTTTAATGGTAAGAAAGGTTATTTTTGAGTCTAAAAAAGACAGTGGTGTGATCTTATTGACTCAAAGAAAGGTATGAGTGTATCAAAAAGATAAAGGCAATGTTCAAGAATTTCAAAAGGAGGTAATGTCAAAATTTCATCTTTTGGTAATGACCACGAGTTATTTTGGGCAAAGAATCAAGGTATTTTATTCTGGGGTTTGAGACAGGGTAAGAAAGGTCTAATCTTTCCATATGTCAAAAATCTATAATTCTTGAAGAATTAAAAGAATCATTAATTCATTTAATATTCGAAGAACTAAAGATTAAAATTTGTTCAATTACTCCACCTTAGAAAGCATCATAAATTCAATCATTTAAAAGATTAAGCAAACATGAAATATCAATGACGTGTTCAAACAAAACAATCCTCTAAGTGCAAATGATATATGCCATGTCCCCTTCTTCGGCAAGCGCCTTACAGTTTTCAGAGGAATGTTTGGGGCTTCTTATGTGGTAACAGCTAACAGCTTCAACATCGTAGCCCTTAGGATATGAGGATTCTTTTCTTAGATCATCCTGGCAGGCTTTGTCCTACAATCAGCTGATCAGGCTCCCACTGTATTGTTTTCAGTTTTTTTCTTTTGTTGTTACAATCTTGCTTCCATGTGGTGTCATGTGGTTAAAACCACTTCATCGAATCCTCCATGAAGAAATTTCATGTTTATGAAAATGCTTAAAAATGAAATGTAGATGCACAACGCAAAATGAAAAAAAAAATGCATGAAATGTTCGAGGCATTGATCCAGAAAAGTGTCCATTATTATAAATAATCCTTATTTCGACAAAAATGTTTTATCTTATAAGAGACATAAAAACAATCAAAGGTACATTCGGACTAAATCTTCTAAACCCCGAATAGCTTCCAGCAGGTTGAGAAGTCTTCTGTTTTCATCTGTCACTGGTTGTATGCCTTGTTGGACCACTCTAGCTTCCCTTTCCAGGCCATGTAGATGGCGAGCTACCTTATGTACTTGATCTAGGAAATCTCGGATGACTGCGTCTCTGGCCTTCACCCTTCATTATGCTTGCTCCCAATGGAAACGCCACTGCAAACCCCCATCGAAGGGCACTATCTGAAGCTTGCTCACTTGATTTTTGAATCCATCTACAATAGCTTCTAACTCAGCTATTGTTTTACCATCTTTCTCTTGTTGTTTCTCCATATCAGCCATTTGAATTCTCAGGTGTTGGTTTTGATGCTCACTGTCTGCTAAGCGCCTCTGGGCAGTCTTCATCTGTTCCTTCCAAGTTTTCTCATTTGGCCCCTCGAATTTCCTTTTCAGGCTATGAGCTTCATCCTTCCAGTACTCAGAGGACACTTTCAACTTGGAGTTATCCTTGACTTTATCTTGGTACCCCTTTCTTAAGTCTTCAAGCTCAAAACAAACTTTTTTCTGCTCCCTTTCCAGTTTGTCTGCTCTATATTTCTGAGAATCGACATCTAGTTTCCATTGATAACGTTCAGCGTCAAGTTCCTTAACTCTCTGTTTCATCTCATTATTCACAGCTTCAAACTCTACCTTGACTATTTCAAGTTCAGAAGGGACAGGCCTGAGATGTTCCTCCATTGTCCGGGTGTCTTCACAGTCTGGCATCAGGATGCTATCATTCTTTCTCAATATTCGCCACTCCATATAATCCGTAGTAAGCATATCTCTGGAAGCCACGACATCCATCCGAGATACTTTCTTCCATGACTCGGCTGCCTCTTTGATCCTCTTCTTATAACTGTCACCGTGATACACAAACTCTGATATAGATAATACATATGTTGCTGGGACAAACTGACATGCCTCATACTGTCTAAGTGACAACAACGGAGCATACCCAACTGCACCCCAAAGTCCAAGTAAGGTCATAGTGTCAGAATCCCCAAATCGAAAAAGAACGTCACTGAGGAACAACCAGGGGGCTCTCCAAGTAATATCCCGATCCTGAAGATGAGTGAATACCTACATCCATTCTTCCTTCGAAGTGCCTTCATGCCATTTCATAGTGATGAACTCTCCCAATGGTGAATAGGTAGTGCTGAATCGGCGGTAGGCAACCCCGTTAGTCTTCCAGAAGTGGTTATGAATCCAAACTTGAAGGAGCTGAACACATCCAATGAACCTTCCTCCACCAGTTCTTATGCAATGATTAAGAGACCGAAAGGTCTTGGCTAAGATGGTCGGTGCTGGGTTGACTCACCTTGGAAGTTGTTCAAATAGTTCTACTACGGCTACGTCGATGCACCCCAAGGTATTCGGAAAGATAATCAAACCGTACAGACCCAGTACAAAAAGATCTATAGTCTTCCATTCATCAGGGTGGTTCTTCATTAATTACTTTATATGGATCCACTCGATTCCTTCCCCGCTACCTTTGTGTCAGAGTCGATCAGTCACCCACTTTTCATCAACCCCTGTAATCTTGGCCAGTCCGTTCTTAAAAGGCTGACCCTTGATATGTTTGATATATGCCTTCTCTAGTCTGATGCTTTCACAGTGCAGTAGTTTGGTATACTCTTCGATAGTGGGCACCATGTCCTCCCGGTTAAAGGTGAAGCAATTATATCCCGGGTTCCAGAATTGAATCAGTGCTTGGAGCAGGGCTCATCAGTCTTGACATGAAGTAAGAGGGCAATATCACCATATCGTTGGATGAACTTCTACTTTCTGTCATTCTTCCAACTGTCCCAAATATTTCGCAACTCTTGGACATCATTTTGTTTCAGGATGACAGAGGCATAGCTAACCAGCTCTGACACGTAGTTCCTTTGAAGACTGTCTCCCTTCTCTTTCTGAGTCATCTCGGACCATAGTCATGCCTCAGCGTTCTTAATCTCTTGTATTACAACACCTTTATCCATTAATTCAGATTATTTTGTGTGTAACAAATGCTTTTTAAGGATCAATAGCCTCTTATTATGATGAAAATGCTAAAAAAAACAAACACAAAGGCATAAATGTTAGTAAAATAAATAAATAAATAAATGACGAAAGGAAAAAAAGACATGGTTAAGGTAAAAATATCCTAGGTTTCGGAAATATGGTTTCGGGGGTAAACTCTGATTCTCTATGGTCTCCCAGTTTAGGTTCTAAAAACGGTACCCGAGTTCTCCATGTCGGTGCCCCCTTGGGCTTGCCAGACCCTTAGTCCTAAACCCATCACAGGCTTGTGTGGACTAAGTTAAACTCGAGAGGACACATTCCCTTATGCCCGCACGGTGAATAAATTCACACGAAGACATAAGGTATATGAATCTCGAAGGCTACTTGTTAGGCCCGCACGTTGAATAAATTCACACGAAGGCGTCGCTTTTACCCCCACTTAAAATAAGGTTCAGAGCTCGGGTTTAGAGCCCTAGATGAAAAATCTTTAAGGGCTGAAATCATTAAAAAACGGTCAGTACAACTATTTACTTGAAAATATAATCAAAAGTAAGTTATAAGGATCGAAATGTTACCTTAAAATTTAAACTTACCCTTTTCATTAAAAGGACAACTGGAAATTACCTTAGCCTGACTCACATACCTGTGTCCCTAGTGGAGTCGCCAAGCTGTCTCAACCATCTTTCGGTTGGGCTCCGGAATTGGGCTTCGACTTGAAAAATGTGGATTGGAGTCGCCACTGATCATTTATTTAAAACAAATGGGTTGATCGGATACCCTATTTCTTACCTGATCTGCGTCTTTCCAAAGATGTGTCGGATTCGGGAGTCGGTTACGGTCAAAGAAGGATTAGCACCCTTGAACCGTCCTTTCGGTACTACGTAATTTCCAATTGTCTTTGATTAAGAAAATTGCAAGTTAAATTAAAAGGTAAAATTTGATCTGAATTACTTACCCTTAATGAGTTTACGGAAATACCCTTAAAAAATAAGATTTTAAAAGAAAATAATAATAATAAAAGAAAGTAACAAAACTAAAGAGTAAACCAATGAAATAAATGAAACCAATAATAATAAACATAAAATAATTGGATGAAAAGAAAAATGAAATTGAATAAAATAAAATAAATGAAGATAAAATATATATACAAAAAGAATAAAAAAGGTAAAGTATTTTTTAAAAAAAAAGAAAAATAATAATAAGAGCACAGAAACTAAAAATATAATGAAAATAAATAAATAGTATAAATAAAATAATAAAAAATATATAAAATGTATGTATGATATAATAAAAATACTAAATAGTAAAATAATAATAAATAAATGAAAAAAATATACATATAATATTAACTAAAAAATAGTAATCATAGAAATATAAAATAAAATAAAGTAAGAATATATATATATATATATATATATATATATATATATATATATATATATATAACGTTAGGAAAATATAGTAAAAAAACATAATAAATAAGTAAACATAGATAAAATAATATATATATATATATATATATATATATATATAATAGGAAAATAACATAATATAACGCAAAGAAAAATGAAAAAAATTATAATAAATAAATAAATTAAATATAATTAAATATATACATATAAATAATAAGGGTTAAATTAAAATAAAAGATGAATTAGGGGTTAAAATTAAAAGCCAATCGAAGAAAAAAACGATAAAACACGCGGATCTACACGACCCGTTTATAAAAATCCGAATAGTTTTTCAAAAACACAAGCCTCGGGGACTAGATCTACAAAAATAGATCTTGAAAACGCCCCCGTTCATCGGCCAAAACACTTCTCTCAGTTTTCTTTTGAAATCAAAACACAGCAAGGGTAAGGAAAAATAACATGCGAATGTATGAACTTTACCTTTCAAAATATAAATTCTTCGAAAAATGGCTACGAGTTGCTTGTAATTTTTTGCTTAGTATTTCGTATATCCTCCTCCGAATGTGTTACAATAGTGAGTTACAATGACTATTTATAATGCTTGTGGATCCTATCTTTAGGAGTTTAAATAATAGTAGAACTTTATCCTATTTTTAAGAGTTTGCATCCTAGCAAAATTCTATCCTATTTTTAGGAGTTTGAATCCTAGTAAGACGAAAAGATGTGTTGACAGATACATTATTGACAACAAGGATGGATCGAGAGATATTGAGGATGCGATCGTACCTTCTGAAAATATCAAATTTTTCATAGAGTTTAAATATATCTTTTATATTTCCTATTGATAATTTAATTTCGTACTCTCTAAAATTTTATAATGTCCCTCCTTATAAATTTATAATATAACTTTCTAAGTTTGTCATTTAAACATAAAATCTTGTATCCTTGTATTGTATCCTTGAGTTCAAAAAAGACAGGATTCCAAGTCTGGTTGATGAACTGGACTGGGTGATTAGAGTGTGATTATTGGTCTGGTGCCTTTGCAAAGGCTTGCCATAGCCGCATAGGATCGTTCTCAGCTTGCCTTGTCTGGCTGGGATGGTCATGCAGTTGTCAGACAGACTCCCCATCCTTTTTCCTTTTCCTGAAATATTCCTTTATGAGACATTTGCGGGTACATTTTAATGAAGAAAAAAGACTAGTATAATACAATATTTCATATCCCTTCGCTTCTGGTCCAAGGCACTAGGTGTCCCAAGAACACTTGCCGACATGAAACATAAATTCTGTCTTAAATCTCAACACCCTTCTCTTTTTCTATAAACATGAATCTTGGGATACCTTTGCTTAATGCTCAAGTATTAATTCTGTCTTTGTGATTTTGTCTCGAGGAAAACAGGGATAATCAGCAGGAAACCATAAGGCGGTGTAGCGAAGACTGATTGCGAAATCGAGTAGTGTACCGCTAGTTTATAGATAGAAACCTAGGTTTTAATCCGGCTATTACATAACTTTGAAGGCAAAGGCAAACCGAGCTCATTAGTGTTGATGATATCCCCTACTACTTGGATATTCTTTAGTGGAATTCTCGGGTTGCAATCATCACCGACTGCTGCACCTGCATTCTCTTCCCATGAGTTGAGTGAAGAACACTTTGCTCCTTTCCACCATGAACGCCACATTGGTAACGAGTTCATAAATCTTCACTCAAAGGTTGAGAAGAAATCGAGTAACATCTGCTCTTTGCACTCATCTACTCAACTGATTTAGTCTACCTCAGCAAAATCCATAAATACTTGAAGATTGTCACAACTTAATACTATAACATCTGTTCTATAGGCTTGTACCTCTATATCCTAAACTTCTAAGGAGACATGATCCCAAGTCTTGTTGATGAACTGGGGCTGTGTGATCACAGCGTGATTATTGGTCGGAGTCCCAGCATTTGGGATTTCCTTGGCTAAGCCTTGCCTGGCTTGGCTGGTCATGCAGTTATCTGACGGTCTCGCACCAGATTGACAACATTGAGTCACAAATCCTTAAGCTTACTGTTAGGATTAAATGAGCTTAATTGAACAACCGAAATATGTCAAGATGGAGTGAATTGGCAATTTAAAGTTTAAAGAGTAATGAGTATAAAGATAGTGAAATTTACACAAAGATTTATAGTGGTTCGACTTATCAACCAAGTCTACATCCACTACTTAATCTCCTCACTTAAGATTTTCTAACAAATTCACTAATTTATTCTTTCTTTTAAGGATAAAGAGATAACATTTACAACTCCCTAGTTTTTCACTTAGCTAAACTAGAACAAATACCCTTTACAAAAGGTAAAAAGAATGTAAACAATAAAACCTAACAAGGTAGGTGTTTACAAAATTAAGCTCACTAAAAAACTAATATTTATAAGAGAAAGAAAATAAAGAGTGAAAACTCTTATCTTGTGTTTGATTGCTTAGATAGGTGTTCTAACCCTTCTGTTTCTAGCCGTTGGGATAATTTTTCTAGAAAATAAAATTACTCAGGACAGATAGTATCTATACTCCTTTAATGAGTATAGGTACTTCCTTTATAATATTTAAATCAACTAGTCGTTACTAGCCTTTAGTATTGGTAACAGTATCGATACTATTCAAGTTGTATCGATACTGTAAGAACAATATCGATACTTCTTACCCAGAAAACCGTTTTGTGCTCAAATTCTATGTTAATGGACTTTGATTTTTTTTTTTTTTGGAAAACTTTGAACAAATTCAATCTAGTCCAAAAACATTTTTCCTTAAATTGTTATATTAAAACATTATAAAACATGGTTCAATAATCTCCCCTTTTTTATATAAAAAAAATATATGAAAAATTCTTTTTGGCAAAACTCCCCCTTAATAAAACATTTAATGAAAAAGAGACATATTTGGAAAATATTAAAGCTCCCCCTTTTTCATTGAGAAATTGAATTTTTCAAACCTATACTTCTCCCTTTTTTGTAATTTGAAAAATAATTCGAACTTTTAAGGTTGAAAAATATAAATGGAGAGTAAGTAGTAAATTTGACATTAAAATCATTTGCAAAATCAAAACTCCCCCTCAATAAATGCATTCCAAACAAAAATTTGACTTTAAAAGCATGACACATAAAAAATTTGAATTTCAACAAGGATGAACAAACATGTTAGTAGCATAAGAAATTCAATATATCCAAGTCTAATCAACCCCTAAATCATATGATGATTGTAATAATACATTTATTTACCGATTTTATTGAATAAAGGCATTGCCAATATTATTTTCAGTTATATGTATGTTTTTAAAATAAACTGAAAGATAATAAAGTCCATATAATAACATTATTAAAAGATCCATAGTCAAGTATTATTATGGGCATGGACAATAATAATACGCTTAAGACTAACTTGTTATTGATTGATGACAAGGAGTTGTCATTGACATTGAGATGTCAGAATTGATACATGATTATATTGTTAGTGTTGAAAATATTTTGATATTTCGATATAACAAATTAAGTTAAATGAATTTTAAGATTTTCCAAATAACTTTCTAAGTATATTCGATATAACTATTAGAATATCAAAACATTACTCCAAATCTTTCAAAAATCATTTTTAATCCTTACTCAAGTGTAAAATTAAGTTTTAATCTTAAAACAATTTCAAAATAATTTTACAAAGTATTTCGAACCATTTCAAAGCCAAAAATTCCAGATTGCTCAGAGGGAACCGATTCCCCCCCAAGGGGGTGCCGATTCCACCCTAAATGGTTTGGCTCCGAGAATTCCAGTATGCTCGGAGGGAACCGATTCCCCCCCCCCCTTGTACAACGGTCGAAATATTTGAATTTTACACTTAGGGAACCGATTCCCCATAGGGGGTACTGATTCCCCCATGCTCCAAGCTGTTTTATTAATTGTTTTCACACTAAAACGGGCTATATTATCTTCTCTAATCATCCCTAACGTTCAGAAGTGATTCAAGGTGTATTTAAGCAAGCTTAGAAGCCATTGATAAAAAATAAGAAACATCAAGCAACTAGAATCGAGAGAGAATCAAAGAGAAAGCATCAAACCTCAAGTTTAAGCATTTCAAGCCTATTTTTCATTCAATATTCATTTCGCTTTCAAGAACACTTATTGTGCTCAATTGTATTTATTCTTGAGTGTTCTTTCTTTGTTCTATAATTGTGCAAACATCTTACCTTGTGAGGTTTTCCTTGTAAGTTTGCAAATTTGTGTATTTCTCTTTGATAAAGAGTGTGCTCAAGAATTTGGGGTATAATTCTTGAGGGAGCTATAAGGTTGCTCTTTGTCCTCAAAAGAAAGAACAAATTAGTGAATTTGATGGAAAATCCTTAGTGTGGATAGCTAAGGTAGTGGACGTAGACTTTGGTTGATAAAGTCAAACCACTCTAAATCGCTGTGCAATTACTTTCAATTTTCTGCAAAAGCTTCCACCAAAATTTTAATTGCCAATTCACCCCCCTCTTGGCCAATTCTGTCAATCGATTAACTCAATAATTGGCATCAGAGCCTAACTCATTTGAAGGTTTAATCGCCTCTTGAGTCGATTCGGGAAGAGTTATATCGATAATCAAAGTCATCAATGGCCTCCGCTTCAAACTTCGACTCCGGTCTGGATTCGATGCCCGTCAACAAGCCTCATTTCTTCAATGGAGCTAACTATGCCTATTGGAAGAATAAAATGATGTACTTCATTCAAGCAAGTGACATGGGAGCATGGAATGCCGTAGAAGAAGGATACATCAAGCCTCTCACTCATCCAAGGTTGTGGAGTGAAGGAGAGACAAAGAATGTTCCAGCTCAACTCAAAAGCCATCCATATCATTTTTTGTGCTCTTAGACCAGATGAATACGGAAGAGTTTCATCATGTATAACCGCCAAAGAAATATGGGACAAACTTCAAGTCACTCATGAAGGTACCGATGAGGTAAAGAAATCTAAAATTAGTATTCTAACGCATAGCTATGAAAATTTCAGGATGAAACCAAATGAAGATATCAAAGCTATGATGGATATATTTTCAACGATTGTCAATGGTCTCAAATCATATGGAGAGATCATTTCAAATGAATAGCTTGTGAGGAAGTTAGTCTACTCCCTCCCAAAATTGTGGCAATCAAAGAAGACGGCAATCATCGAGTCTAAGGACTTAACGTCTTAACTCTTGAAGAGCTAATTGGTCACTCCTCACTTATGAAATGATGCTCGAAGATGAGGTGGAACTCAACAAGATTGACGAGACACCAAAGGAGAAGGAGAAGAAGAAAAACATTGGAGTTGCTCTCAAATCCACAAAAGATGATAGTGATTCGAATGACAATGACGATGATGAGGAAATGGCATTGTTTGTCAAACGGTTCAGAAAAATGATGAGACCTTATCGAGGAAGAAAATTCAAACGAAATGAAGGCCTCAAAAATGAACCGAAAGAGAAGGACCCAATCATTGCTATGAATGCAAAAATTTGGGGCATGTCAAATATGATTGCCCACAATTGAATAAAAAGGGTCAATCAAAGAATAAGCACAAGGCTCATGTGGCTACATGGAGCGATAAAGAAAGTTCTGATTTTGATGATTTATCCTATGATGAGTTATTAAAGGAATATAATGGGTTAGCTTCGGGTTATGAGAAATTATTTTTAAAATATAAAAATGATATTTCAAAATTGAAAAATGAAAACAAACTCATATCCAAAACCAACAACGATCTTGAAAGTAAATCAAGATTTGCAAATCAAACTAGAAGAGTTGAAAAGAAAAAATTAGATTTGCAAAATTTACTTTCAAAGATCAATGATGATCATCAAAAGAAAATTGATGATCTTAAAACTTCTTTTGATAAAGTTGGAACAAAACATTTTGAAAAAGGTGGAAATTCAAAATCCAACTTTGTTAGAAAAAGTTTTAGAAACTACAATAATAGAGGTCCCCAAAAAACCTCTAATGGAAAAATCGTTAGAAGTATGTGGGTTCCTAAAGAACTCATTACTACTAAAGATAAAGATATCCTACACAAATGGATACCTAAGGGGACTAGGATTTTGGAAACTAATGAATATGGACCCAAAAGAATTTGGGTACCAAAAATCAAAAATTAATCTATATTTGTAAGGAGAGGAGCATTGCTACAAGGCACGGGAAACAAATTCAAATTCATGGTACCTTGATAGTGGATGCTCAAGACACATGACCGGAGACAAAAGTCGGTTCATTGAGCTTAACGCCAAAAATGGAGGAGAAATGACTTTTGGAGACAATTCAAAAGGTCACATTGAAGGTATTGGTACAATAGGTAATACCTCTTCCATACAAATTAAAAATATTTTATATGTGAATGGATTAAAGCATAATCTATTGAGTATTAGTCAATTATGCGATAAAGGATTCAATGTCTTATTTAAAATTAATGGTTATAAAGCCATTGACATTGCATCTAATCAGATTATGCTTGTTGGTCATAGAATAGGAAACATATACATGGTGCATTTAGATTCTTTTGATATGACTAACTTATGCCTAGTTGCTAAGGATGAGCATGATAGTTGATTATGGCATAGGAGACTAGGACATGCTAGTATGAGTGTTTAGCAACGGTTAATTCAAGGAGACCTAGTAAGAGGGTTGCCTAAGCTTAAATTTGATAATGATAAAATCTATGATGCTTGTGCTAAAGGAAAACAAAAGAGAGTTTCTTTTAAATCCATTAATGATGTATCAACTAGTAGAGTTTTACAATTGATCTATTTAGATCTTTTTGGGCCAACTAGAACTACTAGCTTGGGTTGAAAACAATATGCATTTGTCTTGGTAGATGACTATCTAGATATACTTGGGTTCTATTTTTAAGTACTAAAGATGAAGCATTAGAACAATTCATCACGTTTTCAAAAGTAATCCAAAATAAAAAAGGTTACTCTATAACTAGTGTTAGTAGTGATCATGGAACTGAATTTGAAAATCTTGGATTTACTAAATTTTGTAACTCTAACGGTATTAGCCATAATTTTTCAGCACCTAGAACCCCTCAACAAAATGGAGTTGTTGAGAGGAAAAATCGAACTTTAGAAGAAATGGCTAGAACCATGCTTTGTGAAAATAATTTGCCAAAATATTTTTGGGCAGAAGCCACAAATACCGCTTGTTTTGTTGTAAATCGAGTAATGATTAGGCCAATTTTAAAGAAAACTCCATATGAAATTTTCAAAAATAAAAAGCCTAACATTAGTTATTTTCATCCTTTTGGATGTAAATGTTTTGTTTTAAACAACGGTAAAGAAAACCTTGGCAAATTTGATGCTTAAAGTGATGAAGGAATTTTTCTGGGTTATTCCTTAAATTCTAAAGCTTATCGTGTATTTAATAAAAGAAATTTAGTTGTAGAAGAGTCTATACATGTTGTTTTCGATGATAATCCCCTTCCGAGGAAGGATTCTTGTGTGAATGATGATGTAGGTGTTATAAATACAAATGACGTTAGACATGACGTTAAAGAACCATCATCAAAGGAAGAAACAAAAAATGAGGAAACTCATGATCCTCTTGAGAATCCAACCATTGAAGAAAGGGAAGTATCTTATCCAAGAGAGTACAACTATGTCAAGGATGGTGAAATCATAGGTGATCCATCCAACTCGATCTTCTCTTAGAAATATTTGTAATTATGTTGCATTTATCTCATGCATAGAGCCTAACAATATTAAAGAAGCGTTAAATGATGAACATTGGATTATGGCTATGCAAGAAGAGTTAAATCAATTTGAGAGAAGTAAAGTATTGACATTAGTTGAAAGGCCTAGTAATAAATCTACTGTAGGTACTAGATGGGTATTTAGGAATAAGCTTGATGAGAGTGGTAATATAGTGAGAAACAAGGCTAGACTTGTTGCTCAAGGGTATACTCAAGAAGAGGGCATAGACTATGATGAAACATACACTCCCGTAGCTAGGATGGAAGCAATTAGAATGTTATTAGCATTTGCATGTTTTACTGAATTTAAATTATATCAAATGGATGTTAAAAGTGCATTTTTAAATGGTTTTATAAAGGAAGAAGTGTATGTGGAACAACCTCCAGGTTTTGAAGATTCAAAATTTTCGGACCATGTTCTTAAATTGACAAAAGCTCTTTATGGTTTAAAACAAGCTCCTAGAGCTTGGTATGAAATATTGTCAAATTTTTTAATTGAAAAAGGTTTTTCAAAAGGGAAGGTTGACACTATATTGTTTTTAAAGCGCAAAGGTAAAGATTTATTAGTAGTTCAAATTTATGTTGATGATATAATATTTGGTTCTACTAATGATGTTCTTTGCCAAGAATTTTCTAAGCTAATGCAAAGTGAATTTGAAATGAGCATGATGGGGGAGCTCTCATTTTTCTTGGGACTCCAAATCAAGCAAAGAAAAGATGGCATCTTCATCAATCAAGCTAAATATGTCAAAGACATGCTTAAGAAGTTTGGACTGGAAAATGGCAAACCTCGTGACACTCCAATGAGCTCTTCAACAAAGCTTGACTTAGATGAATGAGGTAAATGTGTAGATGTTAAATTATATAGGTCAATGATTGGATCTCTACTTTATCTAACTGCAAGTACACCGAACATTATGTTTAGTGTTTGCTTATGTGCTAGATTTCAATCATGTCCTAAGGAATCACATTTACTAGCTGTTAAGAGAATCTTTAGATACCTTAAGGACACTCCTAGTTTAGGACTTTGGTATCCTAGAGACTCTAGCTTTAGCTTGCATGCTTTTTCTAATGCGGATTATGGAGGATGCAAATTAGATAGGAAAAACACCTCCGATACTTGCCAATTCCTTGGAAATATGCTAATTTCTTGGTTTTCAAAGAAACAAAAATGTGTTGCATTATCTACCACTGAAGCCGAATACATTTCAGCTGGTAGTTGCTGTGCACAAGTTTTATGGATGAAACAACAACATTTTGATTATGGAATTGAAGTAGGTACCATTCCTATCAAGTGTGACAATACTAGTGCTATTTGTCTCACTAAAAATCCCATCAAACACTCTAGAACTAAGCACATTGAAATAAGACACCACTTCATTAGAGACCATGTCACTAAGGAAGATGTAGTTCTAGAATTTGTTGATACTTTGCACCAATTAGCGGATATCTTCACAAAACCTTTAGACAAGGAAAGATTTTGGACACTTAGGAGAGAATTAGGTTTGACCAACCTATCTTCACTTAGTGTTTAAAATAATTTTAGCACTTTTAAGAATATATGAAAAATGCTTATAATAGTAATTTTTGATTGCATTCATTGCTATTAGTTAGGGGGAGTTTATGATTCTTAATGAAAAATTAATTTTATGTTCAAATATCATTTAAAGATTAATTTAATTGTTTGAACATGATTAATTTTCAATATATGAGTTGCCAATACCACTAGAGGAAATTAATTTAGAATTTTGGGTGTTTAAAATCGGATTTTAGCATTTTGGTGCAGAGGGAATTAATCCCCCATGAGGGAACCGATTCCTCCTTTGAAGGGGAACCGATTCCCCCCACAGGGGAATCGATACCCCCTTGGGGTTCTGGTTATACATGGGCAGAACCCTTCAAAATCCTCAAAAACCCTCTATTTTCTTCCTTGCCGCCAAACTCTCTCCCTATCTCCTTTCTTGCCTCAAATCATCAATTTTAATCAGAATTCACTTCAAATATCATCTTATAAACTTGCTATCATCATTAAAATCGTGCAAACAACATCAAAATCCACTCAATCTCATCCTTCAAGGTAAAATTTTCTAAACTCTCTATTTCATTGATTTTGAACATAAGACTAGTTTTAATTAGTTCTAGGATGAATTTTAGATCGGGCATTGAGTGTTTAGTGATTAGAAACTAGATATCACAACTAAATTAATCAAAAACACAAGAATTTTCCAAAAATTTTTAAATTTTTGAAATAAAAAAAAATTAATTTTCAAATTATTGTGTTTTGATTGAATTATGTTGTTGTTATGAAAACTATACATATATTGTTTCTCAAAACCATAATTTTCAAAAGTTTTCAAAAACTTTGCCCATTAGGATTGATTTAGAGAACCTTGAAATATTGAGGACTCAATTGAGTTTTGGGATTGATTGAATTGCATACATGTGTTTTCTAAATTGCAGGTTATCCATTCTATTCTGATTTCCTAAACAATGTCCAATCCTAAACATGCTAGGTCATCATCTAGTCGCTCACACCGTCAGCCAAATCCACCTCCAAATCCTCCTCCTATTCCAATTTCTAATCCTAATCCCATTGATCCTAACTTGACTATCCAAAATTCGTGTTTCAATCATCTTGGTCCTAGAAATCATCGTTTTTGGTATTATCAATATTTTGACTCTTACAAAATCCGGGAAGAACGTATTCCTTCTCGTCAAGCTATGTTAGCTATTAATTTTAAACATCTTCCTCTTTTACAAGAGTGGAAATTTGATAAACTCTTTGACCTTGAACCCATCGTTTACCATCAACTTGTTCATATTTTCTATTCTAATGTCATTTGTGTTAAAAACCAAACTGAAACCGAAACCATAGGAATTCTTTCCTACCTCCTAGGACAATTCTTATATTTTGACTCGGCTTACATAGCCAATACATTCGGATTAGATAATGATGGTATTTCAAATGAAAAATAGGTTTTAGGATCTCGTTATAAAAGAAGGGATAGTGCAAGTGTCTTAGACCTTCATGAACGTTTTCTTCATCTAATGATTTCTTGGTGGTTTCGACCATCCGGAGGTCGTTATTCTACTCTTAGAGCCTTAGATCTTTGGTGGTTACATTGTTTCGAAAACAATATTAAAATTAACCTACCTCAGATTATTTTTTCTGAAATTATTGAAACCGTAAATCTTGTTCCTAACAAGAAACTCTATTCATCTCTTGTTTACGGTTGCATTTTGAGTAATCTATTTTCCAAAGCTGGGCTTAGAGTCGATCTAGATGTCATTTTTCCCCTTAAGAAACAAATTAATCTTCTTTCCTTAATGAGAGCAAGATGGATTAAGGATAAGGAAACTGGTGAATGGGTTCGATCTTCTGCAAATACTCCGGAGCTAGTTCTTCACAAGCTCCACCCGAAGCTGAAGAAGATCTCGAGCTTGAGCAATTAATACGAGACATCGATGAAGCCGAAGATGGGCCTGAGCAGCCCGAGGAGCAAGCACAACAAGCGCATCAAATGCCTCCATATTTTCAATCCTTTATGGAGACATTCGATTTCCGATATGCTACCATAGATTCGCGCTTTACTTCTATAGAGTCCCACTTATCCACAATGGGAGCTCAACAATTAGAAATTCTTCGGGAGATGCATGCAAACAACGAAGCAACCAACGCGCGTATTAATGACCTAACTCACGAAATGGCCGCTATGTGAGCTCATTTTCCTCCTCCTGATCTGGATATGTGATTCTGTGCTTAAATTTAAAACTTTGAACTAAACGATTATTGCTTCAAATTTTTGGATTACTTGATTTTTGTGACTTTGGATTTGTTTGTTTGAATATAAATATTTTCTTTTGATGGTTTAGTTAAATTTATTGCATCATTTACATCATTATAGCAATATGACCAATTTTGCCATGTCACATTAATTATGAATATTGATTATGAAACTAATGGCTAACGTTTCTCTTGCTTGTGATCTTAGCAGCTTAAAATATAATCAATTGGCAAAATGATTTCAAAACCTTGTTTAGATTCTTTAAAATGTCTTTTTGATTTAACAAAAAGGGGGAGAAGTGTTAAATGTGTTTTTAAATGATAAATGGGAGTAGTGTTAAAGTAAGGGGGAGTAATTTCAAAACTTGATTTCAAAATCTTAAAATTACTAAAATGTTTTGTTATATCAAAAAGGGGGAGATTGTTGAAAACATTTTGATATTTCGATATGACAAATTAAGTTAAATGAATTTTAAGATTTTCCAAATAATTTTCTAAGTATATTTGATATAACTATTCGAATATCAAAACATTACTCCAAATCTTTCAAAAATCATTTTTAATCCTTACTGAAGTGTAAAATTAAGTTTTAATCTTAAAACAATTTCAAAATAATTTTACAAAGTATTTCGAACCATTTCAAAGCCAAAAATTACATATTGCTCAAAGGGAACCGATTCCCCCCCAATGGGGTGCCGATTCCCCCTGAATGGTTTGGCTCCGAGAATTCTAGTATGCTCGGAGGGAACCGATTTCCCCCAAGGGGGTACCGATTCCCCCCTTGTACAACGGTCGAAACATTTGAATTTTACACTTAGGGAACTGATTCCCTATAGGGGGTATCGATTCCCCCTATGCTCTAAGCTGTTTTATTAATTATTTTCACACTAAAACGGCTATATTATCTTCTCTAATCATCCCCAACGTTCAGAAGTGATTCAAGGTGTATTTAAGCAAGCTTAAAAGCCATTGATCAAAAACAAGAAACATTAAGAAACTAGAATCAAGAGAGAATCAAAGAGAAAGCATCAAACCTCAAGTTTGAGCATTTTAAGCCTATTTTTCATTCAATATTCATTTTGCTTTCAAGAACACTTATTGTGCTCAATTATATTTATTCTTGAGTGTTCTTTCTTTATTCTATAATTGTGCAAACATCTTACCTTGTGAGGTTTTCCTTGTAAGTTTGCAAATTTGTGTATTTCTCTATGAAAAAGAGTGTGCTCAAGAATTTGGGGTATAATTGTTGAGGGAGCTGTAAGGTTACTCTTTGTCCTCAAAAGAAAGAACAAATTAGTGAATTTGTTGGAAAATCCTTAGTGTGGATAGCTAAGGTAGTGGACGTAGACTTTGGTTGATAAAGTCGAACCACTCTAAATCGCTGAGCAATTACTTTCAATTTTTTGCAAAAGCTTCCACCAAAATTTTAATTGCAAATTCACCCCCCTCTTGGCCAATTCTGTCAATCGATTAACTCAACAGTTAGAGACCAATGTATTGGATTGACCCATTATGAGCATATGTCTCGGATTATTATGTAACGGACATAACATTGCTCATGGTGATGACTATATGTATGATCCTCAAACTTGAGATCAATGTCATCCCAATATATATTGTTGTATGTTTTGATACAGTTAAACATGCTCCGTAAATGGTTGCACTATAAAACCTGTTATTGAATATATCTCGATATATGTAGTGGGGTGTATATGGTTAAAATAAGATTTGCCCTTCCTACATAATAGGAAATATATCACAGGCCACTTGATTGAGTGAGACTAGCAATGCATGGCCATGCTCGAATAAGTTGATATGTGATATCATAAATTATTCGTTAATTATAGTCTACTCTATATATCAAGAAACAATAGATGGGCTATACAAGTGTGAATATTCTAAGACTTTTACCTATTCTAGATATAAAGGACAAAAAGATGTAATACATAAAAGAGTTAATCACGAAGATGATATGTTGAATCATAAATTCCTGTAACTTAGGTGACAATGATATATTGCTAGATTTCACTCATTGTATGTAATATTAGAATTGTTCTAATAATTACTACTAATGTTACAAGAACCTACAGGGTCACACCCTAGGATTGAAATGAGCAAAAATGTACAATTTGTTATATGTTACTAAAATATATCTAGAGTTAAGATATGCATATTTGATATACATATGATTTTAATTATTCCGAATATAGCAAGTAAGAATTAAAAGAATATAATTTAGATTACAACTCTTTTATTTGGTATATATTATTCGGAATAATTAAATAAGTTTTAAATAAATATTAAAGATTCTAATTCAGGTTATATGTCTTTAATGTATATTTAATTGAATTAATTAAATAATATTTTATTTATTAATTTGAAATAACTTTAAAAACCCTAAGATGTTAGGGTAATGGATATAAAAGGGTGTGTTAGGTCTAGCAGCCGTTTTAACATACACATATACTTCAGCCGTTTTCTCAAAACAATTTTTGGGGAAAAGAAAACTTTGCTCTGAATCGGGTGAACTAAGTAGAGGCCGAGACATGTTTTCGTGGAGGCTTTTGATTCGAACAGTTCGTGATCACTACCTCTCGTTATTGTCCTTGCTGTTTTTCAGGGAACCTGCTGTAAGTATTAGCATCCCTTCCTCCCGATTTCGGTTTTACGTACTTGGATCACTAGTGAGACCGTCGAGTTTTATTTCCGCTGCACCGTAGGGTGCGCCGACGATCCCAGTAGTGGTATCAAAGCCACTTGTATGATCCGAATTTGGGTTAAATTCTTGGTTGATGCGATATGTATGAGATGCATGTTCTAGTTTATCGTTTTGGTAAATATGCATGATATCGTTGTTCGAATCGATAACTGTGACAATTAATATGTTAATTTTATTAAATTGTTTTTCAATCTATTTGTTATTGCAAGGATTTTACGAAATCCATATGTCAATTGTTGACATGATGATCCGTGGGAGTACGATTTTGTTGATAAGTGTTATCAAATCGTGAGGTTTTTCTAAAACGAAAGTACTATTTTAGAATGGTAAAAATTGAAGGCCCATATTAAAAATTTTAACAAAGGAGTAACAATGTATATATATATATATATGATATGTTTGTTTTGCACGGTGTTTGACATGAATGGTTATAGCCCCTTGTATATTTACAATGGTTTTATTTGAAATACGATTTGCGAGCCGTGCCTTTCTATATCTCAGTTGTATTTCTCTTCTCATCTTACTCCCTCGTATGTAAAATGAGTTTCTTTCAAAATTGTAATCCTGTGAAGATTCAGAAGGAGCAGAAGAATGGCAGGAAGATACCTAGAGAGTAGTATTAGGCTTTAGGGTTTTTTGGTTCTCCCATTAGATTGTGATGGGCCACCTTAGTCATTGTTTTTCGGCAATAACCATTGCATCTTATTTATTGATATATCTGTTATGTATGCAATGGATCAAATGATAAAATAAGAATGAATATTGATGAGATCAATAAGGGCCTAATATTAAAATGAACAATGATGAGATAATTACGCAAATCCCTCTTTATAATCTAAGTTAACTTAACCGTCCAATATTTACCCTCGTTAAGGCTTTGATCGATTTTGTGTGGGCTTTGCCAAAGCATTGGTACATAAATCTATCTTGGTTAAAGGTGAAGAATGAGAAAGTGATATTCACTGGTTGAGATATTGGTAATAACTTAGCTAGGTTATTCTAATAGGATTAGAAACCTAGAGGTTAACTATTTGGATAAGTCATGAGATGACTTGAACAAAAGTTGTTCACCAAAATAAGGAGTTACATGAGATGTAACTAGTCAAGTGTTACTTACCTAAATAATCACTAACCTAAAAGAAAATCCAAAGATGATTTAGGAAATTGATGTATTATGGATCCTCACCCACTAGAAAAATTTTCGTTGAGTTTTTCCGAAATTAAAACAGAGAGGGTTTTTAATTTTGAATAAAATAGTGGGAGTAATTTGTAAATAAAGTCCTATTTAAAAATTTTAATTTGATAAATTTACTTACTTTAATATTTCCATTGTTGTAGATTTAATGGAAAATAACACTTTATCACTGCGATCGCTCCTTGAGAAGGTAAACTTAATGGCATAAACTTCCTTAATTGGTTTCGTAATTTGAGAATTGTTCTCAAACAGGAAAGGAAGGAATATGTCATTGAGGAGCTTGTTCCTGATGAACCGACAGCTAATGCTTCAAGAGCTGACAAAGACAAATTCAAGAAACATGTGGATGATATGTTAGATGTTGGATGTATAATGCTTGCCACCATGACTCCTGAGCTTCGGAAACAACATGAGGACATGGTTGCATATGAGATGATTCAAAATATCAAAGAAATATATGAAGGGCAAGCACGTCAAGAGAGATATGAGACCTCTAAAGCTCTATTTCAATGCAAAATGGCATGTCATCAAGTTGATGGGCTACATCCAAATATTGGAAAAGTTGGGATTTCCTCTCAAAGATGAATTGGCTACCGATGTTATCCTGCAATCGTTGCCAGATAGCTTTAGCCAATTTGTCCTTAATTTCAACATGAATGAAATTAACAAGACTTTGCCACAATTACTTGGCATGTTACGAACTGCTGAAAGTAACATGAAAAAGGTTGGACCTAAGCCAATTCTGATGGTCCACAAGGACAAAAGAAAGGGAAAGAAAAAGGTAGTGGAAAAGTCTAAGGGCAATGTCAAGGCCAAACCAAAAGGAAAAATGCATTGAAACCCAAAGGGTGAGTTAGAAAGGAAGGAAAATGTTTCCATTGCGATAAGACCAGACACTGAAAGAGAAAATACCCTGTTTACCTTGAAGAGGTCAAGAAGTCAAAAGCAATCGGAACGTTTGTTTCTGGTATTTATGTTATTGATGTTAATTTGTCAACATCTACTTCTTGGGTATTAAATATTGGTTATGGTTCTCATATTTGTACTTTTGTACAGGGACTGCAAAAGAGAAGGAATCTGGCTAAAGGAGACATAGACCTACGAGTGGGAAATGGAGCAAGAGTTGTTGCATTAGCTATAGGGACATATGTTTTATCTTTGCATAGTGGACTTGATTTAAATTTAGAAGATAGTTATTTTGTGCCTAGTTTGACTAAGAACATTATTTCTATTTCTTGTTTGGACAAGATTGGTTTTGAGATTATTATTAAGAATAATTATTGTTCTTTTTATCTCGATAATATTTTTTATGGTTCAACACAATTGGTTAATGGTCTTTATATTTTGGATCAAGAAAACACCATTTATAATATAAATACTAAGAGATAAAAAACAAATGACTCGAATCAAACTTATATTTGGCATTGTCGTTTAGGCCATATAAGTGAGAAATGCATATCAAAACTCCATAAAGATGGATTCTTAGATTCATTTGTTTTTGAACGATATGATGTATGTGAATCTTGTTTGTTAGGAAAAATGAATAAAGTTCCTTTTACTAGTAAAGGTGAGCAAGCAAGTGATTTATTGGGTTAATACATAGTGATGTATGCGGACCAATGAATACACACGCCAGAGGTGGATTCCATTACTTCATTACTTTCACCGATGAATTCAGTCGGTATGGGTATATTTATCTTATGCGCCATAAATCTGAAGCCCTTGTAAATTTTAAGGAATTTAAAAATGAAGTACAAAATCAACTAGGCAAGAGTATTAAGGCACTTCAATCAGATCGAGGTGGAGAATACTTAAGCATAGAGTTTGATGAACTCCTCAAAGAATGTGGGATTGTCTCACAGCTTACACCACCTGGTACACCACAATGAAATGGTGTTTCTGAAAGAATGAATCGAACACTGTTAGACATGGTTCGATCGATGATGAGTCATAGTGATCTTCCGACTTTTTTTTGGGGACATACACTTGAAATAACTGCTTTCATACTAAATTGTGTTCCATATAAATCGGTTCAAAAGACATCATACAAGATATGGACTGGGAAACGTCCTATTATGTTTTTTATGAAGATTTGGGGTTGTGAAGCTTATATAAAACATCATATGTCTACAAAGCTCGAACCTAAATCTCATAAGTGTATATTTGTTGGATATCTAAAGAAACTAAGGGATACTATTTCTTCAACCCTAACGAGAACAAAGTGTTTGTTGCTTGAACAAGAGTTTTTCTCGAAAGAGAATTTCTCTCAAAGAAAGGGAAGTGTAGAAATATTGAACTTGGAGAAGTTCAAGAACAACAGATCAATGAACCTAAAATTGAGCATGTTTCACAAGTTGTTGAAGAGCATTCAACAGATTTGAATGCCGTGCACCTGAGAGATTTGGATTTCTTGTTACGACACATGGAGATGTTCTTCTTATAGATCAATATGAGCCCAGGACTTATCAAGAGGCAGTGTCTAGCCCAGACTCTGAGAAATGGCTTGAAGCCATGAGATCTGAGATGGATTCCATGTCAGTAAACCAATGGACTTTGGTTGAACCACCTCAAGGGGTCAAACCTATAGGGTGTAAATGGGGTTTTAAGAAGAAACCCAACATGGATGGTAATGTACAAATATACAATGGCCGATTAGTCGATAAAGGTTTTCGATAAGTTCATGATGTAGACTATGACGAAACATTCTCCTTTGTAGCTATGTTTAAGTCCATCTGGATCTTGCTAGCAATAGCTGCATTCCATGATTATGAAATCAGAAAAATGGACGTCAAAATCGCTTTCCTTAATGGAAAACTTGAAGAGGATGTGTATATGACACAAGTCCAAGAAATGCTAGAAAGGTTTGCAAGCTACAGAGGTCTATTTATGGACTAAAGCAAGCTTTTCGAAGTTGGAATCTTCGTTTCAATGATGTAATCAAAGAGTTTGGTTTTATCAGAAATGAAGATGAGCCTTGTGTTTATAAGAAGGCTAGTGGGAGCATTGTTTCTTTCCTAATCTTGTATGTAGACGACAAACTCATCATAGGAAATGATATACCTACTTTACAGTCTGTTAAGACTTTATTAGGTATTGTTTTTCTATGAAAGATTTGGGTGAGGCAGCGTATATCTCAGGAGTTAAGATCTATAGAGACAGATCAAGATGACTTCTAGGTCTGAGTCAAAGTACATATATAGACAAAGTGCTGAAAAGGTTCAGTATGGAAGAATCCAAGAAAGGATTTTTGCCTATGAGACATGGAATTTCTCTTTCAAAGGAAATGTTTCCTTCAACTCCATAAGAAAGAGAACGGATGAATAATATTCCATATGCTTCGGCTATTGGTTCTATCATGTATGCCATGATATGTACTTGACCAGATATATCGTATGATTTAAGCATGACGAGTCGGTATCAAGCGAACCCTGGTGAAAATCATTGGGTTGCGGTTAAAAATATCCTTAAGTACTTAAGAAGAACTAAGGATAAATTTCTTGTCTATGGAAGGGAGGAAGAGCTTAGTATAAAAGGTTATACTGATGACAGCTTCCAAACTGACAAGGATGACTCACGATCGCAATCGGGTTTTGTGTTTTGTATTAATGAAGGTGTTGTGAGCTGGAAAAGTTCAAACCAAGACACAGTAGCTGATTCTACAACAGAGGCTGAATACATTGCAGCCAGTGAAGCAGAAAAAAGGCTATTTGGATCAAGAAGTTCATATTGGAATTAGGGGTTGTTCCCAAGATATCAGATGCTATAGAACTCCGTTGTGACAATAATTGAGCCATTGCATAAGCAAAGAAACCCAGATCTCATCAAAGATCCAAACATATTCTTAGGCGCTTTCATCTCATTCGAGAGATCATAGATCGAGGAGATGTGGAAATATGTAGAGTACACACAGATGACAACTTTGTTGATCTCTTGACGAAGCCTCTTACATAGCAAAGGCATGATCGTCACACTGAGTCACTCGATATTAGATATGTGAGTGATTGGTCTTAGTGCTAGTGGGAGATTGTTAGAGTATGCCCAAAGACCAATCATATGATGATTGTAATAATACATTTATTTACCGATTTTATTGAATTAAGGCATTACCACTATTATTTTCAGTTATATGTTTGTGTTTAACATAAACTAAAAGATAATAAAGTCCATATAGTAACATTATTAAAAGATCCATAGTCAAGTATTATTATAGGCATGGACATTAATAATACGCTTAAGACTAACGTGTTATTGATTGATGGCAAGGAGTTGTCATTGACATTGAGATATCAAAATTGATACATGATTATGTTATTAGAGAACAATGTATTGGATTGACTCATCATGAGCATATGTCTTGGATTATTATGTAACGGTCATAACATTGCTCATTGTGATGACTATATGTATGATCCTCAGACTTGAGATCAATGTCATCCCAACATATATTGTTGTATGTTTTGATACAGTTAAACATGCTCCATAACTGGTTGCACTATAAAAAATGTTATTGAATATATCTCGATATATGTAGTGGAGTGTATATGGTTAAGATAGGATTTGTCCTTCCTACATAATAGGAAATATATCACAGGCCACTTGATTGAGTGAGACTAGAAATGCATGGCCATGCTCAAATAAGTTGATATGTGATATCATAAATTATTCGTTAATTATATTCTACTCTAGATATCAAGAAACAATAGATGTGCTATACAAGTGTGACTATTCTAAGACTTGTGCCTATTCTAGGTATAAAGGACAAAATGATGTAATACATAAAAGAGTTAATCATGAAGATGATATGTCGAATCATAATTTCCTATAACATAGGTGACAATGATATATTGCTAGATGTCACTCATTGTATGTAATATTAGAATTCTTCTAATAATTACTACTAACGTTACAAAAACCTAGAGGGTCACACCCTAGGATTGAAATGAGCAAAAATGTACAATTTGTTGTATGTTACTAACATATATCTAGAGTTAAGATATGTATATTTGATATATATATGATTTTAATTATCCCGAATATAGTAAGTAAGCATTAAAAGAATGTAATTTAGATTACAACTCTTTTATTTGGTATATATAATTCGGAATAATTAAACAAGTTTTAAATAAACATTAAAGATTGTAATTCAGATTATAAGTCTTTAATGTATATTCAATTGAATTAATTAAATAATATTTTATTTATTAATTCGAAATAACTTTAAAAACCCTAAGATATTAGGGTAATGGATATAAAAGGGTGTGTTAAGTCTAACAGTCGTTTTAACACACACATATACTTCAGCCATTTTCTTAAAACAATATTTGGGGAAAAGAAAACTTTGCTCTCAATCGGGTGAACTAAGTAGAAGCCGAGACATGTTTTCGTGGAGGCTTTCGATTCGAACAGTTCGTGATCACCACCTCTCGTTGTTGTCCTTGATGTTTTTCATGGAACCCACTGTAAGTATTCGCATCCCTTCCTCCCGATATCAGTTTTACGTACTTGGATCACTGGTGAGACCGTCGAGTTTTGTTTCCGTTGCACCGTGGGATGCACCAACGGTCCCAACACTTTATGCAATACCAATTGTTGAATTTAAGCGCGTGTGCATAAAGCTATCCAAAAATGTTATGCAAAAAAATTGTTATCAATTGTTAGAGAGATACCATTTTCAATAAATCACATGCATAAACATTTAAAATAAGGTAATAAATTAAATTTTGTAAAAACAAAGCATTTAAAACCAAATTTGACCAAATTTTGTTATGATGAACTAAAAACTTTAAAATGTTAATCATAACATATTTTTAACATACATGAGATAGAAAACACGAAATCATTTAAAATCAAAGCTCATGCATGCTTAAAACTGAATGAGCAGCCAATTATACATGATGATCAAAATCAACTTAGATGTTACCCATTCCTTTTCAAGTGTGGCTACAGCATCTTAATTTCTTTATTTTGTCACCATTGCTCTCACACACCTACAAGAGACATTCATTTGGATTTTGGTATCCAAATTGCTTTGGATCCTTGTACGTTAGTTTCAATGTCTCTAATTCCCTTTGGAACTTATACTTGTTTAATTTTAAAATGTTTTCCTTTCTTTAAAGGACAAGTATGTTCCAAATAACCATAGAAATGGCAATGTGAGCATTTTTGCCATTTTTAAATATGATGAATTGATTTGAGAAATTAATTCTTTTTCCTTTGTTAAGCTTTAAAGCTTAACTTTAAAATTAAGATTTTCTTTTTCCAAATCATTGATTTTAACTTTTGAAAGCTCAAAATCATTTTTCAAAATTTCATTTTGCTTTTAAAAGAAAATTGTTTTCACTTTTGAATTTTGAAATCAATTTCTTATATTTGGAATTCATGGTCTCAAATTCCAAATACAATTTATCATAGGCAACTTGTAGCTCATTAAAAGAATAGGAATTTGATTCACTAGAGCTAGAAGTTACCATTTAATCTTTTTCGATGGCCATGAGGCATAGGTTGGCTACTTCATCTTCATCATTGGAGTCATCTTCATCACTACAAGCTGCCACAAATGTCTTCTCTTTACTGGATCCCTTCTTCTTTAGGAGGGGTCAATCATACTTGACATTCCTCGTTCATTGACAATTAAAGCACACTGAGGAACTCTTCTTTTTGCTTGATTCATGCTTCACTTCCATAGAATTCATGAATCTCTTGAATCTTTTGAAGATCTTGTACATCTCTTCTTCTTCATCATCATCTTCATCCACCTCTTCACTTAAATCTTGATCATTCTCATTGGTGGATTTGAAGGCAATGCCTGCCTCATTCTTCTTCTTGTTTTTCTTTTCTTCATATTCTTCTTCTTCCTTCACTATCAACTCATGAATGCCAAGAGAACCACTAAGCTCATCAAGAGTGAGAGACTTTATGTTCTTATCTTCGATAATCATCGTCTTCTTTGATTACCAAGACTTTGAAAGAGAGTATATCATCTTCCTCATAAGCTTCTCATTAGGGATTACTTCTCCAAATCCCTTGAGACCGTTGACAATCACGAAAAATCTATGCGCCATAGCCTTGATGTCTCATCCGGTTTCATCTTGAAATTCTCATAGCTATGGTTGAGAATACTGCTTTTGGTTCCCTCACTTCATTGGTTCCTTCATGAGTGAATTGGAGCTTGTTCCAAATCTCCTTGGCATTAGAACAAAATGAGACTCTATGGTTGAGAATACTGCCTTTGTATTGAGTTGGAACTTCTTCTTCTCTCTATCATTCCAATCATCCATCTCATCTTTTGGAATAGAGTATCATTTAATGATTGAGTTCCAAGCTCCTAAATCGTTAGCTTGAATGAAGAGCATCATCCTATTCTTCCAATAGGCATAATTTGCTCCATTGAAATAAGGTGGCTTGTTGACCAGTTGAGAAACTTCAATGTAATAAGAGCCGGAGGTCGAAGCCATATTCTCGGTTGCGTCTGAAATCGGTAGAGCTTCTTCAATGATCGTTTTAAGGTTATTAAACCTTCTAATAAGTCAAGCTCTGATACCAATTGTTAAGATTTAATGAGCTTAATTGAACAACCAAAAATGTGCCAAGAGGGGTTGAATTGGTAATTTAAAGTTTAGGGAGTAAGGAGTATAAAGATAGGGAAATTTGCACAAAGATTTATTGTGGTTCGACTTATCAACCAAGTCTACATCTACTACCTAAGCTCCTCACTTAGGATTTTCTAACAAATCCATTAATTTGTTCTTTCTTTTTCAAGGATAAAGAGTTCACCTTTGTAACTCCCTAGTTTTTCACTTGGCTGAACTATAACCAATCCCCTTTAAAAAGGTAAAAAGAATGTAAACAAGAAAACATCACTAAAATACTAATATTTACAAGAGAAAGAAAATAAAGAGTGAAAAACTATTCTCTTATATTTGATTGCTTGGATAGGTTTTTTAACCATTCTTCAAGTGTCCTCAACTTGATTTTATATGTTGGACTGTGTTTGTAGCCGTTTGTAGCCGTTGGGGATGATTTGGAGCCATTGGGGATAATTTTTCTACATAATAAAATTGTCTAGGACAGGGAGTATCGATACTCCTTTAATGAGTATTGGTACTTCCTTTATAATATTTAAATCAACTAGCTGTTACTAGCCATTGGGCTTGACTAGTATCAATACTATGCTCATTATATCGATACTACTGTGTAAAGTAGTATCGGTGCCTATTTTGCATTTTGGAATTTGAACAATTTGGAAAACAACTGGTAGTATCGATACTACCTAGAGAATATCGATACTTCTCTTAAATATCGATACTTCTCTTACCTTCGGTATCGGTACCACGTGAATAGTATCGGTATTGTTCATACAATATGGATATTGTAAGAACAGTATTAATACTTCTTACCTATAAAACCATTTTGTGCTCAAAATCTAGATTAATAGACTTTGAATTATTTCTGAAAACTTTTGAAAACTTTTGAAAACTTTGAACAAATTCAATCAAGTCCAAAAACATTTTTGCTTTAAATTGTTACATCAAAACATTATAAAACATGGGGTTCAACAATTACACATGAGAAAAGCTTAATCTCTTGTGCAACACCTACTGTTCATTCTCTCTTTGTAGTTTCCAAAATTAATATATATGGAAGATCTTATCTTGAACAGTTAGATTATCTTAAACCAAAAGCTTGCACATGAGGAAAGCTTCCAAAAACAATATATATATATATATATAATAAAATGTAGTATTTAATAAAAAAAGACAAAATAAAAAAAAGGAAAAAAAGGAAAAAAAACAAACAAATAAATAAATAAATAAAGTAATATATATATATATATATATATATATATATATATATATATATAACGTCAGGGGAAGAGAAAAAGAAAATAATAAAAAAGAAAACCAAAAAATGGAAAAATAGTAAAGAATAAAAATGATAAAAATAAAAATAATAAAAAATATATATTAATAATATTGAAAGGGCTAAATTAAAAGAAAAGTAAAATTGGGGTCAATTTTAAGAGGAATTCGGGGTAAAATTGAATTAAAAGGGCAAAATGAATGTTTTAAAAAATAGGGGGACCGAAAATACAATTTCCCCCCTTTTAAAGAAAAAACACACGGATCTTGAATCCATGGGTCGGGTCGACGAGTCCAAACTACATGTTGATGGGTCACTATAAGACAAAAGTTTCTCTAAACATTTCATTTTTCACTTTTCAAAACCAAAGCCCCCATTTTAGTTTTTCACTCAACTTTCAAAGTGTTCTTCAACAAATGAAAACACAGTAACCACCAAACCCAGATTTCGGTGGTCACCGTCTCGCCGACCGCTGTTCATCGACGGTGGCCCAAAATTTTTTTTACACCATTCGAAAGGTTTTTTCCTCCTCTTTTCAAAAATAAGGTCGGTTTTTGAAAAATGGCCTCGGGGAGGGCTAGATCTAAGGAAAACTCCACGGGTGCCCTCCCCCCGATCATCGGTCCAAACCCTCTTTTTTGTTTTCTCGAATAAAAAACAGAGAAAATAAATCACATGCAAGCAACAACCGAATTGAAATAGGTAAAAAAAATACCTCTTTTCTTTATTTTCGTTTCGAAAATACAAGTCTTGGGTGCTACTGTTTTGTTGCGCATCTCCTCTAGTAATCTCTTGTGTAATTTTTGAGTAGTTTCTCTTGTTGATTTTTACATCAATTTATAGCCTATGATTTACTATTTTTAGTTCCGATTTCCTAGAGTTCTACTCGAACTAAAATGCTTGTTATTGTTTGTTTCTGGCTTGTCTTGGTGTCCCACTAACGCACGATGTTGAGCCGAGAAAAACGGCCGAGGGAGGCGTGAGTAGTCTTCGGGTGAGGCGGCTGGAATGGCGTTGAGTGAAAAAATGGAAAGTTAGGGTTTTAGAAACCCTAATTATTCAATTCGGGTCGGGTTCCAGATCCGACCTACAAGGGATTGGACCACTGATGCATGTTGGATCACTGTTTTGTAATTTGGTGGGCTTGTATTTGTTGGACCTGACCATGTAAATGAATGGAACCAAATTAATATATGTATGTAATATATGTTATATAATTATAATATATAATATATAATATAGTATGTATATATTACATAATATAATACATATATACTATATACTATAAAGAATAACACATAGCATAAATTAACACGTAAATGCCATATAACACGATCGGACGAAAATACGTGTCGACACAACCTTACAGAGAAGCCTCTAACTTTAAATTATTTTATAATCTTTATCGAGTATTTTATCATTTTATCCCTACTTTTGAGTCTATAAATAAAAATTAGTTTCTCTTTCTAGATACGACAACAATTAGATAAACTTATTTCTTTCTTATTCTATTATTTTAGAGTATGCTTTTCTAATCCTGCATAATAACCGAGAGAATATTTCTAACCTCAAGTCCATATTTATGAGAAGAACAAAATTAATTGATTCCCACTTATATTTGGGTGTACGAAAATTGAAAAGTTGTATTAATTTTAAGGGGCAACACCCATTTAAACAATTATATCAATTAAAACAATTTTACTTCTAATACAGTAGTTCTTCACGACACAACTAAGATTTAATATTTTCCGTTTGAAATTTTTTCCTCATTCAATGCTATCTGTCTATTTTTCAAGAATTATTTTTTGGTTATTAGATTCAGTGGCGGATATATTTGTTCTTTATATGTCCATCCTAAAATTTGACATTTAATAACAACGATAATGATTAGGTATCTATTATTAGACACGCTTAAATGTTATTTCTCTTGTTCTTTGCATTTACATGGTATATTAATGCTATTTATTTATTCTAAATAGTTAATGTTAAATACTTTAATTTTGAAAAAAAGGAACTTTACGTTACAGCTTTACTCCAACATTGTAAAAGTCGTCATTTGGAAAGAGATGAGTTAAAGAATAATCTGCAATCACTTGAAAAAAGAAAATGTATAATTCAAAATTAAGGCAATAAACTATGAAGAAAGCATTAAAGAGGCTTAATAACCCACTAGTTCTAGAGTTACAAAAATACTGTTATAGAAGGGATGATATAACAAAATATATTTTTAGGGTTACATAGTTATGTTTGACTAAATGATTGTGGCAGGCAAGGCAGCCATAAACGAAAACAGCGACTGCTTTGTCAAGAACTGTACAAAATGCCATATGGGAAGGAGCAGAAAAATTAAAACGGTATTTAATATGGAACTAGGAGCTGATAGGACACGACCTTACTTGAACAGGATCTGTTCTATAGGCTCGTGCCTTTGTATCCTTGAGTTCTAAGGAGACAGGATTCTATGTCTGGTTGATGAACTTGAGACTTCGTGACCAAAGCGTGATTAGTTTTTGTTTCTTCTGTTGTTTGTTTTTGGCTTTAAACGACACCGTAAACAGCTCATTGATCTGCATGGCATTAAACATTGTTTCTTGTCAGAGTTTTCTCATTAGCTTTATCTACGTGCATCTATGAACAGGAAAAAAACAAATGCATGTGATGGGAAACGGATCAAATTGTCTCTTTTTTCTCATCACAATTGTTATTTTAATACTGCTTGGTGTCAACCATGATCCCATCTATCTTGGACTTCGAATAATCTACTGTCTTGATTCAACTCAACAACAGTCAACAACATTGCTTCAAGCTGATAAAAAGGTACTGCCATGATAAAATTTCCCAATTTTCCTCATCTTGAATACATTGCTTCAACCTTATTCTCTATTAGACAGAGACCATGACCATCCAAGAGGATGTAAGCATACCACTGCTGCTAGAACAGAAGAATTCGACTGATGAAACAAGCTGCAAAGCAAATCTATGGATGGTTTACCTCAGCACCATTGTCTCAGTCTGTGGGTCGTTCGAGTTTGGATCCTGGGTAAGTCTCCCTCACTACTCTCTACACCAGAAAATGAGCTTTGCTTGTAATGATTACTTCCATAAGTTGTGATAAGATGTTGAAATTGTTTTCAGGCAGGCTTTTCATCACCAACTCAGGCTGAAATTATGAAAGATCTTTCTGTTACAATAGAAGAGGTACATATTTTGAAACTCTAGTGACCTTTTCTAAGCAAGCTACTTATAACTGATGCATTTGATCTTTGAATCTTCAGTATTCAGTGTTTGGTTCTTTACTGACTTTCGGTGCTATGATCGGTGCAATCACGAGTGGACCGATGGCTGATTCCATTGGTCGGAAAGGGGTAAGTTTTAGTAAATTCTTTTTCCTTTGGTATAGATTATTATATGATGTAGCATTATGTTGATTACTAAATATGTGCAGGCAATGAGAACAGCCACTGGCTTCTCTGTTGCAGGGTGGCTTGCTATTTACTTCGCTAAGGTTGTACTTATGATACTGCTTCACCTCTGAATTTACAATTGCTTAAGCTACAAATTAATCGGTTATGCAGAAATATATCGCTAACCTGTTTTGATGTCTTCGATCAAAACAAAAAGGGGGCTTTGTCTTTGGATATTGGAAGACTGGCAACAGGCTATGGCATGGGAATCTTCTCCTATGTTGTTATTCATGACCATGATGCCTTTCTTGACAAGGTACCAGTATTTATAGCCGAAATCGCACCGAAGAATCTTCGAGGAGCACTAACAGCTGTAAACCAGGTAAAATTTATCTTAATATCAACTGAAATGTGAATTACATATGAATGACTATAAATTAAAAGCCAATAAAGTAAGCACAAACCTTTGTGTTATTTCACTTCTTATTTCTACAGCTTCTGATCTGCACCGGACTGTCGGTCTCCTTCATAATAGGGACAGTTATAACTTGGAGGACATTAGCATTAACTGGTAAAAGTTCTTTATCCATCTATTCAAAGTAATCATGGTGGAACACAACATTTTTCGTAGAAATCGTGTGTCTGCGTATGTGTATGTGTGCATGTTCATAAAGCTAGATGATAGAAAGCCGGACTTATAAGCGGTTGATTGCAGGATTCGTTCCTTCTGCAATTCTGCTTGTTGGACTCTTTTTCATTCCAGAGTCTCCTAGATGGCTGGTAAGATAGAATCCTATTTTACATGAAATTATAGTAACATGAAAGGGAACTAGATAAAAACTTTTGGATATAATGCAGGCAAAGATAGGACATGAAAAAGAATTCGAGGCTGCACTACAAAATCTTCGTGGCAAGGACTCTGATATATTGATGGAGGCAGCTGAGATTTGGGTTCTTAGTCTGAACTCTTATCATCTTAACTAGCATTAACAATGAGTTACAGCATTATAGAGAATTTGTTTTGTAAAAATTGACTTGTTTTCATGCTTGACTGGACTATATAGAGACTCTTGAACGGCTTCCGAAAACGAAAATGCTGGATTTGTTTCAAGGAAGACACTTACGCTCAGTCATTGTAATTACAACTGATCTTCTTTAAGCATTGGCAATCACATGTCTTCACTATTGTATCCTGACGAATGTGTCCTTCATTATCTTTGATCAGATAGGAGTTGGTTTAATGTTCTTTCAACATTTTGGAGGAATCAGTGGCATCTGCTTTTATTTCAGCAATATTTTCGAGTCTGCAGGTAATCGAACCGTTCGAGTTACACCCTGATTGCATTTGGCCTCAAATCTCTCCTATCGTTAGCATTTCAGCTTTTGTACTTTAAATGTCTCAGGAGTCTCTTCCAGTACACGGACAATAGTTTATGCTATTCTTCAGGTTTCATCTCCTCCTTTCCTCTACATCCATGTGAATTTTCCTGGTAAACAACTGATCTAATCAATCATTTATGCAGCTTCCGATTACAGCGCATTGCACAACTATGATCGATAAGGCTGGGAGAAAGCCGCAAATACTGGTACACATTTAGATCAATGAACAATCACCAATGTCCTTAGACTACTGAGCTAAATCCTTTTCACTAATCATCGTTTTGTTTTCATTACAGCTTTCTTCAACAGGATTGGTCCTTTCCTGTATTCTATCATGGATTGCATTCTATCTTAAGGACCATAATTTGGCACCAAGTTCAGTTCCCATTCTTTCTGTAGCAGGCATATTGGTAAATCTCAAAAATACTTCTTCGGATTCATATATATACATTCAATTTGTTCATTGCCAAAGTATGACTTACCACTTCTTTTTGACATTAATCTTAGTTGGGATCAGATATACATTAGTTCTTTACAGTTCCTTGGGTTGTCATGTCTGAGGTATGTATATCGGCATTCGACATTCATGTCCAACACGTATCCAAACATGGACGTAGAAATACGACCCGTATCCGATTTTCATACTCGATTTTGGTTTCAGATTTTCCCGATAAGCATCAAAGGAGTACCTGGAAGCCTAGCAACACTGGTGAACTGGTTTTGTGGATGGGCAGTTACTTACTCTTTCAACTCCCTCACGGGCTGGAGCTCCTCCGGTAAATAGAATACAGCTATCTTCTATTTGATCTTCAAGTTCCCACAAATTTAAGCAGTAATTTTGAATTTTTATCTGCAATTCGTGGATTTCACAGGTACCTTCATGCTTTATGCTGCAATATGTGCACTTGGAATATTGTTTGTTGTCGCAATGGTTCCTGAAAATAAGGGGAAAGGCCTGAAACAAATTCAAGCAGAAATCAATGCATAGAGAATCAAGAAAATGGAGCACACAACTAGAACGAACATGTACTAATGCGATGATACATTTGCCATTTGGGATAAACAAAGTTATTGGAAATGAGATTGAGCTATGTTTTCTTTTCCATACTATGAATCTATAATTATATATCTATAAAACGGATCAAAACACACTAAAATAAATCGAAATGCATTAAAGTTTTAACCGAAATGAAACTTAAACTGCTTGATATTGATTTTGAACCAAATAGACCATATTTTTACTACATTAAACATGTACTCGTTGATGTCAACGCCTCTCTGCAACTATGGCTTTTCAAAGTTCCCTTTACCCAAGTTTCTCAGCTTAAGAAAAGCCTTGCAAGTCTATAACAACGCAACAACTGAAGTTGATGCTCAGAATGGAACAGGTGAGGAAGAATCCAAAGAAGAAAAATTAGACTTTGAACCCAGAAATGAAAGCAAAAACATCTCCACTACCACTTACTCGGACCTTCCACTACACCCTTGACAAGGACCTCAAAAAGGTTCAATTTTCTTTACTTTTGTTGCTTTATCGGTTCATGAAGGGTTGGTTTTTTTTTCGAGTATGTTTCTTATTGATATGATTCACAACAGAAGACTTGATATTTGAAGATTGATGGGCATGTGGGATGTTCAATGAGTTAATTACCTGTTGCTTGTTCCACAAACAACATACTAATTAGCATGCTAATGCCTGTTTCTTTGCAGCAATTCCTTCACTTCAAGCTCGGGACTGTTCGAAGAATGAAAAAGAAGCTCTTAATTATCTTTTTTCATCATACCGTGATCAATGTCATAATAAGTCTTTTGCGGATGTCTGGTCCACAGACACCGTAGCCTTCTTCTTTTTTTTTTTTTTTTTTTTGAAAGGAGGAGAGTTTTGTATGTATTAATATAATAAATACATACAAAAACTCGACGAAAAAAAAATATTATTAAAAAATCTCCCTAAGTGAACAAGTGCACCTAATAAATGTCAAATCAATACATTTCTGAGTATAAACCACACCCATAACAAGGGCGATGCAGAGGCGGGGTTAGGAAAGGGTAATATGCGCGACGGAATAGGGTCTTGGAATAATAAGGGTCGTAAAAAATTAGATTTATTACTATTGTTATAATAAAAATACAAACAAAGTGTTATGGATCAGTGGTAAATTTTTTGGGCCAAAAATCACAGAACCTACGGTTGAATCTTATTGAAGTCATATGTGAAATACCAATAATTAATATTGTTCTATAGCTGTAAAGATTACCTCATTTTTTTAGTTAATAAAATCATCTTTAAAAAAATTGATATTTAAAGGTCTCTTTTTAAAAATTTACACAGGACTTCTAACGTCCTAACCGGGGCGATGCATACACACCAACAGAGAAACCATAGCGAATAAACACCAAGGCTGCAGTCCCCCATCCAACCCAGACGGAATACACTGCAGAAACTCGAAACCTGACACGTTGATTTGATTCGATCATCTCCCCGCGCAAAACAGTCCCTTCAGAAACCAACACAAAAACTACTCTATCTGTACAATACTTCAGCAAGAAAGCACAAGAACAGTATTGCTCAAAACAGGCAAAAACAAACATATAATCACACTATGAACCAAACAGCTGACAGCATTCTGCGAAGACATTAGGACTACTAATGAAATTGGAGATCGAGAAACAAGGGAATGACCATTTATACTTATACTAGAAACCTATTCTTGTCATAGCCATACTAAATAACATATCTTCGTCGTAGCTTTTCTTGTAAAAAATAACAGTGTTCCTACTTAACCAAATAGACCAACTAAAATAAAATAAAGCTAAATTCCATATATGCTTACTTGAATTATTGATCGATTGTCCTACCCACGTTGATAAGAAGGCTCTAACATTTTCAGGGCAGATAAAAGTGTGGTTCCACCCGAGGCCCATCTTTGTCAGCTTCTCCATATCACCTCACAATGATAAAATAAGTGATTAATCGTCTTTGGCTTCTTGCGACACAAAACACAAAGAACAAAATCCGATCTGATCACTCCCCGTTTAGCTAATTCCACAAACGATGGTACCCTTTGCAAGACAGCCTTCTAGGCAAATGCCTGAACCTTTTGAGGGGCTAACTCAGCCTAAACATGGTTCCACAAAGAACAACATCCGATCTGATCACTCCCCGTTTAGCTAATTCCACAAACGAGGGTACCCTTTGCAAGACAGCCTTCTAGGCAAATGCCTGAACCTTTTGAGGGGCTAACTCAGCCTAAACAAGGTTCCAAAATTTGTTGGACTCAACCCCACTATTTACATCTGTACTGCAATAGATGCTTGGAGAGTACAAACTAATTAGAGATCCGACCCAAATCAATCTATCTACTTCATGAAAACCCCACACAACTCTGTTAATTATGCACATAAACTCATCCCAGATTCTACACTCCCAATCGAACAAAACTCTCCTAATCTTAATATTCCAAGTCCATGACCCGTTAACCTTATAGTCAAAATCAAAAACCTTATCAGTTTTTCTAACAGTCACCCCAAATTTGTTTTTTGAAAATGACAACCTTAAAGATGGAACGTCGATCCAGAAGTCTTCCCAAAAACTAATATGACTGTCATCGCCAATGGAGAATCGAATATCCTTAATGAACGTGTCATCATCAATGGTCAATGGATCTGATAGATTCCTTCACACCCATGATGTGTTTCTCAAGGGAAGTTATGTCTTGTACTCATGTGTTGTGCAATTAAGGTTCTAGTCCAGCGTTTGTTGACAGCAATCAACCTTTTGATACCTTGGTACCTGATCAACATGAAGTACCTATAGATGCACACCATATGCCTGGGAACACTCATAACCATCATCCAATGGTAAACCAAAGCAAAGCAGGAATATTTAAACCCAAAGTATACTTTGCTGCCTCTCAACCTCGAGATGATGTTGATGAACCAGTTATAGTTTATCAAGCCTTCCAATCTCCACAGTGGAAGCAAGCAGTTTTTGCCGAGTACAATGCTTTAGTTAAAAACGAAAGTTGGCAGCTTGAACCATTACCCCCTAGACGTTTGACTATCGGTTGTAAAGGGCTTTTTAAAGTAAAAAAAAAAAAGGAAGATGGCACTGTGGATCGGCACAAGGCTCGATTAGTTTCCAAAGGGTTCTCTCAAACTTCTTTTTGTGACTTTGGGGATACTTTCAGTCCAGTGGTCAAAGCTCCTACAGTAAATGTTGTTCTTTCTATTGTTGTTTCTTGTGGCTGGCCTCTGCGTCATGTGGACGTAAATAACGCATTTTTAAATGGCGACCTTGGTGAGGAAGTTTTCATTGACCAACCTCCTGGTTTCGAACAAAAAGGTGTCAATGGTGAAGTTCTAGTTTGTCGACTTCAGAAGGTATTATATGGACTGAAAGAGGCTCCAAGGATGTGGTATGCCAAACTTCGTCGTTTTCTGCTCGACCTAGATTTTCAAGAATCAGTTGTCGGTGCTTCTTTGTTTATTCAATGCAAGGGTGGAAGTCATGTAGTTATTCTCGTCTACGTTGATGACATAGTAGTCACTGGGGATTATTCTGAAGCAATTGAAATGGTAGTTCAGCAGCTGGGTGAGAAATTCTTTCTTAAAGGCGTTAAGCTATTTTCTTGGCATTGAGGTTACGAGATGTGAGGATAGGCTTGTTTTAAGGTAGCAAAAGTTCATTCGTGACTTACTTGAACGATCGAAAATGACAGGAACTAAACCTGCCACCACTCCCATGGTGTTATCACCAAAGCTCACAAAGGAATCAGGAAAACCTCTTACTGATGGGCAACACTTTCGAAGTATCGTGGGTGGTCTGATGTCCCCAAGTAACACTCGACCAGATGTAGCGTTTAGTGTGCATCGTGTAGCTCAATATATGCACAAACCGTGTGAAGGACACTGGGTAGTTGTTAAACGCATTTTGCGTTACCTAGTGGGTACAATACATTATGGTCTAGTCTTCCATGTAGATAGTCTAACGTCCAAGCTTGTTGATTTTATTGATGTTGATTGGGCAAGCAATCTTGAACAGCGAAGGTCAATCTCTGGGCAGTGTGTGTTCCTTGGCAACAATCTGATATCATGGTGCTCAAAAAACATAAAACATAAAACTATAGCACAATCTATTTAACACCCATCACTCGTATAATTATACCTATACAAATTATAGATGTCACCTGAATTTCTAAAACCATTTCCTCTTCAAAAGTTATTTAAATTTTTTTCTTAAAATGATAAATGATATTATAAAAATATCATATCATATTAATTATGTTTCATTATAACAAATTTAGGGCAAAATATTTTTTTATGAATAGTACTGTGAATAATAATAAACAGTACCGTGAACAGTAAACAATGTACCGATGCACTACTACAGTACCGTGAACAGTGTACCAATGCACAAAAACTTCGAACTTAAATTGTGTATCGATGCACTGTAGCAGTGTATCGATCACTGCTACAGTATTTTCAGCAAAATATATATATAGATAAAATTCATAAAAACTTAACATTTCATCACTATAAAGTTACAATTTTGTTTCCAAATATGTTCAACAAAACAAATAGAACATTAATAAGTACATTCCACTAATAAAGTCAACATTTCATCATAGGATGTCTTACTGATATTGAAAAATATTCCTCGATATTTTATGTCGTTTTAAACTCTTTATTCCACTATCACACGCTAAGTATATACTTAGTGAGACAATTAAAACAATAAACAGTGCAATACAATTCATGCATGAATTTCAATGTCAAAAATCAAAACAACATAATATAATAAAATCATTTACATCCACAACTATTGCCTACAATTCTCAATCTATGAGGAACCTGGTATAGGAGTCAAATAGTGCACAAAAGTACTGAGGTCGAGCATCGCTCACCTAATAATGCACCGTAGTAAATGTATCTTATTTGACACTATAGTATTACTTAACTCTGTAGCTGCTAGACTATATGGCATGCCATTAATACCACTAAACCTCAATAACATATTTGGGCATATAGTCATCAATTAAATCATCCATGGAAACCTATAATCATCTATAAACATTAGGGCAGTTCATACCCAAAATAACATCCATGTCAAATCTCATGCTAATAAAACAAGGTCGACTTGTCGCAAATCTTCCAGATGATGTATAAAACATCTATGTACACAATGTATAAAACATTTATATACCATGTCATGCATGTACTGCACTTACCTTGACACTTTATATAATCCAAAATATATGTCTCACTACGGTCCACAATAACTCTTTTATACTTGATTTGCTTCAATCACAATTGAATCACAATCTGTATTAATCACAAATTCATAACGATACATATGTTAGTATTGTACTAACATAAACACATCCCATAACAATTCCATAATATACTTGGAACTCATTTTCTACCAAATATTTAACACTTAATAATTCCTTTTAACATTTGCATCAACTTTTCCAATTACATAAAATGGTTCTTCACCATTTTTTCACTTAGATACCTCATGATCGAATATTTTATCCTTTAAAACTATGTTTTCATGATTTTGCTCGATTTTGATTCGATTCAAGCATGAAATCAACTTTCAATCAACCTTTTAACATCTCTTCAATCAAATCCCTAATCAACTTTTATCAGAACACAAAGTTCTCCAACTTATAATTTGGCCGAATTTTACATAATAATCTCTAGAAAGATTGAACATGTTTTAACCATAAATCAAACTTGAAAATAATCTACAACATCTAAATCATCAAGATTTATCATCAATTTCATGAATCCTATCATTAACATAAACCCTTATATTTTGGATCTTTGAAATCCATCAAGATTAGAAAGAAATATTGGTACCAATTGATAGAGTTTTTCGCGTAGATCACTTTTCTATTTCACGGCATAACCCGAATTCCAAAGGAATCGACTCAAAAATGGAAAACAAATATTTTTCCCTTACCTTGTATATCTCATGTCCATGGAGAATAGATGAACACTTTGGAATGAAATTTCAGATATTTTTCATGCTTACTGTTGAGTTAATCGATTGACGGAATCGACCAAGAGGGGGGTGAATTGGAAATTAAAATATTGTGGAAGCTTTTGCAGAAAATTGAAAGTAATTGCACAGCGATTTAGAGTGGTTCGACTTTATCAACCAAAGTCTACGTCCACTACCTTAGCTATCCACACTAAGGATTTTCCAACAAATTCACTAATTTGTTCTTTCTTTTGAGGCCAAAGAGATAACCTTACAACTCCATCAAGAATATACTCCAATTCTTGAGAACACTCTTTTCTCAAAGAGAAGATTACAAATTTGCAAACTCACAAGAAAAACCTCACAAGGCAAAAATGTTTGCACAATTCTAGAACAAAGAAAGAACACTCAAGAATAAATACAATTGAGCACAATAAGTGTTCTTGAAAGCAAAATGAATATTGAATGAAAAATAGGCTTGAAATGCTCAAACTTGAGGTTTGATGCTTTCTCTTTGATTCTCTCTTGATTCTAGTTGCTTGATGTTTCTTGTTATTTATCAGTGGCTTCTAAGCTTGTTTAAATACACCTTGAATCATTTCTGAACGTTGGGGATGATAAGTGGAGTCAATAGAGTCGTTTAAATGTGAAAACAATTAATTAAAGCAATTGGGAGCGTTAGTGCATCAATTCATACCCATGGTGCATCGGTGCATCAGTGTAAAATTCAAATATTTTGATCGTTGGATCCTTAGTGCATCGGTGCACTAAGAGTGCATCGATGCATTAAGTGCATTTGATGTTTCAAAATAGCCAGAGTTCATCGATGCATGGCTGGTTCATCGATGCATCAAATGCATTCGATGTTTTCATAAAATCCTCGGTGCATGGTATGTGCATCGATGCATGAAATGCATTCGATGTTCAATTTATTTCATGGTGCATCGATGCATGGATTGGTGCATCGGTGCATCACTCTGAAAAATTGATTTTAGGCTTGATTTTGGTTCAAAATAATTTGTGAAAATGTTTCAAAAAATATATTAAGTATAAAACACAATTTTACACATTTAGTAAGGTTTGAAATTGATCTTAAAAGACTTGGAGTAATAATTTGATATTCGATTAATTGAATCGAATATACTTTAGAAAAGCATTTGTAAAATCTTAAAATTCATTTAAACTAATTTTTTATATCGAAACAAAAATGTTTTCAACAATCTCCCCCTTTTTGATATAACAAAACATTTGTGTTAATTTAAGATTTTCTAAAAAATTTGAAATCAATTTTGAAAAATTACTCCCCCTTACTATAACACTTCTCCCCTTAAAACATTTTTAACACTTAACATTTCTCCCCCTTTTTGTTAAATCAAAAAGACTCAAAAACTGAAGGCTTTGAAAAATATAGCCAATTGATTAAACATTTTAATTGAATATAGCTTAAGCTACTAAGATCAAAGATCAAAAGAGAGGTTAGCCATTAGTGTTCATAATCAATATTCATAATAAAATGTGAAATGGTAAATTGGTCATATTTCAACTAAAAAATAACTGATGTATATATTGAAACAAACCAATAAAAGTTCAAATATCCATCAAACAAACATCCAACAATCAAAGAAAGATAACCCAAAATGTTTTAACAATTTTAAATTCAAGTTCAAACCCAAAAACAATCAAAGCAAGATAAGTCTATTCATCCATCGAAGGATCGGGAGGAGGAGGAGGGTAACGAGCTCTCATCTCAAGCGTGAGTGCATCCAATCAATCATTCATATCTTGTTGTCGAGCTCCCAAGGTAGAGAACTGGGACTCAATAAATGTGAAGCGCGAATCCATGGACACATACCGTAAATCAAATGTCTCCAAAAATGAACGAAAATATAGAGGCATTTGATCTTCTTGTGGAGTTGGTTCTGGTGCAGGCTCGTCATCAGGTACGTGATCATCGATGTCTTGCATAAGTTGTTGAAATTCAGGATCATCGTCATCAGCTGGAGCCGGAGGATGAGGAGCACGAGAGGAGCTAGGAGCAGCTCGTGAGGAACTAGCTCCCGGAGTTTGTTTTCCGGGTCTAAAAACCAATTGACCGGTTACCTCGTCTTGTTTCCAATCTGTTTTCTTCAAGGATGTGAGATTGATTTGATTTTGGAGTGGGATAGGATTGTCGAGAGAGACGTCTACACCAAGTTTGATAAAGAGGTTACTAAGAAGACATCCATAAATCAATGTTTCAACATGTTTTGAAGGAACAATGTTTATGATGTCTACTAGTTGACTGAATATAATGTGGGGAAGATTTATTTTGATTTTATTTTTAAGACAATACATCCACCATAAATCCCTAGCACGAAGTGTGGAGTACCTACCTCCGGATGGTCTAAACCACCAAGAGATCATCAAATGGAGAAAACGATCGTGATGAGATCGTAGAGTACTAACACTTGAGTTTGGAACATAGGGATATTCCACATTTTCACTCTCATTATATACACCACTATCATCTAACCCAAATCGGAAAGCTATAGTCTCGGGGTCAATATTAATATATTGGCCTAAAAGATAGGATCTAATGGCTATAGTTCCATATTGAGTTTCATTTTGAATACACACCGCATGATAGGTTTAAGCTTAAACAATTTATCAAACTTCCAAGCTTTAAGAATCGGAAGGTATTCGAAATCAATGTCAACCATAGCTTGAAGCGAAGGAATACGCTCTTCACGGATTCTATAAGTTTAGAAAGAGTTTTTGTACCTAAAGTACAATTCGTCTCTACGACGCTCAGGCATGTTAAAGCAAGATCCTAATAGAGATGAAAGTGGAGGAGAAATGGGATTAGGAGGTTGAGGAACAGAATTAGGAGGTTGAGGAACGGGAGGACGGTTTTGGTTTGACCGACTCGAAGATGACCTAGGTCGTTTAGGATTTAACATGATTAAAGGAAATTGGAATAAGGAATATCACCTGTAATTTGAAACACATGTATGCACAATCAATCCCAAAACTCAAATGAGTCATCAATAATTCAAGATTCTCTAAACCATATCCTAATGGGCATGTTTTGAAAAACTATTTAATCATAATATAGTTTTCATGAAAACAACACAATTAAATCAAAACAATTACTAATTTTTCAAAATTATATATATATATATATATATATGTATATTAAGTTCGAAATTTAAAGAAAATATCTTGAAAAATTGTTTGTTTTTGATGAAATTAGTAGTAAAATCTAGTTTAGAACCAACAAACAATGAGAGGGAACGGCGGGAGAGTTTTTAGGTTTAGGGTATGAAAAAATGAAGAAAATGAGGCATTTTAATCCAAAACCCGACGGATGCATCGATGCATGACCCTGTGCATCAATGCACATTCAAGGCGTGCAACGGTGCATCAACAAGATGAATCAATGCACATTCAAAGGGATGCATCGATGCACTGTTAAGTGTATCGATCCATGAAGCACAAAAATGTCAAAAATCTGTTTTAAACACTTTAAATGCTAAATTAATTAGCTCTAGTGGTATTGGCAACTCATATATTGAAAATTAATCATGCTCAATCAATCAAATTTCTCTTTAAACAACATTTGGACATTAATTTTCACCAAATAACATAAACTCCCCCTAACTAATAGCAATGAATGCAATCAAAAATTATCATTATAAGCATTTTTCATTTATTCTTAAAAGTGCTAAAATTATTTTAAAAACTAAGTAAAGATAGGTCAGTTAAACCTAATTCTCTCCTAAGTGTCCAAAATCTTTCCTTATCTAAAGGTTTTGTAAAAATATCCGCTAATTGGTGCAAAGTATCAACAAATTCTAGAACTACATCTTCCTTAGCGACATGGTCTCTAATGAAGTGATGTCTAATTTCAATATGCTTAGTTCTAGAGTATTGGATGGGATTTTTAGTGAGACAAATAGCACTAATATTGTCACACTTGATAGGAATAGTACCTACTTCAATTCCATAATAAAAAAGTTATTGTTTCATCCATAAAACTTGTGCACAACAACTACCAGATGAAATGTATTCGGCTTCAGTGGTAGATAATGCAACACAATTTTGTTTCTTTGAAAACCACGAAATCAGCATATTTCCAAGGAATTGGCAAGTACCAGAGGTGCTTTTCCTATCTAATTTGCATCCTCCATAATCCGCATCTGAGAAGGCATGCAAGATAAAGCTAGAGTCTCTAGGATACCAAAGTCCTATACAAGGAGTATCCTTAAGGTATCTAAAGATCCTCTTGACAGCTAGTAAATGTGATTCTTTAGGACATGATTGAAATCTAGCACATAAGAAAACACTAAACATAATATCTGGTCTACTTGTAGTTAGATAGAGCAAAGAACCAATCACTGACCTATATAATTTAACATCCACACATTTACCTTCTTCATCTAAGTAAAGCTTTGTTGATGAGCTCATTGGAGTGTCATAAGGTTTCCCATTTTCCAGCCCAAACTTCTTGAGCATATCTTTGATGTATTTAGCTTGATTGATGAAGATTGCATCTTTTCTTTGCTTGATTTGGAGTCCCAAGAAAATGAGAGCTCCCCCATCATGCTCATCTCGAATTCACTTTGCATTAGCTTAGAAAATTCTTGGCAAAGAACATCATTAGTAGAACCAAATATTATATCATCAACATAAATTTGAATTACTAATAAATCTTTACCTTTATACTTTAAAAACAATGTAGTGTCAACCTTTCCTTTTGAAAAATCTTTTTCAATTAAAAAATTTGACAATCTTTCATACCAGCTCTAGGAGCTTGTTTAAACCATAACTGCTTTGTCAATTTAAGAACATGATCCGGAAATTTTGAATCTTCAAAACCTAGAGGTTGTTCCACATACACTTCTTCTTTTATAAAACCATTTAAAAATGCACTTTTAACATCCATTTGATATAGTTTAAATTCATGAAAACATGCAAATGCTAATAACATTCTAATTGCTTCCATCCTAGCTACGGAGCGTATGTTTCATCATAGTCTGCCCTCTTCTTGAGTATACCCTTGAGCAACAAGTCTAGCCTTGTTTCTCACTATATTACCACTCTCATCAAGCTTATTCCTAAATACCCATCTAGTACCTATAGTAGATTTATTACTAGGCCTTTCAACTAATGTCCATACTTTACTTGTCTCAAATTGATTTAATTCTTCTTGCATAGCCATAATCCAATGTTCATCTTTTAATGCTTCTTTGATGTTCTTAGGCTCTATGCATGAAATAATGCAACATAATTACAAATTTCTAAGAGAAGATCGAGTAGTTCCCTTTTGGATGGATCACCTATAATTTCACCATCCTTGACATAGTTGTACTCTCTTGGGTAAATGCTTCCCTTTCTTCAATGGTTGGATTCTCAAGAGATCATGAGTTTCCTCACTTCGTTTCTTCTTTGATGATTCTCCAACGTCATGTCTAACGTCATTTGTATTTATAATACCTACATCATCATTCAAACAAGAATCCTTCCTCGGAAGGAGATTATCATCGAAAACAACATGTATAGACTCTTCTAGAACCAAAGTTCTTTTATTAAATACTCGATAAGCTTTAGAATTTAAAGAATAACCCAGAAAAATTCCTTCATCACTTTTAGCATCAAATTTGCCAAGGTTTTCTTTACCGTTGTTCAAAACAAAACATTTACATCCAAAAGGATGAAAATAACTAATGTTAGACTTTTTATTTTTGAAAATTTCATATGGAGTTTTCTTTAAAATTGGCCTAATCATTACTCGATTTACAATATAACAAGCGGTATTTGTGGCTTCCGCCCAAAAATATTTTGGCAAATTATTTTCACAAAGCATGGTTCTAGCCATTTCTTCTAAAGTTCGATTTTTCCTCTCAACAACTCCATTTTGTTGAGGGGTTCTAGGTGCTGAAAAATTATGGCTAATACCATTAGAATTACAAAACTCATTAAATCCAAGATTTTCAAATTCAGTACCATGATCACTTCTAATACTAGTGATAGAGTAACCTTTTTCGTTTTGTATTACTTTTGAAAATGTGATGAAATTTTCTAATGCTTCATCTTTAGTACTTAAGAATAGAACTCAAGTATATCTAGAATAGTCATCTACTAAGACAAATGCATATTGTTTTCCACCCAAGCTAGTAGTCCTAGTTAGCCCAAAAAGATCTATATGTATCAATTGTAATACTCTACTAGTTGACACATCATTAATGGATTTAAAGAAACTCGCTTTTGTTTTCCTTTAGCACAAGCATCACAGATTTTATCATTATCAAATTTAAGCTTAGGCAACCCTCGAACTAAATCACCTTGAATTAGCCATTGCAAAACACTCATACTAGCATGTCCTAGTCTCCTATGTCATAACCAACTATCATGTTCATCCTTAGCAACTAGGCACAAATTAGTCATATCAATAGAATCTAAATGCACCATGTATATGTTTCCTATTCTATGACCAACAAGCATAACCCGATTAGATTCAATGTCAACGACTTTACAACCATTAATTTCAAACATGACATTGAATCCCTTATCACATAGTTGACTAATACTCAATAGATTATGCTTTAATCCATTCACATATAACACATTTTTAATTTGTATGGAAGAGATATTACCTATAGTACCAATACCTTCAATGTGACCTTTTGAATTATCACCAAAAGTCACTTCTCCTCCATTTTTGGCGTTAAGCTCTATTAACCGGCTTTTGTCTCCGGTCATGTGTCTCGAGCATCCACTATCAAGGTACCATGAATTTGGATTTGTTTCTCGTGCCTTGTAGCAATGCTCCTTTTCCTATAAACATAGATTAATTTCTAATTTTTGGTACCCAAATTCTTTTGGGTCCATATTCATTAGTTTCTAAAATCCTTGTCCCCTTTGGTATCCATTTATAAAGGAAATCATTATCTTTAGTAGTAATGAATTCTTTAGGAACCCATATACTCCTAATAATTTTACCATTCAAGGTTCGTTGAGGACTTATATGATTATAGCTTCTAAAACTTTTCTTAACAAAGTTGGATTTTGAAATCTCACATTTTTCAAAACTTTTTGTTCCAACCTTATTAAAAGACGTTTTAAGATCATCAATCTTCTTTTGATGATCATCATGAACTTTTGAAAGTAAGTTATGCAAATCAGTATTTTTCTTTTCAAAATCATTAATTTTGATTTGCAATTCTTTGGTCTTACTTTCAAGCTCATTGTTGGTCTTGGATATAAAACTATTTTTGTTTTTCAATTTTGAAATATCATTTTTGTATTTTGAAAATAGAGTCTTATAATCCGAAGCCAACTCATTATAATCCTCTAATAACTCATCATAAGATAATTCATCCAAATTGAATGAGTTAGAGGTTACCTTAGAATCTTCCCCGATAGCCATCAAGCACAAGTTTGCAACTTCTTGTTCCTCTTCATCGGAACCTTCTTCATCGCTCCATGTAGCTACATGAGCCTTGTGCTTCTTTTTGGATTGACCCTTTTTCTTCAATTATGGGCAATCATATTTGACATGCCCAAGCTTTTTGCATTCATAGCAAATGATCGAGTCTTTTTTCTTCGATTTAGTTTTGACGCCTTCATGACGTTTGAATTTTCTTCCTCGGTTGGACATCATCAACTTTCTGAATCGTTTGGCAAATAATGTCATTTCCTCGTCATCATCATCGTCATTTGAATCACTCTCATCTTTTGTGGATTTGAGAGAAACTCCAATGTTTTTCTTTTTCTCCTTCTCATTTGGTGTCTCGTCAATCTTATCGAGGTCCACTTCATCTTCAAGAATCATTTCATGAGTGAGAAGGGAACCGATTAGTTCTTCAACAGTTAAGGACGTTAGATCCTTAGACTCGATGATTGTCGTCTTCTTTGATTGCCACGATTTTGGAAGTGAGTAGACTAACTTCCTCACAAGCTTTTCATTTGAAATGATTTCTCCATATGATTTGAGACCATTGACAATTGTTGAAAATCTATCCGTCATAGCTTTGATATCTTCATTTGGTTTCATCCTGAAATTTTCATAGCTATGCGTTAGAATACTAATTTTAGATTTCTTTACCTCATCGGTACCTTCATGAGTGAATTGAAGTTTGTCCTATATTTCTTTGGCGGTTGTACAAGATGAAACTCTTTCGTATTCATCTGGTCCAAGAGCACAAAATATGATATGGATGGCTTTGGAGTTGAGCTGGAACATTCTTGTCTCTCCTTCACTCCACAATCTTGGATGAGTGAGAGGCTTGATGTATCCTTCTTCTACGGCATTCCATGCTCCCATATCACTTGCTTGAATGAAGTACATCATCCTATTGTTCCAATAGGCATAGTTAGCCCCATTGAAGAAATGAGGCTTGTTAACGGGCATCGAATCGAGACTGGAGTCGTAATTTGAAGCGGAGGCCATTGATGACTTGATAATCGATGTAACTCTTCTCGAATCGACTCAAGAGGTGATTAAACCTTCAAATGAGCGAGGATCTGATACCAATTGTTGAGTTAATCGATTGACGGAATCGGCCAAGAGGGGGTGAATTGGCAATTAAAATTTTGTGGAAGCTTTTGCAGAAAATTGAAAGTAATTGCACAGTGATTTAGAGTGGTTCGACTTTATCAACCAAAGTCTACGTCCACTACCTTAGCTATCCACACTAAGGATTTTCCAACAAATTCACTAATTTGTTCTTTCTTTTGAGGCCAAAGAGATAACCTTACAACTCCCTCAAGAATATACCCCAATTCTTGAGAACACTCTTTTCTTAAAGAGAAGATTACAAATTTGCAAACTCACAAGAAAAACCTAACAAGGCAAATATGTTTGCACAATTCTAGAACAAAGAAAGAACACTCAAGAATAAATACAATTGAGCACAATAAGTGTTCTTGACAGCAAAATGAATATTGAATGAAAAATAGGCTTGAAATGCTCAAACTTGAGGTTTGATGTTTTCTCTTTGATTCTCTCTTGATTCTAGTTGCTTGATGTTTCTTGTTATTGATCAGTGGCTTATAAACTTGTTTAAATACACATTGAATCATTTATGAACGTTGGGGATGATTAGTGGAGTCAATAGAGTCGTTTAAGTGTGAAAACAATTAATTAAAGCAATTGGGAGCGTCAGTGCATCGATGCATACCCATGGTGCATCGGTGCATCAGTGTAAAATTCAAATATTTTGACTGTTGGATCCTTAGTGCATCGGTGCACTAAGAGTGCATCGATGCATCAAGTGCATTCGATGTTTCAAAATAGCCAGAGTGCATCGATGCATCAAATGCATTCGATGTTTTCATAAAATCTTCAGTGCATCGGTGCATGATATGTGCATCGATGCATGAAATGCATTCGATGTTCAATTTATTTCATGGTGCATCGATGCATGGATTGGTGCATCGGTGCATCACTCTGAAAAATTGATTTTAGGCTTGATTTTGGTTCAAAATACTTTGTGAAAATTGTTTCAAAAATATATTAAGTATAAAATACAATTTTACACATTTTGTAAGGTTTGAAATTGATCTTAAAAGACTTGGAGTAATAATTTGATATTCGATTAATTGAATCGAATATACTTTAGAAAATCATTTGTAAAATCTTAAAATTCATTTAAACTAATTTGTTATATCGAAACAAAAATGTTTTCAACACTTACCTATCTTTAAATTATCATTTAATGAATATTAAATTCATTAAATTGAGAAAATACCAATATACCATTAATGAAACTTCATAATTACCATAATACCAATATTTCTATCCTTATCATCTTCCAAATCATATCACCTGAACCTTATCATCATCCATAAGTCATATATGAACAAATTATATCTTAGTTTATCGATTTTCCCTTGCAATTTCCAAAGATTACAATTCAGTCACTTTAATAAAACAGTTAAAATTAAACATGGGATTAAACCATTAAATATTATTTTCCAACATTTTAAAAATGTGAAAATAATATTTTTTTTTATTTTCTTATTTTCGTGACCCATTTGTAATTTTTCTAAAATTACATTTTGGTCCCTAAACTTTTCAAAGTTTTTTCTTTGGTCACCAAACTTTACCAAATTTATAATTTGGTCATTAAACAAATCCATTTATGGAATAAATTCTTTTTGGGAAAATTAACACTTAATTCCTTAAACTTTTCCCAAATTTTCTACTTTGACCATCAAATTTTCAAAATTTGCATTTTGGTCACTATCTAAATTTTTGGGGTATTACAATCTACCATTGAAGCTGAGTATAGGAGCCTTGCAGACACTGTTTCTGAAGTTGTATGGCTTCAAACATTGTTGCATGATTGATGCTTCGAATAATGTAACAACAATCAATGCAAGCATACACTATCATATCAAGCAATAAAGTGGATGCAAATTAATGCATTGAGTATAGTATCTACAAAGACTAGTATTACTCAAAGAATTGTCAGACCATTATGTAAGTAAAATAAAATAATTGTGTATGTGATTGTAAACAAAGCAATAAAAATATAACAACTAAAATAAATATGTGAATAAAGATATGAAGGGAGGAAATGAATCATAACAGTAGCAATGAAAGCAATGGATCGATTCAAGCTAAAGATTAGGGTTGATTGATGCTTCGAATAATGTAACACAATCAATGCAAGCATACACTATCATATCAAGCAATAAAGTGGATGCAAATTAATGCTTGAGTATAGTATCTACAAAGACTAGTTTTACTCAAAGAATTGTCAGACCATTATGTAAGTAAAATAAAATAATTGTGTATGTGATGTTGTAAACAAAGCAATAAAAATATAACACTAAAATAAATATGTGAATAAAGATATGAAGGGAGGAAATGAATCATACAGTAGCAATGAAAGCAATGGATCGATTCAAGCTAAAGATTAGGGTTTTGTTAAACTCAATCATGCAATTAAAAATGACACACCAATAAGATCGATGTGTCTAACATTAACTTAGCATGTTTTCCTCTCTCTATGACTCCACCCAGAAACTCACAGCAATGTTATATCTCTATACCCACTTACTCAATTTGCCAATCGAATGACACTCGCCTCTCGATGCAATGGACTAAGCAATTATATATCTCTATATTAAGGGCCTTAATAAAATCGAGTAAACACCAATCAAATCAATGAACAAAATTAATTAAACATGAAATTCATAAGATGTATTTAAAATCATAAGTATCCAAGGTTTAACAAATCCCACACAAATTAAAGATTAATTCAGCTAAACAAAAATAAAACCCCCTCTCAAAATTATTTTATCGTTGTCATCTTTAATTTTGTCGTCGATCACCATCCACCACCTCTCGGTGCTTTGACTTTTGCCTTCACATCCAGCTATTGCTTTTACCCAAAATTACCTAAGTGGTCATGACTAACGGTGGAGAAAAGAAAAGAATAAAATAAAATCCTGAAAAGTTCTCCCTTTAAGTGGTGGGTATTGCATCCTTTAATTAATAATTAAAAACCCTAAAATGTATAGTTTAAGCCCGCATTAAATTAAGACTCCTTTTCCATTAAGACTTATTTCTACTTTTTAGTACTTTTCATATTAGGATTATGTCCAGTTGTCAACAACTTTTTGTTCGCGCATCAATTACTCCAAACACGACCTAGCAATCATGTCTCGTATCAGCGCACAACAACAACAACTGCAGCATCAAGGTAACAATATCACAATAAAATATCATAATTACTCCAATAATTACCAAATCACTCCCAACAATGCATGGAATGCAAAATTAACTAAAAGCATTCTAAATATGATCATAATATACTAAAGTACAAACATAAATCTAACTAAAAAAGTTTTAAATAATAACTATTTTGGAGAGTTACCACTTACATGGGTGTGAAACAAGTGGAAACTCCTGTCATATGGAGTAACAATACAAGTGCAGTGGCAATGAGTGCAAATCTAGTATTTCACGCAAAATCCAAACTTATGAAATTGGATATGTGCTTAGTAACGAATAAAGAACTTAGTGTGAGTTAAGTTCCTGCCCTTCAACAACTTGCTGGTGGTTTGACAAAACCATGGTCAAAATCTACCTTTGTTTCGTTTCGAGACAAGATTTGTGTTACCAATGGAGAAGCCCCTGAGGAGACGAGAGAATGTTATAGCAATGGTAATTCCACAATAGTTACTGCAATGGCAAATCCTCTAAACAGTTAAAAGAATGGTGAGTCAGCTGCATGGATGACGATGGATGACGTTAACACTTATTGGAAAACTGTCAAATTGTTACAGATTATTCTAGAGAAACTTTGTGCGTAGTTTAGCTATAAATAAGGAGACTGTAACATTGAAAAGCAAGCGAATAGTATTATTTCATTTAACAAATTATGGTTTCTTATTGTCATCTCATTTCTGGCTTATTTGCCTTCTCAACAATACAACTCCGCTTTCTTTTTAATCAAGAAACCTTTAAGTTTTGTTCATGGAAGACTTTTGAGTTCAATAATGGTTTTGACTGCCCTAATTATGCAGTTGATGCCTGCCTTTGAAAATGGAGCGTTCTCTTGTGTTTTCAATGTTGAACTTGAAGAGGGGACTGTTCTACAGTAAAAATTTTGAGGCAGCCAAGTAGAGCTATTTCACACTCAAACTTAAAGCTCAACTACCTATGAAGCCCTACCATGATTTTCAACAACTGTTGTTATAATGGCCAGAACACCTAAAGTTGCTGACGGAAGAAACAAAAAGAGTGAAAATGAAAGAAAAAACAAACATTACGGCACTTGAGTCGCATTTGTACAGAATGTAAGCGCTCTTTCAGAGCAAAAAGAGTGCTTCGAACAATGTCTTGCACTGAACTTATACCGAATTCCCTTCGACGTTGATGCATGGTTCAGAGGTAGACTCTGCTACTTGAGTTTCAACAGGAGAAGGTAACGCGGGCATTCTTCCTTTCTGGGCACGAGGCGGAAGGTGCTTGGTGTGTTTCTTTGATCCTCCCATTGTCCAGGGCAAGAATACCCCGGTGCCACCATGAGGAAGTTTTCTGGGGCTCACCACCACTGGGTGCACGGGTGCTAGCATGACAACTGGAGCACGGAGGACTCCCCATTTTGGCATCGTATCCAGTGCCTCGTAGCCATTAAGAGATCCATTTGACATTGCATATGGACCAGGGACAGCCGGTTGCCATAGGGCCATGGCACCAGACTGGGAGGTAGTTGGTGGTGACTGGGCTTGGTTGGTATCAGACCGGACTCGGAAGAATGTAATGCTAACCCTCTTGTTTGGAGATGGGCACATCACATGTCTTGCCGAGTCGGAACTATTTCCCCTCATAACTAAAAGAGACCTGTAGAAAATCAGTAAAAAACAGTATACATTTAGAGATGCAATTCCATTTTCTTTTAAAACAAGTTTCCAGCTAAGTTTACAGCATTTACATCACAAATTCCGACACAACTTGGAGGAGGAAGCGAAAAGAAAGTTGGACGGTTGAAAAGTGGAGAAACAAGTGTAGGTGCAGATGTGCTAAGAAGATAAATATGGTTATTCTAGATTTTATCGCAACTGAAATGCCATTTCAGTTCCGGCAGATGTGCTAAGAAGATAAATATGGTTATTCTAGATTTTATCGCAACTGAAATGCCATTTCAGTTCCGGAGAATAACATGTATAAATGAGAAGCTGCAGCTGTTTAATGTTAGTTTTCCGAAGTATGAAGCAAGCCACTATAAACAAACTAAACACAATGCCCCCATCACCCAAAGCAATCCCTCTCATCCTATCAATAGAAGAAGTGAACTGTGAACATACCCTTCTTTTGGTGAAAGTTGGAGTGGCCCTCTATAGTTCCCTTCACCATCACTCGTAAGCGTTCGCCCGAAAGCCATTGTTGATTCAGATAGGAGAAGTGTGGTGACAGGTTGCTCCAAATGTGGTAGTTTAAGAAAAGGTTGTGATTATTCACCCTGCATTAAAGAAACACAACTACATCACTTGCGTCCTATAGGCAATATTGTACTCGAACAAATAACCTAGAAAGATGGGAACGGAAGTGCAGCAAAAATGTATACCTCATCGAAGAAGTTAATGATGCAGCCATTTGGTTTCTTATATTCGGGTATAAGTTGCCATTGGATCAAGTGTTCTATTACACTTTGGAGCAGAGCTGGAATCGGTTCTATATCAACTGTAAAAAGAACAAATTAAGGAACTAGAGAAACCTAACATAACCGTTGATTTGTAGTGGAGTCTTACTCGTTTGATTGTTACTTGTAGGTTCGTCTTTAACATGTCCGAAAATCGGAACACCAAACTGAATCAGCTCTCGCTTGTTTCCCTTAATTTTTTTGTTGAATAAAATAAAAGTCTCACCTTAATCATCCAAAAAAGCAAAAGAATCAGTAACAAGTCCATTAAACAAAGACTTGGCCGAAAAATTGCAGAAGTGGGGTTAAAAAAATTCATATATAACATCAAAGAAGAAAAAGAAAAGGCAATCAACCAATGCATTTGTATCAACCAAGTAAAAGAACTTTGTAAAATCGCATAAATGCATATTGCGATACCTACGGTTAATTCATGTGCTCGTAACAAAGCTTCTCCGTCAAAGTCTAAACTCCCAACTTATCAGCCAATACAGCCAATTGGAAGTGAGAGTATATATCCATAACTATTTCCCAGTATAAGTTGTTATAATCATTAAATTGACCAAGCATACACCAAAGCTACAACAGAAGGTATAACTATTTCAAATCTCCATCTTAATTTTCTAAAGCAGGCTCATTTTGGTTTTAAAGTGGGATGGCACCTGACAGTTCCCCATTCTGGCCAGCGGATCGAAGTTCACTCATGAAATCACCAAGCTTAGCCAGCTGCGAATCAGTAAATACATCCTCATACAACTTCAATCCTTTCACAATGTTCACCTGCATTACCGTTATCAGCAAACAAGGATGCAATGTCGTTAAGACATCCGTTTGCAGAATTCAGAACTAAAAACTACAGCAACCCATCTTTCCGATTCCTGTCCGTTTGGTGCATCGAAAAGAGGAAGTAAAAGAAAGAAAGAACTCACCATGTGGCCCTTAACATGTTCCTTGGCAGAAAAACCTTTCGTCAACTTGATTTGAGAAGGCCGCGCCTCACATTCTTCATGGTTAGAACAAATATCGATGTTTTCGTCAACATGTTGAACTTCCTGAGATCCTGCATTGCCAGAAAACAAAAGGTTTAAGCAGGGAATTAGCTGTTATCTTTTTAATTAAATTAACTACTTTCAGTACACCATTTTCAAAGCTCAGTAAAAGTTGTCCAAGGTCTATGTACAATAGAGGGACAATAAACTACAGCTTGTCCTACTGTCGGATTACCACAACCGGCTTTCCAAACACTACAAGTTCACTTTTTTTTTTTTCTTGTCGTAGAACACAATTCAATCTTCATTGGATCGCTCGCTCAAAAGGGCAACCGGGCTGGACCGGGGAAGGTAAGCCAAGATAAACGAGTCAACTCGGCTCGACTCATAAAGCACACGTGAGATCATCAAACGGCAGCCGTGATGCCAAACAATTAGATCAGGCGGCTGTGATCAGACGGAATCAGCCAAACCCTTCTCCATTTAAAGACTTATCCTTGAAATTCTCAAAACTCCTCGCTTAAACCTCGGGAACATGCCTACAGTATTACTATTAAACATCTGAAAAAACCTTTTTAATAGCAAAAATTATAAAAAAAACACTTTTTTACATAAAAAAAATGGAAATTTTGATCCCGTGAAAAAGTAACCCCTTTTTTTTACCAGGAAAGTGTGAGTTTGAAGAATCATGTAGAAAAGGGCGGAAAATTTAATGAAAACCCAGCATCATCAACTAACCCCCCACGTTGAATTCAAAGTCAGAAAAGTTTGAAAAGGAGTTGGACACGTTTCAGAACTGATCACCTGAAGAAATACATGGCTCTGTTTGGTCTAAAGGAAAATGAAGGAAAATTATTAAATCTTTTTTATACAAAAAAGGAAAGTTGTAAGCTTTCACTTTCTCGCTTTACCAAAACACACGGAAATTATGAGATACAATGCTTCACGCCTCTCTGCGTTTCACACTGTTATTAGAACAAAGAAAAAGACGACATTTTTGTTTTTTTTTTATTGATTGACCAATAAACATAGAAAATTTGAAGAATTCAAGTAATGAAACAGAAAAAGTTTGAATACACCAACTGATCCGATGGAATTAAAGGGGAAAAAAACAGACCCAAGTTCAGAGCTTTGTTTTAGCAGTAGACGTTCGTTGGAATCCCAGTAACTGGGCTGATTTTGCGTCAAAATTTCACAAGGAAAAGGCGAGAAAATTTTTTTCCACACAAATCGTAATCGCTTTACATTTGCATATATGTAAAAGAGAATTAAAGTTTATAATCGAATATCACTTTTCTTTTAACTACGAAATTACCTGAATCAGTAATGTCACTGTCAGGGGAATCTTTTTCTTCCTCGCCACCAACTTCCTCGTTTTCCTCCATTTTCTCGGCGATTTTCTCTTTCTCATCATCCAAACAACCTTCGTCCCCTCCGCCATAACCACCTTTCACTTCCTCCTTGACAGTCTCCTCTCCTCCTCCCGTCTTCTTGGCAGCCACCTTTTTCAGCTCCGCCGACACATCGGCAATGGAGTGATACTTCTGCATCTGCAACACCGGAATCCAATTCAGCCGCCTCCGATGGATCGCCGCGAACACCGCCTCATACTCCGATCCTCCGTCCCCACCTCCTTGGAGCTGCGACAAATGACCGCAAAGAGCATCGATGATGGCATTGGCTGCCGCGAATTCCCCTCGGAACCAAGAAATGATCGTGTCCTTGGCTAAAACATCAGCAACAGCCGGCACGGCTTGCATGACGGGTACCACCGCCGATCCCAAAGCCTGAGCCCGCTCCCTCGGCGATGCTACCCCCGCCGCCATTGACATCTCTGTATAAACTCTTCCCTTAAAACTATTCATTAATTTGATCAGATATGAGAAACCCAGAAAATCCCAACTATTGGGTAATTGAAGAATTACCTGTCGGCCGATATTTCAGCTGATTTCGTTGAGAGAAAGTGAAGAAAGGCTTCAAGCAAAGATGGAGAGATGGCCTTCGTATTCTTTTTGTATTCTTTTGGTGTTTTAACTTTTAAGGCCAATGGGGGAATTGAGCTTATATATTTGAGAGCTTTTCAGGAGTGGCATTTTCCGTACCGGTGGGGTCCACGGAAACGTGCTGATATGGAGTTCTCTGAGATTATGACGTGGCATCACCATATGAAATTACCCATCTAACTATTAATGGAGTAATATTTTTTATAATTGCGAGTTAATATTTGTTTTGATTATGTTTTTAATAATCAATAATATATATTATGTAAATATATTTATTTGAATTTGAGATTTTTATTTTTTATTAAGAAAATTTTAGGTGAGGGTGTGGCTCTACATGGTTATGACATATTTAATATCCAATTGAGGTTTATATATAAATTTATGGGTTGTCCATTAATAGTAACAGCTGTACGATTCAGACTTGACCTTATAAGCTTAAATTCTTGAATCTCAATCATTTGTATCAACACTCATTGAAAAATTTGATATTTTTATAGATAATAAAATTCTTTTTTATTAGTAATATCATTTAATATGATTCAGTTGTGAACTTAGATTTCAGTATTTAAAATGAATATTATTCTCTTTTGAAAATTTATGTTTAAACATTTATATTTGTAGAATATATTTATTATTAAAAAAATTTAAATAATCATTATATATTATTAAAAAGTTTTAATTCAATTGCTAATTAGGACGTGAAATATAATGTATTTCATTTAAAAAAATAAATAAATAAATATATATATATATATTAGCGTTGAGAGTTTGACCATGTTTTTAAAGTGTAACTATTATTCATAAAATCATCAATAATTCAATATTTTTTTTTTATATATTTTCCTATAGCGAACCCACCACTTGAAACAAAAACAAAGCCTAAAATGAAGTGCCCTTGGAACATTTCACAACCGAACAAATTGTATGAATTCTTTTTCTCGATTCTGTCCAGGTAAATATATTATTTTCTTATTTTATATTTGTGTATTAATAATAATTTAAGTTATATTTAATATTCTGTGTGATTGTAAGATGTTATTTATTTATAATATTTTTTAAGTTATTAACAAACTCCGTCGATGTAATTATTTAAACTTAGAATCTCAAAAATAGAATAACAATCCTTTAACCATTAAATATTTAATTTAATGAGGACAATTTAAATTAGACAATACCAATATCGATGGAATTTGATTTGAATCAATAGAGTTGGATTTGAAATTAATTTGAGTAAATGGTGAGGGATTTGGTGAGCACAAGGCTGTGCATTTAATTTTAATTATTCTTTCTTTTCACAGAGGATTTGGAAAGAACAATGTTTTTAAAATCGGATCGGATATTGAACCGATAAAGATACTGATTTATTGATTCAATCAGATTTAATTGCGGTTGAATCGAATTTTATATAAAATAATTTTTTTTTTAATTTTACATAATATTCAAAGCAATATTAATATATATGTAACACTTTTTTTAAGTTTACCATATTAAAAGGTATAAAAATATCACAAGTCATAACATATATAAATTAAAAACTATAAAATCAAGTGAAACAAAATGATTCAAATCAACTACAATATAATATTTAAGGTAAAACATATTAAATAATAAATATAACTATATAACTATAATCAAAAAAATAAAATTGGAGCTTAAAAAAATCATAATAAATAATGTCATTTGGTTTAATTTTTTAAAAAAAAAAATCTTACATGGCTAAGAAACATAGAAGAGCATCCCAAAAGTTTAAAGAGTAAAAATATTAGAACAAAATAATCTCACATGGCTAAGAAACATAGAAGAGCATCCCAATTTACTTCTATAAATAAAAGAGGTAATTTGACATTCAAAATCATGGAGCCTTTTGGTGAGCACACAGCGAAATATTCTTTTGCTTCAATTGAGCTCAAATTTTAGGCTTCAATCGAACTTTTAAATTTTTTTTGAGTTCGAGCCTTTTCGAGTTCAAGTTTTAATATTATATTTCGAGTTTGAGTTGAACTTGATAATTTTTAGCTCATGAGATTTTGAGTCGAGTTGAGCTTACTTTTAAAGTTTCCGAGTTCGAGTCGAGCTCAGCAATACTCGAATTTGACTTGGCTCGTTGAAAAAATGACGTTGTTTGGTTTAATTGTTTTTAAAAGAAAAAAAGTGAACCGGCGGTTCAAACCGATTTTACCGATTTTCAGTCGATTCACCCCGATTTTATCAGTTTTCAGTAGATTCTACTGGTTTTCAGCCGGTCCATTACCAGTCTGGTTTTGTGAGGTAACTGGACCGGACAGGTCACCGATTTACGGTTCAATCGATTAAACCAACTTATCCAATCCGATTTTGATAACCATGATGGCCATTAATTCATCTCTATCATGTAATTAAACAATAACGCTTTTTTAAGTAACTACACAAAGAAACAAACAAAAAAAATATCACTTTGCATTGCCCGAAGAAACGCAATAGAGTTTTAGAATTTTCTTACCAAACCTCAGAAAACTCAAATTCGATTTCTCATGTGATTGTTTACCATATCTATTCAAACATTGATTAATTAGATGCATGGAATATCTAATGTTTTTATTTTTTTTAAATAAAAATCCAGCCCTAAAATGGAAATCGGTATAATGTTATTATAATGGTTTAATGAAAAACAAAAGTGTTCAAATTATATTATTTTTTATTTTTGATGTTTAATATATTTCTCATTCAAGATAGGTGTCTAATATTTTTAATATTATTAAGTGTTTTTTTTTTACAATAATTAGAAAAGGTTTCAAAACGTGACATATGTCATATTTACAATTTTTAAAAAAATTTAGTTAAAAAATTAAAAAATGTTTTTTTTTTCTAAAAATTTTAATTTTTTTTGAAAAATAGTTAAAATTCTTAATTTCTTTCCGTTGTCGGTCACCACCATCTTCAACAAGTTGAATTGAAGCCCAACACCGTCGACCAGTCAAAACCTCAATACCGTCGATTGATCAAAATCTTAATTCCTTACTTTTTTCATCAATCACGAATGAAAAATACTACAATCAGAGAAACCATCAACCTCAAAACAATAATGTCACAACTCGCATGATCTAACCGCATGCCTTAATGTAAGAAACCATTGCTTTTGATGTGATTTCTTTTTTATATGTTCTAAATTTAATTATAATTTTATACGGAGGAAATGAGAATTATAAAAGAAAGAAGATGAGTATTTTTTGTGAATCTAGAACTTATAACTAAAAAATATATATAAAAAAATAACTGACCAAATATGTTTGCTCACTTTTGATGTGATTTTAAATCATAGCAAGCATTCACGATAAAGAGGAAATTAAATTACAAATCCCTAAATTTTAATCCTAAATTTCCTGAAGTTTTTAAATTTAAATACTCAAATTTCTAATCTTAATATTTCATCACGGGTCATCAAATATCCACCCATCCTCTTGTCATCATTCAAACCACATAAACTTTAAATTTAACTAGAAAAAGTTTAAATTTAAAAAACTAAGACAAATTAGGTGCTTACGAATGTAATTATTATTATTTATTTTGATATTAATATTTAATGTTTGATTTATTTATTAATTAATCTAAATTCATATATTACAAAATTTTATTATTCACACCACTCTCTTAATCTAACATCACAGCGTAAAGATATGAATTTTAGATATTATAAAAATATTTAATTTCTCATCCTATTAGATATAACTCTATAAAGTCAAAATATAAAAAGAATATTGATTTATCCCGTCAATTTTTATTAGATACAACTCTATAAAATCTAAGTATATTAACTCCATGTTTTCAAGGGTTTTTTTTGTCAGCCTAATATTTACTTTTTAATTTTTTTTTAAGGAATAACAAATACATCTCAACAAAATAAGAATAAAACCTCAAACATGTGGAGTTCATATTTTATCTTGAATTTTATTTTATTTTTATTTTAAAATTTAAGATAATTGGAATTAAATATACTAAATAAAATTGTGCAAGATGAACGAATTTAGATTTATATAAATAAAAGTAAGTTAAATTCGAAGTAAAAAAAGAATATATATTTTAAATTTTTGAACAATTTAATTTTAATTTTTGGTATTATTATATTTAAGTTTTTAAATTTTTATATTTTGAATTTAATTTTTTTTATAAAATTAAGTAAGCCCTTAAATTAAAAAAATAATTTGGACTTCGAACTTAAAAAAATCAATTTATCCCATCTACCACATCATCAGCCATGTCAACAACCATTGTGGACTATCATATCAGTACTGTGAATCGCCACATCAACATTGTAAAATGTCATGTCAGTATCGTAACGGTAACCGATAGAAAACATTGGTCAATGTACCATATTGTGGTCTTTTTATAAGTTTGATGACCACATTAAATGAAAAAAAATATCGATGGTCGCATTAGTGTTTTTTTTTTTGGAAAATTACAAGTGTCCAAGTACCCTTTTACCATCTAAATGAATTTTATATATTTTGTTTTTATCGCGATTTTAAATTTTTTAATACTTATTATAAAATAATATGGTGCATATAATAAAAAGTAAAAAAATATTAAATTTTTATATTATTTTAAGTATTTATTATGTATGTGTTTGATTCAAGTTATATTTTTATATGTGTTATATTACGTTTATTTTTTTAGTATTAATTTTCAGAAATTATTTTCTATATTATAATTTCTTTACGTTTTTCATTAATTTTTTCAAATAATTCGATACAATATTTCATTGTACAAATCATAAATATACCATGAATAAAATAAAAAGATGTAACAATTAACACAAAATTACATCAATGTAAGTATATACATCTCTCAATATCTTAGCAATTAACACATACTTACGCTAATGTAAGTATATACATCTCTCAATATTTTAGTAACTAGAAATAAACACATAATAATATTGGTGTAAGTATGTTTTTGTATTTTTAAAGAAATAAAAAATAAAAAAATATATTAAATTATTTATACATAAATTTTATTGAATATATATATTAGAGAATATAAAATTATATTTTTAATGAATTTTCGTGTAAATATTTTAACTCTAATATTAAGAATTTAACTTGTTAAAAAGAAAATATATCTCAAGGACAAATTTGTAAACCATATATTTTTCTTATCTTATATTCGTCCAACCAAACACTATAATTTTATATTTCTGTCAAACAAACCAAGCAAGATAATACATAATTCCTAATAATATGTTAAATAATATAACATTTCGGTAGTGTTATTTACAAAGGTAATCTTACATTCCGCAAATCAAATAATCCTCGAAATTAAATAAATATATTTATATTTTATTACTAATTTTTCTTATGAATTTTGTATAATGAATCAAACCACAATAATTCAATAAAAATATAAAAAAAATCAAACATCAGAAAAATTATAAAATATAATAATATGTTGTTTCTATTTTAAAAAGATTGACCCACATTACACCGATCATTAAATTATAGTATTATATATATAAGAAACGTGGGAATTAAAGGTGCAATTATTCTACCAACAAAGGACATTTTCAATAATGTCTTGCTTATATGTTTTTTTTTGTGTTTCAATCATGCATAAGATTATTTAATTTTGTTAATTTTTAAAATTTTGATATATTTAAATTTATTTATATATTATATTTTAATAATTTGTAAATAATAATATGTTTGATATTATGGTATTGTTTGAATAGAAAAGTAACCAAACAAGGGAAGCAAGTTGGTGGAGAGGGCGAACAAAAAATGATCGGTAATTGACGACAAACAAAGCTGCCAAGCTGTGGTGGGACCAAGACTCCACGTTCCCATCATTTAGTGAGGTCGAGAGAAATCGTTTCGGAAGGTGGTGGGATACGCTGAGCAAAATTTGATTTTAGTTGCACATATAAAGTGTTTCATAATAATTATAGTTGTTTTTTAAGAATTCGGATTTAAATATCGAGAATGTTAGGAATGTAAGCGTTCAATGTCAAAATATTGGGAGATATCTTTAAAACAGATAATGTATTGTACTTATCTTAAATTAATAAAAAAAATCAAAATTTCTTAATTCGATTTAACTTGACTTAATTTGATCGAACACTCATCCCATTCCCCTAATGGTGGGGTTCACTCCCTCCATTGTTGGCTCATATGGAATGCATGGTGCCGCCTGTACCCATCGGGGGGCCAGACTCGAAACTACCGCGCGCCTGCCCTTGAGGGATTGTTGTGTACAACCCAACCATTTACTAGGATCACATGCGGACAACTATTTTAGCTTAAATACACATTTGGTATATGAACTTACCCCATTCATTTAAGTTTCTATTTTTTTAAAAATTTGTTTCTATGTTGATATTCAAATTAGATACTTTCTCTTAAATTAGTACCGAAAAGAATTTTTTGTTCCAAAACTGGTATTCAGATTGTAATTCAATCCATTGATTTGGTAATTTTAATATATTTTTTTTCAAATTTCAAACTCTTTCTAAAAATATATATGATAAGATCATTATTTACGCATGATATGATCTTATGTTATCACGACATCAAAAGTTAACATTGTTAATAAAAGTATCAAAACAATGGATTAAATTAAAGTTTAGTTGCCAATTGAAAACAAAATTCTTTAAGTACCAACTTGGGATCGGGTACCAAATTGAAAGAATGTTTCTAGTTCAAATATCAAATGTATATTTAAACCTAAAAAAATATGTAAGAAATTTTGGCAACTTGTGGAAATGTTGTATATGCATATATTGCATCATCATATGCTAATAAATAATACATGTTGAATTACTTATTGAATTTTCAGAAAAATCAGTTTCATGATTGGAATATAAATTCAAGAAATTGATGACTAAAAAATATCAAATTATGAAACTCGATGTTGGACTTAGTGGCAAGCATGAGTTCATCCACTAACTTATGTTGAGGATTTGAATCACAATTGAATTTTAGAAAATTAATTGGAATTTGGACTAAATTGAAAGGTTTAAAGAAATTGAGGATTAAATTTGAAAGGGATACACAATTCTAGGGAAAAGATGATAATTTTTGGAAGTTTGGTGCTATTTCATAAAACCTACATAATTTGAGGACCCTCTAAATAAATTTTCCCTTTTTCCTTTAATATATAAATGTGTTGTTTGAACAATTAAAGAGTTTTAAGAAACCGTAGCTCCTCTACTCACCTGTCGGTCACCTAAAACCCAGGGGCGGATGTATGTGGTTCTTTAGGGGAGTCAATGCACATCCATTATTTTGATAAAAATATTAAATTTAGTTTAATTTGTTAATGAAAATCGAAAAAAATAAAAAAAATTGCATACCCAAATTTTTTAAAATATGAGCATTAAAATTTTGGACCCATATTTTTTAAATTCTAGATCCGCCACTGCTAAAACCTAAAGTCAATGTAACGTTTTCGCTATTTTATTCAGTTGTGTGTGCTCTTAACCAGAAAATCAGTGGTTACCTCCTACGGACTACACCATTCCATTACACCTCAAAAATTGATCATAATGGTTGCTCGCCATTCAACCTCCCTCATGCATCACTGCACCCAATCAAAACTAGCATCTATCGTTTATCATTCGTGTGCTTCAGCCCTCGAGAGACCTTTCAGTCCAAATCTTAGCTACACCACTACAACACGTCTTAACAGTTTCCATCACTCCATCCTATACAGTCCAACACTCCAGATCCCCTCCCAATATTGGTCGCTATGATCAATCGACCTCAAAGCTACAATATACGTCTATCACGGTGCTAGAGTCAAAATCTAACAAATCATATGGCCTTAAGCACTGAAGCATATGTTGGATGCCCAAGGCAATCTTCAGCAGGAATTAATAAGGCTTAAAACTCACTTTGATGGTTTGGAAAAGACGTAATAGACCGAAAAGGTGGAAGTAGAATAAATGAATGCTTACAATAAAACAGACGTAAAGAGAAAATTTTCAACCGATACTCAATTTTATCTTGTATTCATCATAACAAATTATAACAAATGAGGTAGGGATAATCTCTATTTATACTTAAGACTCCTTATAATTGATGGTATCCTAGTTAGACATAAACTCCATCTACTCAATTGACTGGGATTAGAAAGCCTATCCACAAGGTGAAGTCTTAATACAAAATGAAACCTATCTTTTATCCTTGAATCCCAATCTGAGTAGGTTTCTATTTACTTGAAGAATTAGGTTCTTAAAAGGTTGTACTTTTTGGATGACATCCTGCACAATTTTATTTTGGTGGACCTTTTGGTTTCGATGTGTCACACAAAAATCCTCAATAACCTATGTTTGTATGGGTTTCGGACCTTAATTCGCGACCCATGAATGTAACACCCTCGGATCATTGTGGGTGACCAGATCCGATCCTAGGTGTCACATTAGGGCCACATCCACAGTAAAAATCCCGGAAAAATTAAATTTTTTGTTAAAATGTGTAAAATCATAAAACAATTTATAATTAAAAAACAAGTTAAAAAACCATTCATATATAGATAGAATTAAAATCATACATGTTCATACTCAGTATAAAAACCAAATGTGACCTACATGCCACCTAATTACACTTGTATCGTACTCTGCAATCAAAGCCAAATGGAACTCCCAATACCGAAGTTGATAGCTGCACTTGATTAATTCTTTTAACCTGAAATGAAGAGTAAAAGAGTGAGATTTGGGAAGCTCAGTAATACATAACACCAAGTGATGCTGAAGGAAATGCAGATAAATGAAAAAACATAATTTTCCTTGTTGATTCAGACGTCTACAGATTTTCATGAGGAGCTGAAGTTCCACTGATATTTCTTCAAGTAAAAGACAGGAAAATTTCAGTTATTTAAAAGAATTAATCTTGGGTTTTAGCTTATATATTCAGAGCACAAGTTTATCCTGCACAGCCGTTACTGTTTTTGCCTCATTTAATAATCAGGGAATCTGACCTTTTGAACTTAACCTATAAGTCCTCAGTTGGGATGCCCTTCTATCATATGAGGTCATAGCAAATATAAGAGTGGGTTGACCCATGATCTATCAAAGCTGTAACTGGAATACCAAAAACTATAAAGATACCTGAGATGATATCGGTTGGATCACAATCCTCCTGAGCCCTAATAGTGTATTGGAAGGAAGAGGAAACATTCAGAGGACCAAGTTCAGGAGATCAAAATAGGGTGTCTAGTATGTTCCCACAAAACTAATGACAAGGTACATATCTTTTTAAAATAGTAATAGTTTGAAACATATTTTAAAACCATAATAAAACCCTCTAACCGAACACCAATATGCAGTTCCCCAAAACTGTATCCATAAGGACTTACCCTAAGCACACAACAAAGGAGCCACCCTAAGGGAATACCTTATGTGGTTTATTTCATTTTCACTCTTATGAGGATTCATTTATTCTTTGGAGGTACTTGGTATTTATCAGATAGAGAACCATGAAACTTTTGTAAATTGATAGGATTTTAGAATCAAGATCCCTATAAAAATGGGTTTAATAACTGAGGGATTCATCAGTCATTCAATTATTTTTCAGAGACAATTGATCGTTATTATGAAGGATAAACGTTTAACTTCTGTAGATTTGAAGGAATTCATATTCGAGTTCTCTATAAAAAAGCTCATTCATTACCAGATCTAGTCAATATTCAAAAATTGATGTTTCAAGAATTATTTAAGATTTGAGTGTATTAAAAAGGTACATAGGAACCTTTACATCAAAATTTTTGAAGATCTAGATATAACATGATCGTTACCATTATTCAGGCAAATAGGGATAATTCAAACATTTGAATTTATGATGTATTCTTAGTAGCTTAATCCAATAAGGGTGAAATGATGATTCATGGTATTTAAGATTCATGTCGATTTATCAGTATATCGTCATCTCGAACTGAACAAATACCAGCACTGTGATATATGTCAACCAGTCAAATTGATATTCTTCAAATATCTTTACACTTTAATATTGACAACTCTTGTATAATTGATCATTTTCAGAATCATCGTTGAATGGATATTAGGGAGACGAACACGTATTCTAATGGTATTTATTCATTTTTTATTGCAACGATATCAAGAAATATCGACGTGTTTGATATGTGGTTCAAAACCCTTAAGAGTGGTGCAACATATAAGTTCATCATCGTTTCCAGACTTGTCTGAGTCATTCACTTAATTCTAGGTATTTGAGGGTACTTAGGTCATTTACTAATTAAGTTTACCCCAATCTGTAACACCCATAACCCGTATAATTATACCTATACAGATTATAGATGTCACCCGAATTTCTAAAACATTTCCAATTCAAAATTAATTTAAAATTGATTTTCTTAATATGATAAATAATATTATAAAAATATCATATCATATGAATTATGTTTCATTATAACAAATTTAAAACAAATTTTTTTATGAATAGTACCGTGAACAGTGTAACGATACACTGCTACAGTAATTTCAGCAAATTATATAAAACTCATAAAAATTAACCTTTCATCACTATAAAGTTACCATTTTGTTTCCAAATTAGTTCAACAAAACAAATTGAACATTATTAATTACATGCCACTATCTAAGTCAAAATTTCATCATATGATGTCTTACTGATATTGAAATATACTCCTCGATGCTTGATGTCCCTTTGAACTCTTTATTTCACTACTGACTTTTTACCTACGCGTGAAAATCATCACACGTTAAGTATATACTTAGTGAGGCAATTAAAACCATAAATAGTGCAATACAATTCATACATGATTTTCAATGTCAAAATAAAAATGCCTTAAAATCATGTTATCAACATATCCAATATTTTACAAATGATCAAAATGATATAACATTTATTATCATTTATCTTATAAGCTCGTAAGCTTATTTTACCAATATACTTACCATTTATTCCATAAGCTTGTAAGCTTATTTTACCAATATACTTACCATTTATTCCATAAGCTCGTAAGCTTATTTTACCAATATACTTACCATTTATTCTATAAGCTCGTAAGCTTATTTGCATGCTTACCATTTATTAACCAATAAACCATAAACCATAGACAATAGCCTAATTTAACACCCTAAGGACCCTGGGTATTCGAGTAAAATACCTGCACCATAGTGTTAAACCTGCACTAAGCTTACGCAATAGTGCTAATATGGATAATACACATAAGGTCGTGCCCACCACCTACACTAAGCTTACGCTATAGTGCTAATCCAGACATGATACATAAGGTCGTATCCACCTTTCCTGCACTTAGTGTCCATACACACTATAGTGCTATTATAAACCTACAGTTGCTATACCCTATGGCATGCCAACTATACCTTGTCCCTCAATGACTTACTTAGGCATATAGTCTATTTTATTTGATCCATCCATGACAAATTATATTATCATAATTTAACATTGGGCAGTTCATACCCGAAATAACATTCATGGTAAAATATCACATTTTCCAAAATCAATGCATTATTATTTCATACTATGACATATCAATGTCATGTCAATTTATAAAAATATGACATAATATCATGCTCATATAAACAAGGTCGACTTATCGCAAGTCTTCCTGATGATGTATAAAACATACATGTATAAAGTCATGCATGTATTGCACTCACCTTGACACTTTATATATTTCAAAATATGTGCCTCACTATTGTCCACAATAAACCCTTTTATACTTGACTTGCTTCAATCACAAATCAATCATGATCTGTATAAATCACAAATTCATATTGATACATATGTTAGTATTGTACTAACATAAACATATCCCAAAATAACTCCATAATATACTTGAAACTCATTTTCTATCAAAAATACTCAATACTTAATAATTCCTTTTAACAATGGAACCAACTTTTCCAATTTATATAAAATGGTCCTTCACCATTTTTACCACTTAGATTCTTAATACCAATAATTCCAACATTGAAATTATTACAATTCAAATGCTTTTACAAAAGCATAATTATATTTAAGTACCCCAACTATGCAAATGTTGTACTTAAATCACAAATCTTTTCAAACTTCCAAAATAGTCAAATTTCACATTCTAACTCTATTTTAATTCCCAAACAACAATTTCCAGCATAGTACATCAATTATTAAACAATTATACAACCATTTACAACTTTTTCAAACTTATCGAATTGGTCCTCCAACTTTTCAAAAATTATAAAAATGGTCCCCAAATTTTATAAGGCTTGTAGAATACTTCCCTCATCATTTCCAACCCATATATAATTTTTCCATATTTTTTCTCACTCAAACTATCCATGGCCAAAACTTAAAGAACAAGTTTTAGAAAGATTAAACATGTTCTAATCATCATACATGATTGAATATAAATCAACTACCTCACAAAAATCAAGATCCATCATTAATTTCATGATCCCTTATATGAACACAAACAGTAGAATTTGGGATCCTTGAACACCCACAAGATTATCATACAATATTGGTACCAAATGATAGCGTTTTTCGCGTATAACAATTTCTATTTTACGACATACTCAAAATCCTAAGGAAATTGCATAAAAATTGAATTGAAGATTTTCTCTGACCTTTGGAGAAACCCACGATAGCTTAGAGAAGAATATGAGTAGGTTGGATGAAATGTTGGGTGCATTTCATATTAGTTTACATTTAATTCCACTATAAATGAATAAAATATTCATTTAATTGAGATAAGACCAAAACACCCTTAATGAATCTTCTTATTCACCATAAAACCAAAACACCTCATCCTTAACATATTTCAAAGTCAAAGATGAATTAATTTGACTTTAATTTACGAAATTACTATAAATGAATAAAATATTCATTTAATTGAGATAAGACCAAAACACCCTTAATGAATCTTCTTATTCACCATAAAACCAAAACACCTCATCCTTAACATATTTCAAAGTCAAAGATGAATTAATTTGACTTTAATTTACGAAATTTCCCATGAAATTTTTTAAACTTGCGTTTTAGTCACTAAATTCAACTGTTTCGGTTAAATCTGAAAAATTGCACATTTACAAACCAAATTTCTTTGATCTAAAATATTAAAATAATATTTCCAACCATTTTATAACATCCTTCAAATTTTCAATTCCAATTCGATCTGAATTACCGATTCCTTACCTGCTTTAACCTTTTCAAAATTTTCTTTACTAATATTCCAAATCCAAAAAATATGATTTCTATAAAACCCCACTCTCAAGAGTAAACTATCTATTTATGGAATAAAATTATTTTTAGGAAATTATCACTTAATTCCTCAAACTTTTCCTAATTTACTTTGACATCAAACTTTCAAAATTTCATTTTGGTATTATCTAAATTTTTGGGGTATTACAATTCTCCCCTCCTTAAGAAAATTTGTCCTCGAATTTTAAAACTTTCTATGAAAACCCTAACTCCCTTTTTCCCTTGCAAATTTATAACCTTAATTTAGGGTTATACTAACTGGTAAGACGTGCTCACGCCTTAACTGTAGACTTCTTCTACGATAGCTCAAGATGAATAAGTCATGATATGCCTTATGCAGAAACCTCTTCTGGTCTTGCCAACTTCTTGAATTCCGATTTTTCCTCCTTAATTTGGGGAATTTTGTGAAGATCATGCAAATCATTAGATTTTGAACCTGTTTAATCCAATTCTTCAACCTGATATGAAAATATGTAAATATTATTTCTTCCTATCATCATCTCTTAACGTCCTCGACATTATGATTTTGCTAAATCACTTTGACTAGAGGAATCGTCTTGTTACGCAGTTCTTTGATTTCTCGATCTAAGATCCAAACCGGTTCTTCTTCAAAAGTCAATTCTAGTCAGATCTTAATTTCCTCTAATGCAATGACATGTGAATAATATGATCGATACTTTCTAAGCATCGACACATGAAAAACATTATGCACTTTGTCCAACTCTGGATCTCAATTACCTCCGGAGTTAATGCTAACTGATAAGCCATCAGTCTAACTTTTCTTAATATCTCATAAGGTCCAATGAATCTTAGACTTGGTTTTTTTCCTTATATTATATTTTTTAGCTCTTATGCCATATGCCCAGACAACATGACTAAGAAAATCAACTTCTGATAGCCAAAACTCACACTTTGACAGTTTAGCATATAACTTTTAACCCTTAGGTATTTCAAGTACAATACAAAGATAAGCATCATTCTCTATCTTTGTATTCAAGTATATGATTCAATATACAACCCCCCTCAATTAAATTGAAATACTCGATTCATCAAATCCATGAATATTGTCAGAGCATTTTTCAAACCAAACGACATTACTACGAACTCGTAGTGTCTATACCGTGTTTTGAAAACTATCTTTGGAACATCTTCCTCTTTAATATTTAACTGGTGATATCCCGATCTAAGATCAATCTTAGAGAAAACAGATGCTCCCTTAAGTTGATCAAACAAGTCATCAATCCTCAAAATAGGATATTTGTTCTTGATAGTTACTTTGTTTAACTATCGATAATCTATGCATAATTGCATAGATCCATTTTTTTATAAACAACATCGGTTCACCCCAAGGTAAAATATTCAGTCTAATGTATCCTCAATCTAGCAGTTCTTGAAATTGGTTCTTTATTCTCCTAACTCAATTGCAACCAATCGATACGAACCCATAGATACATGATCAATGACTTGATAACCATTAATATTAAATTCCACCTCTCAATCTAGAGATAACCCAAATAATAAATCTAAAAAGACATGAAAATTCCCAAGTTATGGAAATATCACATGATCTTACTTCAGATACTTGAGTATCTATCACCTTAGCTACAAAAGCTATGCATCCTTAATACATCATCTTAATCATAACCATTGTTGATATCACTTACTGATGATTTCATTTTTTCATCAAAACATTAAATTTTTTTAATTTGTCCGTATTTTTCTAATTTAATCGCTTCTTACGACCATTAACCCAACCTTAATGCAGAGACAACCAACTCATGATCTAAAGCTCGTTAATGATAATCCCATCGGATTCATCGGGAACATAAGTTCTTGAATCTTTATCGAACCTTTACTATTTGTCTGTCTAACACTTGTATCATGACCCATAGGTCTTCCGCCATAATAATACTTTTTTTTTATCAAATTGAATTGAATATATCTAGTTTAGAATTCATTATTTCATTCTCAAGGAAATCTATATAACTTTTCCATATCCAAATATAATATTTTCGAACAGTTGAAACATTTTTCATCTCAAATGATAGTCTAAATATCCATATCGTTCAATAAGAAAATTTGACAATTTGTAGCAATAACTTTATAGTAGTTAATGCTAAAATCACACAAGTAAACAAATTTACTCTTTTTCTTATCATTACGAACTTGACACTTTTCAAGTTCTTGAGAATCCATCTCAATCTAAAAAAAATTCATTGTAGCATGAAATGGTTAGACAATCCATTTTCGCAAATTTACCTTCGTAAGGTAACTCTATCAAGTTTTATGGACTTGATATCTATTCTTAATCCAACTCATAACCATTTGATTCACTATAACTCAACTTTCTTTAAACTTTTAGCGGACAACTTATTACCGCTTATTTATTTCCTCTTACTCAAATGAATAATGTTTTAAACAATTACTGCTTAGCTTAAATATTTCTCACTTATTTAAGCTTACCTAGAGGAACCTCAGAATCATCACTAGATTCAGAAATCTCCTCTAGATCCTCATTCGATTTGACTTTTCTTTAAGTCGTTCAAAACTTTTTAATCGATTCTTCCAATTCAAAAACTTCATTGAAAGCTGGGCCATTTCTTCCACAAAATGGAGGAAAATCCCTAACAACACTCACCCTTTTAAGGCGTGATACTGAAGTCATGTCAGATTCTCTTGGGTCGATTTCAATCTCGACATTCTTTTCAACATTATCAACTTTCTAAACTTTGTCTTTAATTTCCGACATCTGAACATAATCAGAATCATCATACATTAGTAAAGAGTAACTTTACACCCTAATAAGTATCATCACAATATATATACAACCATCAGTAACTTTTGACATCCTAGTGGCATTTATACCCTTTTTAACTGAAAACAAACTCAGTTTAGTCCTAGAATCGGCTAAACTTGTAGCTCTAATGCCAATAAATGTAACACCCATAACCCATATAATTATACCTATACAGTTTATAGATGTCACCCAAATTTCTAAAACCATTTTCCAATTCAAAATTGATTTAAAATTGATTTTTATAAAATGGTACATGATATTATAAAAATATCATATCATATGAATTATGTTTCATTATAACAAATTTAAAACAATTTTTTTATGAATAGTACCGTGAACAGTAGTGAACAGTGTACCGATAAACTGCTACAACAACGTGAACAATGTACCGATGCACAAAAACATCGAATTTAAAATGTGTATCGATGTACTGCTACAGTGTACCAATGCATTGCTACAGTAATTTCAGCAAATTATATAAAACTCATAAAAATTAACCTTTCATCACTATAAAGTTACCATTTTGTTTCTAAATTAGTTCAACAAAACAAATTGAACATTATTAATTACATGCCACTATCTAAGTCAAAATTTCATCATAGGATGTCTTACTGATATTGAAATATACTCCTCGATGCTTGATGTCCCTTTGAACTCTTTGTTTCACTACTACCTTTTTACCTACGCGTGAAAATCATCACACGCTAAGTATATACTTAACGAGGCAATTAAAACAATAAATAGTGCAATACAATTCATGCATGAATTTCAATGTCAGAATCAAAATGCCTTAAAATCATGTTATCATCATATCCAATATTTTACAAATGATCAAAATGATATACAATTTCTTATCATTTATCCTATAAGCTCGTAAGCTTATTTTACCAATATACTTACCTTTTATTCCATAAGCTTGTAAGCTTATTTTACCAATATACTTACCATTTATTCGATAAGCTTGTTAGCTTATTTTACCAATATACTTACCATTTATTCCATAAGCTTGTAAGCTTATTTGCATACTTACCATTTATTAACCAATAAACCATAAACCATACACAATAGCCTAATTTAACACCCTGAGGACCCTGAGTATTCGAGTAAAATACATGCACCGTAGTGCTAAACCTGCACTAAGTTTACGCCATAGTGCTAATCCGGATAATACACATAAGGTCATGCCCACCACCTGCACTAAGCTTACGCTATAGTGCTAATCCAGACATGATACATAAGGTCATATCCACCTTTCCTGCACTTAGTGTCCTTACACACTATAGTGCTATTATAAACCTGCAGCTACTATACTCTATGGCATGCAAACTATACCCTGTCCCTCAATGACTTACTTGGGCATATAGTGTTTTTTATTTGATCAATCCATGGCAGAGTATATTATCATAATTTAACATTGGGCAGTTCATACCCAAAATAACATTCATGGTAAAATATCACATTTTCCAAAATCAATGCATTATTATTTCATACTGTGACATATCTATGTCATGTCAATTTATAAAAATATGACATAATATCATGCTGATATAAACAAGGTCGCCTTATCGCAAGTCTTCCTAATAATGTATAAAACATCCATGTATAATGTCATGCATGTATTGCACTCACCTTGACACTTTATATCTTTCAAAATATGTGCCTCACTAATGTCCACAATAAACCCTTTTATACTTGACTCGCTTTAATCGCAAATCAATCATGATCTATATAAATCACAAATTCATATTGATACATATGTTAGTATTGTACTAACATAAACATATCCCAAAATAACTCCATAATATACTTGAAACTCATTTTCTATCAAAATATTCAATACTTAATAATTCCTTTTAACATTGGAACTAACTTATCCAATTTATATAAAATGGTCCTTCACCATTTTTACCACTTAGATTCTTAACACCAATAATTTCAGCATTAAAATTATTACCATTCAAATGCTTTTACAAAAGCATAATTACATTTAAGTACCCCAACTATGCAAATGTTGTACTTAAATCACAAATCTTTTCAAAGTTCCAAAATAGTCAAATTTCACATTCTAACTCTATTTTAATTCGCAAACAACAATTTCCAACATAGTACATCAATTATTAAACAATTATACAACCATTTACAACTTTTTCAAAATTGTCGAATTGGTCCTCCAACTTTTCAAAAATTACAAAATTGGTCCCCAAATTTTATAAGGCTTGTAGAATGCTTCCCTCATCATTTCTAATCCATATATAATTTTTCCATAATTTTTCTCACTCAAACTATACATGGCCGAAACTTATAGAACAAGTTTTAGAAAGATTAAACATGTTCTAATCATCATACATGCTTGAATATGAATCAACTACCTCACAAACATCAATATCCATCATTAATTTCATGATCCCTTATATGAACACAAACAATAGAATTTGGGATCATTTAACACCCACAAGATTATCATACAATATTGGTACCAAATGATAGCGTTTTTCACGTATAACAATTTCTATTTTACTACATACATCAAAATCCTAAGCAAGTTGGGTGAAATGTTGGGTGCATTTCATATTAGTTTACATTTAATTCCACTATAAATGAATAAAATATTCATTTAATTAAGATAAGACCAAAACACCCTTAATGAATCTTCATATTAACCATAAAACGAAAACACCTCATCCTTATCATATTTCAAAGTCAAAGATGAATTAATTTGACTTTAATTTTCGAAATTTCCAATCAAATTTTTAAACCTTGTGTTTTAGTCACTAAATTCCACAATTTCGGTTAAATATGGAAAATTGCACATTTCCAAACCAAATTTCTCTGATCTAAAATATTAAAATAATATTTCCAACCATTTTATAACATCCTTCAAGTTTTCGTAAAATTCCAATTCGATCTGAATTTCTGATTCCTTACCGGCTTTAACCATTTCAAAATTTTCTTTACTAAAATTCCAAATCCAAAAATATGATTTCTATAAAACCCCTATCTCAAGAGTAAACTATCTATTTATGGAATAAAATTATCTTTAGGAAATTATCTCTTAATTCCTCAAACTTTTCCCAATTTTCTACTTTGACCATCAAACTTTCAAAATTTTCATTTTGGTCATTTTCTAAATTTTAGGGGTATTATACAATCACTTCGGAGTTTCTAAAGTAATTTAGTTGTTTCCACAATTCAAATACCTATAATACTTCTATTTAGTTCAACTTGGTCATATAATATAGACATTTTATACTTCAATGATATTTTGGTCATTTTACACTTCAAGGGTATTTTGGTCATTTTACACTTCAAGGGTATTTTGGTCATTTCATAATCAGGTAGTTTCAGTATTAAAGTTTTAAACGAGGATAAATAAAATTTAAAGATTATGATGTTATTTACTTTTCTAGATAATCACTGAACTTGAAATCATTCTTAGCAGTATTCTTCTGTCTATGCAGGTAGTCTTAGCCCTATTCAGTTTAATTTATTTTATTTCACAATCAGGTCGAGTTTAGAAATTTATTAATTACACACATATAACCAAACTTATTTATCTGTGCATCAACCAATGCCCTCATGTTCCATAAAGTATACGTAAGGTAGAAATGTATTACCTCGATTTCTGTGCTCTACCGATCGAACATTTAAACTTTGTTCGATCATCCTCAATCTTTAATTCCACATCCCATAATGTCTCAGATACATAACAAAAAAATTTACGTCAGAAAATGAACTTAATCGAAAAACAAATTTGAATCCGAAGATAAACCACTGAAAAACGACTTACCAAGTGCGAATTTGGAAATACGAACTTCAGATTTAGACTCAGGATGTCGAAAACATAAAATATGACTTTTCGTAAATTTTTATTTTTCGATTAAAGTCAATGGTCAAAGTGAGTGGGTTGAGTGGGATGAGTTGACTCAAACTGAGTTGACTTATTCGGGGTCAAACAGACTCGATTTAGACTGGTTCGGGCTGACTGGACCAGTTTCAGAAACCTCCTAGACTGGCTGGAGAGCCCCATGAGCACTGTTGGTGCGTGGCGAAGCGTGCGATAGCGAAGGGGCCCGATTTGAGAGAACACATGTACTCCCTATTCAAGCACTCACCATAATCCAACCAAACTAGATTGAAACCCAGCCAAAACACGGTGAATCGTATGGAATAAGATGGTCATAGCACTTACCATGACGGATGGCAAATGGGAGATGGTGGGGCGACCAACCTGGTCGGGTTTTGGTTTTGGTTTTACCGAAATTGATGAAAATTGAAATAACGAGGAAGGGGATTTCGAAAAAATTTCAAAAGATTCCTCATGGCTAACGGTGATAGTTAACGACGATCGACCATGTGATTTTAATCGTCGGTCGATAATGCTCTAAAAGGTGGTGGCACCACGAGCTGGAGTGGTCGGTCGTTGAAGATTTGTGGAGGCCGGTGAGGTTTTGGTTAGGGGTTTAGGGATTTAGGTTTTAATTTAGGGATTAGCTTGCTCAATCGAGAAGGGGGTTTATTTTTCACTAACAAAAAATGGTTTAATTTAGGGTTAAATTCTTAAGCTTCCCATATATTCCAAAATCGAGCTACAACTTTTCCAAATTTGCAATTTGGTTCTCAACCTTTCCCTTGTTACGAATTTAATTCGATACTTTAAATTAATAAAATCTAGCCACTAAATTGGGGTGTGACAATTCTCCTCATCTTAAAAGAATTTCGTCCTCGAAATTCTCCCAATTCACGTAAACGTAGAAATGAAACTTTCCTCAATTCTGTAATATCTCCATGTAGCTTTTATAGGATTATGATTATTCTACTAAACTTTAACCAGTTGAATAAGCGTTCTCAACAAACTCTTCCTTATCCGAGTTCTAAAACTTGAAGTAGAACCAAACATACCTTAATTATGAATTCTTAATCAAAATAGTACTTGCTTAACTTTAATACAACATACAAACATAATTGATTTCTTTCATACTTATGGAATCACATCGAGGTCTACACTTTTACCATGAACACGTATCTTTTTTAATCTTATGTTGCTCAAATCGTTGAGGAAAAAGGCCCAGCACTTATTGGGTTTAAATTTTGAAAAATTTGAACAAGCATGGTTCCAAAAATTCTTTAATTAAGTACATCATTGCAGAAACTTTTACGGAAAAACATATTGTCTAACTTTGGACCAAATCAATTGTTCTCTAATCTACTTGGGTAGCATATCTTAATCTCAAAATTTTTCTTATATAGGTTGGTTACGGGTTTATCCTTATAGAGTATTTGGGGATAACAACTCAAATTTAGGTCGGGAGTCAGGTAAAAATTCTCAAACAAATAATCTCTCACATTACCTGCGGGGTAACTTCCAAAATTGGTACGAATGCTGACAATAATCCCTTTTTACACAGATTAAGTCATAACAGATAATATACTTTGATATACTTATTATAGAATGATTTCTTAACATTAGAGTTTCGGTTCAGAGAGTACAGTCATAATCTAAGGGCATGCACGGACCATACATCCTATGATAGTTGATCGACCGATCTACCCAGAAGACTTGACTCAACATAACCTCTGATACCACTAAATGTAACACCCTCAGAATGATGCGGGTCACCCGATTAGATACTAGGTGTCACATTAGGGCCACCAGAGCGAGCCACATTAAAAATCCTGTAAAATTAAAATTTTTGTTAAAATGTGTAAAATCATAAAACAATTTATAATTTAAATACAAGTTCATAGAAACCATTCATATATTGCTGATAGAACTAAAATCATACATGTTCATACTTAGTATAAAAACCAAATGTGACCTACATGCCCCCTAATTACACTTGTACCATACTCTGCAAGAAAAGTCAAATGGAACTCCCAATATCGAAGTTGATAGCTGCACTGGATTGATTCTTTCAACCTGAAATGATGAGTAAGAGAGTGAGCTTTGGAAAGCTCAGTAATATAGAACTACCAAATGATGCTGAAGGACATGCAGATAAATGTAAAACCATAATGTTTCCTTGTTGATTCAGGCATCTACATATTTTCGTGAGGAGATGAAGTCCCACTGATATTTCTTCAAGTAAAAGACAGGAAAATTTTAGTTCAAAGGAAACATTAAGAGGGCCAAATTTAAGAGATCAGAATAGGGTGCCTAATGTGTTCCCACAAAACCAATGACAAGGTACAAATCTTTTTAAAATAATAACAGTTTGAAACTTATTTTTAAAACCGTAATAAAACCCTCTAACCAAACACCAATATGTAGTTCCCCAGAACTACACCCATAAGGACTTACCCTAAGCATAAAGAAAAGGAGCATTCCTAAGAGAATACCTTGGGCCTACCCAAGGGTCTCCTTAGGTCCATAAGGAATTACCAACTTGATCAGAGATGAACCTCAATACTCCAAAATCCTACCCATACAGTATCTAATAGAAATCAGATTTATCAATATAAGGATCGTGATCTAGTAAATCTCATAAGAGTGACAATGAAATAAACCACATAACTGCCCTCTACCCGTACACCATATACAGTCATATGATTTACCCAAGAGAGTGCCTTGAGGCCTGAGAGCCTACCCAAGAAAGTTTCTCGGGGCCTCGAAGCCTACCCAAGGGTCACCTTAAGTCCGTAAGGATTTACCAACTTGATCAGAGCTGAATCTCCACACTCCATCCTACCCAGATAATGTCATAACAAAACAATCCAAGTAGTAATCGGTAGATTTCATGATCCATAAATCAAGAACGATTATATTTTCCAGTGAAACAAGAAACCATATAACACATTTATGGTAACCATAGATCATAAACTAGTAGATTTCATGATCCATAAATTAGGAACGATTATATTTTCCAGTGAAAACAGGAAATTAGAGAACACATATAATGTATCCATAGTTCATTAATAGTAAATTAAAACATGAGTGGATCCTTAATTTCAGAAAATCACATTTTAAAACAAGTAAAACAATTACATGTCACTTAGGGAACACACTAGAGGATCCAATTATTCTTCAGAGATACTTGGTATTTATCAGATAGGGAACCATGAAACTTTTTTTAAATTGATAGGATTTTATAATCAAGATCCCTATAAAAAGGGTTTTTATAGCTGAAAGATTCATTAATAATTTGATTATTTTTTGGAGGCAATTGACCGTTACCAAGAAGGATAAACATATAACTTATGTAGATTTGAAGGAATTCATATTCGAGGCCCCTATAAAAAAGTTCGTTAATTAGCATATCTAGTCAACATTCAAAAATTGATGTTTCAAGAATCATTTAAGATTCGAGTGTATTAAAAAGGTACTCAGGAACCTTTAGATCAAAATTTTTGAAGATCTAGATATAGCATGATCGTTTCCATTATTCAGGCAAATAAGGATAATTCAGACATTTTAATTTCTGATGGATTCTTAGTAGCTTAATCCAATAAGGGTGAAATGATGATTCATGGTATTTAAGATTCATGTCGATTTATCATTATATCGAGTCATCTCAAACTGAACAAATACCAACTCTTTGATATATGTCAACCAGTCAAATCATTATCTTCAAGGATCTTCACATTTTAATACTGACAACTCTTGTATAATTGATCATTTTTGTATTGCAATTGTATTTATTTCATTTTTGTATTGCAACGATATCAAGAAATATCGACGTGTTGGATCCGTGGTTCAAATCCCTTATGGGTGGTACAACATATAAGTTCATCAGCTTTTCCAAACTTGTCTGAGTTGTTCACTTAATTCTAGGTATTTGAGGGTAATTAGGTCATTTAGTAATCAAGTTTACCCTGGTTACTTCGGAGTTTCCAGAGTAATTAAGTTGTTTCCACAATTCAGATACCTATAGTACTTCCATTTAGTTCAACTTGGTCATATAATATAGTTATTTTACACTTCAAGGGTATTTTGGTCATTTTACAATTCAAGGTATTTTGGTCATTTCATAATCAGGTAATTTTGGTTTTAAAGTTTTTAACGAGGATAAATAAAATTTATAGTTCGAGGTTATTTACTTTTCTAGATAATCGCTGAACTTAAAATTATTCTTATCAGTCTTTTTGTGTCTATGCAGGTATTCTGAGCCTTATTCAATTTAATTTATTTTATTTCGCAATCAGATTGAGTTTAGAAATTTATTAGTTGCACACACATAACTAAATTGTTTTATCTAAGTATCAACCAATGCCCTCATGTTCCATAAAGCATACGTAAGGTAGAAATTGAACTTAATAAAAAAACCAATTTGAATTTGAAGATAAAACACTGAAAAATGGCTTACTGAGTGTGAATTTGGAAAAACGAACTTCAAATTCAGACTCAGGACTCGAAAAACATAAAATATGACTTTTTGAAATTTTTGACTTTTTGGTCAAAGTCAGCGGGTTGACTCGGATGAGTTGACTAAGACGACTTGACTCAGTCAAGTTGACTCAAACTGAGTTGACTCAGTTGGGTCAAACAGACCCGGTTCAGACTGGTTGAAGCAGATTTGGGTTGACTGGACCGGTTTTAGAAACCTCCTAGACTGGCTGGAGAGCCCCATGTGTACTGTCAGTACGTAGCGGCGTGTGCGGCTGTGAATGGATAAAAAGACTGATAAGAATGGGATGATCATAGCACTTACCATGACAGATGGTGAACGAGAGATGGTGGGGCGACGAAGCTAGTCATGTTTTGGTCGTACAGTAGTGAGGAATCTGGTTGTAATGGCGGTGAGGCAAGATGGTCGTCGGATTTGCCGGAATAGATGAAAATCGAAACGATTGGGAAGGGGATTTTGGCAGAATTTCAAATGATTCCCCAAGGCTAACGGCGACGGTTAACGATGATCGGCCATGGGGATTTTGATCGTTGTCGATGGCGCTCCAAAAGCTGGTGGCACCGCGAGCTGGGGTGGCCGGACGGTGAATATTTGGGGAGGTCAGTGAGGTTTTGATTGAAGGGTTAAGGGATTTGGGTTTTAATTTGGGGATTAACTTGCTCGACTGGGGAGGTGGTTTATTTTTCACTAACCAAAAAAATGGTTTAATTCAGGGTTAAGTTCTTAAGCTTCCCACAGGTTCCATAACCGAGATACAACTTTTCCAAATTTGCAATTTGGCCCTAAACCTTTCCCTTGTTACGACTTTAATTTGATACTTTAAATTAATAAAATCTAGCCACTAAATTAGGGTACGATAATTCTCCTCCTCTTAAAAGAATTTCATCCTCGAAATTCACCCAAGTCACGTAAACGTAGAAATGAAGCTTTCCTCAATTCTGTAATATCTCCATGTAGCTTTTACATTATTCAGGAAAATAGGGATAATTCATACATTTTAATTTGTGATGGATTCTTTGTAGCTTAATCCAATATGGGAAAAATGATGATTCTTGTTATTTAAGGTTCATGCTGATTTATCAGTATATCGAGTCATCTCGAACTGAACAATTCCCATCACTGTGATATATGTCAACCAGTCAAATCGATGTGCTTCAAGGATCTTCACACTTTAATATTGAAAACTCTTATAGAACTGATCATTTTTAGAATCATCATTGAATGGATCTTAGGGAGACGAACATGTATTCCAATGGTATTTATTTCATTTCTGTATTACAACGATATCAAGAAATATCTACGTGCTTGATTCGTGGTTCAAAACCCTTAACGGTGGTACAACATATAAGTTCATCAACATTTCCATACTTGTCTGAGTTATTCACTTAATTTTATGCCTTTGAGGGTACTTTGGTAATTTAGTAGTCAAGTTTACCCCGATCATTTTAGAGTTTCTAGAGTAATTTAGTCGTTTCTGTAATTTAGATACCTACAATACTTCTATTTAGTTCAACTTAGTCATATAATATAGTCATTTTACACTTCAAGGGTATTTTGATCATTTTACACTTCAAGGTTATTTTCTTTTTCGAATAATTGATGAACTTGAAATTATTCTTATCAGTCTTCTTGTGTGTATGCATGTAGTCTGAGCCTTATTCAATTTAATTTATTTTATTTCAGAATCAGATCGATTTTAGAAATTTATTAATTACTCACACATAACCAAACTTATTTATCTCTGCATCAACTAATGCCCTCGTGTTACATAAAGAATACGTAAGGTAGTAATGTATTACCTCGATTTCCATACTCTAACAATCAAACATTTAAATTCCATTCGATCGCCCTCGAACTTTAATTTCATATCCCATAATGTATCAGATATATAGCAAACAAATTTATGTCATAAATTGAACTTAATCGAAAAACCAATTTAAATCCGAAGATAAAACACTGAAAAACAACTTATTGAGTGTGAATTTGGCAAAACATACTTGGAATTCAGACCAGGACGTCAAAAAACATAAAATATGACTTTTCAAAAGTTTTGACTTTTCGGTCAAAGTCAACAGGTTGACTCGGATGAGTTGACTCTGACGAGTTAAGTCGAATGGGTGAAACAGACTTGGTTCAGGTAGACTAGATCGGTTCCATAAACCTACTACATCGGCTGGAGAGCCCCACGTGCACTGTCGATTCGTGGCAGCACCTGCGGCGGTGATGAGGGCCAATTTGAGGAGTTGTTTACTCTGTGTTCAAGAACTTACCATAATCCAAGAAAAATAGATCAAAATTCATCCAAAACACGGTGAATCAAACGAAATAAGATGGTCATAGAACTTACCATGGTGGACGGCGAACAGGAGACAGTGGGGTGATGAACCCGGTCAGGTTTTGGTCACATGGTAATGAGGAATTCGGTTGTAGTGGCAGTGAGGTAAGATGGTCGCTAGATCGACCGAAATCGATCAAAATTGAAACGACAGGGAAGGGGATTTTGGCAAAATTTCAAATGATTATCCACGGCTAACAGCAACGGTTAACGATGATCGACCATGTGGGTTTTGATTGTCGATTTATGGCACTCTAAACGGTGGTAGCGGCGTGAGCTGGGGTGGCCGAACGATGAAGATTTGGGGAGGTCGGTGAGGTTTCGGTTGGGGGGTTTATGGATTTAGGTTTTAATTTGGGGATTGGCTTGCTCGACCGGGGAGGGGGTTTATTTTTCACTAACCAAAAAAATGGTTTAATTCAAGGTTAAGAGTCTAAGCTTCCTAGATGTTCCAAAACTGAGCTGTAACTTTTCTAAATTTGTAATTTGGCCCTCAACCTTTCCCTTGTTACGACTTTAATTCAATACTTTAAATTAAAATCTTACCCTTAAATTGGGGTGTGACAGTGAAATTCTCTCTTGTTAAATTTAATGATATCCTTATATTTTCTTTGAAATTAGCTCGGACCGAGTAATCATGAATCTCCCTTGGGTACTTAAATTGCTTACAACGTCTTTCAACTACTTGTCTTAGCATATGTCACCATGTAGCTTCGCTTGTGTTCCTCAAAACATTGTAAACTAGATGACAATCATTGTTTTCTCGTTCCGATTGACTGCCAGAATACATTGTTTGTAAGAATCCAAGATACAAACAAAACTGAGAAAATCGATAATAAGAGTATTAATGTGGTCTAGGAAGCTTAAACTGAGGATAAAGTCAAAGTTATCCACAAAGATTATTTTAATTTCTTTCTAAACTCTCTATTCACCAATCTTCAGTTGGACCTATTGTGTAAATTCCATAATTGAGACTTCTTCGAAATTGACAATCTTGATCTATGCGATTGGACATTTAGTATTGAGTAAGTTTGTCGGTAGTATTTTAAAACATGAATAGGTTAGCAGTTGATGGAGGTGAAGTAGATTAAGGTTGCAAACTTGCACTGTGTGTAGAAAAGTTGTATGTGCATGGAAGAAGATTATTTCTCTATATTTATTGATATTTTTATTGATAAAAGTGGCACCTTTATAGGTTATAAAGAGAGAATAATCTAAGAAAAAATATACAAAATCAATAATTAAATCCTTATATATTAGCAACTAGATATTTGAGAATATAATTCTCTAATTTTTATTTGTCAATTCAAATTTACACTCCTCATCAAGTTGGTATGCATATATTATATAGTATGAGTTTGTATATGATTACATCAAAGTTAACCTTTCATAGTACCATAGTGAACACATCAACAAGTTTTCATTTTGAAGGGACAAATGACAATTCTGTCACTCCTTTATTATCCTTCTCTGAGATAAAGTGTGTGTCAATTTCAACATGTTTGATCCTATCATTGTGTACTGAATTCTTGACAATCCTTATGGCTGGTTGGCTATCACTTAGAATCTTAATTTTTTTTGTTCAATTAAAACTCATTTAGTAGCCTTCTGAGTTAGATTCCTTCGCAAATTTTAAGAGTTAGGGTACTTTATTCTATTTCAACACTACTTCTAGCCACAACATTTTACTTTTGGCTTCTCCATATTACAAGATTACTCCCACACAAATGAACTATAATCACTAGTTGACTTCATGTTAGTCAATTCTCATGTCCAACTTGTATCAGTGAAAACATGAATTTTTTTATTTTCAGTTTTCTAAAAATTAATCTATGACCTGATGTGAGCTTCAGGTTCCTTAGTATTCGACTGACTACCTCATGGTCTTTTCTTGGATCTATCATATGTTGACCAATTATTGTTGAGTCAATCAAATGGATAAGCTAACCAAGAGATGATTGAATTGGCAAATAATTTTTTATGGAAGCTTAAAGAGAAAATATGAAAATTGAACACAATAATTTTAAAGTGGTTTGACTTTCTAAACCAAAGTCTACATCCACTAACTTAACTATTCGCACTAAGGATTTTTATAAATTCACTAATTTGTAGCAACCTTTAAAGATAAGGTGTAACCTTACAACTCCCTCAAGAATTTGCCCAAATTCTTGAGATACTCTCTCAAAGAGAAAGTTACAAATTGTAAACTTAGAAAAACTTAACTAGGAATATGTCTGCACAATTAAAGAACAAATAAGAACACTTGAGAAATAAAAACAAATTGTGTACAAGAGTGTTATTTGAATGCAAAATGAATATTGAAGAATGTTGACTTGAAATTGGCTCTATTTGATTACTTTGGCATTTTTATGATTTCTTTTTTTGGACATATGAATTGAAATATTGTTTTTATACCCTTTTATTAAATTCTACCCGTTTGGGTTGTTATGAGAGTTAATAGATCTGTTGGGATGAAATTTCTCGCAATAAATACTGCTTAGATGCCTTGAGTATCGATACTCGTTCTTGGAGTATCGGTACTCAATCTTGGAGTATTTGTACTACCTACAATAAATACAAATATATAACCGTTGGAGAAAGAAAGTATTGATACTGATCAAAGGAGTATCGGTACTACTATTATAAGTATTATCGATACTGGAAGTAGTATCAATACCAAAATGGTATACTGGATTTTGAAAAACTCAAAAACATAAGGGGATTATCGTTACTCCCACTATGAGTATCACTAATGACATACTATCGATACTAAAATAGCTTAGCTTATTGAAATTTTCAAAGCTTAAGAAGTATCAGTACTGCTATGAGCAGTATTGATGTCACTTTATATTTTTAAGCTATTTGTATCGACGCTACATGGATAATTTCGGTACTATTGGGTCTAAAAATAGTTTTTAACTCGATTAAAGTCTAAAACCCTCTGTAAAGTTATTTTAAAATTATTTTCAATTTATGACTCAATTTTTAATAAAGTAAGGAGTAAAAATAGAATTTTTTTACTTTAAAAGGAATTTCTATATTCGAGTAACCGAATAAAATATAATATTAAATTTATTTAAAATATTAATTAATTTTAGTATATCAAAATATCAAAGTATATATATATATATATATATATATATATATATATAATTGTGAAAATCAAAATTACCAAATAGGGTTAGTCAACAATAAACATGGTTATAATTAAAAATAAACACGTCTCAAATATAAAAAAATATCAAATATCATAAAGTTTCATAATAACCATCCAAATACCTTAAAACCCCAAATATTCAAATCCAAAAGTTAAAAATCATTCAAGAACATAAAAAGAACCAAATATCCAAACCCAAAAAAGATCAAAATATGATGAAACAATATCCAAAACATGAGCGATCAAAATAGAAAAACGATAAGGCATTCGACGAAGGAGGAGGTTCAAGATTCGAAGACGGCGCACAAAAGGAAACAAAGTCTTGAGAGAAAGAATCAAACCTATCCGTCATTGAGTTAAATCTAGCAAGAATATCATGCCGAGAGTCCACAAACATCACCTCCAATGATAATTTTCGAGAAGCAATCTTTGAAGCCTAAGTCCCTAGAGCAATGAAGTGAGACTCAATGGTCACAAACCTCAAGTTAAGAGACTCCATCGGTGGCTAAAGTAAGGAGGTATCACACTAGTATCCTCGCCACCGACTCGAGAAGGTTTATCATGAATGTGATTCATTGGATCATCAATGTCATGCATCACAACGTCATCCTGATGTCGAGCTGCTATAGAAGAACTAACAGCTCGCTTCCCTTTATCTTTTCTTTGCCATGCAATTCCAACTTTCTCCCATACTGATTTTTTTAGGAGATTTTAAATCGATGAATGAGGTCAAGGGAATATCGACATTGAGATCAACATTAATACTGCCATTGAAAAAGAAATAACTCAAAAGACAACTAGATAAGGGTATTGATTTTCTTGGACGAGAAACTGTTTACAGTGTCAATTAACTCACCAAAGATAATTTGGGAAAAGTTGATTCATTTTTATGCTAAAAACAACGAAGCCACCAAATGTCAACAATGCGACGGGAAAAGAATTTACCTCGAATAGTTGAAACCACTAAGAGGTAATGAGATGTAGGAATTGCTCATGAATATCTAGGATACTAACACTCTTTCCTACCTCTAAGTAGGGGTCTACATAGTATATCTCTTTGTTGATACCGTAAGATCTATGCCCAAGTCTTTAGCAATGGAGAAAGCATCTAAGGTAATGTATCGCCCCATAGGATAGGAATAGATACTAGTAGTGTATTTTTGGGCTTCATCCTTAACACACACAACATTAGAATAAAATATACGAACAAGTTAGTGGAAGAAAACAAGTTTGATCTTAAAGGTGTTATCTAATTTATAGGTCTTGAGAGTGCGAATGTATTTAAGTTTCATTTCAGCAATGATAGAGAGGGAAGGCATACGCTCACTCTGAGTGGGAAATGTCTCAAAGGTTTTCACATAATGCGTGTAAAGGTTTATTCGACTGGGTTCATAAAAGCAAGAGTTTTAAATGGTTAGTTCACATACACAATTTTTACATCTCCTTTTCCACAAAGCTTCTCCATGCTATGGCCATTTGATAAGTGCTTTATTTGGTTAATATTTTGCTTTTAAATTGCTCACTAATAATTAGTTTTTGTGGCTTATTTGTTCGATTTGATTATTTTTTTGTGCATGATACTATATTCTGGTAATTGCACTAAAATGACTGAATTATGCAGTTTTTTTATTTTTGGAATCAAAACTGAATTAGTAGGCATGACTTTGGGCATGATGCATCTTACAAGGCGATGATGTCAATACCTTCTAGAAGGTCCAGTCAGTGCTTCTAGAAGAACGAATGGATCATTTGTACGTTTCTTTAATTCGAATTTGAATTAAACTCATGTTTTAGGATATTATTTTAAATATTATATTATATTATATTATATTATATTTTATCTTATCTTTGTTTTTAGTATTTTAGTTTAAATAGTTTTAAGTACTTTCATTAGGATTTATTTCTTTATTTTAGGAATTATCTTTACCTTGTTTTTAGGATTTTGAAGGCTATAAATACCCTCTCATGGTAAGCCTAAAAACATATCTCTCAACAACTGAGAATTTACTCTTCTTCTTATTCTTTATAGTTTTTAATAAAAGTTTTTCTTTTCTTTTTAAAGTTCTTCTTTGTTTTATTTTTATTTTTATTTTCAAAAATGCTAAGTGTGACTTAGGTCATGCTTACCTAATATTCTTTTAAGCCGACAACTAAAGCGATGGCTCAATTCCAAACGTGAGAATTGTAAGGCACATAAATCGATTCAGATATCTCTCTCTATTTTTTGGGCTTATTTTCAAATCAAAACAAGTTTCAAAACCAAAAGTCGATGTTGGTCTGGATGTTATTATGGTTAACGTGGGAGAAAGGATCAGCTTATTAAAGCACATTCGACTTCCTGGGAACACACTTAGAAAAATTATTTGTTAAGAGAAAACTGAGATTGAAATCAGTTATTATTGGAACAACATAATCTGAGTCGGTAACTTTTCGAGCCTCAATGTTTTTAGATCACAACATTGTTGTTGCTTAGATCAATCAACAAACTGATGTTAAAGATTGCACTTGGGTATTCGGTATACAAAACATAGTCACGAGGATTTGTCCTTGTAGACAAGTAACCGACGTGAATCCTAAAGTAAATATCTATTTTGATGATCTGAGGAAACTGAGTCAAAGCTGAAAGCCTGAGGTTACTTTTCATAATAAGTTTTCTTTTCAAACTCAAATGACTATTTTATTTTATTTATTATTTTTTTATTATTTTTCTTTATCTTATTTTCAAACAGTCTTTCAAAATCCCCCTATTTTATATTATTCTTATCTCACATTTATTTTTATATTTTTATTTATTTTTAATCTTGAATTTCATCCCTATCCAAACTTTACTGTTAAAAAAAGATAATTAAATCAAAAACTGCATAGTCTTTGTGGGATCGACCCTTACTTTTCACTTGCTATTTTTTCTTTATATTTCTTTTAGGATTAAGGAATTATATTGACACGAAAATGACGCGTGTCAAATTGGCGCCGTTGTCGGGAACTAACGGGAAGTATTGATTTATATTTCTTTGTTTTTGATGTATGACCAAAAGGAACCCGAGAGAATTAGTAGATATTGACTCGGGTATCAAAGCACGAGCACGAAGAATCCACACACAAATGCTTCGAGAAAAGAGGAGAAGACAAGAAGAGCATAGTTCAGAAACGGAATCAAATTCAGAGACAAACTCTGAAACATACACATATAACTTAGATGCCATTATGCATCACTTTTCATAATAGCGGGACTCCATTTCAATTAAAGACGAGACTTATTCATCTTCTTCGCACATTCCACGGCCTTCCCAATGAAAATCCGCACAAACACTTGTTGGAATTCCACATGGTTTGCACTAGCATGAAACCAAAAGGAGTTACCGAAGATCAAATTAAATTGAGAGCTTTCCATTTCTCTTTAGTCGGCTTGGCTAAAGATTGGTTATTTTATTTACCTCAAAATTTAGTTAATTCATGGGCTGACATGAGTCGAATTTTTCTTGACAGGTTCTTCCCAGCGGCTAAAGAAAATGAGTTAAGAAGAATCATTCTATCCATTTAGAAAAAGACTGAAGAAAGTCTTTATGACTATTGGGAACAATTTAAAAAGCTTTGCGCAAGTTGTACGCAACACTGATTAAGTGAGCAAACGTTACTTCAATAATTTTATGAAGGTCTTTTACCTATGGAAATGAAAATGGTAGATGCCGCTAGTGGAGGAGCATTTTTCAAAATGACCCCAACAATATCGAGAGAATTGATTTCAACTATGGCCGCCAACTCTCAACAGTTTTCAAGTGAACCCAGCCGACGGGTTCACGAGATAAGTACCTTTTCCATTGAAAATAAATTAGATAAATTAACTGAAGTAGTTAATTCACTTATTACAGGAAAATATGGGGTAACAAGAGCATGTGGGATATGCATGAAGCTGGACCATCCGACAGACTACTGCCCAATGATACAAGAAGGAGGCAATGTAGAAATCAATGACATAGAAAACTTTCCAGGTCCTCCACATAGATAATAAAACCCATATAGCAACACTTATAATCCGAGATGGCGAGACCACCCAAATTTCAGTTATGCGCCGAATCAAAGGCCCGCTTATCAACCAAGCCTCCTCCTCAACAACAAACGTAAAAGCCACCATTGGAGGAAATCATATAAAAATTAGAAATTTCACAAGAAAAGCTGGTTACATCCCAGGAAAAGCTAGTTGTATCCCAGGAAAAATTCCAAAGCCAAACCGAAACACATTTTAAAGAGTTGGATAAACAAGTGAGCCAAATGACTCAAACTGTGGGGAAATTGGAATCACAAGGAAGACTACCTTATCAAATTGAGTTAAATTTGAGAGGGAATGTTAGTGCCATCACACACCGAAGTGGAATAGTCATCTCACCCGAAGTTCCAGAAGAAAAAGTCGCACATCAAGAAGAACAAGAAGAAACGTTGCCTCTAGAAATACAAGGTACATCTGACAAACCATCCTCCTCATTCTTCTCATGAAATTGTACCACCATTCCCATCAATATTGTTAAAGCGTGATAAAAGAGCTGAAGAAAGGTAAAATCTTAGAGGCGTTCCAAAAAGTTCAAGTTAACATACCTCTTCTTCAAGTAATTCGACAAGTACCGAGGTAAGCTCGATTTTTAAAGAAGCTTTGCACTACAAAGAGTATATTAATGGGGCACGAAAAGTTAAATTTAGGAGAACATGTTTCCATAATTTTCCAACGAAAACTCCCACCAAAGATGAAGAATCAAGGTATGTTCGCCATACCTTGTAAAATAGGTAATTTTAAAATTAAACGTGCAATGTGTGACTTAGGAGCTTCAATTAATGTTATTTCATTTTCTATTTATAAAATGATTACTAACGAGCCTTTGAAGGAAACGAGAGTAACGATACAGTTGGCTTATCGGTCCATGATCTATCTAGTGGGAATGATGGAAAACGTCTTAGTGAAGGTCGATGTATTATTTTTTCCTGCAGATTTCTATGTCATTGACATGGAACATGACAGATCAGGTACTTATTCTGAAGTACTTCTAGGCCGACCCTTCCTAAGCATCACACATAGAAATATCGATGTTAGAAGTGGTATACTGACAATGGAATTTGATGGTGAGATCGTTGAATTTGATGTTTACAAAGCAATGAAATACCCGGATCGAGTTGAAAGAATTAATTCTGTTGATATTTTAGATCCTTTAATTGATGAATATATTGAATCTAATTTTTCTTATAATCTTTCTAGGGATATTGAACTTTGCCACAAAGAGGTACATGAGGTAGAATTAAAGTAGTTACCGAAACACTTGAAGTATGCCTTTTTAGGTGAAAATGGAAACTTACCAGTGATCATCTTAAATAAATTATCCGAAGGAGAGGAGGAAGCTTTGGTAATAGTGTTGCGTTCACACAAAGAAGCCATAGGATGAACCATTACCGACATTAAAGGATTAAGTCGCTCGACTTGCATGCACAATATCAAAATAGAAGAAGGAGCAAAGCCATCATAAGAAGGACAACGCCGATTAAATCCACTAATGATGGAAGTAGTAAAGAAGGAAATTTCAGAAACTCCTTGATGCTCACGTAATATATCCGATATTGGATAGTAATTAGGTAAGTCTGATTCATGTGGTTCCCAAGAAAATGGGAGTCACAGTGGTCGAAAATCAAGAAGGGGAATTATCGCCAACAAGAGTTTAAAATGGATGGTGAGTTTGTATTGATTACAGGAAGTTGAACAATCTTACTCGAAAAGTTCATTTTCCTCTTCCCTTTATAGACCAAATGATTGAAAGATTAACTAGGAAACTCAATACTATTGCATTGATGGGTTTTCAGGTTTTTTCCTAAATCCCAGTAGCGCCAGAAGATCAAGAAAATACGACTTTTATTTGTCCCTTCAGTACATTTGCATATAGACGAATGCCCTTTGGCCTTTGTAATGCACCAGCCACCTTCCAAATATAAATGTTGAGTATATTTTCCAACTATGTGGAGAATGACATCGAAGTCTTTATGGATGACTTCACGGTTTATGGTAATTCTTTTAGTGAATGTCTTGATAATTTAACTAATGTGCTTAAAAGATGCTTAGAATATGAACTTGTTTTAATCTATAAAAAATACCATTTTATGGTTGATAAAGGGTTAATTTTTGGTCATATTGTTTCCTCAAAAGGGATTTCAGTTGATAAAGCTAGAAAAGATATTATAAGTCACTTCCTTACCCACAATTGTAAGGGAAATTCGTTCTTTTATTGTTCATGCAGGATTTTACCGCAGGTTTATTAAGGACTTTTTGAAGATAGCACAACCTTTATGCAATCTTCTCCAAAAGGATCAAGACTTTGATTTTGATTCAAAATGCAAGGAGTCTTTTGATTCATTAAAGGAAAATCTTATTACAGCCCCAATAGTTCAGCCACCAGATTGGAATTACCCCTTTGAACTTATGTGTGACGCATCAGATACTAGCATTGGAGCTGTTCTCAGCCAAAAAAATAGGGAGACATCCACATGTCATAGCCTAAGCATCCTGAACTTTGGACTCGGCTAAGAAAAATTATTCAACTACGGAAAAAAACTTTTTACTATAATTTTTGTTTTAGAAAAATTTAGATCTTATTTGCTTAGCACTAAAATTACTGTTTTTTCTGATCATGCAACTTTAAGGTATTTAATGAGCAAAAAGGAAGAAATATTGAGGCTTATCCTATGGATCCTGCTTTTACAGGAGTTTAACTTAGAAATCAAAGACAAAAAAGGATGAGAAAAATCTTGTAGCAGATCACTTGAGTCAAATTCCCCTTTCCATAACTGATTCACCCCTTCGAGAATAATTTCCTGAAGAAAATATGATGGTGGCACAAAGAATAACTTATGGTTTGCATATATGGTCAATTATTTGGCCACATGTAAGTTACCATTAGATTTACCGAAAGCTAAAATCAATCGATTTAAGCGAGAATCTCGATACTATATTTGGGATGATTCTTATTTATGGAATAATTGCTCGGACCAGTAAATTCGATGATGTATTGCCGAAAATGAGGTAAATTCGATTTTATAATTTTGTCACTCTTACTCTTGTGGTGGTCATTTTGGGCCCAAACTTACATGCCATAAAATTCTTAAATGTGGTTTCTTTTGGTCTCACATCTTTTGGGATTCTTATTTGTTCTGTAAAACTTGTGAGAAATGTCAACGTACATGTAATTTAAATTATAGAAACGAGATGCCACTAAATTCGGTACAAGTTTATGAATTTTTTTATGTTTGGGGACTCGATTATATGGGTTCTTTTATTTCATCATTTGGAAATACTTATCTTAGTTGTTGATTATGTCTCTAAATGGGTGGAAGCTAAAGCTATCAGGAATAATGATGCTAAAACTAAAGTTAATTTCTTGAAAAATTCTATTTTTTCCATGTTTGGCATGCCACGGGCTATAATAAGCGATAAATGAACTCACTTCATTAACCGAGTAATCGAGTCGCTAATGAAGAAATTTGGAGTAACTCAAAGAATTGCTACTGCTTACCATCCACAAACAAATAGACAGAAAAAAGTATCGAATAGGAAAATTAAAACAATTCTTGAAAAAAATTGTTAAACCAGACCGAAAGGATTGGAGTTTAAAATTAACTAAAGCACTTTGGGCATATTGAACCACTTATAAAGGTCCCATTGGGATGTCACCATATCGGTTTGTTTTTGGTAAACCATGCCATTTACCAGTTAAGTTAGAATATCGGACTTAATGCGCTGTTAAACAGTGTGACATGGACATGGATGCGGTTGGAGAAGCTCAGAAATTACATATTCAAGAACTTGAGGAAAACCCAAAAAATGCCTATGACAGTGCTCGGATATTTAAAGAAAAAACAAAAGAATTTCATGATAATCGAATTTCTTTGAAAACATTTTTTGTCGGTCAAAAGGTTATGTTATTTAACTGTAAATTTAAACTTTTTGTAGGAAACTCAAATCAAAATGGCTCAGACCATTTATAATGACTCAAGTATTTCCACATAGTGATGTTGAAGTTGAAAATAACTCAGGAGTTCGATTTAAGTTAATGGTCAAAGATTGAAGTTGTATTATGAAAATTCTCTGGTTGGTCTAATTAAAGAAATCAATTTAGAGGAACCCGAAGTTTGAAAAAAATCAGGTCGTTGAGCTAAAGACGTTAAACAAAGCCGCTTGATGGGAGACAACCCATTTTGTTTTATTTTCATTTTATTTTTAGCAAACTTTATTTCATTTTAATTTATTTCATTCCATTTAATTTTATCGCATCAGATGCTTTATTTTATTTTATTTTTCTATAAAAAGATTCAAATTCTGATCGAATATATTATCAAGGAGAACTGTTTCTAATATAGAGACAGGAGGCGGTGCAAGTTAGCATAACCCACCCCCACATAGGCGCATCATAACATTCTGAAATCACATTTTCCCTCTTCTATAGAAATTTCCAATTTGGAAGGGGTTTAATTATTTTTCCACTTATGGTGTGACCCACTTTATCTATCACTATCTACATCTTTCTACAATTTTAAACCAATCCCAACACATCCATCTTTTCTATAAGAGTTTTTTTAGTTTGACTCAATGTCAAACTCTTCTTTTTTATATTTACACGTGACCTAGCCTCCCCCATTAAATAAAAAATCATCTCATCTCTTTTATTTCTACTAATCCCCCAGCCGCACGAAAAAAACCAACATCCATCTCCTTTTCTTCTTCTCAATGATCGGCCTCCAAGCTTACACCATCACCGAATGCCACCTCCCTAGTGTCGGTTCTAGTTGACCGTCTGCGCTTCTCTTTCCCTAACTCCAATGCATCTCATTTTTTAATAATGGTGCGAACACGTAACCAAGAGAATGAAGGGGTTCCGCTGCTGCTCAACCTTGGAGGCCGTCATTGCCACGCCGCTCTGACTATCATCAACATTCCAAGCGATTCCGACTCGCTTCCCACTCCAACTCCTCCTCTTCATGGTGGATGCTGATCGAAAGGCTCTTGATAAGTTCTTAATTTAGTTAATATTTTTCTTTTAAATTACTCCTTAATCATTGATTTTTGTGGCTTAGTTGTTCGTTTTGATTCATTTTCTATGCAGGACGTCAGATTCTGGAAATTGTACAAAAAGGACAGAATTCTGCAATTTTTTATTTTCGAAATCAAAGCTGGATTAGTGGGCATGAATTCGGACATGAAACATCTGACGAGACGATGACGTCAGCACGTTCTAGAAGATCCAATCAGCGTTTCTAGAATCACGAATGGATTGGCCGCACGTTTCTGGAATTTAGATTTGGATTAAACTCAAGTTTTAGGATAATATTTTAAACATTATATTTTATCTTTATTTTAGGTATTTTAGTTTAAATATGTTTTAGTATTTTAATTAAGTTGTAGGATATTATTTTTATATTTTATTTTTGTTTTAGGTATTTTAGTTTCAATAGGTTTTAGTAATTTAATTAGGATTTAGAATATTATTTAGAATATTATTTTTTAGTATTTTAGTTTAAATAGTTTTAAGCTTTTTAATTAGGATTTAAGATGTTTTAGCTTGTTTTTAGGAATTTGAAGGCTACAAATACCCTCTCAGGGTAAACATAGAAACACATCTCTCTCATCTGAGAATAAAATCTTCTTTTCCTCTCTAGTTTTCTCTCTATTTTCGCATACTCCTTTATTTTTCTTTAGAATTTCATTTTCAATTATGCTAAGTATGACATTGATCATGCTTAGCTAATTTTCTTTCAAGCCAAAGACTAAACCGAAGGATCAATTCCAAATGTAAGAATTGTAAGGTACTTAAATCGCTTAGATTTTTCTCTCTGTTTTTTAGCTTACTTTTCAAATCAAAATGATTTTGATATTGGTCTGGATGTTGTTATGGTTAACGTTTGAAGAAGGATTTGATTATTGAAGCATATTCAACTTCCCGAGAACACGTTTAGCAAAATTGTTTGCTAAAAGGAAACTGAGATCAAAATCAGTTATTGTTGAAACAACACAATCCGTGTTGGAATTTAGCAAAATTGTTTGCTAAAAGGAAACTGAGATCAAAATCAGTTATTGTTGAAACAACACAATCCGTGTTGGAAGTGAAGAATTATCCTTGTAAGCCGACGTGAATCTTGAAGTAAAAATTTGTTTCGATGATCCGAGGAATTTGAGGCAAAGCTGAAGTCTGAGATTGCTTTCATTATAAGTTTTCCTTATCCCAATTTATTTTATTTATTTGTTTATTTAATTTTTATCTCATTATACTTCTTTAAATAATTTAAAACCCCCTTTTACCTTTATTACTATTTTTAATTCATTATTCATTATTTTATTATTTTTTAATTTATAATTATTTATTTTTTTATACCTTTTTAATTTTACCTGGAATTCTATATTTTCCTAAAATTAAGAAACAATTTTACTAAATCACAAAAACCATAGTCCTTGTGGATCGACCCTGCTTCTCCATACTATATTTTCCTTTCTATTTAATTAAGATGCCAAAATTATTTGGATAACAAAACGACGGTTATCAAATTGGCGTCATTGCCAGGGACTAACAACAAGTACTGATTTATTTCCTAGTTTTTGATCTATGACCAGAAGGAACCTAGGTGAATTAGTAGATCTAGATACGAAGATCGAAGAACAAGCACGAAGAATCCACACACAAATACTTTTAGAAAAGAGAAAAAGATAAGAAGAACAAGAGCAGAGTTCAAAAGTATAATCAAATCTGAAGACAGACTCTAAAGCAGACGCATACAACATCCCAGTGGCAAAAGAAGAACAAACAATCCGAGAGCTAACCATAACTCCTATCCCTCAGACGCCATTATGCATAAATTTTCCTAGTGGCGGGACTCTGTTTCAATAAAATACGGGACTTATTCATCTTCTTCCCACCTTTCACGCCTTTTCCAATGAAAATCCATACAAACACTTGTTGGAATTCCACATGGTTTGCACTACCATGAAACCACAGGGAGTTACCGAAGATCAAATTAAATTGAGAGTTTTCCCTTTCTCTTTAGCCTACATGGCTAAAGAATGATTATTTTATTTACCTCGTAATTCAGTAAATTCATGGGATGACATGAATCAAATTTTTCTTGACAGGTTATTTCCAGCGGCTAAAGCAAGCGAGTTACGAAGGAGCATTTTTTCCATTCAACAAAAGACCGAAGAAAGTATTTATAACTATTGGGAGCGATTTAAAAAGATTTACGCACATTGTCCGCAACACGGATTAAGTGAGCAAATGTTAATTCAATACTTTTATTAAGGCCTTTTACCAATGGAGATGAAAATGGTGGATGCCAACATGACCCCAACAACATCAAGGGAATTGATTTCAACCATGGAAGTCAACTCTCAACAGTTTTCAAGTGAACCCAGCCAACGGGTTCACAAGATAAGTACTTTTTCCCTTGAGAATAAGTTAGACAAATTAACTGAAGTAGTTAATTCACTTGTTGCAAGAAAATCTTGAGCAACAAGAGCATGTGGGATATGCACAAAGCTAGACCATCCGACGGATTGCTGCCGGCTGATACAAGAAGGGGGCAATGTAGAAATCAATGCAGTGGGGAGCTTTCTAGGTCCTCCATAGAGACAATAGAACCCATACAACAATACTTATAATCCAAGATGGTGAGACTACCCAAACTTCAGCTATGTGGAAAATCAAATACCAACTTATCAACCAAGACCTCCTCATCAACAGCTAAAACAAAAACCATCATTAGAGGAACTCATAGGAAAGTTAGAAATTTCACAAGAAATATTCATTACATCCCAGGAAAAATTCCAAAGTCGAACTGAAACACGTCTTCAAGAGTTAGATAACCAAGTAAGTCGACTAGCTCAAACTATGGGAAAATTGGAATCATAAGGAATACTACCTTCTCAATAGTTCTAGCAGAAAAAGTCGCACATCAGAAAGAACAAGATAACACACCACCTTAAAAAATACAAGGTACATCTAACACTCATCCTTCTCTTTCTTCTCATGAAATCACTTACCACCCTTCCCATCAAGATTGATAAAAGAACGTTACACTACAAATCGGAAATTAATGGGGCACGAAAAGGTAAATTTGGGAGAACATATCTCTACAATTTTTCAATGAAATCTCCCACCAAAGATGAAGGATCAAGGTATGTTCGCTATACCTTGCAAAATAGGTTATTTTAAAGTTAAACGTGCAATGTGTGACTTAGGAGCTTCAATTAATGTTATGCCATTTTCTATATATAAACTGATTACTAACGAGCCTTTGAAGGAGACAGGAATAACCAAATAGTTTCCTGATCGATCTGTGATCTATCCAGTGGGAGTAATGGAAAACGTCTTAGTAAAAGTCGATGTATTATTTTTTTCCTGCAGATTTCTATGTCATTGACACGGAACATTACATGTTGGATACTTATTCTGAGGTACTTTTAGGCCAAACCTTCCTAAGCACCACACATACAAAGATCGATGTTAGAAGTGGTATACTGACAATGGAATTTGATGGTTAGATCGTTGAATTTGATGTTTACAAAGCAATGAAATGCCCTGATCATGTTGAAAGAATTAATTCTGTTGATATTATAGATCCTTTAATTGATGAATATATTGAATCTAATTTTTCTTATGATCTTTTTAAGGATCTTGAACTTTGCCACGAAGAGGAAGAAAATGAGTTTGAAAATATTAATCAATCAATTCTGATTTATCTTTATCTTCCTCTAAAACTAAAATTTTACCTTCTGTTTTGCAGGCACCTAAGGTAGAATTAAAACAATTACCAAAGCATTTGAAATATGCCTTTTTAGGCGAAAATGAAACTTTTCCAGTGATCACCTCAAGTAAATTATCCAAAGAAGAAGAGGAAGTTTTGATAGCAGTGTTGCGCTCTCACAAAGAAGCCATATGATGGACCATTACCAACATTAAAGGATTAAGTCCCTCGACTTGCATGCACAAGATCAAAGTCGAAAAAGGAGCAAAACCATCACGAGAAGGACAACACCGATTAAATCCACCGATGATGGAAGTAATAAAGAAAGAAATTCAGAAACTACTTGATATTGACATAATCTATTCGATATCAGATAGTAATTGGGTAAGTTCGATTCATGTGGTTCCTAGGAAAATGGGAGTCACAGTAGTCAAAAATCAAGAAGGGGAGTTAGTGCCAATAAGAGTTCAAAATGGATGGCGAGTTTGTATTGATTACAGGAAGTTCAACTCTCTTACTCGAAAAGATCATTTTCCTCTTCCTTTTATAGATCAAATGATTGAAAGATTAGGTGGGAAAACTCATTATTGTTGCCTTGATGGTTTTTCAGGTTTTTTTCCAAATCCCAGTGGCACCAGAGGATCAAGAAAAAATGACTTTTACTTGTCCCTTCGGTACATTTGCATATAGACGAATGCCCTTTGGTCTTTGTAACGCATCGGTCACCTTCCAAAGATGCATGTTAAGTATATTTTCCTACTATGTGGAGAAGGGCATCGAAGTCTTTATGAATGACTTCACAGTTTATGGTAATTCTTTTAATAAATGTCTTGATAATGTAACTAATGTGCTTAAAAGATGCTTAGAATATAACCTTGTTTTAAACTATGAAAAATGTCATTTTATGGTTTATAAAGGGTTAATTTTAGGTCATATTGTTTCCTCAAAAGGGATTGCAGTTGATAAAGCTAAAATAGATGTTATACGCTCGCTTCCTTACCCCACAACTATGAGGGAAATTCGTTCTTTTTTTAGCCATGCAAGATTTTACCGCAGGTTTATTAAGGACTTTTCAAAGATTGCACAACCTTTATGTAATCTACTTCAAAAGGATCACGACTTTGACTTTAATTCAAAATGCAAGGAGTCTTTCGATTCATTAAAGGAAAAGCTTATTTCATCTCCAATTCTTCAGCCGCCAGATTGGAATTACCCCTTTGAAATTATGTGTGACACATTGTATACTAGTATTGGAGCCGTTCTCAGCCAGAAAATAGGGAAAGAGCCACATGTCATAGCCAATGCGTCCCGAACTTTGGATTCGGCTCAGAAAAATTATTCGACTACGAAAAAAGAACTTTTTGTTATAATTTTTGCTTTAGAAAAAATTAGATCCTATTTGATTGGCACTAAAATTACTGTTTTTCTGATCATGCAACTATAAGGTATTTGATGAGCAAAAAGGAAGCAAAACTGAGGCTTATCCGATGGATCCTGCTTTTACAGGAATTTAACTTGGAAATTAAAGATAAAAAGTGATGCGAAAATCTGGTAGCAGATCACTTGAGTCGAATTCCCCTTTCCACATCCGAACCACCACTTAGAGAAGAATTTCCTGAAGAAAAACTCATGGTGGCACAAAGCATAACCCCATGGTTTGTGGACATGGTTAATTATTTGGCCACAGGTAAGTTACCATTAGATTTGCCGAGAGCTGAAATCAATCAAATTAAACGGGAATCCCGATACTATATTTGAGACGATCCTTATTTATAGTAGCACTTCTTGGATCAGGTAATTAGACGATGTATTGTTGAAGGTGAGGTAAATTCAATTTTCCAATTGTGTCATTCTTACTCTTGCGGTGGCCATTTTGGGCCAAAACGTATAGCCCATAAAATTCTTGAATGCGGTTTCTTTTGGCCTAACATCTTTCAAGACTCTTATATGTTTTGTAAAACTTGTGAAAGATGTCAACGTATAAGTAATTTAGGTTGTAGGAATGAAATGCCACTTAATTCTATACAAGTTTGTGAAATTTTTTATGTTTGGGGAATCAATTATATAGGTATTTTTACTTCGTCATTTAGAAATACTTATATTATTTTAGTTGTAGATTATGTTTCTAAATGGGTGGAAACTAAGGCCACTCGGAATAATGATGCTAAAACTATAGTTAATATTTTGAAAAATACTATTTTTTCCAGGTTTGGCACGCCAAGGGCTACAATAAGCGACAGAGGAACACATTTCATATACCGAGTGATCGAATCATTGATGAAGAAATTTGGAGTAACTCAAAGAATTGCTACCTCTTACCATCCAAAAACAAATGGACAAGCAGAAGTATCAAATCGAGAAATTAAAACAATTCTTGAAAAAATTGTTAAACTGGACTGAAAGGATTGGAGTTTAAAATTAACTGATACACTTTGGTAATATCGAACTGCTTATAAAGGTCCCATTGGGAAGTCACCATACCGGCTTGTTTTCAGTAAACCTTGTCATTTACCGATTGAGTTAGAACATCGGGGCTTATTGGGCCGTTAAATAACATGGACATAGATGTAATTCGTGAAGCTCGAAAATTATACATTCAAGAACTTAAAGAAATCCGAAGAAATACTTATGACAGTGCTAGGATATTTAAAGAAAAAACAAAAGAATTTAACGATAGTAGAATTTCTTTTAAAACTTTTTTTTTGTCAAAAGGTTTTATTATTTAACTTCAAATTTAAACTTTTTGCAGGAAATCTCAAATCAAAATGGCTCAGACCGTTTAATGTTACTCATGTATTTCCTCACGGTGCTGTTGAAATTGAAGATAACTCAGGAGTACGAACTAAAGTTAATGATCAAAGATTGAAGTCGTATTATGAAAATGCTCTGGTTGGTCTAATCAAAGAAATCAATTTAGAGGAACCCACACTTTGAAAAATTAGGTCGTCGAGCTAACAACGTTAAACAAAAGTGCTTGATGGGAGACAACTCATTTTTTTATATTTTGGTTTTATTTCATTTTATTTTTAGCGAACTTTATTTATTCTATTTATCTTATTTTGAGTTATTTTATTTTATTTTTATCTGAACAGATCTGAATTCCGATCGAATATTTAACGAAAAACAGTGCATAAAAACTGACTTGGTGCGAAATGTACAGAAAAATTCGAACATAATAGTGCATGAAAAACTGATTTGATTCGAACAATGCAGAAAAAGACACAGCAAATTCGAACAATATAGTGCAAAAAAAAAAACAATGCGAAAAGTTCGAACAAAACAATGCAGGATCGAATATTTTACTCTACAATAGCTCGTCTCGACGTGGACGCGGTTGCCACTAGATTGAGGAGTATTCATTTTCCCTCTCTTTATTTTTAAATTTGATATACGGTTTGGGACAAAACAAAATAAGTGAGGGGGGAAGGAAAAACATGTCGTCAAAATTTTCCTTTATTTGTTTAATTGTTTGAAATTGAGTTATTCTGATGTTGATAAGTTGGGATTGTTGGTTGCTAGTCTTGTATTTCGCTTTATACTATTGCTTCCTTTTGGATTATGACCATGTTTTTGATCGAATTTAATTTGGATGATTTGTGATTGATATAACTAGTGAATTTTTGTTGATTTTTGATATTTCATGCTTTTGTCGATAGAGATGAACTTGACTCAATGCACATAAACTTTTCTTGTAAGATTTGGGCCTAACGAGCATACATTTTCTTTCTTTCTCATTGTTTGACTTGTGTGTGCCGAACTAATTTGGATATTCTAGAACTTGTAATCACAATGCATATCGATACTACATATTGAACGTAATGTTTTAATGTGATAGGGGCACCTAGGATAAACCCACTTTTCCCAAAAAGCCTACTCGTTTATATATCCACCAGTGAACCAAATTTGAGCCTATTTCCATTTTTTTTGTTTTACACCTCATAATTAAACCCGAAGCCTTTCTTTTTATTTTTCCTCTTTTTTCACACCCTTACCGGGACTTGAGATCTTGTATCACTCTTGTTCCACGAATAAATAAAAAAATGAAAAAAAAACTTTTATTGTTTCAAAAAAAATTGAAAAAACAACAAGCTGTTCACTGTTTCTAACAGCAGAAAAAATACCCTCATTCGAAAAAAGGGAAGGAAAAATCGATCATTTCAATTGTCTTTCATCTATTTTTACCTTGTTTTGATCTTCATTGTGCTTCATGTTAATTCATGGATTGTTCTTAATTATTTTGATATCTTGTTTCGGTATTTTAAACATTTCTTTTCGGCCTTTTCCATATCCTAACCTAATCCCCCTTACACTTTGTTTAAAGACCCCTTAATTATTGCATTATATTCATTTTTCGTAGTGGAGACTTGATTGGATTCCAAGCCTATGGTAGTATTTTGGTAAGTTTCGGTTTGAGTGATTTCATTTACCCCAAACACTTTGAGCGGATATGTGTGAATCTTTGTGAGATATTAAGTCATATTTCATTGAAATTGGCAATTAATTGTGATATCTTGTTTACTTTAAATTTTATTGGTTGTATCTTTTCTTGATTGTAACTTGAATTCGATAAATATCATGGACTTAGTTCGATTGGAAGTCTGAGGAATAAATTGAAATTGAAGATGACAACTTATGATTTTGATTTGTTATTTGATGAATGCTTGAGGAAAAGCAATGAATAAGTGAGGGAGAATTTGATAAGTGCTTAATTTAGTTAATATTTTTCTTTTAAATTACTCCTTATCATTGGTTTTTTGTGGCTTAATTGTTCGTTTTGATTCATTTTCTGTGCAGGACGTTAGATTTTGGAAATTGCACAAAAAGGACATAATTCTGCAGTTTTTTTTTTATTTTTGGAATCAAAGCTGGCTTAGTGGGCATGAATTCAGACATGAAACATCCGACGAGGCGATGATGTCATCACCTTCTAGAAGATCTAGTCAGCGTTTCTAGAAGCACGAATGAATTGGTCACACGTGTCTGGAATTTAGATTTGGATTAAACTCAAGTTTTAGGATAATATTTTAAACATTATATTTTATCTTTGTTTTAGGTATTTTAGTTTAAATAGGTTTTAGTATTTTAATTAAGTTTTAGGATATTATTTTTATATTTTATCTTTGTTTAGATATTTTAGTTTAAATAGGTTTTAGTATTTTAATTAGGATTTAGAATATTATTTTAAATATTATTTTTTTAGGTATTTTAGTTTAAATAGTTTTAAGTGTTTTAATTATGATTTAAGATGTTTTAGCTTGTTTTTAGGAATTTGAAGGCTATAAAACCCTCTCAGGGTAAGCGTAGAAACGCATCTCTCTCATCTGAGAATAAAATATTCTTTTTCTCTCTAGATTTCTCTCTATTTTCGCATACTCCTTTATTTTTATTTAGAATTTCATTTTCATTTATGCTAAGTATGACATTGGTCATGCTTAGCTAATTTTTTTTCAAGCCGAAGACTAGAGAGCGAATGATCAATTCCAAACGTGAGAATTGTAATTTACTTAAATTGCTTCGGATTTTCTCTCTATTTTTTAGCTTGCTTTTCAAATCAAAACGATTTCGACATTGGTCTGAATGTTTTTATGGTTAACGTTTGAAGAAGGATTTGCTTATTGAAGCATATTCAACTTCCTGATAACACACTTCGCAAAATTGTTTGCTAAGAGGAAATTGAGATCGGAATTAGTTATTGTTGAAACAACACAATCCGAGTTGGCAGTGAAGAATTGTCCTTTTAAGCCGACGTGAAGCTTGAAGTAAAAATTTGTTTCGATGATCCGAGAAATTTGAGGCAAAGTTGAAGTTTGAGGCTGCTTTCACTATAAGTTTTCTTTATCCCAATTTATTTATTTATTTTATTTGTTTATTTAATTTTTATCTCATTATACTTCTTTAACTAATCTAAAATCCCCTTTTATATTTATTACTATTTTTAATTCATTATTTATTATTTTATTATTTTTCTTTTTTTAATTTATAATTATTTATTTTATATACCTTTTTAATTTTACCTGGAATTCTATCTTTTCCTAAAATTAAGAAACAATTTTACTAAATCACAAAAACCATATTCCCTGCGGATCGACCTTGCTTCTCTATACTATCTTTTCCTTTCTATTTAATTAAGAAGCCGGGATTATTTTGATAATGAAACGAGTAATCCACCTTCTATTTAATTAGCATGTATTGGTCGCACATTTCTGGAATTCTATCTTTTCCTCCGTTCGCCGGTTGATCCACCTTCTACCACCATCACGCTGCCGACCCGAGTAATCCACGACTGACCAGACCTTCATTATCGCCCACCCCAACATTCTACTCAATGCCGTGGGGTTCCACTTCTCGTTCCATGCCGGATGTCGTGTCCCTGCCATTTGCAGCACATGAACAACCAGAGGTAAATTCTAAACTTATCGATATTGAACAGTTACTAATGTGGCATCCTGTTTTTGGCCATTCCGAAGATTTTAGGAATGAATTCAATTTCCTGGGTGGTGTACCGCCACAACCAAGCCCCGCATCCTCATACAGACCCAAGCCTTCCTCGTCTCGCTGCTCACCCGGGAAGCCCCAACATTCGTTTTTTGACGCATGCTCGGATGAATCCGAAGGGCCACCAGCTGAAATATTTGATACTTTCGATGGAATGAATCGAATAGGCCAAACCTATTTTATACCACCTGAGGAGATACTACAAGGCTACCTCGATTTCAATGGCAACGAGGATAGGAGTTTTGATAGCATCTGTCACCGTAGGTTTCAAGTTAGTAAGTATATTCCATCATAGACACTTTACATTTACGTGATATTGTGATGCACTATTTTGATGCAATTAGTTAGACTCTCTATTCAAATATTAAATGTGATACTTATTATGAGTTAGTCTTTGAGTTCTATACCACTTTCATTTTTTTGCAGCGTCGTGCCGTTTCTATCAATACACCTGATGTTATTTCTTTTTGGTTGCTAGGGTAATACTTTAGGATACCATTAAATGATTTTAACTTCTCTATGGGGTTCGTGACTGATGTCATGGACCATGGTTATCTGACATCTTTATGTGAGATTCCGTAGGACTTCGATACTGATATGGCTTATGAAGCACTTACAGGATTGGCAGGCGTTCAATTTGATGCATGCCATGACCCCACTCTCCATTACATACATCGGTTCATTGCTTACAACTATTACGGACGTAAAGATACTACATCTTGTTTAAGTAAGGTTGAATTGTTTTTCTTATGGTGTATGCAAATCGACACAAAGGTAAATTTAGGATATTGGTTCGCTCGATCCTTTGTACGAGTTGTAAGAACCAATCTACCCTTGATCCTTGGACCTTATATTACACATTTAACATCTCGTTTATTTTCGTTAACCTTTGACACTGCCAATTTTACTTGTACTTTTGCTATGGATCCACTTGATGCTAGGTGTTTGGACTCAATGGGACGTCTTGCAGGCACTCTCGCTGCTCTTCACATTGTACATCCAAGCACCATTACACCTCGTAATAGGTGTGTTTACATGAGGAGGACTGAACCACCTCTAACAACCAGCTCCTAACCAAATATGTGAGCCGAGATGCAAGGCGTTTCTGGTCGCCTTGACATTATTGAAGCCAACCATGCTGAGGTTCTTTCTTACCTTCGCCCGAACTCGTCTTGATGTGTTCGTGGTCGCGGTCGCCACTAGATTGGGGAGTATTCCTTTTCCCTCTCTTTGTTTTTAAATTTGATAAATGTTTTGGGACAAAACGAATTAAGTGAGGGGAAGGATAAACATGTCAAATTTTTTCCTTGACTTATTTGATTGTTTGAAATTGAGTTATTCTGATATTGATGTGTTGGGATCGTTGGTTGCTATTCTTCAACTTCACTTTATACTCTTGCTTCCTTTTGGATTATGACCATGTTTTGATCAAAATTAATTTGCATGATAGTGATTGGTATAGCTGGTGAATTTTTTTGTTAAGTATAGTTATTTCATGCTTTTGTTGATAGAGATGAACTTGACTAAGTGCATATAAACATTTCTTGTGAGATTCAAGCCTAACGAACATACAATTTCTTTCTTGCTCATTGTTTGAATTGAGTGTGCCAGAATAATTAGGATATTCTAAAACTTGTAATCATAATGCATATCGAGACTACATGTTGAATGTAATGTTTTATTGTGATAGGGGCACCTAGGATAAACCCACTTTTCCAAAAAAAACTACCAATTTATATTTCCACTAGTGAACCACATTTGAGCCTATTTCCCTTTCTTTATTTTACACCTCATAATTAAACCCAAAGTCTTTCTTTTTATTTTTCCTCTCTTTTCACACCCTTGTCGAGACTTGAGATCTTGTATCACTCTTGTCCTACGAAACAAAATGAAATGAAAAAATACAAAAAGAAAAAAACAATTTCGAAAAAAAATTGTTCACTGTTTCGAACAACATAAATAAAAAAGAAAAAAAGAAACTATTCGAATGAAAAGAAAAAGAAGGAAAAATCAATCGTTTCAATTGCCTTTCATCTATTTTTTCCTTGTTTTATATTTTGTTATGCTTCATGTTAGTTCGTGGATTGGTCCTGATTATTTTGATATCTTCTTTTGGCATTTTAAACCTATCTTTTCGGCCTTTTTCCTACCCATATCTTAGCCACGTTACAACCCAGGTTAAAGACCCATTGATTATTGCATTATGTTCACTTTTAGTAGTGGAGACTTGATTGGATTCCAAGCCTGTGGTAATATTTTGGTTAGTTTCAGTTTGAGCGATTTCATTTACCCCAAACATTTTGAGCGGATATGTGTGAATCTTTGTGAGATATTGAGTCTTGTTTCATTGAAGTTGGCAATTAATTGGGATATCTTGCTTGCTTTAAATTTTCTTAGTTGTGTCTTTGCTTGATTGTAACTTGAATTCGACAATTGTGATGGACTTAGTTCAATTGAAATTTTAAGAAATAAATTGAAATTGAAGATGTCAACTTGTGATTTTGATGTGTTAATTGAGGAATGCTTGAGGACAAGCATTGAATAAGTGAGGGGGAATTTGATAAGTGCTTTATTTGGTTAATATTTTACTTAAATTGCTCCTTAATCATTGGTTTTTGTGGCTTATTTGTTCGATTTGATTCATTTTCTGTGTAGGACACTAGAATCTTGAAATTGCACTAAAAGAATAGAATTATGCAGTTTTTTATTTTCAAAATCAAAGCTGGATTAGTGGACATTACTTTGGGCATGACACATCTTACGAGGCGATGACATTAGCCCCTTCTAGAAGGTCTAGTCAGCTCTTCTAGAAGAACAAATAGATCAGCCGCACGTTTCTGCAATTCGAATTTGAATTAAACTCATGTTTTAGGATATTATTTTAAATATTATATTATATTTTATCTTTGTTTTTAATATTTTAGTTTAAATAGTTTTAAGTATTTTCATTAGGATTTATTTCTTTATTTTAGGAATTATCTTTACCTTTTTTTAGGATTTTGAAGGCTATATATACCCTCTGAGGGTAAGCCTAAAAACATATCTCTCAATAACTGAGAATTTACTCTTTTTATTCTCTCTAGTTTTTAATAAAAGTTTTTCTTTTCTTTTTCAAAGTTCTTTTTTTTTCAAAAATGCTAAGTGTGACTTTGGTCATGCTTAGCTAATTTTCTTTTAAGCCGAAGGCTAAAGCGATTACTCAACTCCAAACATGAGAATTGTAACGCACTTAAATCTCTTCGGATATCTCTCTCTGTTTTCTGGGCTTATTTTCAAATCAAAACAATTTTCAAAACCAAAAGTCAACATTGGTTTGGATGTTGTTATGGTTAACATGGGAGGAATGATCGCCTTATTGAAGCACATTCGACTTCCTGGGAACACACTTAGCAAAATTATTTGCTAAGAGGAAACTAAGATCGGAATCAGTTATTGTTGGAACAATATAATCCGAGTCGACTGCTTTTCGAGCCTCAACGTTTTTAGATCTACAATATTGTTGTTGCTTAGATCAATCCACAAACCGATGTTAAAGATTACACTTGGGTATTCGAAATACAAAGCATAGTCACGAGGATTTGTCCTAGTAGACAAGTAACTGACGTGAGTCTTGAAGTAAAGATCTATTTCAATGATCCGAGGAAACTCAATCAAAGCTGAAAGCCTAAGGTTACTTTTCACAATAAGTCTTCTTTTCAAACTCAAATTACTATTTTATTCTATTTTTTATTTTTTATTATTATTTGTCTTTATCTTATTTTCAAACAGTCTTTCAAAATCCCCCTATTTTATCTTATTCTTATCTCACCTTTATTTTTATATTTTTATATTTATTTATTTTTAATCTTGAATTTCATCCCTATTCAAACTGTACTGTTTAAAAACAAAAAGATAATTAAATCAGAAACTACATATTCTTTGTGGGATCGACCTTTACTTTCCACTTGCTATATATTTTTTATATTTCTTTTGGAATTAAGGAATTATTTTGACACAAAAACGACGTGTGTCACCATTGCAACTTAGATTCCCCTGGGCATTGGAAGGAAACTGGATCCTATCTGATCACGAGATTGACGAAGCAACAATACGCGAGTGAAGAGCATCGTTGATGGCCAGTCGAGTGTACTTGGAGATAACTTCCCCACTACCTATTAATTATGTTCTTTTGCTAAATGTTATTTAATTTTATTTTGGTTTATTTTGAGTACGAGAGTACCTTTATGAACTTGATTAATGCTTTATTAAAATTTTGGATTTTCTTGTTTCAATTTGTGGATTCAAATTGAAACAAGAAAATCCAAAATTTTAGTCGATAGTGTACGTTTGCATATTAATGCGATGATATTTTTAGTCGATTCAATCAATTCTACAAGTTTGTGTAAATCCTTTAGCCATCAGCCTTGTTTTGTACTTTTCAGTGTTACCATCCAAATTATGCTTGGCAATGAATATCCATTTGCAAACTAGTCTTTTTTTCTTACAATAATTAAGTAATGAACCAGGTTTCCAAATTATGCTATTAACAGAGCCTCATCCCCAAAAATAGTTGGGAACAATATGAGAGAATAATGAGGACCTAATTACCTCTAATAAATATTAGTTTTTTCTCTCAGCTACCCCAACAAAGAAGCAATGTGAATAATCTTTTTATTTATAAGACAGACCCTAAGGTTTTTAATAAAATACTCTCCCCGTTATCAGATTGTGAAATCTGATTTTTCCATTAAATTGTGTTTTGGCCATAGTATGAAATCTCTTAATGATTTGTTCAGTGTTAGAATTATCTTTCATCAAATAAGTTCAAATGGTTCTAATATGATCATCAATGAAGGATATGAGCCAACGACTGCTATCAATGTTCTTCACTTTAGAAGGGCCTCAAATATCATTATAGACAAGAGAAAAAAAGAGTGTGAAAGTTAATAAGAAGCATAGAAAAAAAATGAACTCTTTGTATGTTTGACAAGCTGAAAACTTTCACAATAAATCTACTTTGAATTTTTTATTAACAAATAATATGAGAAACAATATTAAGGTAATAGAAATTTGTATGGCCTAATGAAAGGTGTCGAAACATAACATCACTTGATGTACCAGACAAGGTGGGTCTCGTTATGTGAAAAAGAAAAAAAAAACTAGGCCGATACCATGTATAAAATTAGTATGTGCAAAGAAGAAGATTATTTCTTTGTATTTTCTTGATGTTTTTATTAATAAAAGTAACACCTATCTATAAATTTTAAAGAGATTCTAATTTAGAACAAATTATACAAAATCAACAGATTATACAAAATCAATAATTAAATCCCTAAATGTTACTAACTAGATATTTGAGAATATATTTACATAATTTTCAGTAATCTATTCCAATATACAGGGTGAGACTTCTATGCAGGTTTATTGAGGGTCTGTTTGTTTGCCGTAAAATGAATTACGGTATTGGTTTTTTCCGAAATCCCGTGTTTGTTTCACGTACTTCGTTTTCCGGAAAATGTTCTCCATGTTTATTTCACGTAATACGTTTTCCGGAAAATGTTTTCCAATGTTTGGTTGGAGGAAAACTGATTGGTCAACGTAAAATATTTTCCTGGTCAACAGAATTTCCTTTGTGTTTTCTGGAAAATGACTTAGGGTCTGATTTTTCATAAGTCATTTTCCGAACTTTTCACTTCAAAGAATAAATACTTAAAATAATTTTATTTTATGAATTTAATATTAATAAATATTTTAATATCATTTTAATCAAAATATTAATTATTAAAATATTTAAAATATACTTATTAATATTTCTAATAATATAATATTATATTTTTAATATTATAATAAAAAATAATCAATTATATTATAATAATATAAGATATTATATTTTTATTTTAATAATATATAATAAATTATTTATATATTTAATAATGAATAATATTATTTATATATTTAATATTAATATTTTAATCTAATAATATTTTAATAAAGATATTTAAAATATACTAATTAATATTTTTAAAATTAAATATAACACTATTAATTTAATAAATAATTAATATCATTTATAATATATTTATTTCAATAAAATATACCAATATTAATATTTTTATTAATAAAATTATAAAAATAGTATTTAATAATAAATAAATTATTTTAATATTTTTAAAATTATAATATTAAGTTTTATGATAAAAAAATATAATTTATTGTATTTAATATTTGTAATAAATAATTTTTAAAAAACTCATCAACTGGAAAAAATGTTTAAATATCTTTCAAACATCGTAAAACGTTTTCCAGATGTTTTTCAGAAAAAATGATTCATTTTACGGAAAATGTTTTTCAAAATGTAATTTATTTTCTATAATTCAAATTCCAGTAATTCATTTTTCAGAATTCAATTTCTAGAAAACCAATTACATCAAAACAAACAGACCCTCCAGATTTTGTTTAGGAGGCACCAGAGTTTTTTATTTTATTTTTTCTGACTGCTTGCATTTACTACTTGGTTTATTGGCAAGGTTCGGAAGAAGGTAATGTTGAGGGGTGGTGGTTTTATTCAGTTGTAAATTGATATATAATTTAGTTTATAAAATTTACACATTTATCCAAAAATTTAAGAATTTATCTTAAAACTTTTATATCCTGACTGAAATTTTAATTTTAAATTTATATGGAAATAAAAATATCAAATTGGAGTACAAAGATTAAATTCATAATTTTCCCATAATACAAGGACTAATAAAAGAATTTACCCAAAAACTCAACTCCTAATGAACATAATAAAATCCCTCCCAGAACGTCAGGAGAAACAGTACCCATTGAACCTACATGAGACATTTGAACTCAAAAAGCTAAAAATATTTTTAATTATGGATAACACAGATATCTTACAAAGACAAATGCTCGAACTTAAGACATCTTAAAGAGAACAATGTTCTCTTTAACCAGTAAGAACACTTGATGTGTTTACTTTAATATTTTTTAATTAATTAAAAATATAAATTAAACATTGTTAGGAGATGAAACGTACATGGAAGATACAAAAATAAAACCCATATTAGTGTGACAAAGAAGCTGTGTAGCTTCGAAAGTTGAAATAGTGTCACTTGACTCTTTCTTTTTGTAAGAATGAATAAAAGGGTGGTGATGAAAAGGTAACATTATGCTATGGAACTTCCTTTTCTTCATTAGCTAAATTGTCCTTTTCGAGACTTTATATCTTTATACGATTCTCATCTCCTTTTGTTTTTTGGACATCTAAGAATCAACAAAATTAAAAAGATGTGACCAAATTTGCAGGCAAGATGCAAAGTCATGTTGGGGATGGCAATAGTGGTTTATATCGGAGGTATGCCCATCAAGCTTAGAATCTTGGTATGCCCACCAAAAAAATAATAATAATAAGAGGCCATTCACTTGGGTCTAATCAATCTTTGAAATCGAGGACTAAATGCATCAACACAAAATGGCCATATCTAATGAAAACTAACAGAAAAAAGTGGGTTACCATTTTCCCACCAACAAAAGGACTGAATTCCCTATTACCTTTTTTCTAGACTAAAGTCAAGGGAGGACATGAGAGGTCCATGTTCAAAGTCATTTCAAAAGGGGGTGACCAAGTAATATTGGATGGACGCCATGCCATCTCTCTTTGCCCATCTCTATCCCCAAAGCCTTTTTCACTATTTGGAAGTCAATTGCAGCCATTGCCAACATTTCCTTTTTATTCAAATTTGTTTGCAATTAGAACTCTACCAAGCAGTTTTTTTCACATCAATCCATATCAAATTGTATACACGTGCATTCTTCATTGTTGAAACATTAATTAAATTATTACTTGTTATGTCATTGATGATGCAAATCAAACAATTAATTAACTTATATCCACCTTTAACTCTCCCGATAATATTTTTAATAATCTAATATGATTATATGTCAGTATGTGTTCATGATCTTTCTTAATCATTGACAATACAAATTCTACAAAGACAACTGTTCGAACTCAAATATTTTAAGTAGAATAATATTTTCTTTTATCGATTCACATATGATAATAATTTATCTTGAAATTTCTTAAAATTTTAAAATCCCAAACTTATCATTATATCAAAGATTTATCTGACACAACCAAAAAAATTTTATGGTTATTTATTGATATTTATTAAAAATATTTTAATATAAAGGTTATACACAAAAATGTGGAGGACCATCCAATTGTATTATCTCACTTCACACTTTTTGAAGTGCTTTTTTTTAACTTTTTGGAGAGGATAGAGATTAAAGAATCATCTAGATATGGACCATCCAAAATACAAGAAAATGAGATTTCCTCCACCATTGTGGCAAAAAACGAAAAGCAATTGTGAGATAAGTTAAGGTGGGAAGCTCTGCTGTGAGGTGGATAAAATACAGCTAAAAAACAACGCGACTGGCCTATTAAAATCGATACAGGAAATGTTATATGATTTCACCGAAAATATTATTTGTGTTGGTAATAATAATGGTAATAACTGGTTATGTTATCATCGTATGTAAAATGCGGCAAAAAATATTGACGATAACATAATCAGTTAATTACTAGAAACATTATCAAGCATGATAACAGATTAGGTAGCACTTATGTAACGTAATAGGTAGCACCTTTTTAAAGCTAGGGCCTTAGAAATCCGATGATAACAAAATAGGTTAATTGACGATAACATATTAGGTAACGCCTAAAATGTTACAAACAAAGCTGATGGAGCCTTAGGAATCCAACGATAACATAACCAATTAATTATTGGAAACATTATCAAGCATAATAACATATTAGGTACTGCTTATGTAACGTAATAGGTAGCGCAATATTAAAGCTGATGTTGCCTTAGAAATTCGATAATAACAAAATAGGTTAATTATTTAATTTGTTATCAGTATTATCAATATATTAGGTAACGCCTAAAATATTACCAAAGTTTAAGCTGATGGAGCCTTAGAAATCTGACGATAACATAATCGGTTAATTACTGGAAACATTATCAAGCATAATAACATATTAGGTAGCGCTTATGTAACGTAATGGTAGCACCTTTTTAAAGCTGATGGGGCTTTAAAAATCTGACGATAACAAAATAGGTTAATTACTTAATTTGTTATTAGTATTATCAACATATTAGGTAACACCTAAAATATTACAAAAGTTTAAGCTGATGGAACCTTAGAAATCCGACGATAACATAACCGGTTAATTACTAGAAACATTATCAAGCGTTATAACATATTAGGTAGCGTTTATTTAATGTAATAGGTAGCGCAATATTAAAGCTGATGGGGCCTTAGAAATCCGACGTAACAAAATAGATTAATTACTTAATTTGTTATCATTATTATCAACATATTAGGTAACGCCTAAAATGTTAACAAAGTTTAAGCTGATGGAGACTTAGAAATTCAACGATAACATAACCGGTTAATTACTTGATTTGTTATCAAGCTTTATCAACATATTACCATCTTCATTGTTTATGCATATTATCATGATATCGATTGACTTTAACTGTTTTCATTGGAAAATAATCTATTGCTTTAAAGTAATTGGTTTCGAAATTATAAGTGTGAAATATATATATGTGTGTGTGTGTGTGTCGATACATTTAACGTGCAGATTGTTTGAGCCTTTATGTGGAATTAACCAAAGTTAAAGCTGACGGAGCCTTAGAAATCCGACTGTAACATAACCGGTTAATTAGTTGATTTGTTATCAAGCTTTATCAATATATTACAGTGTACATTGTTTACGCATATTATCATGATACCGATTGACTTTAACCGTTTTCATTGGAAATTAATAGGTTTCAGAATTATAAGTATGGGTATATATATATATATGTGTGTGTGTGTGTGTGTGTGTGTGTTTATCGATACATTTTGCGTGCAGATTGTTTGTGCTATTTTCATTATACCGATATACTTTTACTGGGTACATTGTAAATTTACCTTTTACTTCAACAATTCTCTTTATATATGGGTTATCAGAATGTTGGATTTATACATAAAGACATCTACAATGTACTTGAAAGAGGTAAAGCAAAGGAAATTGTCAATGGGGTGTCAATGCATTAATTGCTTACTTCAAACCGGTAATTGGAGTATCGATACTTGGAATTTCGAAACCTATTACTTTAAAGTAATAGGTAAATTAACACTGTAAATGGATAAGTCCATTCTTTCTTAGAATCCCTCCATGTTTTATGCAATTGCAAGCCCTTTCCGTATGTTCTCTTGTATCGTGTACTTGAACCTTGCCAAACAGTCTGTAGAATATAGTCTCCCACAAGTCGTGGCCGAAATCAGTTCTGTAGTTGGGATTCTCCAGGTTAATAATGTTGACTGCATAGCCAATAAAACCCCCTTGCATGGTCTAAATGGTAAGCTAGGAATTGGTAAGATAAGTTTCCTTTGAGGGTTTAGGGACTCAACCCCTCACAGGTAAAGACTGCATTATTGAACATTATATAGAATAGTTGAATTCAGTTTTTGAAGAATTATTCCTCATTGAATATAAGGATAGTTATAAAGATATCTGTTCACGTTTCCAAACAATATCATCGAGTCAACGGACAAGAAATCTTGCACTTAAAGATTTACCAAGAGCGGTAGTTTCTGCTCTGCATGAAGATCGGGCCTAGAATCAACTTCTCCATTATGCCCATACTTATCAAGAGAACCTGCTGAATGAAGGGATTTGCACAACCCTCAAGAATTTTATGGGAAACCCCAAGTATGGGTTTCCCTGGACATTTTTGTTGGAGGATTATAGAGGAGCACTTGGGGTTTCCCATAAAATACTCGCAGTTGTGTGCAAATCCTATCATTCAGCAGGTTCTCTTGAGCAGTATAGGCATAATGGAAAAGTTTATTCTAGGTTTGGTCTTCATACAGAGCAGAAGCTACCGCTCTTGGTAAATCTTTAAGTATCATATTTCTTGTTGTATGCCTCGAGGATATAGGGTACTGCATGCATGATACTTATTGGTTTGTAAAAGTTAACGGAGATCATTACAACTATTCTTATATATAATGAAGAACAATTCTTCAAGAACTGAATACAACTATTCTATGTAACGTTCAAACATGCGGTCCTTACTTGGGAGCGGTTGAGTCCCTAAACCCTCAAAAGAAGCTTGTCTTACCAATTCCTAGCTTACCATTTGGACCATGCCCTCCGGGTTTTATTGGCTATGCAACCAACATGATTACCAACTTCCTATATCCTTTGGCATTCAGTCATATTGTCAAGATTTGAAATTTGTAATCAATTAAAAGTTCTTAAATACTTTAATCCAATTTCCATTTCAACAACAATTACACAAATACATTGATACTTATTAGAAGTAAATATATCCACTAGTGTTTGCTTTCAAATTTCTTCAACGTTGATACTCTCGGGCTCTATTTCAAGGTCATCATCTTCATGAACAAAGATTGAACTTTCTACCTATAATAGGTCCTAAATGCTTCTTTACTTCGAAAAATCCAAACTCAAAAAACTAACCCCTATTTCCAAATACTTCAATACTAAAAAATGTAGGGTTTAGACAACATACCTTTCGATTCGATTGCATCAACAAACAAACAACATCACTTCCAAAAATGCCTTGCTACTACTATTTCACAACAACTAACTTCCCTCGATCTCAAAAACGACGGACTTTTTCTATCTATTTCTTTGGTTTAGGTTTTCCTTTGTAACTGGATATGTTATTTATATTGAATACCCTTACTGAAGTGTCGATACTTTTATGTAAGGTATCGATACTTTCTAGACATTTCATTTTTGTGTATACCGATAACGCTTTACCGGTTTTGTCATATTGAAATCGGTTTTGTCAATTTTCAACATGTTATATTGTTATGTATCGATACATGTGTCTGAGGTATCGATACTTTATAGGCGCAATTATTGAAGCCGGTTTTGTCAATTTTCAAACTTTTATGTTATTTATATTTAATCTATACCATTACCCTTACTGAAGTGTTGATACTTTTATGTAAGGTATCGATACTTTTGAGACGTTTTGTTTTTGTGTAAACCGGTAGCGCTTTACCGGTTTTGTCATATTGAAATCGATTTTATCAATTTTCAACATGTTGTATTGCTATGTATCGATAGATAACTCTGAGGTATCGATATTTTATAGACGCAATTATTGAAACCGGTTATGTTAATTTTCAACCTGTTATGTTATTTATATTTTATCGATACAATTACCCTTACCGAAGTGTCGATACTTTTGTGCAAGGTATCGTTACTTTCGAGATGTTTTGTTTTTGTGTAAACCGATAGCGTTTTACCGGTTTTGTCATATTGAAACTGGTTTTGTCAATTTTCAACCTGTTATACTGTTATGTATCGATACATGTGTCTGAGGTATCCATACTTTATAGGCGTAATTATTGAAAATGGTTTTGTGAATTTTTAACATGTTATATTATTTATATTTAATCGATACCATTACCCTTACCGAAGTGTCGATACTTTTGTGTAAGGTATTGATACTTTTGAGACGTTTCGTTTTTGTGTAAACCGGTAGTGCTTTATCGGTTATGTCATACTGAAACCGATTTTGTTAATTTTCAACCTGTTATATTGTTATGTATCGATACATGTGTCTGAGATATTGATACTTTATAGGCGCAATTATTGAAACCGGTTTTGTCAATTTTCAACTTGTTATGTTATTTATATTTAATCGATACCATTACCCTTACTGAAGTGTTGATACTTTTGTGTAGGGCATCGATACTTTTGAGACGTTTCATTTTTTTGTAAACTGGTAGCACTTTACTGATTTTGTCATATTGAAACTGATTTTATCAATTTTCAACCTGTTATATTGTCATGTATCGATATATGTGTATAAGTTATTGATACTTTATAAGTGCTATTATTGAAACCGGTTTTGTCAATTTTCAACCTGTTATATTTAATCGATTTTGTCAAATTTTAACCATTTTGTCAAATTCGTTACTTGGTTAAAAGTTTCAATACTTATATAGACATTATCAATAGTTGTATTTATGCCTATTATCAATAAATTGGTAGAGGTTGACCATGTACACTGTAAATTAACCTATATCTTAAAAGTAATAGGTTTAAAAATTGTTGATAAGCATAATGGACTAAAATTATCGATACCAATACAAAACAAATCGATGCTTTCTATTTACGCCTATAATCATTAAAACAATAGACTTTTACCTTTTACATTGTAAATTTACCTAAAACTTTTAAGTTATCAGTTTCGAAATTCATCGTATCAATACTTTATACATTTGTATAGATAATTATCTGCGTGCAACCTGTTTCAGATACATATTGGAATTTTTAGTATCGATATTCGAATAATAAGTTTCGATACTTTATGTTTACGCCTATTATCATTAAATCGGTAGATTTAACCAATTTACATTGTAAATCTATCTATTACTGTAAAGAAATAGGTTTACAAATTCTAAGTATCAAAACTTTGTTTTCGAGACTATAAAAATCGATACTTTAATAATGTGTATCGATACATTTACACGCAGATTGTTGTATAAGCATTATGAAATCTGGAATAGGTGTACAATACTTTAATAACTAGTATTGATATTTCAACAATCCTCAAATATAAAATATAGATACGTGTAATATGAGTATCGATACAGAAACGTAAGTACGGATATGAAATCCCGACCAATCAACCAACAATGCTTAGAAGATCAAATGTTGTGATATATTCAGAGCAATCAACCAACATGAAACGTGAGGGAAATCCCAAACATCATAATTTTGAGGAACAATCTGGCAGTTTGGATATGTGAAGAATGCCTGTCGGATAGTATCCATTTCATCCAGCTCATAAAGATAGGATAACCGTAAACCGAAACCGTCTAAGAGAAACATAGCTGATGTAGAAGCAACTGCATATTTAAAATCTTGAAGGCAATGCATTTGGTTCTCAAACATTTAAAGCATCAGAAGTATATCAGACATATGATTTTGGTTCTACACGAGAAATGAAACCAAAAATGTCGAGAATTGAACGGTACATCTTTTAATAATAATGTTAAAGAATGGAAGATACACACGTAAATCAAAAGTACTGATACTTGGAATTTCGAATCCTATTACTTTAAAGTAATAGGTAAATTAACAATGTAAATGGATAAAAATGTTCTGATATAATGAAAACAACCGTAAATGACAAGTTACGATACTTGTCATCTACACCTATTATTATTACATCGGTAGACTTTTACCATTTACATTATTAATTTAGCAAAGTATTGATACTTTATACATGTGTATCCTTCATTTCTTTTTATTATTATTATAAGTTGTAGCCCTCAATTCTCGGGATTTTTAGTTTCCCTTTGGTGCATTTCCTGTATACCACCCATATCATAAGTCTAAAACATTTTTAACACTTTAACTATTTGAGAACCAAATGCATCATCGTCGAAATTTTAAATATGCATCTTCTTCTACATCAGGTATGCTTTTCTTCGATGATTTTGGTTTAGGGTTATCTTATCTTCAAGAGCTGGCTGAAATGGATAATATCCTAGAGGCATTATTCATATATCTAATCTCTAGCTTGTTCCTCAAAATTTTGATGGTTGGGATTTCCCACGTTTCATGTTGGAAAAAAATGGAAATTAGGATTAATCAATTATAACATGATAATTATCTAAGTTAATAAGCATTGAAAAAGATTGTTGTTACCTTACAAATGGCATTTTATGTTACCTTCCGATGAAATGAGCATGTTGTTGTTTGAAGGGAACAAGGATCCAACTCATATTTATAGTGGAGTCGAAATTGAAATTGAAATTCAAACTCAAATTAAAATTGAAATTGAAATTGAAATTCAAACTCAAATTAAAATTGAAATTGAAATTCAGTCTCAAATTAAAATTGAAACTGGATAAATAATTCCTAGTGTTCAAGTAACATGAGTTATCTGTCAAAAACTAGGGAAAGACAATACTGATTCAGTTCAAAGATGAGTTGATTAACGGAAATAAAGCAGTCACATGGAAGACAAGACGAGATAGTTAGATTGTATTATTTACACTGCCCCATCCGAATGAAATATTTACTGTGTAAGTCACATGTTCTATTGTGGAATATTAAAATACACAGTTTTTGTTTTATATGTTTGAGTACATTTAAATTGAAAATAGTGCACTGCATGGAATGAAAATACACACACAATATAAGTACACAAAACATAGATACAAAACAATGTTATACATAAAATGTTCTAATAGTCTACCCACAATGAAATTAATCTAAAGAAAAAGGGTTATTTTTTACAAATTCCAAAACATTAGGCGCCTTTGACAAATTTTCCAAATACTCGCATATGTTTCCGCCTTTTGCTGAGGACATATATAAATAATTGCAATTATCAAACTAATCATGTGCAGTTTTACTAATATAAACCAATTTCGTATAAGCATGCATAAATTTGTGTCATACCTAAATCATTGTCCTCCCAATATGAAGCGTCAAAGGGATGTGGACATATGTAACTGTATTTCTATATAAATATGTCGACACCGTTCTTTTACCTGGGCGGGGAAAAACTTAGTACGACTTGGGGGTTTTTTAAAAAAGGTTTTGAAATGTTTTGGAGTCACCATCGACCTTTTGGATTAGGTAGGTCGAATACCTAAAAATTTTCTTTTAAAAGAGTTTTTAAGAAAAATCAGTGTAAAAGATTTACCCAAACTACGTGTACCCAGAGATTCATCCTTTTTGAAATAAAAAAGAGGTTTGTGGATCAATTACGTTTGGGGAAGGATAATCACCCCCACAATGCCCAAGATTGGTACCCCATCGATTATAAATTGTCTCTAATGGGGGGAAATCTAAGAATTCAAATATAAATTTAAGTTACAATCCTATTATTTCATATTCAACGATACAATTTTTATTTAACGGGAAATTCTAAGGAGAAATAGAAAATATTTTAATATTTTTAATCGAAGAGAAAATAATCTCCAAAATACTTTAGGGCGAATATTTATCTTTCTAACTGAAATAAAAAGAATATAATAATTTCTCTCAAGAATTTGATATTAAGATAATTAGATTTGACCAAATAAAAAAGATGCCAAATAATCAAAATTACATATGTAATCATGTTAGATGATGAAAGTTTAAACTAGAATGATAAAAATATAAACACAAAAAAAAGATCCAAAAATAATTATCACACAAATATAAGTGCAAATATAGAAAAATAAGGCATTCAATGTGATAAAAATATGAAACATGCATATATACTCATGGGACTAAAATATAATAAAACAACAAACAGTATCCCAATCAGAGATACAAAAGTGACTAAAATGAAAACAATTTGCAAATATCACATCCAAATCATAATAAAATAAAAACCATAATCCAAACAGTGGCTAAAATGAAAACCAAAAAAAAGACTAAATTCGAATAAATTAGAATAATAATAGTGATTAAATTAAAAGAAAATAATACTAAAGTGCTAAAAAAATAAATAAAAATGTAGGGACTTAGGGACTACAATGTAAAATACGATATGAAGTAGAGGGACCTGGAAGAGAATAAACTGAAAAGTTAGTGCTAAGAAGTAAAAAAGGAAAAATCACTAAATCAGTCCATAAACATTTAGAAAAATTAAACAATCATTACACATGACCAAAATGTAAAACACGCCTAACATATAGGCACTAAAAAGAAATTAAACCAAAATATATAACATGCATCAGAAATGAGTAAACTATAAAAATAGTCCCTACATGTGATCATTTTGTAAAACACGCCTAACTTAGGGGGACATAAGTGCACTTCTCCATAAAGTTTTCCGTAAATAACAATTTTTTTTTTTATTTAAAATATGTTTTAGAGAGAGTGGGTCTCCCTTATCTCTATAAAACCGGTGGGTGGTCGGCCACTCACCTTCGCCGACCGCCATCCGCCATGGCGCCGTCGCTGGTTCAAGCCCAATACCCAGATCTGACCCAAACCGACCCACTATCAGCACCATGTTGCTGCCATACCCTGCTGCTATGCTCCAATCCACGTCCACCAACTGCTACAGCAACCATACTCCATGACATACTTCTCTGCCAACAACACCACTCCCTGCAACAACCATAATTTGGCACCACCAAATGCATCAAGGAAATCAACAATCAAGTTTATTTAGGTATAACATTTGTTATGTAAAAACAAGGAGAGGGGGAGAAAATGAGGAACCACTAAAAAAAAGATTAGAGGGGGTTTCAGTTTAAAAAAACAGGGGGTTCGATGGGAACACAAGAGAAATATTGGAGAGGAGGGAATTCACATCCATTGTACATCAACTACTTTCATCAAAAAAAAGATTTCATTTTTAAGAATACTTCCCTTATATTTTTATTATTTTTCTTTCTCTTCTTTCGCATGATTCAAAGGAAATCTCTAGCAAGCTTTCAGTGAGTAACCTGTAAAAAATATATATCAGTGAGGGAAGAAACAAAACACACAAATAAAGGAGGGAAAGAGTGTTACCATTCGGTCGTCAAAAGAAGGCAGAGACGCGGATGTAACAAAATAAACAAAATGAGGCCCCAGTCGCAGTCTTCTCTCGCCGGTTGAATGGTAAAACTCTTTCTGTCCTTTATTTTGTGTATTTTGTTTCTTCCCTCACTGATATATGTTTTTTACAGGTTACTCATTGAAAGCTTGATAGAAATTTCCTTTGAATAATATGAAAGAAAAGGAGGAAAAATAAGAAAAATATAAGGGAAGTATTCTTAAAAAAGAAATCTTTTTATTGATGAAAGTAGTTTATGTACAATGGTTGTGAATTCCCTAATCTCCAATATTTCTCTTGTGTTCCCATCGAACCCCCTTGTTTTTTCTAAATCAAAACCCCTTTAATCTTTTTTTCTTTTCGGTGGTTCCTCCTTTTCCCCCTCTCCTTCCTTTTATATAACAAATGTTCTACCTAAATAAACTTGATTGTTGATTTCCTTAATGCATTTGGTGGTGCCAGATGATGGCTGTTGTAGGGAGTGGTGTTGTTGGTAGAGAAATATGACATGGGGTATGGTTGCTGTAGCAGTTGGTGGATGTGGATTGGAGCAGAGCAGCAGGTTATGAAACGGGTATGGTAGCAACATGGTGTTGGCAGTGGGCCGGTTTGGGTCAGGTCCGAGTATTGGGATTAAACTGGGTCGGGTCAGATTTTGATATAAAATTTGTGATTACAACTGTCCCTCTTTGCTTATTATTGTGAAACAGTAATAGGGCGAAGAAAAAAACCACCAATTTTATCCAGCTTGGTCATCTGATATCTCTTAGCTCCAAGTTTTTATCATCATAATCTGTCCACTGGAAATGTTTGTCCCTCGAATGAGGCGTCGCTGATTCGAAGTGTCGTGAAAAAGGTTGAACAAGCTCTTCATTATGAATTCTCTACTTGCAATATTGGTTCTTCGAGTGAGGTGTTACTGATTCAACTCCATATGTGATGAACTAGCGAAATGATGATGATGATCCAACTCCTTATGTGATGGATGAGAAAAAGTCGATGTTGTTCCAACTCCTTATGTGATGGGAACAAGCTAAGGTTGTTTCAAGGGAAACTGTCTCAAGGGAGACTGTCTCAAGTGAGACAAAATTTGTTTCAAGGGAAACTGTCTCAATGGAGACAAAATTTGCTTCAAGGGAAACTGTCTCAAGGGAGACACAAATTGTTTCAAGGGAAACTGTCTCAAGAGAGACAAAACTTTGTTTCAATTGAAACTGTCTCAAGGGAGAAAAATCTGTTTCAAGGGAAACTGTAAACTATCTCAAGGGGCACTGTCTCAATGGAGACAAAATTTGTTTTAAGGGAAATTGTAAACTGTCTCGAGGGAGAAAAATTTGTTTCAAAGGAAACTGTCTCAAGAGAGACAAAACTTTGTTTCAAGGGAAACTGCCTCAAGATAGACAAAATTTGTTTCAAGAGAAAATGTCTCAAGGGAGACAAAATTTGTTTCAAGGGAAACAAATTCATAGATGTTGTTTCAAGAGAAACTGTCTCAAGAGAGACAAATTTTGTTTCAAGGGAAATAGATTCAAAGATTTTGTTTCAGGAGAAAATGTCTCAAAAGATAAAATTTGTTTCAAGGGAAACATATTTAATGATTTTTTGTTTCAAGAGAAACTATCTCAAAGGATACAAACTTTGTTTTGAGAGGAAAATGTATCAAGTGAGACAAAATTTGTTTTTTTTAGAGAAAACAATCTCAAGTGAGATTAATTTTGTTTTAAGGAAAATTGTCTCTAGCGAGACAAAATTTGTTCTTAGGAAAACTATCTCATTTGAGATCAATTTTGTTCTAAATATTTCAAACTTTTAGGAAAATGTCTCAAGTGAGACGAAGTTTGTTTTGAGAGAGAAATGTCTCAAGCGAGACAAAATTTGTTTTTAAGAAAAACAACTTTGAAATTTGTGTTCCGAAGGAAAAATGTCTCAAGTGAGACAAAATTTGTTTTTAAGAAAATGACTTTGAAATTTTTGTTTCGAAGGAAAATGTATCAAGTGAGACGAAATTTGTTTTAAGAGAAAAATGGCTCAAGTGAGGCAAAATTTTGTTTCAAGAGAAACAACACGCAACGAGACAGAGAGTCTGCTTGTTCCTGCACATTGAGTAAATGTCTTCAGAAGATCTAATCATTCACTTCAAGATGTTGAATCTTCAAAGATGCCCTAACATTCATCATTTCTTGCTTCAGCACCGATTCTATTCATGAGCTTTGTATTTGAGATCCACATTTCAACTACCAAGATCCACTCTAGAGAAATTGTCATGTTTGAAAAACGTTTTTCTTCTTCTTTTTATTTTCAAAAGTCTGAAAATATCAATTAAAATAGTTTTGCAAAATGTTTACTCAAAGATTTTGAAAAAAAATATTGCCCCTTTCTAAGTTTCACAATTGACACAAATCATAAAACAAGAGTTCATTGGATATCGAAGAATTAATTACACTTTTAATCCTTCAAAAAATTATAGCTATTTGAAAAGTGTCAAGATCAATGCTATTTTTGAGGTATGGTTGAGTAAGGAAAAGATAAAAATGTCTCAAGTTATTGTCTTTGGTCTAAGGTATGGTGTTCTCATTTCTTTTATGTTCACAAATCTGATGGAGTAGCTTATATGATCACATTTGGGTTGTGCGATGTGTTATTAAGGGATTTGCGATCACCTTCCATGCCACAACTGCACCATCTTTATATTCGAGCTGTCTTTTCAGGTTTTCAACTAGAATCCTCCTTTGGTTACAAAATGTTATTCAGAATTTATGTCTTGAACCACCTTTGTTATTTTTTTCTATCATACATTAAAGATTTAAAAAAAACCTTTTGTAAATAAAATATTAATCCTGATGGACGGGATGAGATTTGAAGATAATCTCTTCTATTTAGAAATCCATGTATGATTAGAATAGACTTTTAAGGCACGTAACGTAGGCCATGGTTCACGGTTATGAAAGAAATGGATAAAAGGCCCAAACAAGTATTTAAGGGTTATTGAACCAAGGATCAATTCAATCTGTTGTCTCCAATCTTGTTTTGTTCGATTTGAATCTGCTCGTATGCGTCCTTTATGATGTTCTATGATATTCTAGTGAACTGATTCTGAAATGATTGTGCTTGATCAATCTTATGGTTTGAAACTTGATGCGTCATTTGGCTCAAGAGAATCTCTGCATGTGCTTCTTGTCCTCTTTTTTCTTTGTTTTTTCTTTATTTTTCTTTTCTCTCTTTTTTTTTCTTTTTTCTTTTCTCCTTTTTTTCTTTGCTCTTTTTCTTTTCTTCTATGCTCGTCTTGATTTGATCTTTGCTTTTTGCATTTGGTTCACGTTTCGGTATATTATGTGGATTGATGATCTTTGCTCATGCGAGCAGATTTCCTTCACCTTGCCCCCAGTGTGGAGGGTGATCCTTGGTTAGGGTTGAATCAGAAGAAAATATCATTCAGGCTCAAATGGGGACACAAGGGATATATTTTCTCCTTTTGTAAAGGGATAATGAAAGAAAGTTGTTCATTATTTCATACACAGAAGTCCTTGCAGAAGAGGTATCCTCAGGGGGATAGATTTTTAGGATTAATTTTATTCACATGAAAACAATGTACTTAATGCATGATAGAATTATTAATTTCTTTTTTTCCTTCTTCTTGCTTTCGGCATGTCTCACTGTTCAAGCTCCCTTTCAAAAAATTGATGTGAGATGCCCCAAGTTGTGTTTTATTTAGGTTCATGTTCCAGTGAACATCTTGTACTCGATACATTTAGGTTTTATTGGTAAAATATATTGGTTTTTTGTCTAAGAAGATGATGGTGTGACTTTATTGGTTCAACGAAAGGTATTGGTATGACTTTGTTTATGTATCGAAAAGATAAATACAATGTTTCAAGGTCTCAAGAAGGGGAATGTCAAAACTTGGTTCTTTGGCAGTGACCATGAATTATTTCGGGTAAAGAATCGAGGGATTTTTTTGGGGTTTTAGACGGGATAAGAAATGTCTAATCTTGACATATGTCAAAATTCATAATTCTTAAAGAATTAAGAGAATCTATAATTCATTTGATATTCGAAGAACTAAAGATTAAAACTCGTTCAATTACTCAACCTTAGAAGGTAGCATAAGTTCAATCATCAAAAGATTTAAGATATTTCAAAAAATATTAAAGACAGAACAAAAACGAGTTCAGACAAAACAATGCTCTTAATGCCATTGCAAAAATGCCTCTTGGTAGATGCAAAGATCTCTTTTGATTAGAATGCCCTACCATTATTCAACTGTCTATGCCCCTGAATCAATCAGATTCTGGATATTTGTGCTTCAGTGCCCTATAATTCTCAATGAGGTTCCTTGATCTTCAGATAGTGATATTGTCATGTCCATATCTTTCAATTCTTTTCTAGGAACGAATGGGGTGACTTCATCTCACCTCAAAACCCTTATCATAAGATTCTCCGCAAGTTACTCTCGGGACCCGTGATTAATGCATGTTGGGATGCAATATACGATGTATAGATGTTAATGCAAAGATGCTCATGCAAATACAAAGATGCAAAAATGGGAATGAAAAATACAAAATGTAAAAGCAACAAAGGAATTGATCCCCAAAGTAATTGTCATAAAACAACTTCCAAAGAACACACAATGTCTCAATACACCGAGGTAGATGGAAACTACAAAATCCCATTATACTACTTGACTTATTCAATTTTGATCAAACATGCAATGAAACAATCTTCTTTTATCCTTGGCTTGATGGAAAATTCAAACTCTTCAACTTCTTTTCTAGAAATGCATTTGTTGAGCGACCATACGCGTCTATCATCATCAACTGTCTCGTGTTGGTTATTGTTGTTGATTGATGACTTCATATATATTATTTATTTTCGGCTAGTTGTATCAACATCTTCGTAGCACCCTTAAAAAGCTTGTTTTACTGTGTCATTTCAGCTTCAAGTATTCCAACTTGATGTATCTCTTCAACTGTTTCCTGGAGCACCCTTCCGAACCATTGATGCGTTTTTGCATTTCTATTCTACCTCTTCAAGTGACATTGTTGTATTGAAAGCCTTATAATGGACTATTAATTCGGGAATCAATATCTTCTATGACATGATATGTATGAAACATGTGTTAATTCCAAGGTAATTATCCTAGAACAACTTTCAATGAACTCACAACATCCCAATATGTCAAAGTAGATAAAAATATCTACCCGTTCGTAACATTGTTGTTTTAAAAGCCTTCTAATTTTGATAAATATTTCGAGTATTAACAGTATGTTTATGCACAAAATAAAGCAACATGGAAATGAAAATATGTTAGAAAAAATAATAATCAAAGAGAGGAAATGTATCTTAGTGAAATATGAAAATATTAAATTCAACTGGTAAATAAACCATAAAATACAATGAATTAAAATTAAAACCCTACCGCATAATTTCTAGTTCACATGCAATTATTCAAAAAGAATCTATCGAATAAATTTAAAGACGAAGGTTAGAGTTCATTTATCCTTTGTGTACACTTATTTGGGTATCTATGGACAGAGTTTCAGCATTGTCTTAGATCAGGTAGGTTTCTACAGTTGACTATATGTATAATTTTGGTCATAGGAGTAAAGGTACTCGAATTGTCCTTATCGGTGCCCCCTTGGGCAAGCCAGACCCTCAATCCTCACCCATTATAGGCTTAAGCGGATCGAGTTCAATTCAAGAGGGCACATTTCCCTATGCCTGACATGGAGAATAAATCCTTACGAAGACATAGGGCATATGAACCCCGGAAACTACTTGCTAGGTCTGACATAGAGAATAAATTCTTACGAAGACGTCGCTTTCACTCCCACTTAAAGGTGAAAAGCTCGAGTATAGAGATTATGTTATGCAATGCAAGTGTCATGTGTGAGGAGAAATTCTCAAACCTTTGACAAAAAATCACACAAAAAATGAACTAAAGCGAATCCAAGGATTCTAATATCTGAAAATCAATCAAATACACACATTAGTATACAAGGATATAAAATTAAATAACAATTGAAAGGAATCAAAGGAATCGTAAATTAAATAAAACCGAATTCTCAATTTCTAACTATAGAGACAATATATAATCGATTTAAGGCTTGACCCTCTAAATCCCCAACGGAGTCGCCAAGCTGTCGACACCGTTTTTCGCCCCGGCGGGGAAAAACTTAGTATGACTTGGGGTTTTCTTTAAAAAGGTTTTGAAATGTTTTGGAGTCGTCGTCGACCTTTTGGATTAGGTAGGTCGAATACCTAAAAATTTTCTTTTAAAAGAGTTTTTAGGAAAACATCATTTTAAAAGATTTACCCAGTCTACGTGTAACCAAAGATTCATTCTCTTTGAAATAAAAAGGGGTTCGGGGATCGATTACGTGTGAGGAATGATAAGCACCCCACAACACCCAAGATTGGTACCCTATCGATTATAAATTATCTCTAATAGAGGAAATCTAAGAATTCAAATATAAATTTAAGTTACGCTCCTATTATTCGAGATTCAACCATACAATTTTTATTTAACGGGAAATTCTAAGGAGAAATAGAAAACAATTAATATTTCCAATGAAAGAGAGAATAATCTCCAAAATACATTAGGACGAATATTTATCTTTCCTACTGAAATTAAAAGAATATAATAATTTCTCTCTAGAATGTGATATTAAGATAATTTGATTCGACCAAATAAAAAACAAGCCAAATAATCCAAATTACATATTTAATCATGTTAGATGATGAAAGTTTAAACTATAATTGTAAAAATATAAACACAATAAAAAGCAAAAGATCCGAAAAATAATTATCACACAAATATAAGTGATTAAATAAAATAAAATCATACCATAACATAAGGACCAAAATGTAATATAGCAAAATAAGGCATTCAATGTGATAAAAATATGAAACATGCATATATACTCATGGGACTAAAATATAGTAAAACAATAAACAATAACCCAATCAGAAATAAAAGTGACTAAAATGAAAAAATTGCAAATATCACATCCAAATCATAAAAAAATAAAAATCAGAATCCAAACAGTGGGTAAAGTGAAAAAAACCCGAAAAACAGCGACTAAATTCGAATAAATCAGAATAATAATAGTAATTAAATTAAAATAAAATAATACTAAAGTGCTAAAACATAAATAAAAACGTAGGGACTACAATGTAAAATATGGCATGAAGTAGAGGGACCTGGAAGAGAATAAACAGAAAAGTTAGTGCGGAGAAGTAAAAAGGGGAAAATCACTAAATCAATCCATAAACATTTAAAAAAAATTAAATAGTCATTACACATGACCAAAATATAAAACACGTCTAACGTATAGGGACTAAAAAGAAATTAAAGAAAAAAATATATAACATGCATCAGAAATGAGTAAATTATAAAAATAGTCCTTGCAAGTGATCATTTTGCAAAACATGCCTAACTTAGAGGGACCTAAGTGCAATTTCTCCTAAAAATTTCTATAAATAAATTTTTCTTTTTTTTCTTTAATTTTTCATTTATTTTTTATTTAAAATAGGTTTTAGAGAGAGAGGGTCTCCCCACTCTCTAGGAACCGTTGGGTAGTCGGCCACTCACCTTCGTCGGCCACCGTGCCGTTCGTCGCCGTCTGCCGCCGTCTGTCGTTGCACCATCGCTGGAGGCTGATGGCCACCAAATTACACTGGTATGTCCATCTCAGCCTCCCCATCTTAGATCTGGAGTTAGTTTCTCGAGAATCGACCCTAAACTCCACAAATCAAGCCAAAATTGTTTGGCTTTCCTGGGCTCAAATCGTCGTCGCCCGCCGTTGGATCATGTCGATTTTCAGATATGTTGTTCTCCATCATCTCCTAAGTAATGTCACCGTTCAGATCTTGGAAATGAGGCCTCGATCTCCGTTTTCTCATGCCAGTCGAATGATAATACTCTTTATCTCCTTCATTTTGTGTATTTTGTTTCTTCCCTCACTGATATATATTTTTTATAGGTTACTCATTGAAAGCTTGCTAGAGATTTCCTTTGAATCATGAGAAAGAAAAGAAGGAAAATATAAGGGAAATATTCTTAAGAAAGAAATATTTTTATTGATGAAAGTAGTTGATGTACAATGGTTGTGAATTCCCTCCTCTCCAATATTTCTCTTGTGCTCCCATCGAACCCTCTATTTTTTTAAATCAAAACCACCTCTAATCTTTTTTTTCTTTTCGATGGTTCTTACTTTTCTCCCCCTCTCCTTCCTTTTACATAAAAATGTTCTATCTAAATAAACTTGATTGTTGATTTCCTTGATGCATTTGATGGTGCCAGATGATGGATGTTGCAGGGAGTGGTGTTGTTGAAAGAGAAGTATGGAATGGGGTGTGGTTACTGCAGTAGTTGGTGGACGTTGATTGGAGCAGAGCAGCAGGGTATGGCAGCAGCATGGTGTTGGATGTGGGTCGGTTCAGGTCGGATCATGGTATTGGGCTTGAACCGGGTTAGGTCAATTTTGGGATAAAATTGGTGATTACAAAATACATAAATTTTTAATCAACCAATGTATGACCACTTGTTTAACAGAAAAACATATGGAAAACATGTAACTTACTGGACTATAAATCATTTTTACCGCTTAATCATCGACTAACAGTGTATTTAGGGTGTTAAATTAAGGAAATGCATTCCAAACATCATGGAGATCTTTACAGTAGCTAACACTATCTTTTTTTTGTACTTTCCTTGATCCTGTTTATACAGACAACCGAACATAAATTTCTAGGAATCATAAACAAATAAAAGTAAGCAAAGTATAATGAAATTCATCTTACCCAAATGAATATAAAGTGGTCACACAATAAAGGTAGTTTGTGAAGTACACAATCAATGTTATGCCTGAGATTGTTAACAATTTCGAAGATTAACATCTAATTGTGGATTATCCATTTTTCTATAGTAATTCAATTGCTTAACAGTGCTTACCTAATCTTGGAAGACCAAATGACAACAACAAAATTTTCTAAACAAAAATGCAAAAATTCATATACTCATGGTCTCAGTATAACATCTACAACATGAATAAAATGACATTAAAGTTGTACGTTTATATGTTAAAATAATGTATAGAAATGAACAAATTTAAAACCTTTTGGATTTCTTGAGAAGTAGGCAAGAACTCCATTGACATAAAAAATGACAAGTTTTCTTGCCGGTGGAGTTGCAGACACGATATACTTTTTGGGATCTTCATCGTCATCATTTTTAATGTCATCTTCTTCATTCAGCAATTGGTTGTCCACTGTTGTTATAAGAAAAGAAAATACATTTTACAACATATAAATGTTTAGAACATAAATAATGAATTACCTAACTCGTTCGATGTCGTTGACGGAATTCGTTACGCAAGTTGGAGACTTCATCGTGTAATGATGAAATATCAGCTCGCATTTCCCCGAGTTGGTCATTAACGTGACCCATACGAGAATTAAAATGCTATCGAAAATTCACCATGTATTCCATCATTGTCTTCATTGTAATATCCTCTCTAGTTGTAACGCCTTCTATCGGAGCGTCTTCCATAGGTTGGTGGTCGTCATGGCCAAATGGGGTCCAATTGCTCTTTCTCTTGATCCAATGCCATCTTTTTTAATCCAACCGACATTTTCAATAAATTTGTATCCCACTCTAGTCATGGATAACATGTCAATCATGCGGGATAATCGAACAAGGGAGTTAAGCAAAAAATCAACTTCATTCTTCTTCAACAGATGGGTAATGACATATCTATATGGTAGTGAAGTTGTGATAGATTCTGCTTTTCTAACTATATTAACAATTATATGAAATATCAGTTGAGCAATTTTTGGAGCGGTTTTAGAGCTATACTTCGCAAACCACCAATAATTACAATCTCAAAGTACGAAAACTTTTCCCCCAGAAGGCCGAATAAACTAAGTGAGCATTTTGTGAAACACTCTGGCCTTCACATCTAGGTGAATGGGGTTATTTATGTCAACACGTTTTATTGTAGGATCTATATCAGTTTCATCCAAATCCCCCCTATTCTCTACACCTATACCAGCAGCAATAAAATCCGAAGATATATGTATATATCCTTCCACATGACATGTGTATAAATTCTGATGATGTTATTCCTATTAGGCTCACGGTCAAATGAATCATTATTGTAGAAGACTCTAACTAGGTTTGGGAAATATTTTGGTTCTATACCAAGAAATTTAATCCAACCCCAAGATGTAAATATCGATTTAAAACTAAAATTATATTTTTCATCGAACATGAAATCCATGACAAAAACACGTTCGGGACGAATCTTTCTTACTTTGAAATGTCGATGCCATTTTTCTTTCTCCTTATCGGTTCTAAAGTTGTTTGTATCAAACAACTTGATTTGATCATAATCCCTTACATGAGAAGAAGAGCTTCTACAAGAACATTAAGGAAAAAAGAGTTGAATCCCTAAATCAATAATACCTTAATTTAGGGAAAAATATCAATAAATTTACCTTCAAATCTTATAATAATAGTTGTAAGAGATTATTTAGGAAGCTTGAATGGTGCAATATTTCTGAACGTTGGTATTCGTCAGACTGTAAGAGATTTGTTTTGCCTTTTGGGTTTAGGGTTTTTGATATGAAGGGGAGGATCAATTCTTTTTTCTTTTAAATAATGAAGACAAAAAATAACACGCGTGGTTGGTTTGTTTATAGGTTAAAAGTAATGAAACCAGTTAAAAAATGTTAACTTAACCGATTAATATCCTAATATCGATAATTGTGTTGAAAGTATTGGTGTTTTCATACTGGACCAAAAGTATTTACACATATACTAAAAGTATCGATAATTTATATTTACGTATTTTGTCATTAAACTGGTATATTTTTACCACTTACATTGTAAATTTACCTATTACTTTAAAGTAATCAGTTTCGAAGTTCTAAGAATCGATACTTTTCATATGTGTATCAATACTTTCTGCGTGCATCTCGTTTGGGAAGCCTACTGAACAAAAAGTATCGATACTCATATAAAAAGTATCGATACTCATATAAAAAGTATCGATACTTTATGTTAACATATTTTGTCATTAAATTGGATTCTTTTTACCACTAACATAGTAAATTTACCTATTACTTTAAATTAATCGGTTTCAAAGTTTTAAGAATCGATACTTTTGATATGTGTATCGATACTTTATGTGTGCATTTAGTTTGGGAAGCATACTTGACAAAAAATATCGATACTCATACAAAACGTATCGACTTTATGTTAACGTATTTTTTCATTAAATCGGTATCTTTTTACCGCTAGCATTGTAAATTTACCTATTACTTTAAATTAATCAGTTTCGAAGTTTTAAGAATCGATACTTTTGATATGTGTATCGATATTTTCTGTGTGTATCTAGTTTGGGAAGAATACTGGACAAAAAGTATTGATACTCATAAAAAAGTATCGATACTTTATGTTAACGTATTTTGTCATTAAACCGATATCTTTTTACCGCTAACATTGAAAATTTACCTATTACTTTAAATTAATCGGTTTTGAAGTTTTAAGAATTGATATTTTTCATACGTGTATCGATACTTTATATGTGCATCTCGTTTGGGAAGCATACTGGACAAAAAGTATCGATACATATACAAAAAGGATCGAAACTTTATGTTTACGCATTTTTTCATTTAACTGGTATATTTTTACCTCTTACATTGTAAATTTACCTATTACTTTAAAGTAATAAATGTTGAATTTGGCACTTCTTAATTGTACAGACCTAAATATGTCCTAAGAAATTAATATTGTACCCACCCTTCAACTACCACATCATAATATAATTGAAAGCACCACTAAAGCATGTTATTTTTATGAACCTCTACTTACTTATATATACATCTACTCCTGTTGGGACCATTGAACTTTTCTAAAACAAAAAAACTTTTGTCGTACTTTTGAACCATTAGTTATGGATCATAATGCATCAGATAGTATTAAGCCAACCAATGAATGTCATGAAGTACTTATTGTTGATGAATCTGAAAGATTGGTTGGTCAACTTTTCTCTTCACATGAGAAAGCTTGGGACTTTTACAAGGAATACGTATGGAAACATGGTTTGAGTGCACATCGGGAAACAACACGCCTTAATAGGGAAGGGAATATGAAGACACAAGAATTTTGTTGTTCAAAAGTATGGTTTCGAGTATCCAAAGTTAATATTGTTGATCGTCAATATGCTCATACACCAGTCACAAGAACCAGATGCAAGGCAAAAGTCTTCATTACATCAACAAATACAAACAATCAGTGAGTTCTAAGTAAGTCTTTTCAGGCACATAATCATGCATTGTGCACAACTGCTATGACACCATTTATGCGTTCAAATAGAGCTGTGAGTAAGGCTGATGTGGATTTGGCAACATCATTGAAAGACATCAGTGTTGGGACATCAGAAGTAATGAATTATTTAACGCATTAGGCAGGGTTATTATAATGTTGGATTTACACATAAAGACATATATAATGCACTTAAAATAGGTAAAGCAAAGGAAATCATCAATAGGGATGTCAATGCACTAATTGCTTACTTTGATTATAAGAAACAAGATGATCCCAAGTTTTTTATGACAAACTTGGTAGATGAATCTAGGACATTGCATAATCTTATTTGGGCTGATTCTACATCTAGATCAAATTACTTATGCTTCGGTGATGTAATTGAGTTTGACACAACGTACAAATATCATTTTTATGGTCGACCAATTATGATTATTGTTAGTGTCAATCATCACCATAGCATAATAGTGTTTGCTATTGTCATAATCGCTGACGAAAATTCTCAATCATTCGAGTGGGTGCTGAAGAATTTTTTAGAAGCCATGATGAATAAATCACTTATTTCAATTGTCACCGATGGGGATAGGGAAATGTAGAGGGCTATCAAATCTATTATTCCTTTTGCTAAGCACAGATTATATTCTTGGCATCTTTCTCGCAATGCACAAGCTAACATTGGTGACCACAAATTTACAGCAACATTCTCAAAATGCATTACTTCCTGGTGGACAACAAAGGAATTTGATACTCAATGGCGTTCAATTGTTTCAGAATTCAATGTTGAAAAGAATCCATGGGTGATTGAGAAGGGAAATATTCAAAACTTATGGGCATAAGCATATCTAACCGGTCATTTATTTTCCAATATTCGTTTAACACAAAGGTGTGAGTCTATGACTGCTTCACTCGTGATTGAACTGAAAAACAAGAAGAGATATTTAGATGTTGTTCGTGCACTTGAAGAATGAATTCGTAGAATGTGTATCAATGAGTTGAAGAGGATTACTAAAGTTCCCAGACAAAGCCCTTCCAGATCATAAAATTGATTGACCTTGAAAGCAATGCTGCTGAAATTTATACGCGGGAATTTTTCTTTTGTTCTAAGAAGAACTTCAACGGGAGACATTGTACTGGCTTCAGGAAGAGATTCACTCCTTATCAAATGAATGTCAAAATTATATTTTGAAAAAGTACAAAGAAAAAAATAAGAGATTTGAAATCAGTTTTGATGTCGGTACGGAAACCCTAACATGCTCTTGTAGAAAATTCGAGACCGTAGAAATTCCATGTCGCCATCAACTTTAATTTTGAAGCAATTGGATTACACATCTTTACCTAAGTCTTTGATTCTAACTAGGTGGACTAAGGATGCGAAGGCTTGTGAACCAAGTTTTGTTGACTTGAATGTACCCCAAGAAGTAATGAAAATGGCAAGGTTCGCTTCTCTACGTGCAACGTCAAGTCGGTTATGCTACATTGCATTAAAGACAAATGTGTCTTTCAAAATCGCAAGAGATGAGATGAAAAGACTAATAGCCAATTTTGAAAACTCATTTGGTTTGAATGATTCAGTCAACCAAATAAGTGTAGTAAACAACATTCATGACCCTAAACAAAAACAACGAAAGCGAAAACATGTATCAAAGAACAAGGTCGATAAGAAAATTAGGCAATATGGATTCTGCAACGGCGAGGGACATAACAAACTAACATGTCCTCAAGCCAAGCTCAGTTTGGAAACAAGCACACATCCTACATCAACTATTTTTTTAAGACGAAATAGAATGGTTGACCGGTTTTACAAATGATGACAATGATGTGAGTTACTATATCTATTTTACTATGATGTCTTAAATTTTGAAACATGCTTATTTATAATTTCAATATTTTTATTACGTCTCAAGACAACGACGACATTTGGAATACTGCAAGTCCCAATCTACATATATCATAAGTATCAACATAACTCGTGGTATGTATAACAAACATGTACAACAACATATCGCTAACTTTTCTCATCTTATACATAATTTCATTCACATACAAAATTATAATTCACGTACAAAATTTGGTTTACATCATCACATATGTTTTTCCATGTGTCTTATGCAAGCCACTGTCAACGCATCTCTCCTTGTATTTTGATCGTGGCTGATGAGATCGTTTAATATTCACATACAATCACAAACTCCAATAACCTATATTCAAATTGTCAGTATGTTAACCACATCATTCAATCTACGACTTTTAAAATTTAAATATAAATTAATTTTTCATTCCACTTACCAAATCATTCGTTGACCCTCTAGCAACGATCCCTTCCATCTGTATAATCACATAAATGTTGCAATCATGTATGTTAAAAAATTTGAATACCACATATGTCAAATATGAGACCCGCATAAATTGTACATTCAATTTATGCTAACATTACATACCCATTCAATTGCGTATTCATCTTATGCTCCACAAATTTGAAATCTTTCAATGGGACCTTCAGATGCCCACATGCATTTACAAAAATGTATTCCTTATTATATTTATCTAATATAGTCATATGTGCGAAAAAATATCAAGTTATATTACAAACAAATTATGCATTATAAATTATTGTTTCATTTCATACATACCAATTTCCTAGCATCTTTCACTCTCTTTATGGCCCTTGGCATTGTAAATAGACTATTGTAAATCGTTGCAACACAAGAAACCATATCCAACACCAACCAATAGGAAGCATTATCATTTATTGTCATAAGGATATGCAATAAAAGTCACACCCAATTTGAAAAAATTCAACATTTCTTTATAAATAATTACATACAAAACACCATTTCCAATTCGTATGGTATTTTACCGTGTCACAGTCGGCTAATTTCGAATAGTCTTTCAATATCATATCCCGAAAGCCCGCAACATGGTCAATACTTTCCATTTCTTCCAACTCCATATTCTACATTTCCTCGACAATCATTAATAATTGACCATATATAACACTACTTTTCAACATTTATTAATTTAACTCACCATTAAGTTGTATGGAATGTAGCCAATCTTCCGCTTCCCTGGTATCTTATTTGAATTGTAAACCACCACTCAGCCGACCAAATCAATAACCTAACAAAATTAATTACACAATTACTACATATTCACTAGGTTTTAACAATTTATACTTTCTACTTACCACACCGCTAACCCATGCCATAGGCTTCAACGTTGCAACATCGGATACTTTGGCATATTGATTTCTCAATTGGATTACAACATGGTTGTATGAGGAATTTGTATTAATATTTTGTCAGGAACAATTTAAATATCACTCACAAAGCAATATATTTCACTGACCTCGATTGTAACCGACTACTCCATATATATATTCACACATTCCACTTTCATATGTACTAATTTCTCTTGGTATTTTCACTTTTTCAACCTACAATTTTGCTTACAAATATTAGTCACAACAAAATAATAAAAATCAAATTCCGTTTTCTTTTATTCAACTTACATTCTACTTCTTCTTCTTAGGTGCAGAACATTCTGAATCCAAGTTAGCATCGAAAAACATCTTCGGTGTTCGCATAACATTAGCATCCTTCCTCCTCACTTCATCCATCTTTTCTTCTTCATCTTTTTTTAAATTCATCGTATTTTTCCTCCACATAACTCTTCATATCTTTTAGTTCAGCCTTCAATTTTTCCCCTTCATACAATTTTTTCTAAACCACTCTCATCACCCCCTTAAATTCACCCCTCAATTCTACCACTTCTTTCACCACTCCATCAATTTTTCCACCCACTTCCCCCTTAAGGCTCTCAATTATCTCTTCAATTCTGGATTGTCTTTGCAAACAATAAGAAACAACTTTTTTTTAGCTCCGCCAACTCAGCCATCAAAATGTCAAATTTACTTGAATCCCCCTAACCATAATCGCCTACTACCTTCTCTTATTCTTTCTATTGTTCATTCTCTTCTTCCTCCTCTTCCTCCTCTACCTCATTGCCAATAACCTTCAAAATTAAATTACAATATTAATACATTACATTATATTCTTATATTATATAATTACTTTTATTACTCTTTCTTGCTTGCTCGGTCTTTCCAACATCAACTTCGCCATCACTCTAACTACTTCTTCGTTCCCCCATGCACGGATGCGTGCCACTCTGGTTCTTTGGAATGCTGACACACTTGCACAGTAAGACCAAAAATCGAACAATACAACCTGCATTTATAATGAAATTTATCATTTTATATAATAACTATACTTATAAGTTTTCTAACCCAACACATCCTTCAACTCATTTACCTCTATTGTTATGCACCCTTTGAGGTATATCTGGATTTGGCCCTTATGAAAACTGGTTATTAATTCGATCAATCTGATATTGACATATTCAGCCCAATTCAATTCACCTTTCAATCCTTCATCACAAATCAACTTCATATTATCCTTACTCAGGGATGTATCACCCATTGGACAAAGAAAGATTCCGACAAGGTACAATAGTACTCGGGCCTTCAGGTTATCCCCGTCGTAAGCTTCGCTTTTAATTTCCTCTTCAAGTCCAGCATATGTCACCTTGGGCTTTAAATCATATTTCATCACAATTATTTTCCAATTCTTCGTCTTAATGACTTCTTTAACACTATTGCATTTATCTTCTAGCCCCAAGATGGCTAAAACACATGGGACTCCCCAGAGAAAATGAATAATCACCATATTTAACTCTACATTTTGTACATCAAATTCCTCCATCAACGGTCGACATAATTCCCTCTGAATTGGTCGATCCCTTACTTTGATCAAATATCCAAACCCCATTTCTTCTAGCACATAAACTTTATTCTTCTCCTTCTGGTGTTCAATTATAGAGTTCAGTCATTTGATGCTACACCTTGTCGACACTTCGTACATTTTTTAAAAATATATAATATTAGTGTTCTTATATATCGTTTATCATAGTATTTACAAGTTTAATGAATATCTTCTTTTCATGTGCTTTCCTCCAATCTTTGTATTATTGTTTATCCTTTTTGGATCGTGTCACGTACGGTTCCTTCTCAGTATCACTCATAGACTTCCATTTCTCCAACACCTCATATTTCACCTGAAATTAAGCATAAACGTTTCTTAATCAATACATTAACGCTAAATAATACTCAATGTTAATTTCATTTTACATACCAAATCGATGTTGTGATTACCAGCTTCCTTCATCCTTTGGCATTTAGTCATACTGTCAACATTTAGAATTTGTAATCAATTTAAAGTACTTAAATACTTTAATACAATTACCATTTCAACAACAATTACAAAAATACATTAATACTTACTAGAAGTGCATATATCCACCCAGTGGTTGCTTTCGATTTACTTCTTTATTGATACTCTCGGACTCCATTTCAATGTCATCTTCGCGAACAACAATTGCAAGATCCATTGACTTCATTTTTCCTTGATATATCAGTTTACGAACATTCAAGCATTAAATTAACGCAAATCAAATCAAATACAAGTTACATACAATTTATTCAATATATAAGTATCAATAACTAATCTTATAGTAAGACGGTTTCCTTCAAAGGAATGGAATACTCTCTACTACAAGTATTGATACATTTATACAACCTACAATATCATTTTCTATATATAATATTATATACAAGTATTGATATTTTTTTCTACCTAGAATATCACTTTCTAACTCTAATCGGTCTCAAATCCTTATTTGCTTTGAAAACCTGAAACCCATAAACCCTAATCCCTATTTCTGAATACTATAATACTAAACAAACTAAGGTTTCCTTCATAGGAATGTGAATACTCTATTACAAGTATCGGTACAATTATACAACCTACAATATAATTTTCTTAAAATAATATTATATAAAAATATCAATATTTATTTTCTACATAGAATATTACTTTCTACCTGTAATCAGTCTCAAACGCTTCTTTACTTTGAAAACCCCAAACCCATAAAACCTCTATTTCTGATTACTGTAATAATAAAAAACTAGGGTTTCGACAACGTACTTTTCGATTCGATTTCATTAACAAACAAACAACTATGCTTTCAAAAACGCCTTGCTTCTATTTCGCAGTAACTAATACGCTTCGATTTCGAAAACTACGGCCCTGTTCTATCTATTTTCAGAAGAAATATAGCTATGCATTTGATATTTTAACCGGATATGTTATTTATATTTAATTGATACAATTACCCAAGTCTCGATACTTTTGTGGAAGGTGTCGATACTTTCGATACATTTTCATTTTTTTTTCTTTTAAAAGTATCGATAATATGATACATATACTTATAAAAGTATCGATACCTTCAACATATCGGTAGCGCTTTACCGGTTTTGTCAAATTTTAACCTGTTATATTGTCATGTATCGATACATGTTTATGAAATATCGATACTTTATAGGCGCTATTATTGCAATTCTTTTAAATTCCTAAAGTATCGATAATATAATACATATACTTATAAAAGTATCGATAACTTCAACATATCCGGTAGCGCTTTATCGGTTTTGTCATATTGAAACCGGTTTTGTCGAATTTTAACCTGTTATATTGTCATGTATCGATAAATGTTTCTAAAGTATCGATTCTTTATAGACGCTATTATTGTAATTCTTTTAAATTCCTAAAGTATTGATAATTTGATGCATATACTTAGAAAAGTATCGATACAAATTTCAATAGTTCCAATATCTCTACCGGTTTTGTCAAACTTCAACATGTTATATTGTTATGTATCGATACTTCTGTGCAAGGTATCAATACCTACCGATAAGCTAAGTTTGTCGGTTGCCAAATTTTTAAATATTTCTTCATGATTTACACCTACAACATTATCATTACTCAACATTTCTGGTTGTGTTAAACCGACTTTGTTAAATATCTTATTATGTTTCTGATAACGTTATATATTAGTCAGTCTTTCCTGAGACAACCCAAGTTAAGGTGTCAGATGGGCATTCCTACTTTTAAAAGAATATATACTTTTCCATTATCTTATCTTATATTATACAAATAGAAGCCTACTTAATCAGTATGGTGAAAAGAAGAGAATAACTATTTTTTTTATTCTACAGTTTTATACTTATTTTACGGAATTTAAAATAATTAAAATATAGTACGAAAACGATAGTATTCTTAACTAATTGTACTAGTTTGATTTACCAATTTTGTTACAGGGACTTTCTTGTGATTGCATTGAATGAAAACAAGGTTACCAGTGAATTGAACTCTCCCATTTATTTCCTTATATTGGATAGATTGGTAGGTATAATATAATATAATATAATATAATATAATATAATATAATATAATATAATATAATATAATATAATATAATATAATATAATATAATATAATATAATATAATATAATATAATATAATATAATATAATATAATATAATATAATATAATATAATATAATATAATTATTCATCTAACAGTAAACCCTAATTTGAGTTCTAAATTTGTTAGTATTTAAATATATATATATATATATTAAATAATCTAAAATGATTATAAGATAATATTTATTTAAAATATTTCTTAATTATTAACAATATACACAATATAAACACAACACAACTATTTTAACTCGAAACTTACGAAATAATTTTATATATGTCAATTTTATATAATTTTATTTATTTATCATGGAAGAGCGTGCAAGAGAAGTTAAGTTTTATGGGTAGAAAAAGCAAGCAAGAAGCATTTGTTAATTGCTTTTAGGATAAACTACATGGTAGATCATCAAACTATGGTCAATAATCAATCTTACCAATGATTTTTTTTTGTCTCAATTAGACCACCAAATTTTTTAATTGATTCAATCAGACCATCACACCGTTAATTTTTAACAGATGTGGTGACGTGTCCGTTAATAAATTAGCATATTTATATATTTTGTCCTTAATATTGGCATAATTATATATTTAGTCCTTAATATTTACATATTCTATCAATTTAGTCACTATTTTAGTTCAATTAAATAAATTTAATTGCCCAATTAAAACGTGACACATGTTAATATATGATTGGAAGATTTTATTTATGAATTTAAAATTATTTAATTAAATAATTTTTCTATCCAATCAGATGGTGACACATGTCACCACCCAATAAATGTGAAAATTAAAGAGACCAATTTGTGCCCAAGGTGAATCGAACCAGGGTTAAAGCTTCCAAGTGGCAAATCATTAGGCCAAAAGTCCCTAATGACTAAAAGTTACAACAAGTTTTATTTAACTTGTAAAAGTTTGTTAAGGATAAAAAAGTAAACAAATTATTTGTTTAAACAAATTATTTGTTTAAACAAATTATTATTTAAATTAATTGTAAATTGTTTAATTGAATTAAAAATATTCATTTTTTATATAAATTAGAAAATATTAAAAAAATTCGTTAATTCGAAAATTGACCAAATTAAACGAAATTTGTTCAGTTTAATTAATAATTTTCAAATAAATTTCGGTCTGATTCATGGTTAAAGAAAAAAACCGGTTAATTCGGTCCGGTTAATAATTTTCAAATTAATTCGGTTCGGTTAATACTTTTCAAATAAATTTTGGTTCGATTAACCGAACCCAATTAACCAAATTTTTGCTTTGGTTAATAATTAAAAAAATTCGGTTAATTCGGTTCGGTTAATAATTTTTAAATAAATTTTGGTTCGATTAATCAAGACGAATTAACCGAATTTTTGCTTCGATTAATTCAATTAATAATTAAAAAAATCGGTTAGATTAATAATTTTCAAATTAATTCAATTCGGTTAATAATTTTTAGATAAATTTTGGTTCGATTAACCGAACCAAATTAACAAAAAATTTTCTTCGATTAATTCGGTTAATAATTTTCAAAAATAATTAGGTTAATTCGGTTTGGTTAATAATTTCCAAATTAATTCGGTTCAGTTAATAATTTTCAAATAAATTTTGGTTCGATTAACCGAACCGAATTAACCGAATTTTTTTATTTAACCGTTAATCGAACCAAAATTTATTTGAAAATTATTAGTCGTGAATAATTTATTTAATTAAATAATAATTTGTTTAAACAAATAATTTGTTTAAGGTTTTATCATTAACAAACTTTTACAAGTCAAATAAAACTTGTTGTAACTTTAAACCATTTGGGACCTTTGGCCTAATGGTTTGCCGCCTGAAAGCTTTATCCCCCAAGACCTTGGTTCGATTCAGCACAAGTTGGTCTCTTTAATTTTCACGTTCATTGTGTCACCACCGATTAAATAGAAAAATTATTTAATTAAATAGTTTGAAATTCATAAATAAAATCTTCCAATCATATATTGACATATGTCACATTTTAATTGGATAGTTAAATTTATTTAATTGAATTAAAATAGTAATTAAATTGATAGAATATATAAATATTAAGGACCAAATATATAATTATGCCAATATTAAAGACCAAATATATAATTATGCCAATTTATTAGCGGACACGTCACCACATCTGTTAAAAATTAACGGTGTAGTGGTCTGATTGAATTAATTAAAAAGTTTGATGGTCTGATTGAGATAAAAAAGTTCGGTGGTTAGATTGATTATTGACCATAGTTTGGTGGTCTCCCATGTAGTTTACCCTTGCTTTTAATGTCACTTTTTGCTTACTTTTATTTATTGGTGTATTTATCGGTTTCATTCATTGGGGTTTACAATGAGCGAAATCTCATGTTTTTTCCATTATTTAAAAATAATTGTCCTTTTGGGTGGATTTGTACATTACTGCATTTTAGATGTCCAAAATTCAAGGCATTTCCCTAGCATCAAATGCATTTGGATAGGAATCTTAGGTGAACATACTTTGATGCTCATATCTTTAATAAATTATTTAGTACCCAATTTTATCATTTTTATAAATATAATATTATTTTTTAAAAATTAATTTAAAATTTTATATTTATCAATCGTTATATAATTGATATATGAATTTGTTGTTTTTTTTGGTAACATAAGAAAGACATCAGCTAAAAAGAGAACAAGCTTAACAACTTCAACCCATAATTTTACAGGAAGTGCAGCACCTGCTCCAGAGGTTCGCTGAACGTAGAACGGTTCAATTTGTTATAGTCTGCAACCGATGCCATATAGTCTGCTACTCTATTCTCTTCTCGAGGTACATGTTGAAGCTGTACTAACCAATCTCTTTTGAATATTATCCGTATGTTTCAAATTTGTCATTTTTATTAAAATAATAGTAATCATCTAAGTTAGATGTTAACATGTTAATCGAGATGTGATAAAATCTGATCCTAAAACTATTTGAATTGTATTTTGCGCATCACTCTACGTTTACATTATGTTGTGGAGCTAGTGTTTGAATAAATGACAGTGTCAGTAGACACCATTAAAATATGATTTTATCATATCCAATCAGCAGATTAATGTTCAACTTAGAGGACCATCAAATTTTTTAATGAAAAATGAGGAATTTGGAACATATGAATAGTTGAGTGAGCATTTTGTAACTTTTATTAGTCTGGAGACTGAACAAAACAACTCCCGTTAGTAGATAGATTGTTTTGTAACTTTTAATAGTTGTGAGATTCAACAAAGTAACACTATGTAGTCGAGGGACCATTAGTGTACTTTACACAAAACTAATATTTACTAAAGCACACAACTTACTCAGAACAAATGTAGTAATCATAGAGTTTGACATTTATGTTATTAGGTTATTGCAGAAACATTCACGGGTTTCCTTTGTTCTCTAGTGAGGTTAGCGTTAAAACTCACATGCCAGATAGCACATTGCTGCTTTTCACACAGTTTTGAATAAAAATCAGCAAAAGACAACATGGGCTTAAAACCAAAAGTTGTTCTTTTTTCACTAAGACAGAAGACAAAACAAACGAACACGAAGTACTTTGAAAGACATTGAGAAAGGGGGAAATAAATAAGGGAAAAAGAATATGTCATTAGCCAAATAACGCCAACGTGAGCTGACATAACATTATATAATCCCCCCTGAATTTGTAGCATTCACGAAAATAGCACCTGGATTGGGCTTCAATTGAGAAGGCTTTGGATTAAGAAGTTCAATTCTATAACATCATCACATTAATCGATTATACCCATATTTGTTTTTTCATACAATACCCTTATTAAATTATTCCAACTTATCAAATCAGGATAAAATATATCTAAATAAGTTTTAACTCATTTTTTTATTAATATAGGATAATTATAAATGGTAAAATCTGTTCTAAAGACTCTTAATCAATTGACTATAAATATTCAAATATATGTGGTCGCTGGTACTTGAACTCGAGACTTTTAGAAATAACAATCGTCTCTTTAATCATTGAAATCGATTCGTACTCTCAAATAATTACAATAGGTACTATATCAATCAAATTAAGTCTCAAACTAAACTTAAACTTGTATTGTTATCATGTAGAAGGGGGAAGTCAAGGGCGGAGGGACATATTAACGTTGAAACTTAAGTAAGAACTCGAAGCTCGAGTGATTGGAAGATAGACTTAAGGTAAGCCCTAAATCATGCAGTGCTGCCCAAGAGCTTTATATACCATTCTTCCTATTCTAGTAGCATATATGCATTCACAATTCAAGGATTATTCATTCAAACCCAAAAGCATATTCCATATTTAAGAGAGTTTAGAAAAAAATATTAGAGTTTAAAAATGTGTTTAAATAACTTGCACTTTTAGTTTATTTGTTATATCAAATTTATAATTTAGTTTTTATACTTTAATTTGATATAATTTATTTTTTATGATTTCATTAGTTAGTCTAAATATTTAATACAATTAATAATTCTAGTTTCGGGTTAGCGTTTAATTATCTATTTGGATTTAGATTTGAACAATTATTTGGGTGTACTGGATTTGAGTTTTAAGTATTATATACGAGTATGAGTTTGGATTTAGATATAGAAGGAATTTGAAATTGATTAATTGATCAAGTGATCAATGATAATTATGTTATCTTATCTTACGTGATCTTAACCTTGACATTTACTTTAACCAATTAATAGAAAATATAGAAAGAATTTAAAAGATATTTTAAAACCAATTAACTCAATTAAAAAAATTGAACTGACTTTTTAAATTTTAAAAATAAAATAATTAAATCAAATATATTTAACTTAATTAATTGGTTTAGTTCATTTTAAGTAAGGTTATTATTCTAAGGCTTCTCAAATGGTCAAAGTTAAGGATGAGCTTAGGTCGGATCAGGTAGGATTTTCGGTCAATTCGATCTGATCTGAAAAATAGATCTTCTTCACTTGAACCTGACTCGACCCGACTTTAGAGTGACTTCACTTGACTCGGGTTTTTTAAATAAAATCCAAACCCAACACAACCCAACAAGAAATAAATACATTTATAAAAAATATTAATTTTATTTAATAAAATAACGATCTAATTGAAAAAAAATAATATAAAGAGGAGTATTCTTATAATTATCCCTACATATATAAGATAAATTATATTATTTTCAGGTCGGGTCGGATATTTTTCATCCTAAACCTGAACTTGACCCGATTCGACTTGATATCGATTTTTTATAAAAAAAATTCGAGCCGATCGAGTAAGATCGGGTTGGAACCCACCGGATTCGGGTCATGCGCTTATCCCTTGTAAAAGCTCATATGATTTAACTGAATGGGCTAATATTCCATTCTATTACTCTTCAACTTGAACTCTTATGTTCCATCCCACAACAATATCATAAACAACGAAACATGATTGTATATTAGTATTAAACCAATGATAATACAATACAAAAGAAGATGCCACGTAAGAAACACGTACGCTTGAAAATGGCTGGATTTGATCCCAACAGCCATAATATGCTCGTAGCTTGGATCAAAACATTTACAACATAATAACAACATAAACACCAATAAATGTATAAATAACAAAATCAATGATTATTCGTCAAACCTTTTAGTATATAGATAATCTTTCGGTTTGTTCATCGAATTCCATATCACTCGATTTTGGATCACTTGAAGGACTCGCTTCTATCCTTCATGCTCAAGGTACTTTTGATCTTCCTTCGAGTCTGGTTGATGAAATCCGAGAAGTGATGATCCTTACTAAAACTTACTTGACCATGACCATGTCCGACCATTTTCCGGGGATTCCCTCGGTTATCTTGACGATCATCCGACATGATCTTCTCCCTGGTTTGATTGATAAAGGCATCAAATCTAGCATCATAATGTTGTTGCGTTGCCTTCCTACCAGTTTCCTCCTTCTTGCCCTGATGTTGCTTCAACTTACTTCCTGCTGCCTGCTGACCATTAACAGAAACGATCGGCTTCCCCTTCTCTGATTCGACCATATCCGTCAATGGCATCGGCGTTCTCGCCCGTTGAGCCATCAACGGTAGAGCTTGGGTAGCATTGGTGTAGGTTAAAGTAGAACCATTGAGGGCTACTGTTTTCGATTTTGGTTTCTCGGAAGGATTAGGCAAGCGGCCGGTGGTATAGTCGAACTTGATCGGAACTTCCAACGGTAAATTTCGAGTATGTTTGGCGGCTTCCGGTGATTGTGTTCGTTGCCGGTTCGAGATGCGACGAATTGTAGTGAATGCAGGAGCCAAAGTGAGTGCCCTATAGATCTTTTCACACACAATCTTAGGGCAACCAGTTTGATTATTTTCCATTGATGTATACAAGGGAATTGGATAAATTCTTTTTAATAGGTTTTTTGGGTTATCGAGTGACAAGTAGAAACTGCAGAAGATGCTTGTTTAAGAGGCTGAGCGAACACACCAGTTTTATACGTATCATATATAAGCCTAACAAATATTGCTTTAGAATCACTTAGGAAAGTGGGGAACATATCATATTATTTTAACAATGTATTCCTGACATGTATACGTAAAACAATGGTTAATTTCATCAGACATTCTCATATAATGGTTTAAATTCTAAGTTGGTTCTTAAACTTTAGAACATTTTATTTCAGTCATTAAAGTATCATCGCAATTGTATCAATTAGGTCTCTTAATCTCTTCATTACTCTAGTTATCAATTTGACTATTAAATAATGTGTGTAGCATATCTAAAACACGTTAATCAAATTTTAAATACGTGTGATATCCAAACTGACTTTTAACGTGCTAACATAGTCGTTATTTATTTGATTTAACATGTGTTATCTAAGTTTTCAACGAGATGGGTACCTACATTTTTGAACTCTGATCCTCGTGGTTTAAATATGTACAGTGTTATATCCGAACTGACTTTTAACGTTGAAACTAACAACTAGGCTAATTGAAGGACTCGATTAATATAATAGTGATATTTTATATATTTAATTAAAACATTTTAAAATTTAAAATCCAAATTAAATTATAGACAATAATCGGGAACGTGGATGAAATTAACCCTTATTTAAATAATTGCCGTGCACCATGTGTAAAACAAAGCTTGCGGAGTTTATACGGCAAATTTAGGTTAAGATTCCTTAATAATAATGGTGGAAGGTGGAAGTTAAGGAGATTGAATAATCAACAAAATATTAATCTAGTGGGATAAAATATTAAATTTTTAAATATGATAAGAGATTTAAATTTTAATATTTGTAAACAAAACAAACTACATTGAAAGAGTTATCTTGTATTTATAGTATTTAATTTACATTAATTAATTAATAAACCAAATATCTAACCTTATAAAAAAGAAAGGAGACTGATTACTTTCGTCGTAATTTTCAAACCGATGTGATGGATGAGGAGGAATTCAGGATGAAGTTCCCTTCCTTTCTCCCATCTGCATAAACCAGATTCCAACCAAAAGCACAAATTATTAGAAAAAGAGCAAATCATTTCTCATTTTTCTGACAAATCATGATGAAAAGAAGAAAATCAAAAGTTTGATGACTTTGTGAAGAGAAAATCGAAAGGGGTATCAGATTCAGTTTCTGCCAATCTGGGTTTCGAAAATTATGAACCATGTGAAACAAAAGCCATCAAAGAGAAGAAGAAAAAACCGTCATTTTACTGGTAAAAGTTTTGCCCTTTCAAAAGTGAATATGCCAAGTTACCTTAATCTTTCATGTCATTAAAGGGTATTGATATGAAGTTGGTGTTGGATTCCTGAGAGGGACAGCCTTTGGTTTTGTTTATAATTCTTAGTTTCTTCAATATTCGTTTTACAAGTAAGCCATGGAGACCCTGCATCTGTATTTAAGTTTCCGTTAAAGATCAACTCACTTGAACTATATTAATACGATATGGTCACGTTCTGTGGCTCGAGTATTATTTAAGTAAAGCACTTGAGAAAATTAATTAACAAAATGCTTTATGAGATTCCATTGATATTTATTCCCAACCATAACAATTCCTTAGTAACTTAAAACGTAAATTACCCCGCTAGTCCAAGGAAACTATGAACCTCAATTACGCTTTCTGAAACCTTCCAATCGAGGATAGTCTCGATTTTCTTAGGGTCGACACGAATACCATCGGCGAAAACAACAAGGTCTAAACAAATCACCTAAATAAACCAAAAATTTACATGTTTTAAATCTGACATATAACCTTTTCTCTCTCAATATCTCAAGAAATTACGAAAAATGGATCCATTTTTGTATTTTAAAAATGTAACCCTAAGCATGGCTTTTAAAAGTCCAAAAAAAATTATAGAAAAAGATTCGATTTTCAAAAATTAAAATCAACAATACAAAAGTTTCAGAGGCTCTTTCACCTTAATTTTTGATTTCTAGTACCATATTTTGTGTGAGTTGTTACTCGAAAACAAAAATAGGAAGAAAATGAGGGTTTCGTTGCCTTGCTTGTTGGTGATCTCGTTAAAAGAATCAGTCATCAGGCTCGTGAGTTGAAAAAGTCGAAACTTCTTTAGCTGTTTAGAATTCTTAGGTCTTGCATTTTTAGGGCTCAATTTTTAGGTCCGACTTTTAGTTTCAGTCCTTTAAATTCTAGCATTTAATTTTCTACTTTTTTTTTTAATCTGTGCCTTGTTTTCCGTTTTCTTTCATTTCATTCATCTTAGTCTATGTGTTTTAATTTCAGCTTTATTTCTAATTTGCTTCAATTTAGTCCTTTCTAGATTTTAATTTATTTCTTATTAATCCGTATTCTAGTGATCTCAGATTATTCTTCGTTTAATTACTTAGCTTTTGGATTAATTCTTTAAATTTGGATTTATTAAATTTAGCCCCTATAAACTTAGTTTAATTTAGGAGAATTTTTAATTTGATCCTCACCATTATGCCCGAGGTTCCATAATAATTATTTGATTCAACAATTTGTTAAAATCGATTAGGTTTAATATTAGAGCCTTCATCTTAGGTTTAATATTAGAGCCTTCATCTTAGGTTTAATTTCACCTTAGTCCTTTAATGTAGGAGAATTTTTAATTTAGTCCTCACTTTTATACATAGGTTATATTTTAATTATTCAATTCATTAAATTAGTAAAATTGGTCAGGTTAATATTAGAGCCTTCACCTTAGGTTTAATTTCACCTTAGTCTTTTAATTTAGGAGAATTTTTAATTTGATCATCGTTTTTATGCCCTATGTTCCATTTTAATTATTTAATTAAATAATTTGTTAAAATTGATTAGGTTTAATATTAAAGACTTCATCTTAGATTTAATTTCACCTTAGTCCTTTAATTTAGGAGAATTTTTATTTTGGTCCTTGCTTTTATGCCCAAGGTTCCATTTTAATTATTCGATTCAATAAATTGCTAAAATTGGCCAGGTTAATATAGAGCCTTCACCTTAGGTTTAGTTTCACCTTAATCCTTTAATTTAGGTGAATTTTTTATTTGGTCCATGATTTTATGCCCTAGGTTCAATTTTATTTATTCGATTCAATAAATTGTAAAATTGATAAGCATTATATATTCAAGCCTTCACCTTGAGTTTAATTTCACCTTAGTCCTTTAATTTAGGTGAATTTTCTTATTTGGTCTAGCTTTTATACCCAAAGTTCCATTTAAATTATTTGATTCAATAAATTACTAAAACTGATTAGGTTAATATCAAAGCCTACATTTTAGGTTTAATCCTTTAGGTTATTTAAAATTCGTAATTTGAAATATTAGTTAGAGGGAAGTCTTAATTAATTCACCTAGTATAATTAAGTTCAATAATTGGTTGTTTGATTGTGTAATTCGATTTCAAAATAATACAATATTCGTTTATTAAGGGTTAGTAGTATATCTTTCGCTTATGCCCGAGGGTGAACACTATTGATTCCTGAAATAAATCAACATCATTTTCAAAGTCTCACAGCATGTTTTTAAAATTATTGAGACATTGTTTCTTTTTTGGGATTAATAATGAATCTTCCAATTGTTCTTGGGGTATTTTTATTGGTCCTTATAAATTATTACCCCTTTTAAATTTTCATACATAATGATTTTTAAATTAAATGAAACCTCAAATTCAAAATTTCAAAATTTAAAACATTGGATAATCGTCTAGGTATTAATTTTGGGCGTTGTAGGGGTGCTAATCTTTTCCCACGCATAGCGTATTCCTGAACCTGATTTTTGATTTTGTAGACCAAAACATTGTTATTTTAGTAAAATAACATGCTTTGTTAAAATTATTTGATTTTAGGTGTTCTAATCTCACCTCATAAAAGATTGTTGGAACTCTCACCTTTTCAAAAAAATTCAAAAACATCATCAAGCCCGGCCCCAAAAGTTGTTACGACAACTTGGCGACTCTACTAAGATTTTTTTCTAAATAAAAAAGAGAATCAAGCCACGAGTCGATTATTGTTTATTCTAAATTTAGAAATTTTGAGTTCGAGTTTATTTAATTTACGATCCATTATGTTGTTTTGAAAAAACCAAAAAGAACTTTCTCTCTAGTTATAAGTTTTCATTGTTTGAATATAAATAAAATTGTTGCATATCGTAGCTCTATATCTGAGCTTTGTCCCGTCTCGCCTATGTGGGGGAAATGATACACCACCGAAGAATAATGTTTTTCTTTGTGTATGTCTTCCAGAGTACTTTCAGAAAGGATTCTTTATGTCTTTTAGGATAATGTTTTCCATTGATAGACATTTAGTTATGTGATCCCTTAAACTGAATTCGATCCACAAATTCTATAGTGGTATATGATCGAAGTTTTTATTTACCTTAGCATGTTATAGGGACAGTTTGGGTACCCTTTTAAAACTAAACCATCATATAGAGAATTTAGTAAGCCCACCCTTTTGAGCCACGTGAAAACTCTAAGAGAATTAAAATACATGTTATTAGGACTTTAAATTTTACTTTGTTCTATTTATGTTTATTGCATTATCTATTTACTATTTTATTTTTTGCATTTGGCATATTTAATTATCATCTTAATTTTATTAACTTGCTTTCATTTTGTTTTGTTGCTTGCTTTCTTGTGTTTTATTTTTGCATAAACATGACATATCATAGAAGATATTGATCCTCGAATTAGCTGGTCACATTATAAGGTCTTGAAACAACAATGTCTTCCGATGGGTCGAATAGAATTTTAGAGATTCATTCAGCCATGGAGCATAATCAACTTGAATTAGGAGACAATCTATCTGTTGGTGAGGGATCTAAGCTACTTAAGAAACTACCCATAAGAATGACACAAAAATGAGAGAAAATTGTTCCAGATGGATTATGGAGACACAGTTGAGCTATTGAAAGTTTCAATTGATGCTGCTATAATCCGAGCAATGTTACAATGTTGAAACTCTGTCTACCGTTGCTTTACTTTTAATAAGGTGGGCATGACTCCAACGATTGAGGAATATAATTCCCTGCTAAAAATACTCAATGTTGAGAATTATAAGGTATATACCAAGGCAATGAGACTTAAAGGCTTTGTGAAAAAAGTTATATTACTCACAACGAAGGAAAAGGAATGAGTAACTGAACACACTTAAGGTAAAATAGAAGTGAATTAATTTCTTGGGTGACTCTAAAAAATGTAATTCATGAGAAACCACCATCAAGAGAAAAAGGGATTTATTTGCTCTAGGAGTTTATAGTCTGGTTATTTTTCCTAAGGTGCTGGGTCATATTGATGTAACTGTGATAGTTTTGTTTAAAGTTTTATAGAAGAGAATAAATCCTGCCCTGACTATTCTAGTAGAAATATTTCAATCTTTGAATGATTGTAGACGAAAGTTTTATAGAAGAGAATAAATCCTGCCCTGACTATTCTAGTAGAAATATTTCAATCTTTGAATGATTGTAGACGATCTGGTGGAGGGCGATTTATAGGATGTGTTTCATTGCTTATAGTGTGGTGGCTAAGTCATTCTTGGATGGTAAAAGCGCAAGCATGCAAAGCTTTCAGTCAAACTACTCTCTTTTAATATATTTCCTTGAACGTTGTAAAATTCTTGATCATTTTGGGAAGAAAGTATGGATAGATGCTTTGAGAAATTTAAGGGACACTAATGTTGTTTCGAAGGTACAGTGTCTACCTCCAGAAGATGTTTTATTCATATGTGGGGATTATGCTGGGTCATGTTGCCTGGACTTTGGGGTGCAATTAGTTATGCTCCACTAATGGTTTTAAGGCGAGCAAATTATAGTATGAATAGCTCTAAAATTACTTTTTCTACACCGAATTATAGAGATCAAATTACCAAGATATTCTTCGCATGGAAAAACCCTCACCAACTTACAATAAAGATGATCAAACCTTCAGTTATGCCAGTGTATGAGTCATAGAGAGATAATCGAGTAAATGACAACACTAAATAAAGAAAATTTAGCGATGAAAGATTTATGATGAAACTGAAAGTAGAAAAACGAGAATGGATCATAAACCAGTTAAGGAAGGAAAATCAAATGGTCAAGAAATAGTTGAAGGTAAAGTTGGAAAGAGTAGAGAGGCATTCTAGAAAAAAGTGAAGAATGTAGGCAATGAGCAAGTGTTCAAATCAAGCAGTTGACTAAACTATGCAATGAAACTAAGTAGGAACTGGATCAAAGGCAAGCTCAAGTGGAAAAGCTGAAACCAAAAATATTTAATCTAGAGCGAGCTTTTCAAGGTCAATATTGATAAATGTAATTAAATGATTTTGATATAACATATGACTAAATTGAAATTTTTGTAAATTAATATTTTATTTGATTTAAGAATTTTTATGTTTGTAAAAATAAATTTTAAGGATCAAAATGTTAAAAATAAATTTAAAAATGTTATTGAAATTTATAAAGTCTTAAAACTCTTTTGTAACAAGAAACAAGGTAATTGTTAAGAATTTTTAGCCTGGTTTTGAAACCCCTTAGGTGGTTTCAAAACCCTAAGGCAGTAGCCAAAATTAAACTAAAGTTTTCGAAATCCCTCTCAAAGGCTTCGAAAACCTCATGTTTAACGATCAAATGTTTTAAAGAAGAGTTTTAAAATCCCCTAGGTGGTTTCAAAACCTCTGTGTAGGTTTGCATTTAATGCTTCAAACTCCCTTTAACAACCATAAAGGGCTAGAAATAAACAAGGGCATATAAAAGGAGTCTTCAAATAGCCAAGAAGAAATAAGAAAGCTATTCCAACAATCAAAGAGCAATTAGAGCCAAATTTGTATTCCATTGTGTCTTTCTTACATAGAACACTATTCTATTCATTGTATTTTTTCATTCTAGGTTCTTGGGTGTGTATGAGAGCTTCAATTTACAAACATTCCATCTTTGAGAGGATATTAAATTTTTTCTTATTTGTACTTACTTCTTGGGAGTGGTTGAACACTTAAGACTTTGGGGTATAAGTCTTAGTGTTGTGTAAGGTTACACATTGTCCAAAAAGGTTAAAACAAATTTGTGAATTTATTGAAATTCTTAGTTAGAAAGCTAAGGTAGTGGATGTAAACTTCATTAAGGAAGTTGAACAACTCTAAAATCCTTGTGTCATTTTCTTACTTTTTGCAAAAGCTTCCAACAATTTTTTAAATTTCCAATTCACCCCCTCTTGGTAATTTTCTTTGATCGATTAACTCAAAAATTTGTATCAGAGCTAGACTCATTGGATGGTTTTACCACCTCTTGAGAAGATCCTAGAAGAGTCAAGTCATCAATCAAGTCATCCATAGCTTCTACATCAAGCTTCGACGTTGTCAATTCTTTGAGAATCATGATGAGTGGACATTCTACACCAACTAGAGCTATGGTGGAATAGAGTGAAGAAGAAAGAAAATTGTTCCAACTTAATGCAAACACAATACACATTCTATTTTGTGTACTTGGGCTTGATGAATATGAGAGAGTTCATCTTGTTCCAATTCCAAGGAGACTTAGAACAAACTTGCATTTACTTATGAATGAATCAATGAGTTAAAGAAACTAAGATTATTCTTCTCAATCATAATCATGAAAACTTTAAGATGAGACCATATGAAGATATTAAAAGCATGACCGATCAATTTTTGGTTATTTGCAATGGTCTTAAAGGCTTTGGAGAAGTCATTCCTAATGAAAAGCTTGTTAGGAAGATGATCTATAGTCTTCCCGAGTCATGGCAATCCAAAAAAGACCTCCATTGTTGAAGAAAAGAATCTAAAGACTCTCAATCTAGATGAGTTCATTGGGTCTTTGCTGATCATGACATGATGGTGAAGGAAGAAAAAGAACAAGAAAAGAAAGATGAGGAAAAGAAATAAATGGAAAATAAGAAAAGGTTGGTGTTTCTCTCAAGTTTACAAAACAATAGAGTGACTCAAATGAAGATGAAGAAATAACAATGTTTGCCAAAAGATTCAAGAGGTTAATGAGGTCCAACAAAGGAATAAGATTCTAAAGAAATGAGGGCTTGAAAAATGAATCCAAGGGGAATGATCCTATTATTTTCTACGAGTACAAAAAACCCGAGCATGTCAAGTTTGAATGCTCACAATTGAAGAAGGGATCCTCTAAGAAGAAACACAAGAAACCTGTAGCTACATGGAGTGATGACGATTCCTTCAATGTTGAGGACAAAGTAGTAGCCAACTTATGTCTCATGGCCATAGAAGATGATTCTAAGGTAACCTATAGTTCATCTATTTCAATTGATTATTCTTTTGATGAATTACAAAAGGCTTATGATGAATTAGCCTTAGAATGGAAGAGCAAGCACAAGAAAAATATTTCAAAATTGAAAGATGAAAATGCTATACATTCTAAGACTAATCTTGAACTTGAAAGTCAAGTTAAAGTTATACAAGTCAAACTTGAAGATTTTGAAAGGAAAATCAAGACTTGCATAACTTACTTTCAAAAGTTCATGATGATCATCAAAACAAACTTAATGATCTTAAAGCTTCTTTTAACCATGTTGGGACAAAAAGATTTGAAAAAGATGAACATTCAAAACTCAACTATGTTAAAAATAGTTTTAATCATTACAAACATAGAGGTTCCCAAAGAACCTCATATAAAAAAGTTATTAGAAACATATGGGTCCCAAAAGGACTCATTGCTACTAATGATTAGGATATCCTTGAAAAATGTATACCAAAGGGGACAAGATTATTAGGAACTAATGCTAATGGAGCCAAAAGGATTTTGGTACCAAATATAAAAAATTAATCTATGTTTGTAGGTGGAGGATTACTACAAGGCACAAAGTAAAAGTTTAAATTTATGGTACCTTAATAGTAGATTCTCAAGACATATAATCAGTGATAAGAGCCGGTTCTTGGAGCTTAAAGCTAAAAGTAAATGAGTAGTAACCTTTGGTGACAACACAAAAGGTCACATTGAAGGAATTGGTTATTGGTAATAACTTTTCCATTCTTGGCCATTTTTTGATTGATTGACTCAACAAGTATAATAACGATAGCGTGAGTCTTTGAGAAGAAAATGAAGCATTGAGAAGAAGGATATGAACCAAGGGATCTACTCTGATGAGTTGGGGAGACAATTAGAACTCGAGAGGATTCGATGTTGATGGTAGAAGCTAAGGGTCACAAACTATCTCGATGGATCTTTGTTATGGGAAGGGAAGCAGAAGCTTTAAGGATTTTCATAGTGATAAAATCTGATGAAGAATGATGCATTATCCAACTACTCATAGGAATTGAATGAAAAGTAGTATTTGATTTTCATTTTCCCAATGTATTAAGACATTGTAAGTTCTTTAAGAATTGTTTTTATGAATAATTATTTTGGGATCAATACCTCCTACGCACATTTATTTGCATTTTATTTGTTTCATTCATGCTTATAAAATCGTGCATTAAAACATTCATTCATTTAATAGAACACTAAATAGTATGGAGGATTTTTTTATAGTAGTGATCCTAGCCCCCACTAGTAGCAATAATAATCTGCACCCGTATGACACAAGCCAAATGACCAATGAGACAGACGATAGATTAGCCCGCTTTGAAAAAAAGTAGAAGGAGATGCAAGAAGAAGTAAGAATAAAATTTGCTATAATTGAGATTGATATTCCAAGCTCGTAGCTTGACATGCTAAAGAAGATAGAAGAGGCGTTCAAGAAGGATGTGACTGCTGGAAAAAGTCTTGCTGAGGAACCTACATATCCTTTGGGTTTTACACCCATTCACAATCACGTGCACACTCCAGCGCATCAAAAAATATGGCCTGAAGCTTTCTTCGCCATTGAGAACCCACCACAACATTAAGGTCGAACTTCGTTCCATATTAACTACCTTGCAACATCTGAGGTGAAACCAAATGATTTTCACGCTGATAATGAGGCCTCAGATTTGAATGAAATCTCCAAAAGGGAAAGATCCGATGATGAATTCACTCAACAACTGAGGAATCTGGAAAAGAGTGAAAAATTGTTGATGTGATCTAGTTATTTTATGGGTTTGATGCCAAAGAGCTGAGTTTGGTCCATGACCTAGTCATCCACTAAAATTTAAGGTTCATGATTTTAAAAAGTATGATCAGACCACCTACCCTTCATCTCATATCACCATGTTTTATTGGAGGATGACTGACCATGTAGATAATTAATATATGTTAATCCATTATTTTTTGGACAAGTTATCGGGATCTACAATCAAGTGGTATAATCAACTAACCAGGGCCTACATTAAATCATTGAGAGATCTAAAAAACATTTTTGGAAATATCACTACATCAGATATTTAGTTCCTAACAAATAGACTCTTTAAAATATGGAGAAAAAATATAATGAGACCTCTCGACAGTATGCCTAGAGGTGGCATAACATTTCTACACAAGTTCAAGCACCATTACTTGAAAACAGAAGCCACCGTTATCATTGTAAATACTCTAAAGTCCCCATACCTAGGGCATTTACTTGAAAATGCTATTAAGAATTTTTTTGATATGGTTATTTATGATGAGCTCATTGAAAATGCCATAAAGAATGACAAAATTGATGGAGACGAAGGGTTCAAATCCAGGAAACCCACGTAAAAGAAGAGAGACAATGAGATGAATAATACAAGCACCTATAATAAGAATGTGTCGAAGAGTGTCACAATCACCAAAAAAAGGTTGAAAGGATATATGAAAAACCTAACAGGAATATGTTCAGGGGACCTAGGAGGGAACCTGAAAGGATGTCTTTTATGTGTTTGTCAATACCATATTCTGGTGTGCTTTCTACCATCATGAAGATTGCTTGGTATGCTTTCATTTATGCGGTTTAGGAGGAAAGAAACAGAAGAATATTCCAAGGAAGGTCTCGAACACTTGATCAAATTTTGAAATCCAATAAGGATGTCTTGGGATATCATGCTTGATTGGGCTTGTGAAGCTTGGAAGGGTAAATCCATCCTTTCTACCATTATGAAGATTGCTTGGTGTGCTTTCATTTATTCAGTTTGGGAGGAAAGAAATAGAAGAACATTCCAAGGAAGGTCTCAAACAATTGATCAGATTTTGAAATCCATTAAGGAGTTTGTTAGGATTCAACTTAGAGGTAGAAATATTAATAGACTTGATAATGTTAATATTTACCTATGTAATTATTAGGGTATATACTAACCATTTTTGTTGTAAGTAAGTTTGTTCTTGTTCCTTGGTTGGGATGTTTTTTTTTAGAAAAACTATTCTTCTTTGGATAATAAAATTTAATTTATCCAAAAAAATACCATATTCTGAAATATATGCCTCGTTGCTAAAGACAGATGTGTCTCCAACCTCTATATCCTCATTGGTATGATGCAAACACACATTGTAATTACCATGCCGAGATCATAAAACATTATATTGAGAATTACTTAGCCTTTACTGGGTAACTCACCAAATGTGGTAACTCAACTATTGTCGAAACGTAGAGTTCCATGAGTTAACGTGATCCATGAAGATATTGAATATAAGCGTTTCAAAAACAAATTTCCTCTTTTCTGGGTATTCAGGCATTTGTTTGAAGCTTGTTTGATTGGACAAGATTCCAAGCCAAAGTATAGTAAGTGCGAGGTATATTGTGAGTTTTATTAGGAAGATGGTCACGAGGTTTAGATTTCCCCAGATTCAAGTCCTTAATTTAAACCATGATGAATAATAAATAAATAGAGTTTTGTGAAAGATATGAAGGAAGAAAAGAAGTTGATGTTGTCTATACGTCAAAAAACTCTAAGCCTATATGTAGAGTAAACAAGTCTGTAATCATCACTATGAGACCAAAAGTAATGAGTCCAATGTCAACAATCCTAAAGATCGTGATTTTAATCCCCTCACTATTTACATTTAAGGTTTCTTGGAATTATGTTGCTAATGTTTCGATACGAAAAGGATTAGGGTCAGTTGAAGGTCTAAAGATAATAAAAGAGATGAAAATAGTATTGAGGGAAAACCAACAATTGAGGTAGTAAGTGAAGTAGGTCTCTTCATGAGAAGTTGGAGATGATACTCTCTTAAAACCTTCAAAGAAGCTAAAAATGAAGGTGAAGGCAAAGACAATAGTGGTGCTAAAAAATATTCAATGATGAACCTCCACTAACAAATAATGAGTCGATGACTAAGGCTTTGTAACACCCACAGACCAATGCGGGAGACCATATCTAATTCGAGGTGTCACATTAGGGTCACCAAAGTGACCTACAATAAAAATTATGGAAAATTTAAAATTTCTGTTAAAGCGTGTAAAATCATAAAACAAAGTATACTTAAAATACAAGTTTAGAAAATCATTCATATACTACAAATAGAATTTAAATCATTCATGTTTCAGACTCGGATATAAAAACAAAATACCACCTACATGCCCCCTAACCACATGCACCATACTCCACAAGCAACGCCGATGAAACTCATTTACTGATGTTAATAGTTACATTGGTTTAATCCTTTTGGCTTGAAATAGTGAGTAACAGAGTGAGCTTTGGAAAGCTCAGTAATACAAAACTACCAAGTGATGTTGAAGGATATGCAGATAATAGGTAATCATAATTTCCCTTATTTTTTCAGACATCTACAGATTTTTAGGCTGAGCTAATGTCCCACTGATATCTCAGGTAATAAAAGACAGGAAGCTTCTAGTTCAGAGTAAACGTTCGGAGGACTAGGTTCAGGAGATTAGAACAGTGTGTCTAGAATGTTCCCACAAAACTAGTGAAGATGTACATATCTTTTTTAAACAGTAGCAGTTTAAAACGTATGTTTTCAAAAACCATAGTAAAACCCTCTAACCAAACGCCATTATGAAGTTCCTCGAAATCACATAACCTAAGTGAGCACCTTAGGGCCTAAGAGCCTACCCAAGAAAGTTCTCGGGGCCTTAGAGCCAACCCAAGGGTCACCTTAGGAGTATAAGGGATTATCAGTCGGTGCTGAACATATACAAGGAATTACCAACAGTGACTGAACCTACCAGAGTCTTCAGTCATATCAGAGTCTCATAGTACCCCGTATAAAAATAATTTTAGTGTATAAACAGAAAAAAATGGTTGTCCCTTGTTCCCATATGTGATGGGGTAAGGGGGAGGTAAGATAATAGGCTGCCTCCAACACCAAGTTGAGAGAAGCTTCCGTAGAAGACCTCAGAATTATGAAATGCCCTTCGTGGGCTCAATCCCACGACCTCAAGGTTAAGAACCTTGTGCTCTACCAACTGAGCTAAACAGAGATATCAGAAATCAGAGCAGAGATTAGAGATCAAACTAAAAATCAGAGAAAATATTCGTGTGGCCTGGGAACACACTAATGATTCTAGATATTATTCGGAGGTTATTGGTATTTATCAGGTAGAGAGTTATGAAACTTCTGTAAACTTATTAATTTCATAAATGAAATCCCCATAATAGGGACTGATAGCTGACAGATTCATCAGTTATTCAGAACGTGATTTATCAGGATCATAAAGTATTCAGATATTTTTCGTAGGCACTATGTAATCAGAAATGTATTCAGAATCCTATACAACAGAGTTACTTGTGTGTTCATGTATGACAGGAGTGATTCCCTTATTCATAAAATCAGAGGCATTTTGAGCATTAGGTTCATAGAGAATTCTTAGTGATTTGGGCTAATAAGGGAGAAACGAAGATTCATGGCATTTAAGATTTGTGTCAATCTATCAGATTTTGAGTTAATTCGAACTGAACAAATCCCAACATTGATACATGTCAACCGGTCAAATCATTGTACTTTAGAGTATTCATTTTTTAAAAAATACAATTCATGTCGATTTGATCATCTTCAGAATCATCGCTTGAATAGATATTAGGGAGACAAACATGTATTCCAATGGCCTTTATTCCAATTCGGCATTGCAATGTTATTAGGAAATGTTAACGTACTTGATTTGTGGTTCAAAACCCTTATGGACGGTACAATATATAAGATCATTAGTGTTTCTAGAATTATCCAAGTTATTCGTTTAATTCAATGTCATTGGGGTACTTAAATCAATTCACATTCAAGTTTATCCCAGCCACTTCATAGTTTCCAGAGTAATTTTATCGTTTATGAAATTCAAACACATACAATACTTCCATTCAATTTAACTTGGTCATTTAAACATTTGAGGTTATTTCGTAGCTCGTGGACATTTAAGTAATTCCTATTAATCTAAACAATATACACTTTTTATGGTAATTGGCCACGTTTGTCCTTTATAGGTTATTCCTCACCATCAAGGGAAATCTTGGTCTTTTACAGTACAAGGGCATTTTCATTATTTTACCCCATATGGCTATTTTTGATATTTTCTTATCCAAGTAATCTCAGTATTTAACCTTTAAAGAAAATTTATCTAAATTTACGGATCTTAAGTTAATTCATTTATTAATGACTCACTGAACTTATAATTATTTCCGATCAATCTTCTAGTTTCTTACGCGAGCCATATGAGTCATATTATGTTACCCAATTTTTATCGTATTCGGATTAAGTTTAGAAATAATTTACTATATAGATGAGACCAATCATATTCATTCTTGTATCTACCAATTTGCAACATGTTCCGTAAAGCATGCATAAGGTAGTAATGTATTACCTCGATTTCCATGCCATATTAATCGACCATTTAAACTCCATTCGATCACCCTCGAACTTTAATTTCACATACCATGATGTCTCGAATACATAGCAACCAAATTTACGTCAGAAACCGAACTTAATTGAGAAACCAAATTGAATTCGAAGGCAAAACATTGAAAAACGGCTTATCGAGCACGAAGAACTTCAGATTTTGACTCAGGACGTCGAAAAACATAAAATATAACTTTTCAGAAAATTTAACTCTTTTTCAATGTCAAAGTCAACGGTCAACGATCAGACCGATCAAAGTTAACATTCGACGAGTTAGGTCAAAGTCAACAGGTCGGGTCAAATTCAACGGGTCAAATTCAATAGGTCAGGTCGGGTTGACTCGGTTTAGGTTGGTTCACATCGGTCCAGACCGACTGGACTAGTTCTAAAAGTAACTAGAGCTACAGATAAGCCCCATGTACACACGGCAGCGCGTTGTGGCACGTGATGACGGTGACGAGTCAGAGGACAATTGCCGATTACTCCCTGCTCGATCCTAACATCCAATTCAACCATAAATTAGCCAAAAAACATATTCAAATACCCAAAACAAAATGAAAAAAGGAAACGAAAACCTTTCCCATAACGTTCGATGACGGGGTGATTTTCTGGCGAGGAGATCGGTCGGGTTTTGTTCGGAATAGGCCGGTGAACCTGTTGGTGATGGCGGTGAGGTGAGAGGGTCGCTGGATCGGTCGGATTTTATAGCTAATCGAGTCGATCGGGTGGGGGTTTTGGCATCGGTTTCTCCTCCCGATTCGGATAAACGACGGTGAGTTTCGAAAAATTAACTGAGGGGTTTTAGTCGGAATGCACCGGCGCTTTGATTGGGATAGGTAATGATGTGCACCGTCGGACGGAGCAATGTGGATCGGGATGGGCAACGAGAGGCTTAGGTGGGTTGATTTGGGGCTTGGGTTTTTAGTTTAGATTAATTTGGGTATTTAGGGATTTTACTTTCGATCGGGGGAATATTAATTATCCAGAAAATTTGGGAAAATTCTGGGCTATGTCCCTGAAATTCCTAGATTTTTAAATCTAGCCCAAAAATTTCAGAAACTTACAATTTGTTCATAAATTTTCCCTTATTACAACTTTAAATCGATACGTTAAAACTAATAAAATTTAGCCCCTAAGTGGGGTGTGACAATTCTCCCCTCCTTAAAAGAATTTATCCTCGAAAATCACTCAAGTCACATAAATGCATAAGTGAAACTTTTAGAAATTCTTCATTATCTTCAGGTAGTTTTTACAGAAGTACTAGTCGTTTACTAATCCTTAATCAGTTGAATGTACATTCTTGTTAAAACTCTCCCTTATTCCCAATAAAATAATCTGAATGGAATTATCTTCGTGGAATCAATTCGACCTTGGTTACGAGGTTAGGTTCATACAGCGATAACATATCTCAATTTCATTTCTGGAGTCGGTTAGAATTTCTCAGATGAGTAAGTCTCACATTACTCGTAAGGCACTTTACAGAATTTGGATAAATGTTACTGGTATTCCTTTATGCATAGGTCGAGCCCTAACGGATATAAAACTTAGGTTAGCTCGTTAAAGAGAGGGACTCGACTTTGAAGTTCTGGCTTAGAGAAGTACGGTTGTAGTCTAGGGGCATGTACTGACAAGACATCCTATGACATTTGACCAGCAGATCTACCTAGAATACGTGACTCAACCTAAGCTCTGATAACACTAAATGTAACACACACAGAGACCAATGCAAGTGACCTGATCCGATCTGAGGTGTCACATTAGGGAAACTAGAGCGACCCACAGTAAAAATTCCAAAAATTTTAAAATTTATGTTAAAACGTGTAAAATCATAAAACAAAGTATACGTAAAATATAAATTCAGAAACTCATTCATATACTACAAACATAATTAAAATCATACACGTTTCAGACTCAGATATAAAAATAGAATACCATCTACATGCTCCCTACTCATATGCAACGTACTCCGCAAGCAATGCCGGTGGAATTTTTTGATGTCAATAGTTGCACCGGTTCAATCCTTTTGACCTGAAATAGTGAGTAACAGAGTGAGCTTTGGAAAGCTCAGTAATACAGAACTACAAAGTGATGCTGAAGGACATACAAATAATAAGTAAGCATAATTTTCCTTTTTTAGAGTTCTACAAATTTTTAGGCTGAGCTGAGGTCCCACTGATATCTCAGGTAATAAAAAAGATAGGAAGATTCCAGTTCAGAGTAAACGTTCAGAGGACTAGGTTTAGGAGATCAGAACAGGGTGTCTAGTGTGTTCCCACAAAACCAGTGAATATGTACAGATCTTTTTAAAACAATAGCAGTTTAAAATGATTTTTTCAAAAACCATAGTAAAACCCTCCAACCGAACGCCAATATGTTGTTCCTCGAAACCGCATAACCTAAGTGAGCAGCTTGAGGCTTAAGAGTCTACCCAAGAAAGTTCTCAGGTCCTCAGAGCCTACCAAAGAGTCACCTTAGGTTCATAAGGGATTTCCAGTCAGAGCTGAACCTATACAAGGAATTACCAGCAACGACTGAACCTGCTAGAGTCTTTAGTCATACCAGAGTCCGAGAGTACCCCGTATAAAAATAATTTCAGTCAGTAAACAGTGATATTAGAAATCAGAGCAGAGATCAGAATAGAAATCAGATAAAATCCTTGTGTGATCAGGGAACACACTAGAGATTCCAGATATTATTCTGAGGTGATTGGTATTTATCAGGTAGGGAGTTATGAATCTTCTGTAAACTTATTAATCTCATAAATGAGATCCCCATAATAGGGTTTGATAGTTGACATATTCATCAGTTATTCAGAACCTAATTTATCAGGATCATAAAGCATTCAGATATTTTTCAGATGCACTATGTAATCAGAAAGGTATTCATAATCCTATGCAACAGAGTTACTTGTGTTTTCATGTATGACAGGAGTAATTCCCTTATTCAGAAAATCAGAGGCATTTTGGGCATTAGGTTCATGGAGAATTCTTAGTGATTTTAGCTAATAAGGGAGAAACGAAGATTATTGGCATTTACGATTTGTGTCGATCTATCAGATATCGAGTTAATTCAAACTAAATAAATCCCAACACTGATACCTGTTAACCGATTAAATCATTTTACTTCTAGAGTATTCACTTTTTACAAATAATTCATGTCGAATTGACCATCTTCAGTATCATCGCTTGAATAGATCTTAGGGAGGTGAACAGGTATTCTAATGGCCTTTATTCAAATTCGGCATTGCAATGTTATTAGGAAATGTTAACGTGCTTGATTTGTGGTTCAAAACCCTTATGGATAGTACAATATTTAAGATCATCAATGTTTCCAGAATTATCCAAGTTATTCATTTAATTCAAGGTCATTAGGGTACCTAAATCAATTCACATTCAAGTTTATCATGGTCACTTCATAGTTTCCAGAGTAATTCTATCGTTTCCGAAATTCAAACACATATAGTAATTCCTTTCAATTTAACTTGGTCATTTAAACATTTGAGGTTATTTCGTAGCTCGAGGACATTTTAATAATTCCTATCAATCCAAACAATATACACTTTTTATGATAATTGGTCACATTTTTCCTTTATAGGTTATTCTTCACCATCAGGGGAAATCTTGGTCTTTTACAGTACAAGGACATTTTTGTAATTTTACCCCATAGGGCTATTTTTGGTAATTTCTTATCCAAATAATCTCGGTATTTAACCTTTAAAAAAATTTATCTAAATTTACGGATCTTAAGTCAATTCATTTATTAATGAATCACTCAACTTATAATTATTTTCGATTTATCTTCTAGTTTCTTACGCGAGCCATATGAGTCATATTCAGTTACTGACTTTTTATTTTATTCAGATTGAGTTTAGAAATAATTTACTATATAGATGAGACCAATCATATTCATCTTTGTATCTACCAATTTCCAACATGTTCCATAAAGCATGCATAAGGTAGTAATGTATTACCTTGATTTTTGTGCCATATCGATCGACCATTTAGACTCCATTCGATCTCCCTCAAACTTTAATTCCACGTCCCATGATGTCTCGGATATATAAAAACCAAATTTACGTCAGAAACTGAACGTAATTGAGAAATGAATCCAAAGGTAAAACATTGAAAAACGGCTTACCGAGCAAGAATTTGACAAAACAGAATTTGAATTTGGGATCAGGACGTCGAAAAAATAAAATAGGACATTTCAGAAAATTTGACTTTTTTGGTCAAAGTCAATAGTCAACAGTCAGACCGATCAAAGTTAACGGTCAATGGGTCAGGTCATAGTCAACAGATCAAGTCAGGTTGACTCGGTTCGGGTTGGTTCAGACCGGTCCAGACTGGCTGGATCGGTTCTAGAAGTAACCAGAGCTGCAGACAAGCCCCACGTGCAGGCGGTGGAGCATGGTGGCGCGTGATGACGATGACGGGTCGGGGGACAACTGCCGATTACTCCCTGCTCGATCCCAACATCCAATTCAACCATAAATCAACCAAAAACCATATTCAAATGCCTGAAACTAAACAAAAAAGGAAATGAAAACATTACCGACAATGTTCAGCGATGGGATGATTTTTAGAAAAGGAGATTGGTCCAGCTTTGTTCGGAACATGCTAGTGAACCTGTTGGTGGCAACGGTGAGGTGAGACGGTCGCCGGATCAGCCGAATTTTGTAACTAATCGAAGGGATATGGCGCAGGTTTTGGCATCGCCTTTCCATCGCGATTCGGTTAAAGGATAGTGGCTTTTGATAAATTAACTGAGGATTTTTAGTCAGACGACATCAGCGCTTCGATTGGGATGAGCAATGACGTGCACCGCCGGACAGAGCAAGGTGGATCGGGAAGGGCGATGGGAGGCTTAGGTGGGTTGATTTGGGGCTTGGATTCTCAGTTTAGATTAATTTGGGGATTTAGGGATTTTGCTTTCGATTGGGGAAATATTAATTATCCAAATATTTGGAAACTTTAAGGCTAAGTCCCTGAACTTCCTAGATTTTTAAAACTAGCCAGAACATTTCATAAACTTATAATTTGGTCCTAAATTTTCCCTTATTATAACTTTAAATCGATACTTTAAAACTAATAAAATTTTTCCCCTAAAGTGGGGTGTGACAGGCTTAGGCACAAGAATTCATAAAGTTATTAAAGCATAATGAATACAATGTTGTCAAGCAAATCCACAAACAACAAGCATAGATTTTGATATTGGACCTATTGATAAATTCATAAGCACATTGTAATGCCATAGTGAAAGTGCATAATCAAATATTAGTGATCGAGGATATATCTATGAACAAACTATATCAGCTTGTGGGGCACATATATATAAAAAATTCCATTACTTTTATCGATGATGAGATATTGGAGGGCGAAATGAGATTCATAGAAGCTTTGAACATCACTACACATTTAATGGCCATGTCTTGTCAGGTGTCTTAATTGATAATGGGTATGTATTGAATGTGATGCCAATGATAACCCTACAACAGTTATCGACAAAAGGCTCATATATGAAGATGACCTATCAAAATTTCGTTATAGCTTTTGATGGAATGCAAAGGGATATCCTGGGAAAAATTAAGGTGTCACTGTTAATTGGACCTACTGTCATAACCATTTTTTTGTAAAACAATTAAATATTATTTTTAAAAATGAATATGACTTTAATTTTAGAAAATTGGGGATTTTGTATTAATTTGAATGAAATTAGATGGGAGTCGCCATCGACCTTTGGGTTAGGTAGGTTGAATACCTAAAAACGTCTTTTAAAACAATTTCAAGAAAAAATCATTTTTAAAGACAAAATTGGTCTGCATTTACCAAATATTCGATAAAAACGAGTTTAGGAGTCGGTTACGCGTGGAAGGATTATCACCTACACATCATCCAAAATTGGTATTGTATCGCTTACACTTAGTCGTAGGAGTGGAAATTATAAATCAAATGTAAAGTTAAAATATGACCCGTTTATTGAATGTTAATTAATTTGCTTCGAATTAAGTAATTAGATAAAATTCTACTCTTAAAGAAATATCGAAATTAGCAATCCTCCATCGGAAAAGCTAACTCGATTATTTCTTATCAGTAAAAGAATATTCCCTCATCAATAAATATGATAATCGAATATAAGTAAAAACGATGTTTACATACAACAAAATAAATTGATTAACTAAAAACATGAACCAAATACAAATTAAACAAATTTGAAGTTTACATTCACATAAAATAAAGTAAATTGTTACTTAAAATAACACACATTGTATCATTTGAACAAATTAATTAGTAAAATATACTCGACTTATTTCAAGTTCCTATGTCGTTAAAATGCCTTATCGGATCACACCACTTCGACCAAGTGGTACTTTCCACGCTCAATTTACGTATACGTGTTCTTAGAAATAAAAATCAAATATTTCATCCATGGATAAAATGTAATAGAAATAAATGTAATTAAAAATATAGAATAAAATGTTTACATTAAATGGAACTAAAAACATTATTTACATAAGATAAATAACCACATAATATGTAAAATACATTCATACATCGCTCAATTTACGTATACGTGTTCTAGAATAAAAATCAAATTTTCATCCATGGATAAAATGTAATAGAAATAAATGTAATTAAAAATATAGAATAAAATGTTTACATTAAATGGAACTAAAAACATTATTTACATAAGATAAATAACCACATAATATGTAAAATACATTCATACATAAATGACTAAAATAAAATAAGTAAACATTACAATCTAAAATGAAATCACTAAAATACAAGCATTTACAGGACTAAAATAAAATTAACAGAAATTAAAAGGGCCAAATAATAAAGACATAAAGTTAAAGGAGAAAAATAATAGATACATAAACTAAAAGGACTAAAATAGCTAAAACAGAAAGTTAAACAACTGAACTAAAAATATAAACAAACCAGAGCCATGATTAAAAATATTAAATATTAAAGGTACTGGAAATGTAAATAATCCAAACTATACTAAAAAATGAGTAAAAAATATATCAGAAAAATCTTATGAACTAAATATGTAAATTTTCATTTTTCTTATAGCAAATAAAGGACTAAAATAAAATTAAAGTAAAACAAGCAAGCCATATTTAGTATTTAACCCAAGATATAAAAAACAGTGATAAAAATGCATTCAAAACCAAAGTACAAGGATTACAAACATAAATAGAACATGCATTTCCTTTACACAGTAAATATTGACTAAAATGAACCAACAAGAAAATATATTACATATGTATAAATAAATTTTAAGTTTGATGGCTCAGACGCAAATATTAACACAAAAATATTTAAAAGCAAATAATGACGAAATTACAACAAAAATAAAATAGGAACTCAAAATAGAATGAATAATTTCATTAAAGTGACCATATTACAACCCTTACAAAAGCTTGAGGGACCTCAACTGTGATTGTCCCAAAAAAAAAGAAACACAGAAGAAGTTACGAGGAATTATACTGTCATTATCCCTTTTAACCCAGTATTCGAGCTTCTCCTGTTTCAGAACGATGTCATTCAACGTCTGATATATAACCACCTTAAGGGTTATTTTAAAACCCTAAAATCATTTATTAGCCCCTTCCTCAGCCTCCCTTTCATTTCCCTTTGTTTCAACCCAAGAAAGAGAGAGTTTTTTTATTGCTCTCTCAGCTTTCTCTTCACTCCTCCGTCTCTTCGTACCCTCACCACCAAGGAAAATAAACCCAAAACCCTGACCACCATAGATCGGTGACCATGGGGTTACAAGCTACACGATAACCTTTCAAACCCAACCCTTACAACTTGAAACTTAAAACCCAGACCCCAAAAGGTAAAAGCTTTACCTTCGAAGATGAGTATGGTGACGGTCTCTCCGATGAAGCGATGGTGATGGCTCTGGGTAAGTGTTTTTTGTTTCGAATGGGCTCCTTCAATTTTTTTCTTTCTGGTTTGGTTCGAATCTTTTCCTCTTTTTTTTGTTTTGGTTTCTCTCCCCTTGATTATCTCCCTAATCCCCATTTTCTTCTCTATATTCTTTTTTATGCTTTGACTTTTGTGATTGCTGCTATTGAATAGATAGGTCACTGCCAGAACTTAATCTGCCTTGTGATAGTATTTGTCCTTGCTTATTATTTTTTATTGAATTGTTTCTGTTTTTTCTCTGACTGATGGTAAATGGCTGTCACTGTGTTGGAGGTGGCAGCAGTAGGTAGCAGCGGTGGCAAAAACTTACCTAGGGTTATGATGAAACCTTAAGTAAGTCGGGTGGGGTCGGGTCGGATCCTCTGTTAGGGCCTGGGTTTGAATTGGGTTGATGAGTGGGTATGGGCTTTTTGTAATGGGTTAGCTGAGTTGGGCCAGCTATGCTTGGTGTTGGGCTTGCAGTTAGGTTGGCCTGCTGGTGGGCTTGTAATCTGGGCTCGGGGATTGGGCCTGCAAAATAATGTGTAAATATAATAATAATAATTAAAATTAAATTAAATAAAAAGAAAGAAATACCTTGCCAAAAACGGGTGTCTACAACTGCCCCGCTTTGCATATTCTTGTGTTAACAAGAATAGGGCAAAGATAACAAGACAACACGTTTTTGTCTGGTTCTCCCCATTTTTGCTTAGAAATTGGATAATGTTTGGTTGGGGGGACGACACTACTCATACGTGATAAAGAGGTCTTGTCCTCTAAGGATGACACGGCTCTTACGTGATGAGGAGATTTGGTCGGTGGATGACACAGCTCATATGTGATGAAGAGTTCTGGCCATCTTTAGGAGGGATGATAACACAGTTCCTACACGATGAGGACGGCTGGTTATCGAGTGGTGACACAGCTCCTATGTGATGAAGAGGTCTGGTCGGGGGATGACACAGTTTCTACGCAATGAGGATGGCAGGCCATCTTTAATAATGATAACACAGTTCCCACGTGATACGGATGACCGATTTTCAAGGGTGACATGACTCCTATGTGATGAGGAGGTCTGGTTGGGGGATGACATAGTTCCTACGGGATGAGGACAGTATGCCATCTTTAGGGATTTTGGTTTCAAGAGAAACTGACTCAAAGATGATGCTTCAAGAGAAGATGTCTCAAAAGAGACAAAGCTCTTTTCAAAGAAACAACTCAAAGATGGTTTTGTTTCAAGACTCAAATATTATGTGTTTCCAAAGAAACTGCCTCAAGGGAGACAAATTTTGATTCAATGGGAATGATCTCAAAGATGTTTTTTTGTTTAAAAGGAAACAAACTAAAAGATTTTTTTCTCAAAAGAAATTGTCTCAAGAGAGACAAAAGTTTGTTTGCAGGGAAATAGACTCAAAGGACACTGATAATTTGTTTATTCATACATGTATAGGAAAGGCTTTTAGTAGATCTGGTTGTTGACTTCAGGAAGTCAAATCATTGTTTCTTCATATTAGAGACATTTGGTCATTTCTGAACATTGATTTCCTAAAAAATCAAAGTGATGTATTTCTGATCGACTCTCTTGGAAGTTATGATGGATGCCAAGATGAAATTTATTTTATGTTTTATTGAATTTGTCCTCAAAAGAGGATAAAATGTCTTTAATGCACATGATGATGAATGCAAAAATACAAATTTCATGTGTCATGTATGTATCTGTTGACGTATGTATGTTGATCTCTGAGGGGAATGGTTGCGTGAGCATTCTTCATTCTTTGCTTGATTCAGTTTATCTTTATTTCCACCAGAGTGTACTCTTGTAAACCTCGACCTTAGACAATTTGTTTTCCTTGTCCCATCAAACTTTGCCCCCAAAATTTTTCTTCTCTTGCCCCAACTTCGATCTTGAGCTTCAAAAAGATATTCATTGAATTCCAAGATATGCCTCCATAGAGATTATCTTGTTTGAAAATATTTTTCTTCTTTTGAAAACAACTTGACGAAGAAAGAATATTTTAATTTTCAAAATAATGCCCCTTCTTCGGCCTCACAATTGGAGCAAATCACAAAAATATGAATTTATTGAATATAAAAAAATCAACTGCTCTTTTAATCTTCTATAGATGCAAATCTTTGACAAATATCAAGATGGAAAGGTGGGTTTAGAGGTTGGCTACCTAAATTCTAGGGTTTGTTTCCTCTATTCGATCATCGTGAAGATCATGACATGTCTTTTTAGTGGTTTGACATTTTGATCAGAGGCGAACAAAATGACACAACTAGCATAGTTAATTGCTAGACTCTTTAGAACACTTCTATTTCATTTCTCTAAAATCTTTCATTTGTTCAGGCTTCGTAGGTTTACCTAGTTAAGGTAGTGCATAAATATCGGTCGAAAAATGAGATTTCCGAGTTCTCATGTGAAGTCGACTATAACAGGTGTTCCTCAACTTCCTTAGTCTATATTCACATAAACTCTTTATTTTTTAAATTTGACTTTACTTGCCATTGTTTGGCTAGTTGAATTCAGCTTTATTGTACATATATATTTTATAATTGCCTTTGCCGGCTGGCTGAATGATTTATCTCGTCACAAGGTCTTCGACTTGACAATCACAGTGGAACAAACACCGCATTGCCAAGTACCCGATCATTTTCATGTTTTGAATGTAATCTATTCATAAAGCTAGGGCTTTTGAGTTTCCTCTATAACCAATTGATTAAGTGGAATAGCTCAACTTTATTGTATATATATAATAATAATATTATGGGTATACAAATTCTATTTCTTAAGCTTACTGAGGAAAACCTGTTATAGCCCAGGTGTTAGTTGAAAGTCAGAAAATCTCATCGTTAGAGTTCAATTCCCAAATAACTGACCTAAACTAGATTCACCCACTCGACTATTCCATATGAGAAGATCATGATCATCATTGAACGTCATCAACAAAAGTAGGAACCAATCAAATTTACAATTTCATGTGCTAGTTGCCCCATTTTTTCCGCTCCTAACACATACATGAATGACAAGCCTTTGATTGGTTGTACATCCGAGGAGGGAGCTAGCTTGGTCCCTGCAAGAGAAGGGTATGTACTCTGGTGTATAATCTGGATTAGGATCAAAGGGGTCTTTGTTTTGTAGAGTTCGATCTTGTTATTTGTCAAAGATTTACAACCTCAATTATTAAAGAGTTTTAATTAATATGATATTTAAATAATTCAAGATTGAAACTTACTCATTGTTCATTTCCTGAGAAGAAAGCATTTTATTGAAAATGATCAAAAGTCAAGTGGTTTACAAACATTTAAACATGAAAAGTACAAAAGAAATACAAATTCAAACAAGATGACATGCATGAGAATGCAACAAAGCTCCTGATGGATGCCCCAGTCGACTCTTGATCAGAATGCCCCACTATATATTAAAAGTCAATGCCGCTGAATTGATAAGATCTTGGACCTTACGCTTCAATGCCCCACAGTTCTCAATGGTATGCCCTGAGCTCCCAATGTGATAGTTGTATACGGTGTTTATATTATGACCTTCAGGATATGGGGCCTCTCTTGGTTTGGATTGAACTGGAGTCACAAGCTTCTTCTCAACTAGCGTTGTGAGTAATTCCTTATATGTCATTGGAATTGGATCAATGTTAGTCTTTTCACGGAAGACATTATGAGGCCTGGTCCCCAGACTAGCAAGATAAGATCCCAAGATGTTAATCTCAGATCTTTCCTTAATGTTAATACTGCTAGTGACTCCAATCTGGCTATTCTTGATAGCTCTTTCGATCATTTCTCCACACATGACGATGTCAGAGAAACTCTTGGTGCCAACTCCTATCATGTTGTCGATATATGGAGACTTCAATGTATCGATGAATAGAGTGATGAATTCTTTTTCAGTCATTGGTGGATGCACTTGAGATGCGACATCCCTCCATCGATGAGAATATTGTCGGAAGTTCTCATCACTCCTCATCTGCATATTCTGTAGCGTGATTCGATCAGGGGCAATATCAATCATGTGCTTGTATTGGCCTAGAAAGGCACTAGTCAAATCCTTCCAAGAGCGGATATGGGTACAACTCAATTGGGTATACCACCTAGAAGCGGGTCCAATCAAACTGGCTTGGAAGCAGTGGATCAACATCTGATCATTGTTTGTGTACCCAGTCATTCTTTAAATAAACATCGTGAGATGGGCATTAGGGATACTGGTTCCACTGTATTTTTCAAAGTCGGGCATCTTAAATTTAAGCAAAAGCACCAAGTCAGGAACTAAAACTAATTCATTTGCATCCATTTTGTTGTGAAAGCTTTGTCCTCTCATTCCCTTGAATGTCTCTCTGCACCACTTTTTCAAGTTCTCATTGATCTCATTATTGGCTCTTCTCATCTTATCAGAATTTGGCATGCGATGGTTAGTAGAATGATCCCGATGACCTAACACAGTTGCACGAGTTCTATTGGTGGAGAAGTCTACTTGGTGGCCAGGAATCCTGTTGGGCGAGATAAGTGGTTGTGAAGTAGCATGTGCCTTCACACATTCAACTGTTTCATGAGTCAAGGAAATATTTTATTTTCCTTTTCCTTGGTTGAGCTCAGACATTTTTGCTACCATTTAGCCAACTAGGTCTTTTTGGTTTTGCAAGATACGATCCACGGTGGTCTTTTGCATCTGCTCCATTTAAACCTCTTACTCTGCTTGCATCTTTTGCAAACTCTCTTCCAGTTCTTTCTTCAATTCTTCAAATTTTGCATCTATTTTCAATATTGTGTGAATGTAGTTGCACAATTAGAAGCGATTCTTCAAAGTTCCACACGATTTAATGCATGTAAAAATGTTTAAATGAATACTACGCAGAATACAAAGATGCAAATGCAGATGCAAAAATGTTGATCCCAACGATGAATATCATAGAACAATTTTCACTAGAGATAAAAACCTTCACATTACAAGACAGTCCACTTTACAGACATGCCTTCGCTTAGATATTGAGTCTGAAGTGGATCACTGCTTAGTCTCGGATCTTTTGTCCTTGAAAATGATACCCCTCAAGCATTCTGTACCCTCCCTGCTACTTCTCTGGTGGTGCTTAAGTCAGTGCATCACTCCTTGATGACTAGTAATGGAATAATCGTAGATAAGAATCTACTGCTAGATTACTCCTAGGATCAGTGGATAATCGTTTCAGTCTCAAATGCTGCATGATCTTCGATCAAGTCTCGTTCTTGTATTCTGACTTCTTTTAAGCCCTCAATGCATGTCTATGTATGCGACTGTTTGATTGAAAGTTTTTATCCCTTCTTGTGAAAAGTTTCTCATGAATATCCCCTTGGGAATCAATATTTTTCGCATTATGTTATAATGATGCAATGAAATGAAAAGAATTATGAGAAATGACACAAACAAAGGAAACGAAATAAGTTAGCGTACACAGACAAAAGAGAAAAACAAGTTAGTACAGGTAAAATAATTGATAATGATAAAAAAGTTATTCAAAGATGAATATAACACCTACCCCATCATAATATCTACCCGAGTATGCTTACAATAGATAACAATCTTACCCGGACATTCTTTCTACCCAAAACTGATTATTTCAAGAAAATAATCTTAACTGCATGGTATCTAATTCGCATGTTGTTATTCAACAGAAATTAAAGAAAAAATGAATTGTTCAGAAACACTTCTCTTTTATGTAAACCTATTTTGGGTACCTACTGACGAATGGAGGTTCGGTATGAGTATACATAGGTTGACTATTCTACGGTTCACTATATGCATGGTTTCAGCACTAACAGAAAGGGTACTCAAATTGTCCTTGATGTTGGTGCCTCCTTGGGCTCCAAACCCTCGATCCTCACCCATTAAAGGTTTCAAATATAACGAGTTCAATTCGAGGGGATTCACTACCTTATACCCATACGAGGAATAAATCCCTACGAAGATATAAAGTATGTATCCCATGGGTTATTTGCTAAAACTCATACGAAGAATAAATTCTTACGAGAGTAAAGCTTTCACCCCAACTTAATTGGAACGAAGCTCGTGTCTAGAGCTTATGTTATGCAAATGCAAGTGATGTGTGTGAGGAATAATGTATCTACTTTTGACTCAAAACAGGAAAGAAAACAAGGAAAAAATCTTGATAAAGCCTCGACAAAGCTAAGAATAGAAATCGAAACGTTAGTACAAAAATTTAAAGAAATGAAGAAATTAAAAAAAAACTTCAATAAATGGATCATAAGCTAACTATAGACTCAAACTCATAATTTCCACCACAACCACAATGTGTAAGCCACCTACAGCCTGACTCTCTAAAAAAGGTCCCCAGTGGAGTCGCCAAGCTGTCATAACCATTTTTTATATAACAATTAAATATTGTTTTAAAAAATGATTATGACTTTCATTTTGGAAAATTGGGGATTTTGTATTAATTTGAATGAAATTAGATGGGAGTCTCCATCGACCTTTGGGTTAGTTAGGTCGAATACCTAAAAACATCTTTTAAAATAATTTTAAGAAAAAATCATTTTTAAAGACAAAATTGGTCCGTGTTTACCAAAGATTTGATTAAAACGAGTTCGGGAGTCGGTTACGCCAAAAATTGGTACTCTATCGCTTACACTTAGTCGTAGTAGTGGAAATTATAAATCAAATGTAAAGTTAAAATATGATCTGTTTATTAAACGTTAATTAATTTTTCTTCGAATTAAGTAATTAGAGAAAATTCTTTAACTTGTAAAGAAATCTCAAAATTAGCAATCCTTCATCTGGAAAGCTAACTCGACTATTTCTTACCAGTAAAAGAATATTCCATCATCAATAAATATGCTAATCGAATATAAGTAAAAACGATGTTTACATACAACAAAATAAATTGATTAACTAAAAACGTGAACTGAATACAAATTAAAGAAATTTGAAGTTTACATTCACATAAAATAAAGTAAATTATTACTTAAAATAACACAAATTGTATCATTTGAACAAATTAATTAGTAAAATATAATCTTCTCATTTAAAGTTCCTATGTTGTTAAAATGCCTTATCAGATTGCACCACTTCGACCAAGTGGTACTTTCCACGCTCATTTTACGCATACGTGTTCTTAGAAATAAAAATAAAATATTTCATCGATGGATAAAATGCAATGGAAATAAATGTAATTAAAAATATAGAATAAAATGTTTACATTAAATGAAACTAAAAACATTATTTACATAAGATAAATAACCACATAATTTGTAAAATACATTCATGCATAAATGACTAAAATAAAAATAACTAAACATTACAAACCAAAATAAAATCACTAAAATACAAGCATTTACAGGACTAAAATAAAATTACCAGAAATTAAAAGGGCCAAACAATAAATATATAAAGTTAATGGAGCAAAATAACAGATATAAAAACTCAAAGGACTAAAATAGCTAAAATAGAAAGTTAAAGGACTGAACTAAAAATATAAACAAACCAGAGCCAAGATTAAAAATATTAAAGATTGAAGGTATTGGAAATGTAAATATCCCAAACTATACTAAAAAATGACTAAAAATATATCAGAAAGATCTTATGTACTAAATATGTAAATTTCCATTTTCTTATAGCAAATAAAGGACTAAAATAAAATGAAAGTAAAACAAGCAAGCCATATACAGTATTTAACCCAATATATAAAAGCAGTGATCAAAATACATTCAAAACCAAAGTACAGGGATTACAAACATAAATAGAACATGCATTTCCCTTACACAGTAAATAGTGACTAAAATGAACCAACAAGAAAATATATTGCATGTGTATAAATAAAATAAAGTTTTATAGCTCAGACACAAATATAAACACAAAAATATTTAAAGGCAAATAATGACGAAATTACAACAAAAACAAAATAGGAACTCAAAATAGAATAAAGAAATTTCATTAAAGTGACCAGATTACAACCCTTACAAAAGCTTGAGGGACCTCAACTGTGATTATCCCAAAAAATAAGAAACACATAAGAAGTTACGAGGACTTATACTATCATTATCCCTTTTAACCCAACGTTCGATCTTCCCCTATTTCAGAACGACGTCGTTCGAAGTCTGATATATAACCCTCTTAAGGGTTATTTTGAAACCCTAAAATCATTTGTTAGCCCTATTCTCATCCTCTCTTTCATTTCCCTTTATTTCAGCCCGAGAAAGAGAGAGATTTTTATTTCTCTCTCAACTCTCTCTTCATTCCTCCCTCTCTTCGTACCCTTGCCACCAAGGAAAATAAACCCAAAGCCCTTCCACCGTAGATTGGTGGCCATGGGGTTACAAGCTACACGATAACCTTTCAAACCCAACCCTCACAACTCGAAACTTAAAATATAAACACCAAAAGGTAAAAGCTTTACCTTCAAAGAATGGTACGGTGATGGTCTCTCCGATGAAATGACGGTGATGGCTCTGGGTAAGTTTTTTTCTTTGTTTCGAATGGGTTCCTTATGTTTTTTCTTTCTGGGTTGGTTCGAATCTTTTCCTCTTTTTTTTGTTTCGGTTTCTCTCCCCTTGATTATCTCACTGATCCCCATTTTCTTCTCTATCTTCTCTTTTAATGCTTTGGCTTCTGTGATTGCTGCTATTGAATAGATAGGTCCTTGGAAGAACTTAATATTCCTTGGAATAGTATTTGTCCTTATTATTTTTTATTGATTTTTTTATGTTTTTTCTCTAACTGATAATGGCTATCATTGTGGATGAATCCACAGCGTCAGAAATGGTCGAAGGTGGCAGCAGTAGGTGGCAGCGGTGGCAGAAACTTACCTAGGGTTATGATGAAACCTTAGGTAAGTCAGGTCGGGTCAGGTCGGATCCTCTGTTAGGGCCTGGGTTTGAATCGAGTTGCTGAGCAGGTCTGGGCTTGTTGTAATGGGTTAGTTGAGTTGGGTCAGCTAAGCTTGGTGTTGGGCTTGCAGTTGGGCCTCATTTGTAAATGTTGTTAGGTTGGCCTCCTAGTGGGCTTGTAATCTGGGCTCAGGGATTGGGCCTGTAAAATAATGTGTAAATGTAATAATAATAATAATAATTAAATAAAAAAAGACCTAGATAAAAACGAGTGTCTACACCTACTATTTACAATGTCGAGTTTGTGGTAATGGACATTAACCCGACCTAAAATTTTCTACTTGGAAGACCATGGATCCATTTTGTAGGAGTGGTCCTTTTGTCCTTGTACCAAAAATCAAAGTTCGTTATTGATGAATAATTGATCAGTCTAGGAGCTGATGCGGACATAATTGATTTTGTAACCATTGATGCTCTTTCTATAGAGAAAAATGAAGATACCTTGGAATATTCTTTTCGGGTCTTGGAATTCATCAATGCGACTTTCATTGTCGAGGGAAGAAAAATTCTGCACCTCATGTTATCAAATTTCACCAAGATGTTAGTGCAAGAAACCTTGGGAAGAAGGGCCAAAACAGAAAAGATCTCGACAAACGTTTGCAATGAATATTACGTCCCAAGTACGTCATAATGAAGAAAGACCAAATTGGGCTCAAATTTAAGCCAAACTTTTGCTAACGAAACCAAGAAATGAAAAATATGGTAGAAACAAGAAATACTAGATTAAGAGGAGAGAATATTCATTGGGAGAGTAGGTTTTTTCTCATCTGAAGAACATTTTCAAGTCTAGAGGGGTGGATGATGCGAAACAACAACTAACCAATAAAATTAGATCATGAGAGCAGATGAGATGCCAAGAGATTTTTGATGAAGTTATAGAAGAAATATTCATCAAAATGATAATCGGGGACAACAATGATGAAAGGATTTTGGCTAGAATTCATCCTTGCTATCCTAGTGAAACTTTTAACAACTAGACTGTAGAGGATCTCCCTGTAGTTTTTAAAATTAATTCAGGGTAATACTTAGAACTAACCCTTGTGCTCTTTCCCCCGAGCTCTAAGGGAATTTTGTAAGGAAAACTACGTTAACTCTACTTGTTTTGCAATAAAAGATGTTTTCTTTCATTTATGAAGTGCCAATCATTCTTTACAGTTTTTACATTCTTTATTCTTTCATTGTTTTCATTCATTTCATAAATATTATTTTCTCTTTCTAAATATATATTTAGTTCTAAATTTCTTTACGGTGTCTCAATGTTAATAGCATGAATTTTCTGAACTTAATCCTAAGATAAATTTCGTGCGGGCCTTGTGTTTAGAAGAAGTCAATGAATGTGAAGAGGAGGTAGAATGTGACATTCCTAGTTAATTATTAAGACTGGTGGAAAAAGAGGACAAATAGATCTTACCTTGCCAAGAAGAAATTGAGAATGTGAACTTAGGAACTGAAAAAGAGTGAAAAAGGTAAAGACTAACACTACTATTTCATCTGAGATAAGATAAGAGTTGATAAATTTTCTCCGAAAGTTCAAAGACATCTTTGATTGGTCTTATAAAGATATGTCGGGGCTGAGTATGATTATAATAGTGCACAAGCTTTCAATAAGGATAAAATGTAAGCTAGTTCAGCAAAAGCTCAAAAGAATGAGGCCAGAAATATTGTTAAAGATCAAAGAGGAAGTTGTGAAGCAAATTGATACAAGATTTATCTAGTTAGCTAATATCCATAATGGGTAGCCAACATAGTCCTTGTGAAAAAGAAATATAGAAAAGTTTACATGTGTGTGATTTATAAAGATCTTAACAAAGTAAGCCCGAAAGATAATTTTCCTCTACCTCATATAGACCCTTTAGTGGACAACACTACGGGAAATTAATGATTCTCTTTCATGGATGTTTTTTTGGGATATAATCTGATAAAATTGAATCCCAAAGACATGGAAAAACAACATTTGTAACCATGTGAGGCATATTCTACTACAAAGTAATGTCATTTAGGTTAAAAAATATGGGGGAAACTTATTAGTGGACTATGGTAACCTTTTTCCATTACATGATGGACAAAAAGATAAAAGTTTATGTGGATAACATAATTACCAAATCCTGAAATGAAGATAAGCACATTTATAACTTGAGAAAACTTTTCCAATGATTTAGGAAGTATCAGTTGAAGATCAATCTCGCTAAATGAACCTTTGGGGTAACACCGAGAATGCTCTTAGGTTTTATGGTTAGTTAGAGAGAAATTGACATTTATCCAGATAAAGTAAAAGTAATTCAAAATCTGTCATCACTTCGTACATGAAATTTTTTTGAGGTTTTCTTGGGAAACTAGTTATTTATCTTAGTTCATTTCTCAGTTAACCGAAAAATGTGATCTAGTGTTTAGATTACTTCAAAGAATAACCCTGAAGTTTCGAATGATGAGTGTTAAGAAACTTTGGGAGTAGTTATGAGTATTATCAAATGCTCTGATTCTAGTAACACTAGTTTCTGATATACAATTAATTATCTACTTGACAGGTTACGATTATTCACTAGGATATATGTTGGGGCAACATGATGAGTCTAGAGAGAAGAAGAGACCCATTTATTATCTGAGAAAATAGTTCACTTGCTATGAAGTGTGGTACCCACTAATCCTGAAGTTATGTGGTGCGTTGGTTTGAGCAATCTGAAGGCTCATGCAATATATGTTTTACAATACTACTTGGTTGATATCCAAACTTGATCCACTAAAATTCTTAATTGAATCACCAGCTTTGAACTGTAGAATATCTCGATGGAAGATATTGTTATCTAAGTTTGACATCTTGTATGTGAGCTAAAAAAGTAATAAAAGGGAGTGCCATAGCAGATTTCCTTACAAGGCATGCCTCAAATGATTATGAGTATCTAAACTTTAATTTTCCATATGAGGATTTGATGTGTATCTCAACCAAAGGAAAATATTACTTTAGTTGGAAAATCTTGGAAGTTTTATTTTGTTGGAGCATCCAATGCTTTGGGATAAGGAACTGCCGGTAAGCTAATTTATCCAAAACAAATGCCTAATATTCTTTTACAAGTAGATTAAAGTTATTTTGCACTAATAATATGGCTGAATATGAATTTTTTGACATGCATTTGAGAGCAGCCACGAAGACTACAGTTAAAATGCCAAAGTATATTGAGATTCATTATCAGTGTTGTACTAACTACGAGGAGAGTGGGAGACAAATTATCCAAATTTAGTTGAATATTGAAAATTGATCATTGAATTAGTTAAAGAGTTTAAGGATATTACCTTCACTTATCTCCTCCAAGAAGACAATCATATGATATATGCTTTAGCAACATTGGCTACAATGTTTCAAGTAAATAAAAGATGTGATACGATACTGATTAAAATTTAAGTATATGAAACCCTAACACATTGCTATAGTATAGAAGAAGATGCAGATTGTCATCAATGGTACTATGATATTTTGTAGTATATCAAGTATCAAACTTACTCACAATGTGCATCTAAGATTGATAAAAGGACGATCAAAAGAATGACTAATAGATACGTCCTTGAGGGAGAAATTTTGTACAGAAGGGGAAATGATTAAGTTTTTTTGAGATACGTGGATACAAAAAGGTAAAAAGTATACTTGAAGAAGTACGCAATGAAATACGTGAATCACACGTAAATAATATCTCTATGTCTAAGAATATCATGAGATATTGACACTATTGGGCCACAATGTAAACAAATTGCATTAATTATGCAAAAATATGTCACAAGTTATATACATATAAGATCCATGCACCTCTATCACTTTTGCATATGATCATCGTACCATGGCCATTTTCCATGTGGGGCATGGATTTCAATGGAGTTCTTACAATGAAGGCTTCAAATGGACATCGCTTCATCCTCGTAGCTATTGATTACTTTACTAAGTGGGTAGAAGCTGCTTCATATGCTAGTATAAGGAGGCGTACAATTTGCAAGTTCATAAATAAATAGATAATTTTCTGGTATGAGTTCCTAGAGAGAATAATCTCAGATAACACTACGAATCTGAACAATAAAATGATAATAGAACTTTGTGTGTAATTCAAGATAAAACACTCTAATTTAGCAACCTATCGTCAATGATGAATAGGTTCAAGCTTGGTATGATCAACTAAATCTCATATAGGAAAATAGGCTAAAATCTATCTACCATGGACAAATGTATTAAAAATAGATGATGCAAGTATATTTCAAGAAGGTTCATCCAAGAGAATTCTGAGAGGGTGATCTAGTTCTTAAAAAGACCTTACCTATTCATAGACATTTTCGTGGGAATGGATGCCTAATTGGGTGGAGTCATATTGTCGTCAAAAATAGAAAATTGTACAAGAAGTTTTGTCCATATTTTCATGGCTTCAAGCTTGGTATGATCGGTTGAATCCCATCAAGGAAAATAGGCTAAAAGCTATCTACCGTGGGAAAATATATAAAAAATGGATGATGCAATCTTATGACAAAAAGGTTCATCCAAGAGAATTCTAAGAGGGTGATCTAGTGCTTAAAAAAAATCTTACCTATTCATAGAGATTTTCGTAGGAAATGCATGTCTATTTGGGAGGGGTCATATTTTCGTTAAAAAGGCTTTTTCAAAAAGAGAGTTGATTTTGGAAAAGATAGATGAAGATGAGATAAGAAATCCAATAAACTCAAACTTTGTCAAGATGTACTATTCTTGGAGAAGAAAAGGAAAAAAATGAAAAATGAAAAAAATGAAAAAAGAAAAAATAATGAAAATATTTGAAAGGGGGTTCAAGATAAAAATATACAAAGAACATCTTGCAAAGAAAGGAAGGATTTGAGTCGAACCGGAAAGGGCAACTCAGATGCATGTGAGTATTAGAAATCCGACAATTAAACCCTCTCGAGGGACTAGTATTTTGAGAGACACTTCACATCTACAAATATTTTGAGAACATTTGAGATCTTATAGATTGAATCTTACCTCAATGCTCCAAATTATATCAAATTAATTGGTTCAAAAATGCTCATGTTAGTTTCCTTGAGGCATCTGACTTTTATTTCTAGATTTTTATCATTTCTGTGATTGTCATGACTTTTTATAAATTCTAAGATGGTTTAATAAATTGCAAGTTTCTTATTTCAAACTTTAATTTTATTCATTTTTAAAAGCATCTTATAAGAGAATTAACATAGCTCAAAATAGAATAAAAGATATATTGGTATTACTTTGAGTTAATCTTTTAAGTGTAGAGATTCCTAAGTTGGTCTCAATGTCAACACTCGTGTTATTTGTCGAAGAGTTTATGATAAAACATGATAAAGAAAGATACCTATGAGCCAAAGATGTGAAAAGGGAAATAAAATGTTGATAGTTCAATCTACACCGAAACAAGTTTTGTCAAGATGCTATTATCTTAGGCAAATAAAACAACAATGGTTGTAAAGGAAAAAGGAAAAGAAAGAAAATAAAAGAAAAATAAACCAAATTGAAAAATCGAAAGGGCACTTTGAGAAAAGAAATCTAAAGCAAAAAAAATGAAAAGGCGCTTTAGAACGAATGAGGTAAAAACCTAGAGGAAACGCAAGAAATGTTATACCTAAGTGTTAAGTGGAGTCTTAAAAAAGCAAAGACGAAGAATCAGAGAAGAGATCAACAAGATAATGGAACTTGTAGTACTAAACGAAATCATGCATGTGTATTTAGGCATTTACAAAATTGAAACATGAACACTCATTCATTTTCATCAAAGTTTTGACATAGATTCAAAACAATCAACAAGGATTTTAATTTTGTGTTGAAGAAGAACATCCAAATTCTTCAAGGAGAGGGTATACCAATCTTTTCAAAAAAGAGTTCATAATGAGAAGAACTTAACCAAAGAGAGAGAGAAGAAGTTCATGATGGAAATAACTTGTTCAACCTTTTGGTCAAATCCATCATAAAAGGAGGTGGATTATCATTTTCAATTAGAGTGCATAATGAGAAGAACTCATAAAGGAGAAGAATTTTATAATGAGAACTTTTTCAATCTTTTGCTCAAATCCATCATAAAAGGAGGTGGATCAATATTTTCAATGAGAAGAACTCATCCGAGGATGTAGAATAAGTTTATAATGCTTTCACTTAAGTCCATTAAAGAAGGAGGTGGATCATCACCCTTTTAAAGAGAGTTCTTAATAAGAACTCATCCGAAGAGGGAGAAGAAGTTCAATTTGTTTAACCTTTTACTCAAATCCATCATAGAAGGACGCGGATTAGTATAATTCAATGAGAGGTTCATAATTAGAATAACTCATCCTAAGGAGTGAAAAATATCATAATGAGAAGAACTTGTAGCTCAAGAACTTCAAACAGCCAGACTAGATAAAAATTGGTGCTTTATGTCTTTATTCTATTCCCATTTCACAATAATATGCAAAGAGGGATAGTTTTTATGATCATTTTTATCCTACCTTATTATAATTATTATTGTAAAACATTTTTAAAATATGATAAACCCAAAGTATCATATCAAATCAAGGACTATCTGTAAAGTCCATAAACAACATTACAAGTGTGCTCACAAATTAAGCAAAATCCAAAAACCAATTATAAATACAAGTTCCAACCCAAGTATTACAAACTGATCCAACCATTTGGCCCAATAATATGGAAACTTGTGCTTGAGGCCAGGTTTTTATGATTTTTCCTCTAGTCGTATTAATCACAGTCCTTGGTTCAGATTGATTCCAATGGTCTAGATCGTTCAAAGATAGGGTTAAAAAAACCTAACTAGATTAAATGTATGCTACTGCCAGTTGTAACCTTTTGTATCCCAAGCAGCAATCGAGTCAAGGTGTTCCCATTATCTCCCAATCCTTCTAAAAACCTCCATATTGTTATAACGGAACCCCCTCGTGCACACATTGGTCCCAAACGCCCCAAACATCGTCACGATAGTCGATTTATACCCATTAGTAACCATGCAAGAAAAAAAATAAAGAAAATTTGGAAAAAAATAGAGCCCCTTTTGTATTTTATGAACCTAGCATGGCTTTTCAAAGCCCAAAAAATTGTAAAAATAGCGTTTTCAGAAGTTCAAACAAACAATACAAACATTTCGAGAGGTATTTTCACCTTGATTTTCAATTTCCAGTACTGTGTTTTGTGTGTGTTGTTACTCAAAACAAAAAAAAGAAAGAAAATAGGGGTTTTTATTATCTTGTTTGTTGGTGGTCTCATTACCAGAGTTGATCGTTGGGGTCATGAGTTGAAAAGGTTGAAGCGTCTTTGCCTGCTTAGGGTTTTTAGTCTAGTATTTATAGGGCTCAATTAGGGGTTAGAATAAGAAGAAAGGGATTTAGGTCTTATTAGGTTTAGGTTTTGGTTTGTTCGACCATCGTTGGTGGTGGTCAGAGCATGGAATATGGTCGATTTATGACATTGGTGAGCTCTCGGGGGCTTTGGGTCGAAGAAAAACATAGGGGTTAGAAGAGAGGTAAGAGTCATGTTTTAGTTTAGGATAGATTCAGACTTCACTGGTCATACTTAATGGCGGTCAGAGTGATGAGCAGTGTCGGTCTACAGTGGATAAGAGGTGACCGTGCCCTTTGGGGGTTTCGGATGAAAGAATAGGAGAACTTTTCTAAAAGGGAGTTTGTTAGGGTTTAGATGCAAACTACTAAAGATTGAAAAATGTTAGGCTTTATAAGGGCAAGAAAGGGGTAAATCATGTTTTAGTCTCTAAACTTTAGGCATGTTTTTATTTTAGTGTTTGTTTTCTCGATTTTTTATTATTATTTTGAACTTGATGTAATAATTATGCATTTTTTCATTTTTTTTAATCATTGTATTTTTTGTATTATATATGGTCCGATTAAAAATTTAATTCTAACCATTGACTTTTTAATTATCGCAATAAAATGATTCTTTGACACTATTGTGACCCGTCTTATGGTATGATCTGTATTATTGATGGTCTCGTAAAATATTAAAAATTAACCTCTAATGTTATGGTATTTTACATTTATGTCCTTTTAATTTTTAGTACCTTTAATTTATGCCTTTTAATTTCAGTCCTATAAATTCCAATATTTAATTTTCTACTTTTTATAATTTGTGCCTTATTTTCTATTTTCTTTCATTTCAGTCCTCTTGGTTTATGTGTTTTACTTTCGGCTTTATTTATAATTTGCTTCAATTTAGTCCTTTTTAGGTTTTAATTCATTTCTTATTAATTTATATTTTAGTGATATTAGATTAGTCTTAATTTGAGTTTATTAATTTTATCCCTAAACATAGTTTAATTTAGGAGAATTTTTAATTTGGTCCTCTCTTTTATGCTCGAGGTTCCATATTAATTATTTGATTAAGAAATTTACTAAAACCAATTAGGTTTAATATTAGAGTCTTTATCTTATGTTTAATTTTATCTTAGTCCTTTAATTTAGTAGAAATTTTAATTTGATTCTCACTTTTATTCCCGAGGTTCCATTTTAATTATTCGATTCAATAAATTGTTAAAATTGGCTAGGCTAATATTTGAGTCTTCGCCTTAGGTTTAATTTCACCTTAGTCCTTTAATTTAGGATAATTCTTAATTTTATCCTCACTTTTATACCCGATGTTCCATTTTAATTATTTGATTAAATAATTTTTTAAAATTGATTGGGTTTAATATTAGAGCCTTCATCTTATGTTTAATTTCACCTTAGTCTTTTAATTAAGGGGAATCTTTAATTTGGTCCTCACTTTTATGTCTATGGTTCCATCTTAATTATTTGATTCAATAAATTGCTAAAATTGGTCAGGTTAAAATTAGAGTCTTCACCTTAGTCCTTTAATTTAGGTGAATTTTTTATTTGGCCCTCGTCTTTATGCATTAAGTTTCAATTTAATTATTTGCTTCAATAAATTGCCAAAAAATTTTAGGTTGATGTCAAGGAAGGCTTAATCCTTTAGGTTCTTTAAAATTCATAATGTGACATTTTAGTCAGAGTGAAACATTAATTAATTCATATAGTATAACTAGGTTAAATAATTGGTTGTTTGATTACATAATTCGATTTCCAAATAAGGGAATGTTCATTTATTAGAGGTTAGTAGTGTTGTAACAACCTAAAAACTGGGTTAGAAGTTTCAGGTAAACCGTAGAGGCTTAAAGTATTATAGTACACCCTTGAGTAACATTTGGGGTTAAGTGGGGCTTGAGTTGTTGAGTCGATCCCAAAAGATGATAAATATGTGTGTTTTTTGATTGGGGGAAATGAGGAATGGCTAAGGGATTAATTAACCCCTAAAAAATTTGAAAGACTAAATATCATTAAGTGTTGGTATGTCAACGAGGGAGAAAAGTTGAAAACTTACCTTCTCATTTTCTTCACAATTTGTCACCTTATTTCTTTCTTTGTTTTATTCTTTTTCCTCTTGTGAGTAGTCAAAGGTTAGAACTTTATTATTCCACAAGTCTATATCAAAGTTTTGAATGTAAAATTCTTAATCTCTACCCATTAGAGCTTAATTTTAAGCCCACTTTCTTAAGTTTTGGCTTTGGTGGCCAAAGTTGGGGTTTTAAAAGGGTTTTAGATTTTCGGGATATAGAGTGTTTCCAATCCATTCTTAAGTGTTAGGAATCATGTTTTCACTCCTATTAAGTTCTAAAATGATTTTTTAATCCTTTCCCTTGCCTTGTCTAGTGATAGAAGTTAGAGAAAGCTCTAAGGACAAGAACAAGGACAAACTTGTACTTGGGTGATCTTGTGGACGTTTTCCCAGCAACTAGAGTCAAGGTAACACACTCTTAACTCACATATACCACTTATAGACCATTAGGTGTGATATGTTTACTTACATGTGTGCATGTGTGCATTTGGTTTATAGATGATCCATGAGGAAAACAGGGTATTTCGATGTTTATATACTAAAAAATGACATGTTATGATCCCCTTAAACACTCATAAGACTTAAACAACACTTAAAGGCCTTATGAAGGCTATGGGTAGGAAGGAAGAGCTTTACTCGAGAGAAAATAGAGTTTTTTGGGTTTGGGTATTGATACTAGATAAATAATACCAATACTATTCATCTAGAAGGCCAAAGTCAAGGGATTTTTGTTAGTAGTATCGATACTCTATTCAAAAGGTATCGATATTATTCTTTGGGTATCAAAACTAAGGTAGGGTATCAATACCATAATGAAGTTTTAAATTCCAAGAACCAATTTTTGTATTGATACATATGATGGCATCGGTACCCTAATAGGATAATATTGACACTCCCCTAAAAGTATTGATACTCTAAGGCCTTTTTAGATTCAAGTGGCCCATTTTGGTATTGGTACCAAGGGTGGGTACTAATCTTGGACGGTTGGGACCAATAATGAAGGGGTCAATATCGGTACCATCATATTGAATTGGGCAGAAAGTCTAATTTTTTCTTAAGAGCTTGGGAAGGTATTTAGAGTTATCAGAATTACTCTAATAAGCTTGAAATTGGAAACCCAAAATGTTATGTGATAAGCATGAAAATGTTATAAAGAAATAAAACATAAGACTTGTGCCTTTGTTTGATAATCGGGAAACGACAATGACACCCAAGCTACTTAAATAAATGATGACCGTCTAATGATTACGTTTGAGATATCCATATATTTTCTCATCGGTGCTAAGGAACTTTAGTATCAATGCAAATTCACTTTTATATCAATGCTAAGGCACTTTAGTAGTAGTGCTTCGTAAATCAATGACAATGACAATATACATATATTATATGTGTATATCTATATATACATATATAAGTTTGATATTTTGTTATGTCTCATGCTTGATGCATTTTTATGCCTAATGACCATACTTGTTATCTTACGCATTTAATGGATGCATGTATTGTAGTAGAATTATCTGTGTGGCACTAAGCTCGTAGTTCAGTGTTTGAAATTTGTTTCTATTCACAGGTTCTTAGGTGCCATTTAAAAGAGCTTATTTCCACGGTGTAGATTCTAGATTAAGGTAGGTTTTATAGTATGTCTCGGTTACTTTAGAGGGAATGTAATTTTAAGATATATTTTGGGAGCTTTAAATTGTAAAATCAAATGTCTATGTCTTTCTATCTATGGATGAATACTTATGTTTTGAGAAATTTTTCAAAAAATGGTTAGCCAATCTGATGGTTTCGTGTAATATTTAAGTACTCTATGTTTTAGTTCGGATCAGATTTTGGTGTTACATTTAGTGATATTAGAGCGTCATGTTTAGTCGTTCCTAGGATATGAGGGTTTGAGTCAATAAGTATCATTAAATTACATACCTATAGAATATCAAGAGTACTTAAACATCTAGCATGAAAATAATGAATCCTTTCTTTCTGTGAATTTCGTAGGATATGGAAGTTGATCCCGCTTTTAATTGGGATCGGCGAGACAAAAGTCATATTTCACTCGCCGGATATACTAGCAACAAGGTGATCCTGGACTCCAATGACATCGGTATCCCAGAGGACGCGTGATAAAGCTACCACACCTGACCACACGTTCCAGCACCTGTTATGCCCCAAGAATATCCGATAAAGAGACTCAACCGTTACAAGACTATTGATTTCTTGGGTTCAGGGGATGAAGATCATATTTTAGTTAACCAGTGGCTTCGTGAGACCCTCTGTATCCTCTACAAGTTGCATCTCACCCCATCATCTTCTTACTAAAAGGTGATGTCAGTACTTCCTAGTGGAGTTTAAATAGAAATACATAAGAGAAGCTCACATTTATGACTTGAGGGACTTGTTCACGCATCTAGCTTAGGGTGATCAATTCATATTTGAGTATTAATTCGTCTTCTTTCATCTGAGTCGTTACATGCTAGAATTGGTAGCGATCGATGACTTTTATTATATGAGGTTTAGAGAAGGACCACCCATTAAAATCCTCACCTACCTTGCAGTTTATCCCCCTCGAGTCTTTATATAAATGATTCGCCAAGTTTGGGAGATCGAGAGGGTATAGTCCATGAGAGCCTGAATGATAGGCAGTTTATGAGGTTAGAGCTAGAGGGCACCAGATTTAGCTAGACCATCTCAGTCTACGACTAAGAGGGTTAGGGACCCTAGAGAAGCAAGGAGTTCCCCACCACCGCAGTCCTGGAAGGTAGGGTACAGTTCAGGATGCCAACAGGGGTCGAAGTTTTGTAGGAGGCCTCTGGCTTTGACTTTTGTGGTGAACACTAGAGGATCGAGCTAGGGTTCACAATTTTATTTGTGTGAGCACTGTGGCAAGTAGCATAGTGGAGAGTGCCACTAACTTTCAAAGGTTTACTTTGGTTGCAATTCTCTCGAGTATTTTACTCAAGATTAACCCAAGACAGGGAGCGCGACATCACATGTTGCTCAGAGATCAATTTAGTCAGTTCATAAGAGATGAGGAGTAGTTTGAAGAGGTGGCAGCTTAGTTTCAGGATAACTAAGTTGGGGTACTACCAAATTAGCATCTAGACCAAAGGCTAGGTTTCCTCGACATAGTATGTAGTGAGAGCCTAGGAGGATTGTGAGCTAGCGAATTGTTATTTCAGGTATTTTTACAATTTTTGGTATACTTATTATCACTTTGGTGGATTTAGGGTCTATGCATTCATATGTTTCTCATGACTTTGTCTTAGAGTGAGGTATTTCGATCGAATACCTTGAGGTTGAGGTTAGGGTTTAGAGTACTTAAGGGCTAAATTTGTTTGTTAAAAAGGTATACCGTATGTGTTCAATCAAGGTTCAGGGTTAAATCTTTCCCACTGACCTTATGGAATTTCCTTTCTAAGATTTCAATTTAATCCTAGCATTGGATTGGTTTTCAGAGCACAATGAGAGTTTAAGATGTAAGGCTAGAAAAATTAAGCTTAGAAGGGAAGACGACACTAAGATTGTAATGGTTGGTGAAGGACTTGGTTTTGCGTCCAAGATTATGTCAACCTTAACCACCCAAAGGTTAATTAATCGGGGCACGAGGTATTCCTAGCTCAGTTAATAAATACTAGAGTTATGAGTCAAACTCTCAGTGATATTCGTACTATGAGGGACTTCCTTGAGGTGTTTTCGGAAGAGTTGCCAAGGTTACCGCCAAAATGTGAGTTGGAGTTTGGCATCAAAATATTGTCAGGACCAGCTCAAGTGTCCATCGCTCTTTATTGCATGAGAGTTTAAAGAGCTTAAGGCTCTTATTCAAGAATTATTAAATAGAGGATTCATTCTGTCGAGTATATCACCACGGGGAGCACCAGTGTTATTTATGAAAAAGAAGGATGGGTCGATGAGGTTGTGTATCGACTATCAATAATTGAATAAGTTGATGACTGAAAATCGATATCCATTTCCATGGATTGATGATTTGTTTGACTAGCTTAGAGGAGTGAGGGTATTTTATAAAACTCTAATCTAGTCTGGCCCAAAGATACATGAATTAAGATGTAACATAGGACCACCAAAGTGGGTAACCCAAAAATTTCTTTTAGATTAACTATAAAACATCACATAAAATCCATCCCAAGTAAAATAAAATAAAAACATAATAATCAAGTTTACAAAATATGGGGATCTCCCAAATCATCCTAAATAAATAAATTGAGTTAAAAATCAAAATAGAGTTACAACTTAATACAAAAGGGTCTTTAATAGTACATGCCCTCTAATACAAATCAAGACGTACTCTAATGCCTCGGCTGTGATGGAATATCTGGTGAAGATAATGCTCCATGGACGTCGTCCTAAGAACTTGAGCATGGAAACAAATTTCGAAAGCTGAGCTTACGAGCTCAATACCTCACTAATGATTGTATTATACTACATGAATTCACTAGATATGCATGCTAGAGGCATATGTATGATGATGTGAGGAAATGATGATATGCAACGTTAAGGTAGGCATCATGGTGTGGCTGAGGGTTCTGTATCTCGATGCTCACACACCCCTATATCCTTCATGAATATCCTTGGGTATTTAGGGTGAGATCCGAAACTGCATCGAAAACGTATACCCAACCAACTTACTTTGTCGAGTCTCGGGGAATATGTGCCCAGCTGGCGGCTAAGTGCCTTGGCACTGACTGGGATATCCAATTGTATGGTCGTATATGCTAAAGTAACTCAGGTGTCCTGGTTGTGCCTTAAACATCAAACAAGGCTAGTTTTATGTCATATTAGATGTTAATGTTTTTAGTTGTTCTGAGTTTATTATTATTCTCACTTGTAGTTTTATCTCATGGTGTTCTGGTGTAATTGGGTCCCTCAGTTCTATCCCTTAAAACTCTTGGTTTTCTTACCCAAAATTGTTCGTTGTTATCAATACTAAGACCCTTAGTATCGGTATTGACCTTTGGGTATCGATATTAACCTCTAGATATCCATACTATTGACTTATTAAAGGCTGACAACAAAGAGCTAGTATCGATACTATAACTTGAGCATCGATACTTCTGGTCTATAGTATCAATATTTTCCTGAGCACCAATAACTAATTTAGCTTTAATGTTTTGAAAAATACCTAGGTATCAATACCCCAATTGGGGAGTATTGATACTCTACCGTTGGTATTAAATCCTCCCATGAGTACTAATACTAAAAATGGCCACTGGAATTTGCTAAGTGAACTTGGTATCAATACCACCTTGTGAGTATTGATACCTTACCTATAGTAATGATACCCATTTTATGAGTATCGATACTTCTAGCCCAAAATCCTTTTAAATTTTAACATATGAAGAACATTATCGGTATTATTCTTGAAGTACCAATACTCGTGCCCAGAAATACCCTGTTTTGAGCATGAAAAAGCCTTTTCAACACTTCCAAATATCCTATTGAGGTCACAAAAGGTTATTGGAGTGTTATGTCTGATAATAGGGGTCATAATAAGGCCATAACATGATGAAAAACACCTAAATGATGAATATACCATAAACATGCTTCATAATTCATGTAAGCTAACAAACTCACCTAATAATCTATAATGTAGTAGAGTTGAGTTAGAAGTTGAGTTACCTTGAGTCCTGAGATGTTCAGAGCTCCTTCAAGTCAACCAAAGGTGAGCTTCTTCTTTCTTTTGCCCTTGGAGCTTTCTCCAACCTCTCTAACTAGACAAAAATTAAACACAAGGTTTATTAACGATGTTGAGAAGTTTAGAAAGGTGTTTAGAACTTTTCTTAAGTATTGAATCTCCAAAAAATGAGCTAGTGTCTCTTAGGTTTCTAAACCCCACACGAATTTTGTATCCTTATCTAAAACTTGTCATTGAGAGCTTGAATTGAAGCTTATAATGAGGAGATTGAAGTTCTTACCTTGATGTTATTAGAAGAGGTTTGAAATGCTACAAAGTTTGTACCTTTTTCTCAAGAGTTTATGGAAGCAATAAAGTTTGAATGGAGAGGAAGAAGATAAAAGAAATGGTGAAAAAGAGAAATGAAGGGATTTCAAACTTGAATTCATCACCCTTAATGGAAAATCAACCTTTGAAATAAAAAGGCCAAACTACTCTTTTGGTCTTCCTAGTTTTGATTACAATTTAAAAAGATCATTTTTATCACATGTTGGACCAAATCTAAGCCCACCTCAAGGATAACTTGGTCCAAGTCCTCCTACAATACTAATGGATTTATCTAAACCCACTCGAGTTAACCCAAAACTACTAACCCGAGATTTGGGGCATTACAACTCTCCCCTCCTAGAAAGAAATTTTGTCCTCAAAATTTATCTAGATAGAAGAGGTGAGGGTACTAAAGTTGCATGTCCTCCTTGGTTTCCTAAGAAACTTCCTCATCTTCATGGTTCCTCCACAACACCTTCACTAGAGGAATCCTCGTGTTCCTTAGCTCCTTTATGTGTCTTGTTCAGAAAGGTATCTCTTAAGCATGGATACATGGTGTCGACAGTCATTTTTATCCGAGACATATTATTATCATCATTATTATTATTATTATTATTATTATTATTATTATTATTACAAAATAAATTGGGAGTCCATTTACAAAACCGGAGGCCCAGATCCAGACCTGGCCCAAGACCCAATTCAGATACTTCTACGGTTTCAACATATTCTCCAACTTGCCATCGCCATGACGTCAGCACCGCACAGAAGACTCCAGAAGATGCAAGAGAGCTGCACACCTCGCTCAATATGGTGAGTCACCATTGTAGATCCGGTGACTCACCAAAATGAACGGTTGTTTGAAGCTTTCCGAGGCCTATAAAAAGCCTTGAAAACCTACAAAAAAACAATGACGACAAGAACAGGAAGAGAGGAAGCAACACCAAACGAGTAGGAAACAAAACCGAAAGGAGAAGAAATGAGAGGAGATCTTACCTTCCTCAAAGCCCAAACATTGTCAGAAAAGTTGATTTTACCGAAGGTAAAATCTTAGATCTAGTTCGTTTTAAATTTTTTTAGAAAAAAGGAGGGTGGTTTTAGGTTTAGGGGGAGCCGATCTACGATTTGAGCTATTTTGATTTTTTTCGGCCGTGAATAGTGACCAGAATTGTGACCGACGGTGTCGATAGTAACCGGCGGTGGCCGAAATAGTAACCGACTAGTGATCGGAGCTCCCTCCGGTGAGGGAATTTATAGAGAAGTGAGAGCTTCTCTCTCCTTAGAGAGAGAAGCAAAAATTACAAATGAGTAGAATTAATGATTTTAGGCTTACTTTGGCCTATATATACACTTATCAAAACTACGTCGTTTTGGGGAGGGAGTGTGTGTGCAATTTCAAGATTGATAAATCACGTCCATGGTCTCTGTATTCTGTAATCTTCTATTATAGTCACCGAAATCAGGTTTCTATATCTTTTAATTTTGCCTTCACATTTTATTTATTTTTATTTTAGTCACTACTCGTATATTTACATATATTTAAATAATATTTTAGGATTATTTACACTTTTAATATATATATATATTATAATATTTCGAATATTGACAAATAGTTCATATATTTTTTATTTAATCTTATAGTATTATTTTGGTTATTATTTAATTACAATTTTTTTATTTCTATTATTACCTTTTATGTTTAAATATTTTAAATCTCGTACTTTTTTGTTTAGTCACATATGTATCTTAATAATATATATTAGTGTTTAAATTGATGATCTTAAAGCTTCTTTAAATAAAGTTGGAATAAAACATTTTGAAAAAGGAGAAAATTCAAAATCCAACTATATTAGAAAGAATTTTAAAAACTATAATCATAGAGGTCCCTGAAGAACCTCTAATGGTAAAATCGTTAGAAGTATATGGGTTCCTAAAGAACTCATTACTACTAAAGATAAGGATATCCTACAAAATTAGATACCCAAGGGAACTAGGATTTTATAGACTAATGAATATGGACCCAAAAGAATTTGGGTACCAAAAATCAAAATTTAATCTATGTTTGTAGGAAAATGAGCATTGCTACAAGGCACGAAATACAAGTTCAAATTCATGGTTCCTTGATAATGGATGCTCAAGACACACGACCGAAGATAAAAGCGAGTTTATAGAGCTTAACGACAAAAATGGAGGAGTGGTAACCTTTGGTGACAACTCAAAAGGTTATATTGAAGGTATAGGTACTATAGGTAGTACCTCTTCCATACAAATAGAAAAAGTATTATATGTGAATGGGTTAAAGCATAATCTATTAAGTATAAGTCAATTATGCGATAAAGGATACAATGTCTTGTTTGAAACTAATGGTTGTAAAGTCATATACATTGCATCTAATCGGATTATGCTTATTGGTCATAGAATAGGAAACAAATATATGGTGCATTTAGATGCAATAAATATGACTAATTTGTTCCTAGTTGCTAAAGATGAACATGATAGTTGGTTATGGCATAGGAGACTAGGAAACACAAGCATGAGTGTTTTAGAAAGACTAATTCAAGGAAATCTAGTAAGAGGATTGCCAAAGATAAAATTTGATAATGATAAAATCTGTGATGCATGTGCTAAAGGAAAAAACAAAAGAGCATCATTTAAATCCATTAATGATGTATCAACTAGTATAGCATTACAATTGATTCATAAAGATCTTTTTGGGCCAATTAGAACTACTAGTTTGGGTGGAAAAATAATATGCATTTGTGTTGGTAGATGACTATTCTAGATATACTTGGGTTCTATTTTTAAGTACTAAAGATGAAGCATTAGAAAATTCCATCACGTTTTAGATCTTGGAGGATATGCTAAGGGCTTACGCAATTGAACTTAAATGTTCATGGGAAAATTATTTACCCTTAGAAGAATTCTCTTATAATAATAGCTACCTGTCAAGTATAAAAAAGGCTCCTTATGAAGCCTTATATGGAAGAAGATGCCGGTCACCACTGAATTGGTACTAGATGGAAGAGCAATATACAATTGGACATGGTCTAATTAAAAAAAGTTGAATAAAATGTGAACATTATTCATGCCAATCTCAAGACAATATTATTAAGATTTAAGGAGATAGGAAATTGAATTTCAAGTTACTGATAAAATATTTCTCAAAGTATCATTGTGGAAAAAGGATTTACGATTTGGATGAAAAGAAAAGATAAGTTCGAGATTCATTGGTCCTTATGAAATTCTGAAAAGTGTTGGTGTCGAAACGTTTTTTTTAAACTGGGGTGGGGGCAAGATTCTGAAAACCGCGTCATTTTTAATTATTATCTTTTCAATTGAATTTTTAATTAAAAACAGTGCGATTTTAGAAAACCTCTCGTTTCGAAAAATTGGAAATTCCTTTACGATAAAAATATAAGGTTCGAGGAGTCGCCACCAATCTTTGATTAGGGTGTGATTGGGCACCCAAAAACATTGTCATTTTAAATAAAAATTAATTTTAATTAAAACGACAAATTTACGGTCTACGTTACCAAAATCCAAGTTCGGGAGTCGGTTACGCGTGGGGAAGGATTAGCACCCCCACAACGCCCTAAATCGGTACCTAGTTGATTAATTAATTTCTTTGCAACGAATTTCGCAAGTTCAAATTTAATTTGATTAATGATCCTTTTAAACAACAAACATGCAAATTTGCAACATTCAAAGCAACAAAATAGATTTAATTTAAAATTACCAAGTCATTAGAAAGATAAAGAATATTCGATTATTTAAAAATATCGAGACCAGATATTTAGTTCAGTTCTAACGACCTTTTCTCGAAAAGTTTAAATAGTCGAATATTTCCTTTTCTTTCGCTCCCAAATTTTACAATGATATATCCAAATTTAATTAGGCGTTACTGACGGGATACCATTTTAATTTAAAATCGTCAAAACAACTTTCCTGTAAGTTAAGAAAAGCCATTCTGATAATTTTAGATTAAAAGGGCATTACCCTTAATTCTGATTATGTGATTAGATCGAGTTATGCACACGAGATTAACATGCTTTTTAAAAAACACAACTAAACAAAAGTGTACTAACAACATGCTCGGAATACTATACATGCATACATTTAAAATAAATATTAATTAAACTTACGAACATGGATAAAATATTAAACAAAGGGGCTAAAATGTAAAGAACACAAAAGACAGGCTCTTTTCATAACATTTTTATTTCTGGGCAGTCCAAACATGATACAACCAAAATCCTACATAGGATCAAAATGCAAGTTTCTAAAACTATGCATCCAATGTAAAAACAACACAAAAATGGCCCCAACATGAATTTGGACTATCATGAAAAACGCTGAAAATCATGCAACAAAATCAAAAGATAATAAAGTTCAGTATAGGGACCAAATCGAAATGAAACAAGGTTGGGATGGCCACGCACACAATTACGCCCTAACAATCTCAATACACGGATTCCCTCAGCTATCAGAACGCTGCCATTTTTGGGGTATCTAAACGACGTCGTTTTGGCGTCTTAATATATGAGATATTAGGGTAAGCTCTTTACCCTAATTTCATTTCTCTTCAGCCAGACCAAACCAAGCCCCACCGTTTTCCTTCTTCTCTCTCACTATCTCTCATTCTATCTCCCTCAACCCTAAACAAAACCAAAGGCCACCGCCGTTCAACGCTCTGATGAGGGGTCCAAAATGGCCAGAACCCTTCTCTTCTTTTACCCTGAACCCAAAATCTTCGAACCTACCACACAATAGCGACCAAAACCCGAAGTTTAAACTATTCCCCAAACCTTACTGCCTAAACCATGTGACCACCGTAGTACGCCCCTCTCAACGCCCCGTTGAGGAACCGAGACCTCAAAATAAACCTTACTATCCCCCTCTCAGAACCCTAGCCTCATTGAAACAAAGACCTCTCCCATGAACTAGGATCTAACCAAGCCTCCAGAAACCATATTCTCATGCAACCATAGTACCCAAAGATGAAACTCTTACCCTCGGTGACAAACAGGACTCAGGTTCAGGCGATGGCGATGACTCTGTTCTTCGGCTAGGAAAGGTGAGGGTTTTACCTTTTGTTTTTGTTTTTGCTCTTTCGTTCTCTGCCTCTTGTTGATTTTGCTTGACTGGGTTGTTTTGTTACCGCTGATGATTGTCTCAAATGGATCGTTTTCTGTTCGGTTTATTTTTTGGTCCTTAATTACTTCGTGGTTCTTGTTCTCTGATTTACTCGAGGGTTTTGGACTCCGGTTCTGGATTGCTTCTTTGATGGTTGATTTTGGATTCTCTGTTGTTCTCGTTAGTTTTCTATTTTTTTTTTGTGTTTCTGTTCGTAATTACCTCTGTTTTTTGTTACTGCTCCATGGTTCTGTATTTTTGGCTTGCTGGGTATGGCTCCTGTTGCTCTCTCCCTTTGTTCGTCCTCTGATTTCTGAACCGAGAGCCCTCTGAGCTTTTTTCTTTCTGGTTCGTGGACCTCCCTCCACTCAGTTTCATTTTCACTGCTATCTCTAGTTGATTTTTGCTTTCTGTTTTATGTGTCTTTCGTCCTGCTCCTTGCTTGGTGTGCTTGCAGGTCACAGGTGCGAGCTGGTCATGTGGCTTCAGCTTCCTGGGCACGGGTGACGGGGAACAACCCCGAGGGACTTCACATGGGTAGCACTTGGTTGGTTCGTGCACTGTCTTGGAGTTCTGAGTGCGTTGGGAGCCATTGGCACAGGGTCTTCACGCGTGGAACGTGGGCAGCACGGGCTACTGGGGTCTCGTGCATCGTGGAGAAGTGAGTTCATGTGTGCTCGGTTGTCTTGGTGACTGAGCGTGGCATTGCTTTGGGCTTGCTGTTTGGTGGGTTGTGGGGCATGCTGCTCGGTTGGAGTGCTGTTGATAACCTTGAGGACTTCACGTGGGAGAAACTTGGGTGTTGTGGAGCATGGGCACGAGAATGTGGGGAGCTGAGCTGGAGCTGGAGCTGCTGCACATCCTTGGGCTTCACGTGAGGAGTATCTCTAATAGAGTACTAGATCGGGTCTTGATGTAATTATTGATGGGCTTTGTTTGTTGGGCCTCGGGTATATTGAGTCTTGTAATTTTGAGTCTAGTTTGGGCTCAATGGACTTTGGACACTTAATTTGTATTTGTGATTGAATTTTAATTTGTGTCCCGATTTCCATATACGATTCCAATCCCAATCGAGCACCTAAAGCCTTCAAACGCAAAATTCCACGCTCCATTATTTGAATTAAATCTTCATCGAGCACAAACATCTCCAAATTAATTCTCGTTAATCATCAAGTGAATTTAAATGGCCCGGAAAAAATTAGGGTATTACAGCTGCCCCTCTTTGCTCGTTGTTGTGACCACAAGAATGTAGCAAAGACAAAAATAATGACCTAATTTTGCTTGATTGCAACGTTATTTCCCTTTCTTCAGTCTTCTTCTTGACTTTCGCTTCCGTCACTTGCACGAACCCTTTTAATGAATTATTCCACTTCTTCATATCTGAGAATCTTCGGTTTCTTCCCACATCTGACGATCTGATGGTTTGCTCCAACACTCTTTTGAAATGGCTAAAAATGGCTCGGATGACTTATATTGTACTCGGGCGTTTTTGTCCAGTCCCATCTTCTTGCTTTAAAATTTGAAAAGAGATCTGCTCCACTCCATCTCCAGGGTAAGTGAGACTTGAAAAATCTTCGGATAACATGTCTGCTCCCTATTCTTTCAATGGGTATAGGACTTGATCAATCATAGATCAGCGGATTCGCTCCTATTTTTCAGGATGCATGAAACTCGCACAATCTTCAACAAACGTCTCTGCTCTCTATGCTTTCAGAGAGTATAAGACTCGAACAATCTTCAACAATCGTATTTGCTCCCTATTTCTTCAGGGAGTAGAACTCCAACAATAATCTTCCTACGGGTCTGCTATCTTTTTCTTCAGGGAGTAAGAACTCGAACAATATTCTTCCTACGAGCTCGCTCTCTATTTCTTCAGGGAGTAAGAACTCGAACAATAATCTTCCTACGAGTCCGCTCTCTTTTTCTTCAGGGAGTAGAACTCGAACAATATTCTTCCTATGGGCTCGCTCTCTATTTCTTCAGGGAGTAAGAACTCGAACAATAATCTTCCTATGGGTCCACCCTATTTCTTCAGGGAGTAGAACTCGAACAATAATCTTCCTACGGGTCCGCTCTCTTTTTCTTCAGGGAGTAAGAACTCGAATAATAATCTTCCTACGGGTCCGCTCTCTTTTTCTTCAGGGAGTAGAACTCGAACAATAATCTTCCTACAGGTCCGCTCTCTATTTCTTCAGGGAGTAGAACTCAAACAATAATCTTCCTACGGGTCCGCTCTCTTTTTCTTCAAGGAGTAAGAACTCGAACAATAATCTTCCTACGAGTCCGCTCTCTATTTCTTCAGGGAGTAGAACTCGAACAATAATCTTCCTACGGGTCCGCTCTCTTTTTCTTCAGGGAGTAAGAACTCGAACAATAATCTTCCTACTGGTCCGCTCTCTATTTCTTCAGGGAGTAAAACTCGAACAATAATCTTTCTACGGGTCCGCTCTCTATTTCTTCAGGGAGTAGAACTCGAACAATAATCTTCCTACGGGTCCACTCTCTTTTTCTTCAGGGAGTAAGAACTCGAACAATAATCTTCCTCCGGGTCCACCCTATTTCTTCAGGGAGTAGAGCTCGAACAATAATCTTCCTACGGGTCCACTCTCTTTTTCTTCAGGGAGTAAGAACTCGAACAATAATCTTCCTACGGGTCCGCTCTCTTTTTCTTCAGGGAGTAGAACTCGAACAATATTCTTCCTACAGGCTCTCTCTCTATTTCTTCAGGGAGTAAGAACTCGAACAATAATCTTCCTACGGGTCCGCTCTCTTTTTCTTCAGGGAGTAGAACTCGAACAATATTCTTCCTACGGGCTCGCTCTCTATTTCTTCAGGGAGTAAGAACTCGAAAAATAATCTTCCTACGGGTCCACCATATTTCTTCAGGGAGTAGAACTCGAACAATCTTCTGTTGCTTCACTACCTCCTTGTGAAGGCTTATAGATGATTTACTTCACTACTCTTTCGTGAAGGCTTGAGTTTGATTCGCTTCAAAGGTTGAACCTGAAAATCAAACACTATCAATCATTAATGTATGCTCGAAAATATCCAACTCAAAAATTCTGAGTTCGAGAAATTTTCTGAAAATTCATCTTCATCGTGAAAACTTGTCTGGAAGCCCTTAGATATGTGAATCTACTTTGGCTCAATTGTTGTCATCATTCTTTTTAGGATTTCAAAACTATTCATCCTCATCTTGATGCTTCAATATATTAAATTTTCCACTATCATAGGGAAACCTGTAGACATTTAAGTCATCATGCAATGTCATGATCCTATTCATGCCTAAAATGTATGCAATTATTCAATTCAACACATTTTCTTCTTCAAAGGAACATCGTCTCCTTTGTTTTTGATGGACCTCGATTTCGTCTTGGGCACCGAACATTTGACCAGTTCACCCCAGTTAACAATCTCAAAATCATATCTCTCGGCTTGACATAACTTTGACTTTTCTCATTCTTGAAGCCTGCCATTACCCATGACCAACTTCTTGATGAATGACATTCTCTTTGGGCCACCTATTAAGGGCTGGAATTTTCTATGAATCCCAAGGTTTCTGCTTCCCATAACCATACAAAGATACATGCTAAAACCAATGTTAGCTTCAGAATACCTATCTTTTCAACATCTTTTGCATAACAATACAAAATGATCTCATGTACCACAAGCTAAGCTATATGTTTTAACCTTTTCAAAATCAAATACTTGTAAAGGGGAATTGAAAAGGAAAAATATTACTTTATTTATAAATGCAAAGAGTTTTTAGCAACTATATGGCAAACTTTTAACTGGAAAAAGAACAAAAGGATAGGCGTATTCAAATATCAATAACACAAATGCCTTTGAACTGGCACGCCGTTAGAATAACCCGAGCGTAGCTTCTATCAAAAGGAACTCCAAAATTATGATGACACCTAAGAGTGCAAAGCTACTTCTGAACCCCAAAATCTCCCATTATTGGATGCCGTAAACCAGTATTGAATCTCATGTGCATTCAATTTCTCCTATGGTTGCTTTCATAGGGACTCATTAATCTTTAGTCTCAATCCTGATCACCAACTGTCGTTGTTACTACTCGCGTCATAAGCTCTTTTCTCTTCCAAAAATAATTCAGAACCTCCACCGTGCACGAATTCTGAATTTAAAACTCAAGCCGCCCTCTACGGGTTTTCAACTTGACCTCCTTTGGTTTCAAGATGTCTTTTTCAAGTTTGCATCTTGAACCCCCCTTTTATTTGTTTTTGTTTTTCTTTTCATTTTTTTCATTTTTTTCAATTTTTCATTTTTCATTTTTTTTCTTTTTTTCATCTTCAAGCAAAACCCTTCTTAGCTACGTTCGGAGTTCACTGAATAAGGTAATTCAAACTCATCCATCAATCAAGACTAGAGCTCCCCAAAAAAGGTTTTCTTGACAACATAGGGTATTTTCCACTTGGGCATCCAATTCCCTCAGAAATCTTTTGGAACGAGCAATATCCTCCTGAGCATCAAATCCCTTTCGTAGACTTCTCGAGGGCGAACTTTCTTACCATGTGCTCATATCATCCGCTTCTGGTACATCTGACTATGGCAAATAGCTTTCAATCTCTTTTCTTCAATCAAATCCAATTGGTCATATCTGGCCTGTACCTACTCTGCCTCATTTAGCTTCACTTCTGACAAAACCCAAAGTGAGGGAGTTTCCACTTCAAATAGGGAGGACAGCTTCCATCCAATAAACTAGAGAAAAAAACGGAGTTGCCCCAGTTGACGTCCGTACAGAAGTCCGATAGACAAACAGAGCAAATGGCAACTTCTCATGCCAATCTTTATAAGTTTCAGTCATCTTCTCTATAAGCCTCTTAATGTTCATATTAGCCGCCTCCACTGCCCCATTCATCTTTAGGCGATAGATAGTGGAATTATGATCCTTTATCTTAAATTGCTCACAGACATAGTCCATCCTCTTGTTGTTTAAGTTCAAGGCATTGTCAGAGTCCATCATCCATGCCCCACATAGCCTACGACCACAAAATTTTCATTATATGCAACTGATGAGGAGGGGTGTGCATTCTATCTCCATAAATTCATTAGCGTGGGTCCCATATACTCCTTCATGAATTTCTTTAAGAATGGTCTTAGCTTCTTTAGAGTCCACACACCTTAATAGGATCTGATCCATGCTTTTCTTATATAAGGTCTCACCATTAAGCACATACCTTGCTGCCATTCTTCTAATGGTCCTTTTGTCATTCTCAGTTGCATGTTCGGGGTAACTTTGATATCTTATATATTGGAAGATATCATAGTACCAAGGTCTTCCATCATCTTCTTCTTCAATGTTAAAGCAGTGGGCTGGATACTCATACCTTCATCTCAATAGGCATCATATTTGAATGCTCGTTCATCTTAAAGGCCACTGCCAAAGTAGCCAAGGCGTCCGCCATTTGATTTTCTTCTTTGGGGAGGTAATTGAAAGTCACTTCTTCAAATTCTTTAATAAGTCCCATAACTAATTTACGATATTCCACAAGTTTGGGATCTTTAGTTTCCCATTCTCCTCTGAGCTGGTAAATTACCAAAGTTGAATCCCCATATACCCTCAGCATTTTTGCTTTGAGTTCAATAGCTGCTCTAAGACCCATAACACAAGCCTCATATTCAGCCATATTGTTTGTACAATCAAAATTGAGCCGACTGGTAAAAGGATAAGGCTCTTCACTTGGTGAGACCAAGATTGCCCCAATCCCATACCCTAAGGCATTTGAAGCACCATCAAAGTTCATCTTCCAGTATTTACCGGTGAGCGCAATTGTTTCTTCCTCCGAGATAGCCATTAAATCCTCATCCGGAAAATCGAAGTTCAACTGTTCATATTCTTCTGAAGCCCTACTCGCAATGAATTCTGCCATGGCGCTCCCTTTAACTGCCTTCTGGCTTACATACTGGATATCAAATTCGGACAACAGGACTTGCCAACGGGCTAATCTTCCAGACAACGCAAGTACCCCCATTAGATACTTTAAAGGGTCCAGCTTAGATATGAGCCAGGTAGTATGATACAACATATACTGTCTAAGTCTTCTGGTAGCCCATACTAAAGCGCAACACAATTTTTCAATTGGTGAGTATCTGGCCTCACACTCAGTGAACTTCTTACTGAGATAGTAGATAGCCCTCTCCCTCTTCTCAGTTTGATCATGTTGCCCCAACACACATCCCATTGAATTGTCATAAACGGACAAGTAAAGAATTAAAGGCTTTCCTGGGATAGGTGGCGCTAGGATCGGAGTATTCGAAAGATATCTCTTTACTGCCTCAAAAGCCTCTTGACAATCCTCACTTCATTCTCCTGAATCATTCTTACGAAGAAGGCGGAATATGGGATCACATTTTTCAGTCAGTTGCGAGATAAACCGAGCGATGTAATTTAATCTCCCCAAAAATCCTCGAACCTCTTTCTGTGTTCTTGGGGCTGGCAAATCTTGAATGGCTTTTACTTTATTGGGATCTATTTCAATTCCCTTTCGGCTCACTACGAACCCCAACAGTTTTCCCGATGTCACCCCAAAAGTACACTTATTTGGGTTAAGTTTTAGTTGGCACTTCTTTAATCTTTGAAAGATCTTCCTCAAATTATCGATATGTTCCTCCTCTGTATTGGCTTTTACAATCATATCATCGACATAGACTTCAATTTCTTTATGCATCATGTCATGAAACAATGTCACCATGGCCCTCTGATAGGTTGCCCCTGCATTCTTTAATCCAAACGGCATGACTTTATAACAGAACGTTCCCCACATAGTGACAAACGTTGTTTTCTCCATATCTTCAGGGTACATTTTAATTTGATTATATACGGAGAAACCATCCATAAATGAGAATAAGGAATTTCCAGCAGTATTGTCCACTAACGTATCTATATGTGGAAAAGGAAAATTATCCTTTGGACTAGCTCTATTCAGATCTCTATAGTCGACACACATTCATACTTTCCCATCCTTCTTTGGTACTGGGACAATATTTGCTACCCACTCAGGATATTTGGCCACTGTGAGAAACCCAGCATCAAATTGTTTCTTTACTTCTTCTTTAATCTTGAGCAGCATCTCTGGTCTCATTCGTCTCAGCTTCCATTGTACAGGCTTGCAATCAGGCTTTATCGTAGTTTATGGACCACCAATTTTGTGTCCAGACATGGCATATCCGTGTACGACTAAGCAAATACATCCTTGAATTCTGGAAGTAATTCTATCAAGCTCTGCCTTCATTCTGCACACAGGGTGGTACCGATCTTTACTTCTTTTATCCTCATCCGTACCCAAATTCCAGATCTCTATAAGCTCTTCGTGAGGCAAAATCTGTTTATCTTCTTGTTCCACCCTCTTCAGTAATTCCGAAGGTAGTTCACATCACTCATCGTCATCACAACCTTCGATTTCTCTTTGACACATGGGCATCTCGAAATCAATCTCCGAGTCAGAGTCATTAGCATTTGTATCATTGATATCTGAGTTCCTGAAAGAATAACGGAAGCGGAGATATATATACATATATATATGGAAGAATCTTTTCCCATACAAATAAATAGAAAGAAATAATACATACATTATACAACCAAAAATGAAATGCATGGGAGAGTGTTTGCCATTTTGGACCAATGAAATGCATCCTTTATTGAAAGCAAGTAAAAACACACAGCTTAACCCTTTACATCAGATCCCCTATTGCCCCAGGGTACGAACAATAGGGAAAAGTTCTAGTGCGCTACTCTGCAAAAGATTTGTAAACTAAGGGCGATTCCTCCATAGTCCAGTTGTTCAACACAAAGCCCGGGGGTGCAGGATAGACACCTGTAGCTCTCATTCCTTCAAACTCCTCATTGGTTACAACATCAATGCCAAAATACTCCAAGGCATTCTCAATCATCACTTTACCACTTCTTGAAGTCCTTTAAAACACATGCCCTGCTGATGTGAAAATGTTGCTCAATGGCGGGAAGGTCCTGGGTCCCCAACTTGGGTCTTCACCAGTCAATCTTGCCTCTCCCAATTCCCGATTCCTCTTGATGCCCCTCTATTTTTCCTTCAAAGTTGGTTGATACCCTAAACCAAACCTGTCTCTTTTAGCAATAGGGTAATTTGGCCTAACTGGTCCTTGCAACTGACGTCCTAGCCCTTGGCTACCTTTGGTCCCTCTTCCAAGGGTCAGTTTGTGCCCCGTTTTGGTACAGTATGATGATCTAGGCTCTGAGATTTTCTTACCTTCAGCCACAAACGTGGCATTGTCAAACGATCTGAAAGGACATTCAACAACTTGTTCTTCCACTTCAATATATGGGGCTGCAGGAACTGAAGCAATAATGTCTTCTTCCGCATGAATGCATACCAGCCTTCCATCAAATACGAACTTTAGCCTCTGGTGTAAAGTTGATGAAACTGCCCCAGCCTGATGAATCCAATGTCTTCCCAATAAGCAGTTGTATGTAGGTTTGATGTCCATCACAAGAAACTCCACTTCAAATGTCGTTGGACCAATAGTCAAAGGAATATCAATCTTGCCTAACACTTCTCTTTCTGTTCCATCAAAAGATCGAACTATACTTTGACAATTCCTCATCAGGGTACTGTCCACTGGCAGCTTTTTAGAGTCACCAAGGGGATTACATTTAACGTTGAACCATCGCTTATAAGTACTCTGGATAAAACGTGCCCTTTGCACCTAACTGTAATGTGTAGAGCCTTATGATTGTCAATCATCCCCGAAGGGATCTCATCCTTTGAAAAAGATACAATGTTATCAGCCTGCATTTTGGCAACTAGTCGCTCCAGCTTTTCTGTGGGTAACTCCTTCGAGACAAAGGTCTGGTCCAAAACTTTTATCAAGACGTTGCGATGAGCCTCTGAACTCAAAAGAAGTGATAGGATAAAAATACTAGCAGGCAGCTTGTGCAATTGTTCCACAACACCGAACTCACTATGTTTTAAAATTTTTAAGAATTCCACTGTTTCATCCTTCGACACCAGTTCATTGATAATGAGTTCGTCTTTTTTTATCTGAACATCGACATTCTTTCCTTTTTCAGCAGCAATCTTCTTCTCTGGCTCTTTGAAAAAAAACCTACCACTTCTGGTCAAGTGCCCTACTCCATTTATTTCTTCTTGTTGTTTTGCCCCCTCTCTCATTTGACAATTATACCTCCAGGGCACTTGTTTATTATCTTTGTATGGGAACGGAGTTGAAGGAGCTACCCTTTCATTCACTTGATTCTTGGGAGTAATGACGATGGGACAACCAACAGTGTGTATCCCTTTGGATGATCCTTCAGAAGCGCAAATCTCTGCTTTTTCTTTTTTAGTCACTTCTTTGAAGAATTCGATTTCTTTCTTGTCCATCATCCCTTGTACCAATTTTAAGAAATCAGGACACTGTTGTATATTGTGTCCTGCGCAATTATGGTAGTGGCACACCTCTTCACTGCTATACTGGTCACATGATAGACTAGGCTTCAACAATCCCACTTTAACCATTTGGCACCATACCCAAAGCATGGGTGATTCCACCTCACTAACATCCATAACAATCCTCTTTCCTTTCTCTTCAGCGACTGCGTTAATCCCGGCTCTAGCATGGTTTGGCAATGGATTTTGGGCTACCTTTGGTTGTTCACTGTCACCAAAATTGATAACAATCCTCCTTCTCAAAGATTGAACGACCTTTTTGAATGCAGTGTAATTTTTAATGGAATGTCCAGGATTCCCACCATGGTAATCACACTTAACATTAGCATCATACCATTTGGGATAAGGAGGTTGTATAGGTACCACATGATAAGGAGAGACTAGATGTCGATCGTATAAATCGTGAAATAATTCCTTATAGGTTACAGGAATTGGATCAAATTGAGGCATCCCTCTCCTCGGGTCCCTTGCTCCTTGTCTATTCTCATTTTGAGGTGGTGCCACCGTTCCCTGAGATCGGGACATTGTGATGTTACTGGAATCGTACTGGCTCACCTGGGTGACTTCGTTTTCCTTTTTCTTTATCGGCGGTTTGTTGCTGGACTCTCCTCCCTCGAGCTTCCTGCTTTTAATCGCCATTTCGATCATTTCTCCTATCGTAACTATATCAACGAAACTTCGGGAAGGAATACCGATAAGGTGTGAGAGAAAAGGAGCCTTCAAAGTACTAATGAAAAGCATATTTATTTCCCCCTCTTCCAATGGTGGATGCACTTGCACTGCTACCTCCCACCATCTCTGAGCATATTGTCTGAAACTTTCACTGTGCTTCTTCTCCATTTCTTGCAACACCAATCTGTTAGGCCTGACATCTTTCACATGTTCATACTGGTCGAGAAAGGATTTAGCAAGGTCTTTCCATGACCTAATATCAGCCTTTTTTAGTTGGTTATACCATCGCAATGTTGAGCCTGTCAAGCTTTCTTGGAAATAATGGATCAACAGTTGATCGTCCCCTATGTACCCAGTCATTTTCCTGCAGAACATTATAATATGGGCGGAAGGGCATCTAGTACCGTCGAATTTCTCGAAGTCAGGAGTTTTGAATTTTGGAGGCAGGACCAAATTAGGAACTAGACTAAATTCTTTAGCGTCCAGTCGATACATACTGGTGTCTTCCTTCATAACCTGGACTTCACTTGCTAATTATTCGAATTGTTCCCGAAAGTGTTTGTTTTTATTCTTTTTGGCCACTTCATCAAGGTCCGGGACTTGGTGTCAGAGACTTTCTTCGGGGTGCGAACTAAGTCCTGGTTGAAGATTCACAGCAACGCCGACAGGATCTATGTGCACTTTGGTAGGAACAGACGTTCCTTTGACATTTTAAGACTGTACCGAGGTAAACCCTGCAGGATAAAGTGGTTCTCCAGTCATTTGCTCAGGGGCCTTTCCATGTTCCGGGTTTCTCCCTTCCAACAAACTTGTCAACTTAGACAGCATATCTTCTTGAGCCTTAAACATGTCCTCTTACATTTTCCTTAGATCATCTTGCAACTGCAGTTGAATTTTTTCAATTTAAGTAATCCTACCTTCCATGGTTCTCTCCATTGTATTATAATGATGCTTGGACTTCCCCAGTATTTCTCTGTCACAGTTCCTTTACGAGTTACTCTCATGTTTTCATGATTGATGCATGTAAAAAATGCTTAAATTAAAGCGATGCAAATGCAAATGTGGATGCAAATGCAAAAGGTGTTAATTCAAAAGTGACCACTTATAGAACAACCGTTCACTTAGACAACAAGAATTCAGTAAGTACACCATGTAGTCAAAATACAAATGTGATTCTTCATCTCTTCATTTTCTTGAGTCGTACTCTTCCTGGGATCTCGAATTGCACCTCCAAAATTGTCGGCGTATTTCATCACATTTGATGACGTCAGATGTCTTTAAATTGAATCTTGGGATCTCCATCTTCACTTTAACGCAAAACAGTCTTCGTGTCTTTGTGAAAGATTTTCTCGTCCTTGGTATGATTGTATCTATCTCTTGAGTCAACATCTCGTCCTTTGCAGCTTTAAAGGAATTCTTCAATCAGCTTCAGATATCGTCATTCATCGGGTGTCATTCTTCATGGATCACTTGAACATCTCTGGATCTCCCGATTTTGACTACATAGTGGAGAATTTATTGCCTCATTATGGTCAGCCTTCTTGTTAGTCAGTCACTTGTGAATTAACACCCCTTGATGACATGAGGATGCAAATGCAATAAAAGCACAATAAAATCGACATAGAACAAAAACGGGTTAGTACGCATAAGATAAACAACAAGATAGTAAGTACCGTGAACATCGAATAAAACCTACCCTCACATGCTGACTATCCAATCATGTTTTAGTAGATCCTACCCGACATGATATCTACCCACATGCTTTGTTGTTCACAAAAAATCCTAACCGCATGGTATCTAATTCACATGCTTGCTCAAAAAATAAACCTAACCACATGATCTCTAGTTCGCATACTTTTTGCAAAAATAAATTCGAGGAAAAGGTTAGAATGAGTTTCTCCCTCTGCGACTTTTGAAGAAAAATGGGCAGAGGTTCGATATAAAACAGGCAGAATTCTAATAGGGCCCTCGAATTGTCCTTTGCTGGTGCCCCCTTGGGCTTGCCAGACCCTCGATTCTCACCCATTATGGGCTTAAAACGAATCAAGTTCAATTCGAGAGGATACATATCCCCATATCCATGCGAGGAAACTCAATGTTTTCTCGTAGACATAAGGCATGTACCCCAGAGGTTACTAGCTAAAGCCCGTGCGGAGAAAAATAATTTTTCTCACGTAAGCGTAGCTTTCACCCCTACTTAATGGGACAGAGCACAGTTAGAAGGCTCTGAATATTGAAGGTTTAACAACAGTTGGGAAACTCATAATCCTTTGCCTCGATCCAAGAAACTCAACAAACTAAAGGTTAGAAAACTGAAACATGTAGATCACACGTTAGTACAACTATTTATTTCTAAACCAAATCACAAATAAAAATGAAAACAAGAAATTCAACACAAACAAGGGATCAAAAACCAAATTAAAATGAACTTATAACTTTTGTTTGCAAAGACAATTAATTAATCGACTATCGGCCTGACTCTCTAAAAAAAAGTCCCCAGCGGAGTCACCAAGCTGTCGAAACGTTTTTTTTAAACCGGGGTGGGGGCGAGATTCTGAAAACCACGTCATTTTTAATTATTATCTTTTCAATTGAATTTTTAATTAAAAATAGTGCGATTTTAGAAAACCTCTCGTTTCGAAAAATTGGAAATTCCTTTACGATAAAAATATAAGGTTCGAGGAGTCGCCACCAATCTTTGATTAGGGTGTGATTGGGCACCCAAAAACATTGTCATTTTAAATAAAAATTAATTTTAATTAAAACGAAAAATTTACGGTCTACGTTACCAAAATCCAAGTTCAGGAGTCGGTTACGCGTGGGGAAGGATTAACACCCCCACAACGCCCTAAATCGGTACCTAGTTGATTAATTAATTTCTTTGCAATGAATTTCGCAAGTTCAAATTTAATTTGATTAATGATCCCATTAAACAACAAACATCCAAATTTGCAACATTCAAAGCAACAAAATAGATTTAATTTAAAATTACCAAGTCATTAGAAAGATAAAGAATATTCGATTATTTAAAAATATTGAGACCAGATATTTAGTTCAGTTCTAACGACCTTTTCTCGAAAAGTTTAAATAGTCGAATATTTCCTTTTCTTTCGCTCCCAAATTTTACAATGATATATCCAAATTTAATTAGGCGTTACTGACGGGATACCATTTTAATTTAAAATCGTCAAAACAACTTTCCTGTAAGTTAAGAAAAGCCATTTTGATAATTTTAGATTAAAAGGGCATTACCCTTAATTCCGATTATGTGATTAGATCGAGTTATGAACACGAGATTAACATGCTTTTTAAAAAAAAACAACTAAACAAAAGTGTACTAACAACATGCTCGGAATACTATACATGCATACATTTAAAATAAATATAAATTAAACTTACGAAGATGGATAAAATATTAAACAAAGGGGCTAAAATGTAAAGAACACAAAAGACAGGCTCTTTTCATAACATTTTCATTTCTGGGCAGTCCAAACATGATACAACCAAAATCCTACATAGGATCAAAATGCAAGTTTCTAAAACTATGCATCCAATGTAAAAACAACACAAAAATGGCCCCAACATGAATTTGGACTATCATGAAAAACGCTGAAAATCATGCAACAAAATCAAAAGATAATAAAGTTCAGTATAGGGACTAAATCGAAATGAAACAAGGTTGGGATGGCCACGTACACAATTACGCCCTCACAATCTCAATACACGGATTCCCTCAGCTATCAGAACGCTGCCGTTTTTGGGGTATCTAAACGACGTCGTTTTGGCGTCTTAATATATGAGATATTAGGGTAAGCTCTTTACCCTAATTTTATTTCTATTCAGCCAGACCAAACCAAGCCCCACCGTTTTCCTTCTTCTCTCTCACTATCTCTCATTCTATCTCCCTCAACCCTAAATAAAACCAAAGGCCACCACCGTTCAACGCTCCGACGAGGAGTCCAAAATGGCCAGAACCCTTCTCTTCTTTTACCCTGAACCCAAAATCTTCGAACCTACCACACAATAGCGACCAAAACCTGAAGTTTAAACTATTCCCCAAACCTTACTGCCTAAACCATGTGACCACCGTAGTACGCCCCTCTCAACGCCCCGTTGAGGAACCGAGACCTCAAAATAAACCTTACTATCCCCCTCTCAGAACCCTAGCCTCATTGAAACAAAGACCTCTCCCATGAACTAGGATCTAACCAAGCCTCCTGAAACCATATTCTCATGCAACCATAGTACCCAAAGATGAAACTCTTACCCTCGGTGACAAACAGGACTCAGGTTCAGGCGATGACTCTATTCTTCGGCTAGGGAAGGTGAGGGTTTTACCTTTTGTTTTTGTTTTTGCTCTTTCGTTCTCTGCCTCTTGTTGATTTTTCTTTACTGGGTTGTTTTGTTACCGTTGATGATTGTCTCAAATGGATCGTTTTCTGTTCGGTTTATTTTTTGGTCCTTAATTGCTTCGTGGTTCTTGTTCTCTGATTTACTCCAGGGTTTTGGACTCCGGTTCTGGATTGCTTCTTTGATGGTTGATTTTGGATTCTCTATTGTTCTCGTTGGCTTTCTATTTTTTTTTTGTGTTTCTGTTCGTAATTGCCTCTGTTTTTTGTTACTGCTCCATGGTTCTGTATTTTTGGCTTGCTGGTTATGGCTCCTGTTGCTCTCTCCCTTTGTTCGTCCTCTGATTCCTGAACCGAGAGCCCTCTGAGCTTTTTTCTTTCTGGTTCGTGGTCCTCCCTCCACTCGGTTTCATTTTCACTGCTATCTCTAGTTGATTTTTGCTTTCTGTTTTATGTGTCTTTCGTCCTGCTCCTTGCTTGGTGTGCTTGCAGGTCACGGGTGCGAGCTGGTCACGGGGCTTCAGCTGTCTGGGCACGGGTGATGGGGAATAACCCCGAGGGACTTCACGTGGGTAGCACTTGGTTGGTTCACGCACTGTCTTGGAGTTCTGAGTGCGTTGGGAGCCATTGGCACAGGGTCTTCATGCTTGGAACTTGGCCAGCACGGGCTGCTGGGGTCTCGTGCATCGTGGAGAAGTGAGTTCATGTGTGCTCGGTTGTCTTGGTGATTGAGCGTGCATTGCTTTGGGCTTGCTGTTTGGTGGGTTGTGGGGCATGCTGCTCGGTTGGAGTGCTGTTGATAACCTTGAGGACTTCACGTGGGAGACACTTGGGTGTTGTGGAGTATGGGCACGAGAATGTGGGGAGCTGAGCTGGAGCTGGAGCTGCTGCACATCCTGGGGCTTCACGTGAGGAGTATCTCTAATAGAGTACTAGATCGGGTCTTGATGTAATTATTGATGGGCTTTGTTTGTTGGGCCTCGGGTATATTGAGTCTTGTAATTTTGAGTCTATTTTGGGCTCAATGGACTTTGGACACTTAATTTGTATTTGTGATTGAATTTCAATTTGTGTCCCGATTTCCATATACGATCCCAATCCCAATCGAGCACCTAAAGCCTTCAAACGCAAAATTCCACGCTCCATTATTTGAATTAAATCTTCATCGAGCACAAACATCTCCAAATTAATTCTCGTTAATCATCAAGTGAATTTAAATGGCCCGGACAAAATTAGGGTATTACAGTTGGTTTTTTGCCTTATCAACTAGATTTACCTCCGGAAATGGATAAGATTCATTATGTATTTCATGTATCAATGCTCAGTAAGTATCAATCGATTTCATTGGTTAAAGTTCTTTGACAAAACCATAAAATCGATAAAGCTACCTGGGAAAGAGAAAAGATATGAAAAAGTAGTTTCCTAATCTTTTTGCATCAGATATGTAATGAAAATTCAAGAAATAATTTTAAAAAATGGGAAGAATTGTTATATCCAAAATTTTGACTAGTGAATAAAAATATAAATTTTGGAAGTTTAGTGTCTAAAGTATAAATTTTAGAAAAGTATAGGGACCATGTTGGTAATTTTATTGAAAGGAAATTTTGTCCCGTAAATTAATAGTTCACCCCAAGAATGAAGTTTTCATGAGTTTTAGATTTTTGTTCTAGAAATTGTATTAAAGTCAATAAAGTGATACAATCTAATAAAAATTCAAATAATCGGATCGAACTGGATTTTCACGAAATTTTGAAGGATGGTAGTATAAGGTTAATAATATTGTTTCCATTTTTTATTTTATTATAATTTAACATGGATAATTGGATTGAAGATTTATATTCCATGTTAAACCAAGATCGTTGGATTAAAGTGGTAGGATTGGAATTTTTGGAAAAATACAAGGGCAAAGATGGAAACTAATAAAATATTAGTTTATATTTGAAATGATGATATAAGGAATGATGTCATGATAAAAAGTGTTATGTGATATTTTAAGGAAGAATCAAGAAATTTTCATTTATCTTCTCCATTTGGCCATGAGTTCAATAGATAAGGTAAAAAGAATTTTCAATTTCATTTTTTGAGCTTATTTAGTTGACTTTTTGGTTAAGGTGTGAAATAGAGAATTAATCTACATGAAATTCTCTATTTTTTTGGTCTACATGGTCCACGTTATTTTTTCTTGGATGATTGATTTCATGAATTGGGTGGTTGAAAGGGAATATAAGTTATGATGATTTAAGGGTGGATTCTTATTTTGTTGTTGTTGTAAAGTTGTTTTCAAGCTTGTATGATGATTAAAATTAATTGTAAATCCATAGAGAATGATTTGGCCATGATGTAGGGCTTATGGAAAGATTGAATTTGAATTTTTTTTAATGGGGGTTTGATTAGAATTGCATGAAAATATTGTTTAGAGCTTGAATCCATGCTTGAATTAAGTTTAATTTATCCTAAGAATACTTTGATAGATTTGGCCATGATGAAGGAAATTGAGAAAAAGTTATAGAAATTTTTTACAATGGTTAGAAATGATATAGGAATGATTCTACATGCTTTAGAAAATTGTGTGGACTATTTGGAACTTGAAGAAAGTATAAGGACCAATTCACATACTTTGGAAAATTTTGAGAATTCAAGTGTAATTTTCGAATAGTTGATGAACTATGATGGAATTGAATATTGGAATGTTGATTTTAATGTTAGAATGTTGGTTTGGATTAATTTATAAATTTGTTAATGTTTGGGGACCAAATTGCAAATTGTATAAGATACGTATAAAGTTGATGAGTAGAATTTGAATACATTGTTTGAATGTTTGATTATAATATTTTGAGATTAAACTGAAGTTAAATGGTAAGGGACCATTTGAATAAATTGAAAAAGTTGAGATGAATTCTAAAAGAATTCATATTAGTGATTGAAATGTGAAATTAGAAATTACATGTGATCTATTGGTAAATATGAATAATAAAGGACTTCACATGTTATTTTGAAGAATAAAAGTTAACATTTATGTTATGATATGGATTTAGTATCGAACAAGTGTCGGAAGAATTTTTATAATTTTTTGTAATACTCCAAAACGTCGGGTCAGTGACTATATTGAAAGGACTTAAAATTTGGAGGATTAAATTGAATAAATGGTAAAGTATAAGAAATTATTTAAGAAATTGTGTTTAAGACCAATTAGAAAGAATGAAAGGGTATTTTGGTCTTTTAGAGGGAAGTGGATTTAAAATTTATTTATTATGGATATTTAATAAGAGAAAAAGGGGAAAAGTTGAGAAAACTAAGTTATCTTCTTCTTCTCTTTCTTCTCGTCCCGTGCTCTCCCCCATAGCCAAAGGTAAGATTTCTTCAAGTTGGTTTTTCCCTTTAGTTTATGGGTTGGTTTTGAAACCTTAAGAAAATAGGTTTTTAAATGATTTAATGAAATATGATTTTTTATTGAAGTTTACAAGTAAATTTGACTTGTCAAAGAAGTAAATGAGAGATTAGAAACCATGGTTGTGATTAAAAAACAATTATGAAAAAGTAGTGTGATTCTTGGGTTTGAGTGTTCGTTGAAGATTTTAGATGTTATAGGAAGATTTTATCAAGGAAAGTTAGTTAGGTTTAGTAAGGATGAGTTTAATGGTATTGTTGGAGGTAAAAGTAAGATAATGAAATTAATGTTGGGTAAAAATCAAAATGAAAAATGGAAAATCTGGGTAAGGGAATCGGTACTCGAAGAACAGTACCGATAATATAGGTTTAAATTTGAGGAAATAGGATGAACATTATCGATACTGATGCAATGAGTATCGATACTGCTGTGGGTATCAATACTAAGAGGAAAGTATCGATTCCATGGATTCCAGAATACATAAATGGTATCGATATTGAAGGGAGTATCAGTGCCATAGAATAGAAGTATCGATACCATAGTAGAGGTACCGATACTATTGAGCTTGGAATTTCAAAATATGATAAATTTTAATAGAAATTGAAAATAATAGTACTTTTGAGTATATTAAAATTATAAACCTTACAAAGTATACAAAAAATTGTATGGCATGTGTAAATAATGGATGCTTGTGTATATCGTAACCAAGCTCCAGAGTCAAGCAAGAAAAAGGGCAAGGATAAAGTTGTCGAATAGTCTACATCATTATAGCATACTAGAGAGGCACATCAGGTGAGTGCATTTATTGTACTTCTATGAAATGAGGGAGACTTGTGACGAGTCAACCTCGAATGTTTTGATAAAGCACGTTTTACATTACTTTGATATGTTTTCATGATGTGTATGGAAATGATATTATGAATAAATTTTAGAGTATGAACTGCTGTAAAAGGAATAGATGAACGTTAAAGTTGTTCAATGGTTATCGTTATTGCAAAAATAAATGTTTAAATCTGTGAAGTTGATTTAAAAGCCCATTGTATGTGCATTGAGATTCATAGGTGCATTTTCGTGTATGATGGTATCGATCGATTTTGTTTAATGCATAACGGTGCATTTTCGTATCAGTACTACGTGTACTCTTGGCACTATATGTGCAATCATGGTATTCATAATGAGTTCGTGAATTACCATTTCGATATTCAATTATGTATATAAGTTGTCGATCGATTTTTTTAATGCATAACAGTGCATTTTCGGCACTAAATGTGCAACCCATGGTATTCATAATGTGTTTATGAATGACCATTTCGGCACTATGTGTGCAATCCATGGAATTCGTAATACGTTTGTGAATTTCCATTTTGACAATATGGTGCAATGCATGTACCTTGTATTCTAATTTAACATACATTGCGCAAAATCAAGAATAATAGGAAAAATATTGATTGATAGGTATGTTGGGAATACTAAAATAGTTTCGATGACTATGTGAAGGAAAATTGGGGTTACTAGAATAGTTTTAATTATTCTTATGAATTATACGATTTAGTTCGTACTTTGATAGTCATGATGTGCTTGTGTATGAATTTCACTTCATTAATATTTTTATGCCTCACTAAGTAAATACTTAGCGTGTGTTGACTTCACGCATAGGTATTAGCAAAGACTAGCCGAGTAAGGAGTGCGTCAGAGATGATCAAACCAAGGTTGACTCGTTAGTAACTGTAGGACAATTGTGTCTACTTTTTATAATTAGATGGCTTGTATGGGACTTATAAAAATACTTTGGAATGTATTTGTCTTCCGATTATTGTAATATGTTATAACGTTAAGATTATTTTATCTACTGAAAGTTAACAAGCTTTTATTTTTATTACACTAAAATGTTTTATCAATGAAACAAAATATTATGGGTTACAAATAAAGAAATGTTTTTAAAAGTCAGGTGACACCTTAACTTGTATACGGAAACTTATATGGGGAATGTGTTTTACATTTTTATTACTAGTTTTTGCCTATGTTAGTATTATACTAAAATATGCTTTAAATATATATTTTTGGTATATGATGTATGTGTAGATCGTGATCAAAATTTTGATACAAGCAAGCTTAAAAACGAGGACAATGTACAATAGTGAAGTTATATCGATAATAAAGGTGTGCTAATGAGGTATTTCAGGTGAATGCATTCTTACTTAGTTATATATATTTATATGATATAAAGGAGACTTGCGTTAATTCAACCTCTAATGATTTTTGAATAAAAAAGAACTTGAATCGTATTATGAAATATTTTCATAATATTTTCTAAAATGATTTATGAAAAATATTGGGTATGAAAAATATTATTATATTTAAACTATGAATGAGATATGAATTTTGATTATTAATCCCAATGTATGTGCATTTAGATTTGAATGGTGCAATTGGCATACTATGAGTTGGATTGGTTCTGTATCTGGTACAATTGTCTACATTTATTTAGCACTATATATGCGTTCTAGGTTTCACGATATATTAACATTGTGAGTTACCATGTGTAATTTCTAATTTTTAGTACAACGATGTTGTGTCATACAATATCTATACTTTGTTCTGGTACTAAAACTGCAAGTTAGTTTTGGAAGCTATGAGTGTATATAGCGTGCACACTCGTCTAAATCACATACCTTTCATTCTCATCTGATATACATTGGGATATGTTTATATTAATCTGAAAATTGCAAATTTACGGGTTCATTGAAAGTAAAGGTTTCATTGACTAATATGATATTAGATTATATGACAATTGTTATATACATGCTCATAGGATTCGATTTTAATAAATATGTCTATATATTCTTATGTTATTATAAGATATTATCATTATAAGGAATTTATGAAATTACTATCTAGATATGTTTTACTTCTTGTTTATAACGCGTCACTAAGTTATACTTAGTGTATGATTGTTTCACGCGTAGGGAAATGAAAGGAAAAAGTTGTGGAGTGAGGAGCATATCAAGCATCACTTTTGTGGAATCATATTTATATCCAATATCAGTAAGAACATTCTTTGATGTTATTTTGACTTAATTAAAGATGATCTAATTGCTCTTATATGATAGCTATAAAATAGTTTTGTAATAATAAAATATTATTGACATAATATGGATAATATTAGATATATTTAGTAGCATGGATAAATAGTATTTTACTATATTATGTTTATATACTAGGTAGTTGAATCTTAAACTAGACAGTTATTAGGTCTTTTTGTTTGCGATATAAAGTAGTATTGAATTGCCTAGTTGTTTCCTGAAATTAAACTTAAACTAGAGGTTAAAATATTTGTTTTGATTTTACGTGATTAATTGATTTTAGCAATAAAGTTATAATTGGAAAGTTTAAAAGAAACAAAATATTACTAGTATTCAAATAGGAAATATTTTATATGGTTAATGTTACACCTCTAACTCGTATTAGGATTACGTATACAAGATTAGGGTGTTATAGAAAGAATCAACAACTGCACTGGTTGAAACTTTTAATTGTACCAAACCTTTATATTCTCCAAGATTGGTCGTATCACCTGAGAAGTACATTGGGTATGTTGTTGGGTTATCTGCCACTAAAGCTCAAGTGGCTGTGAAAAATCCTCAAATCAATTCAAATGAGCATATAATACCATATATCAATGAGATTGAAAGGGATAAGAATAAACTGCGAGAGCATATGAAATACTAGTGCAAGGATTTATTTAAGGAAATGAGAGGACATAGTTCCCAAGACAAGATGGATGTAGTGGAGCTAAGTTTGATGCCTGAACTGATACTACCACCCAAGTTTAAAATGCATGAGTTTGAGAAATATGAGGGCAAAACATGTTTCATCGTGCACTTGAAGATTTTTTTAAGACGATGACATGCTTTGTCAGGGATGACATACTTCTAATCCATTGTTCCAAGCAATTTTGACAAGGTCTCCTGCAAGATGGTACAATCAACTAACATATGCCAAGATAAAATCTTTGAAAGACCTAAAAAATGCCTTTAAGAAACAATATCAATACGTCATTGATATGATTCCCGACAGGGCCATCCTCCAGAATATGGAGATAAGGCACAATGAAAGCTTTCGTCAATATGCACAATGATGGAGAGACATTGTAGCTTTGGTCCACCCCTCTTTGGTTAAAAACGAGTTCATAATCATTTTTTTAGATACACTAAAATCTCCCTACATTAGCCCCGTGTTAAGGGTTGCTACAAAAAATTTCTCCCCCATAGTTATGTATGGAGAAAATATTTAAAGGGCACTGAAAAAGAGCCAAATTAATGGAGGATAGAAACTCGATGAAGAAACCCATGATCAAAAAGAAACAAGGAGAGGTGAGCCATTTAAACATCTCTGTGAATGAATCAAGAATTGGAGAGCCCAAATCAAATGGAACAACAAAGCATGAGAACAATACCGAGAGGATGTCGTTCACACCCATTCCAACGACATATAGTGAGCTCTTTCAAGTGTTATACAAGGTGCATGTGGTGTCATCAAAATATGTGAAGCAGCTTGAACCACCGTACCCCAAGTGGTACAAAGAGAATGAGACTTGTGAGCACGCTAATATCCCGTGGCACACAATTGAAAAATCTCTTGACTTTTGTTGAAAACATTTTGATGTTTCGATATAACAAATAAAGTACTTTTAAATTTTAAGATTTTTTATTCGATTCAAAATTATATATTTGATTAAATTATACGAATATCAAATATATTACTCCAAGTTTTCAAATGTCAATTTTAATCCTTACTCAAGTGTAAAATTGTGTTTTTACACTTGAGAAAGCCTTAAACTTATTGTTTGAGCATTTCAAGCCTATTTTCCATTCAATATTCATTTTAATTTCAGCAACACCATTTGTGCTCAATTGTATTTATTCTTGAGTGTTCTTTCTTTGTTCTAAAATTGTACAAACATCTTGCCTTGTGAGGTTTTTCCGTAAGTTTGCGAAATTTGTAATTTTCTCTTTGGGAGAGAGTCTTCTCAAGAATTTGGGGTATAATTCTTGAGGGAGTTGTAAGGTTACTCTTTGTCCTCAAAAGAAAGACAAATTAGTAAATTTGTGGAAAATCTTTAGTGTGGATGGCTAAGGTAGTGCACGTAGACTTTGTTTGAGAAAGTTGAACCACTCTAAATCATTATGTAAATATTTTCAATTTTCTGTCAAATCTTCCACCAAAATTTTAATTGCCAATTCACCCCCTCTTGGCTATTCCGTCGATCGATTAACTCAATAATTGATATCAGAGAAATACTCATTTGAAGGTTTTACCACCTCTTAAGTCGATTCAGGAAGAGTTATATCGATATTCAAGTAATCAATGGCCTCCACTTCAAACTTTGACTTTGTTCTTGATTCTCAGCCCTTCAACAAGCCTCCTTTCTTCAATAAAGCTAATTATGCTTATTGGAAGAATAGGATGAGATACTTCAATGGAGCATGGAAAATCGTGATGAACGGATATTCTGAACCATCCACACATCCAAATTTGTGGAGTGAAGAAGAGACGAGAATGTTCCAGCTCAACTCAAAAGCTATCTATATTTTATTTTGTGCTCTTGTACCAGATGAATACGAGAGAGTTTCATCGTGTACAACCGCTAAGGAGATATGGGATAAATTGAAAGTCACTCATGAAGGCACTAACGAGGTAAAAGAATCTAAAATCAGTCTTCTTACTCATAGCTATAACAATTTTAGGATGAAACCGGATGAAGACAACAAAGCTATGATGGATAGATTTTTCGTGATTGACAATGGTCTCCAAGCATATAGAGAGATCATTCCAAATGAGAAGCCTGTGAGGAAGATAATTTATTCTCTTCCAAAACCTTGGCAATCGAAGAAGACGATGGTTATCGAAGATAAAGACATAAAGTCTTTAACTCTCGATCAACTTATTGGTTCTCTCCTCACGTATGAAATGATGATTCAAGATGAGGTAGACCGTGATAAAAAGGACGATACAAGAAGGAGACGGATAAGAAGAAAAACATTAGAGTTGCTCTCAAATCAACAAAAAATGAGAGTGATTCTGATGATTATGACGATTATGAAGAGATGGCATTATTTGCCAAACGGTTAATAAAGTTAATGAATCCCGAAAGAGGAAGAAAGTTCAAACGAAATGAAGGCTTCAAAAATGAACCAAAGGAGAAGGACCCGATCATATGGTACGAATGCAAAAAGCTTGGGCATATGAAATACGATTGCCCAAATTTGAAGAAGAAGGGTCAATCGAAGAAAAAGCACAAGGCACGCGTGGCTACTTGGAGTGATGATGATGAATCATCAAATGAATAGGAACAAGTAGTTAACCTGTGCTTGATAGCCATCGGGGAAGATTCTCAGGTAACTTATAACTCATTTGATTTAAAAGATTATTCTTTTGATGAGTTGGTTAAGGAATATACTTGGTTGGCTTTAGATTATGAGAAATTATTTTCGAAATACAAGAAAGATATTTCAAAATTGAAAAAACAAATCTCATATCCAAGACCAACAATGATCTTGAAAGTAAAATTAATGAATTGCAAACCAAAATCAAAGATTTTGAAAAGAAAACTCCTAATTTGCATAATTTACTTTCAAGGGTCAACGATGATCATCAAAAAGAAATTGATGATCTTAAAGCTTCTTTAAATAAAGTTGGAATAAAACATTTTGAAAAAGGAGAAAATTCAAAATCCAACTATATTAGAAAGAATTTTAAAAACTATAATCATAGAGGTCCCTGAAGAACCTCAAATGGTAAAATCGTTAGAAGTATATGGGTTCCTAAAGAAGTCATTACTACTAAAGATAAGGATATCCTACAAAAATAGATACCCAAGGGAACTAGGATTTTATAGACTAATGAATATGGACCCAAAAGAATTTGGGTACCAAAAATCAAAATTTAATCTATGTTTGTAGGAAAATGAGCATTGCTACAAGGCACGAAATACAAGTTCAAATTCATGGTTCCTTGATAATGGATGCATAAGACATACGACCGAAGATAAAAGCGGGTTTATAGAGCTTAACGACAAAAATGGAGGAGTGGTAACCTTTGGTGACAACTCAAAAGGTTATATTGAAGGTATAGGTACTATAGGTAATACCTCTCCCATACAAATAGAAAAAGTATTATACGTGAATGGGTTAAAGAATAATCTATTAAGTATTAGTCAATTATGCAATAAAGGATACAATGTCTTGTTTGAAACTAATAGTTGTAAAGTCATTGACATTGCATCTAATCGGATTATGTTTATTGGTCATAGAATAGGAAACATATACATGGTGCATTTGGATTCAATAAATATGACTAATTTGTGCCTAGGTACTAAAGATGAACATGATAGTTGGTTATGGCATAGGAGACTATGACACACAAGCATGAGTGTTTTACAAAGACTAATTCAAGGAAATCTAGTAAGAGGATTACCAAAGCTAAAATTTGATAATGATAATATATGTGATGCATGTGCTAAAGGAAAACACAAAATAGCATCCTTTAAATCCATTAATGACGATCAACTAGTAGAGTATTACAATTGATCCATATAGATCTTTTTGGGCTAATTAGAATAACTAGCATGGGTGGAAAACAATATGCATTTGTCTTGGTAGATGACTATTTTAGATATACTTGGGTTCTATTTTTAAGTACTAAAGATGAAGAATTAGAAAATTTCATCACATTTTGAAAAGTAATCCAAAATGAAAAGGGTTACTCCATTTCAAGTGTTAGGAGTGATCATGGTACTGAATTTGAAAATCTTTGATTTATTGAGTTTTTTAATTAAAATGGAATTAGCCATAATTTTTCAGCAACTAGAACCTCTCAATATCGAACTTTAGAAGAAATGGCTAGAAACATGCTTTGTGAAAACAATTTGCCAAAATATTTTTGGGCGGAAGCCACAAATATCGCTTGTTATGTTGAAAATCGAGTAATGATTAGGACAATTTTAAAGAAAACTCCATATGAAATTTTCAAAAATAAAAATCCTATCATTAGTTATTTCCATCAATTTGGATGTAAATGTTTTGTTTTAAACAACGGTAAAGATAACCTTGGCAAATTTGATGCTAAAAGTGATGAAGGAATTTTTCTGGGTTATTCCTTAAATTCTAAACTTTATAGAGTATTTAATAAAAAAACTTTAGTGGTAGAAGAGTTTATACATGTCGTTTTCGATGATAATCCCCTTCCAAAGAAGGATTATTGTGTTGATGATGACATAGGTATTGTAAACGCACATGACGTTGAACATGACGTTGGAGAATCATCATCAAAGGAAGAAGTGAAACTTGAGGAAACTCACGATGCTCTCGAGAATCCAACCATTGAAGAAATGGAAGTCACTTACCCAAGATAATACAACTATGTCAAGAATGGTGAAATTATAAGTGATCCATCCAAAGGGGTAACTACTTGATCTTCTCTTAGAAATGTATGTAATTATGTTGCATTTATCTCATGCATAGAGCCTAAAAATATCCAAGAAGCATTAGATGATAAAAATTGGATTATAGCTATGTAAGAAGAGTTAAATCAATTTGAGATAAGTAAGTATGGACATTAGTTGAAAGTCCTAGTAATAAATCTACTGTATGTACTAAATGGGTATTTAGGAATAAGCTTGATGAAAGTGGTAATATAGTGAGAAACAAGGCTAGACTTGTTACTCAAGGACATACTCAAGAAGAAGGAATAGACTTTGACTAGGCATACACTCCCGTAGCTAGGATGGAAGCAATTAGAATGTTATTAGCATTTGCATATTTCAATGAATTTAAATTATATCAAATGGATGTTAAAAGTGCATTTTTAAATGGTTTTATAAACGAAGAAGTGTATGTGGAACAACCTCCTGGTTTTGAAGATTTAAAATTTCCAAATCATGTTTTTAAATTGACAAAAGCTTTATATGGTTTAAAACAAGCTCCTAGAGTTTGGTATGAAAAATTGTCAAATTATTTAATAGAAAAAGGCTTTTAAAAGGGAAGGTTGACACTACATTGTTTTTAAAGAGAAAAGTGAAAGATTTATTAGTAGTTCAAATTTATGTTGATGATATAATATTTGGTTCTACTAATGATGCTCTTTGCCAAGAATTTCTAAGCTAATGCAAGGTGAATTTGAGATGAGCATGATGGGGGAGCTTTCGTTTTTCTTGGGGCTCCAAATCAAGCAAAGAAAAGATGGCATATTCATCAATCATGCAAAGTACATCAAGGATATGCTCAAGAAGTTTGGATTGGAAAATTTCAAACCCCAAGCTACTCCAATGAGATCATGTACAAAGCTTGACAAAGATAAATGAGGTAAATGTGTAGGTGTTAAATTGTATAGGTCAATGATTGGTTCTTTACTTTATCTAACCGCAATTAGATCGAACATTATGTTTAGTGTTTTCTTATGTGCTACATTTCAATCATGCCCTGAGGAATTACATCTACAAGCCATTAAGAGAATCTTTAGGTACCTTAAGGACACTCCTAGTTTAGGACTTTGGTATCCTAGAGACTCTAGCTTTAGTTTGCATGCCTTCTCTTATGCGGATTATGGAGGATGCAAAATAGATAGGAAAATCACATCTGATACTTGTTAATTCCTATGAAATATGTTGATTTCATGGTTTTCAAAGAAACAAAATAGTGTTGCATTATCTACCACTGAAGCGGAACACATTTCAGTCGGTAGTTGTTGCGCACAGGTTTTATGTATGAAACAACAACTTTTAGATTATGGAATTGAAGTTGGTACCATACCTATCAATGTGACAATACAAGTGCTATTTGTCTCACTAAAAATCTCATCCAAAGCTCTAGAACTAAACACATTGAAATAAGACATCATTTCATTAGAGATCATGTCACTAAAGGAGATCTAGTTTTAGAATTTGTAGACACTTTGCATCAAATAGCTGATATTTTTACAAAACCTTTAGATAAAGAAAAATTTTGGACACTTAGGAGAGAATTAGGTTTATCAAACCTACCTTGAGTTAGTGTTTAAATAGTTTAGCACTTTTAATTAGAAAATGAAAAATGCTTATCAAAATAACATTTTTGAGTGCATTCTATGCTAATAGTTAGAGGGAGTTTATGATCTTTAGTGAAAATTAATAATATGTTCAAATAAAATTTAAGGGTAGATTTGATTGATTGAACATAGTAATTTTCTATTTATGAGTTTCCAATACCAGTAGAGCTGATTAATTTAGCATTCTAAGTGCTTAAAAACAGATTTTTGACATTTTTGTGCAAAGTGTATCGATACCCAGGTATCAATACCCCCTTGCTATGTATCGATACACTATGAATGTCTACCGATATATTCCTTGAATGTGTATCAATACACCCCAAAGTGTACCGATACACCTATCGGGTTTAGGCTTAAAATCCCTAAAAACTTTATTTTTGTCAAAACCCCAAAACTAAAACACTCTCCCACCGTTAGTCCCTCTCTCTCACCCAACTCTCATTTTCGCTCAAAATCATCGTTTTAAGTCGAAATTAACTTGATTTTCAACTTCTAAACCTGCTACAATCATCAAACTTGTGCAAACAACGTCACATTCCACTCAAATTTGAATTTTCAAGGTAATTTTTCTAAAACTACTATTTTATTGATTTTTGAACATAAGACTAGTATAGTTAGTTCTAGCTCGAAATAGATATCGGGCATTTGTTAGATTATAGTTTAGAACTAGAATCTACAACTAATTTCATCAAAAACACAAGATTCTTAAAATTTCTTTAAATTTTTGAAATAAAAAAATTATTTTATTTTAAAATTGTTTTTTTATTATGTTGGTTTCATGAAAACAATACATATTATGATTTTTCAAACATTGTTTTCAGTATAGTTTTCAAATTTTCCCATTAGGTTATGTTTAGAGAACCTTGAATATTGAGGACTCATATTGAGTTTTGGAAATTGATATTGTTGCATACATGTGTTTCAAATTTGCAGGTAACTTTATCCATTCCAATTTAAAATCATGTCCAAATGCCCTAGGTCATCGTCTAGTCGGTCAAACCAACCTCCAAACCAACCTCCTATTCCACCTCCAAATCCAAACCTAAATGAACCAGAAATGACTATCCTAAATTCCAGTATTAATGAACCTGGCCGTCAAGAAAATCTCTACACTAGATTTGTTGACCTATTTGAGTCATATAAAATCTGAGAAGAACGTATCCCTTCCATTCAAGCAATGATCGATATGAAATTTAAATATCTTCCTACCCTTCAAAAATGGAAATTTGATAAACTTTTTCAGCTTCAACCTGTCGTTTATCACCAACTAGTCCGCATTTTCTATTCCAATGCGATTTGTGTCCAAACCGAGTCCCACACTACCACTGTCAGTATTCGGTCTTACCTTTTAGGCCAATACATTCATATAGACTTAGGCTCAATCGCTAGGACATTTGGTTTAGATAACGAAGGTTTAGATAATGATAAAGAAATTGTGACTACGGGTTATAGCGCCAAGGCTAGTGTTAGTACATTGTCCGATCATCACGATCGATTTCTTCATTTGATCATATATTGGTGGTTTAAACCATCCTGAGATAGATATTCATCTCTTAGATCACTTGACCTTTGGTGGATACATCGTATCCAAAATAATAAGAAAATAAATTTGCCACAAATCATTTTTGTTGAGCTAGTTGAAACCGTAAACAACGTACCATATAAATACATAGAAACATTAGTTTACGGTTTTGTTCTTAGTAATTTGTTTATCAAATCCAAGCTTAGGGTTCAGCTTGATGTATCCATCCCAATTAAGAGCCAAATAAATCTCAAAATGTTGCGTAAATCAGAATGGTTCGGGGATAAAGATCAATGGGTTCGTTCAACCCAAAAAACATCGGGGGCTAGCTATTCACGAGCTGAACCGACACCGGCTGCTGATGATGATCCAGAGCTAGAAGAAATTCTATGGGATATCGACGATTCCGTTAACATAGTCGATGACGAGCCAATCCAGCAAGAGAGTCAGATGCCTCCATACTTTCGATCGTTCATGGAGCCATTTGACATGAGGTTTGCATTCATAGAGTCTCACTTAACCGCTATGGGGACTCAACAATTGGAGATTCAACGGGAGATGCGAGCTAAAAATGAAGCAACAAACGAAAGACTTAATGAGCTCAAACTAGAAATAACTACTCTACGAGCACATTTTCCTCCTCCCGACCCACCAATGGACGACTAAACCTTACCTTGCTTAGTTTTCATAGGTTGAATTTGAACTTATTGTTAAAACATTTTGAATGTTTTGGATTTTGGATATGTTAGTTTGAATGGTTTGAATGTTTAATTTGAACTTCATGTTTATATTCATTTCATAAAGTTTTGCATCATTTACATCTTAATTGAATTATGACCAATTACCATTACACATTTATGAATATTGTTTATGGACTAATGGCTAATCTTTCTTTTGATTGTGAGCTTAGCAGCTTAAGCTATATCTATATAAATCAATTGGCTATTTTCTTTAAAAACTTGTTTAAACGTTTTTATAGAGTCTTTTTTATTTAACAAAAATGGGAGAATAAAGTAAAGGGAGTAATTTATAAAATAAGGGGGAGTAATTTTTCAAAATTGATTTCAAAAATGATTTTCAAAAAAAATCTTAAAATTACTAAAATATTTTTTTATATAAAAAAGGGTGAGATTGTTGAAAACATTTTGATGTTTTGATATAACAAATAAAGTACTATTGAATTTTAAGATTTTATATTCGATTCAAAATTATATATTCAATTAAATTATGCGAATATCAAAAATATTACTCCAAGTTTTCAAATGTCAATTTTAATCCTTACTCAAGTGTAAAATTGTGTTTTAGTCTTAAAATATTTTTGAAACAATTTTACAAAGTATTTCGAACCTTACTCGAGCCAAAAATAAGTTTTATAAAGGGATGTACCGATACACTTCTATATGTACCGATACACCCATATTTCGAATGTAATTAGTGTACTGATACATAGTCGATGTACCGATACACTCTAGGCTCTAAGAAACATCGAATGTATTTAGTGTACCGATGCACCAGGGTTGTGCTGATACACTTGGTCAAATAACGGTCGAAATATTTGAATTTTACACTGAGTGCACCGATACCCTTTGATAGTGTTCCGATACACCTACGCTCCCTACAGATTTTTTAAATGGAAAACATACAACAACGACTCTATTGACTTCACCAATGATCCCCAACGTTCAGAAGTGATCCAAGGTGTATTTAAACAAGCTCTGAAGCCATTGATCAACAACAAGAAACTAGAATTAAGAGAGAATCAAAGAGAAAGCCTTAAACTTATTGTTTGAGCATTTCAAGCCTATTTTCCATTCAATGTTCATTTTTCTTTCAAGAACACCATTTGTGCTCAATTTTATTTATTCTCGAGTGTTGTTTCTTTATTCTACAATTGTGCAAACATCTTGCCTTGTGAGGTTTTTTTGTAAGTTTGCGAAATTTGTAATTTTCTCTTTGGGAGAGAGTGTTTAAAAAAATTTGGAGTATAATTCTTGAGGGAGTTGTAAGGTTACTCATTGTCCTCAAAAGAAAGACAAATTAGTGGATTTGTGGAAAATCCTTAGTGTGGATAGCTAAGGTAGTGGACGTAGACTTTGTTTGAGAAAGTTGAACCACCCTAAATCGTTGTGTAAATATTTTCAATTTTCTGTCAAAGTTTCTACCGAAATTTTAATTGCCAATTCACCCCCTCTTGGCTATTTCGTTGATCGATTAACTCAACACCTTTAAAAGGATAGTTAAAGACCTGATTAAGAGAAAACTAGCGTCATCAATGACTCAAAGATTCCATATGTCGCTACAAATTTACTTCCAAATCATCAGAATCAAGGAATCAATGCCATTGATGAGGATCGAATAATCAAGACAATGATCTATAAGGTGAAGAAACCGTTGAGATGAGTCTATGAACAAATGAACAAGAGAAAAATGCTAAGTCATGAGGAATTAACATATCAAAGACCAGATAACTATTGTGAATAACACTATGAGAAGGGTCATCAGCTTCAAGAGTGCCAAGAGTTTAAACAGGTAGTTCAAAAATTGGTAGATAAGACAGAAACATAATTCTTTGTGGAAGGTTCCACAAACAATGAATGAGATGTTTATATATCTAAATAAAGTTTAGGGAAGGTTGAGGACATAATGAGAAAACCAATGTTGGCTATATCCAAAGCTATGAGGTGGGCTAGGGAAAGGCAACGTCGAATGTGGTAATAAAGGTATCAACACCATCTGCTTACGCAAGCTACAAGAGTGGTAATAAAGGCTTGGAACTATACATATTATATAAACATTGATGAAAGTAAAGAGCAAGAAGTTGCTGAAGTTAAGGATTTCACTAGGAGTTGAAGATGTTATGCTCATGGCAAAACAGAGCTGTCATGATCAATGAGTTTGAACACATGATGAATGAACTTGTCTAGGTTTACGAGGCTCAGAGGTTCCTCAAGTTTTTAAAACACAACGAATACAATATCATAGAATAGCTCCATAAAACCCTTACACGTATTTCAATGTTCTCTTTTTCTACATTTTGAAGCACTCAGAAACACATCGTTGAAGGTGTTCCTTTGTGCCAAAATATATACCAGTGGAACACAGGGATAGGTTGGTAAACAACATTAATGTATATAATTTCATCTATTTCTATGATGATGAGATACCAAAAGAAGGAAAAGGTAGATGCAAGGTACTGGACATAACCACCCACTGCAAAAGGGTTATGCTATCAGGATTAATATTAGATAATGGGGTATCCCTATATGTGGACAAACTTGAATACAATTCTGGTGGACAGTTCCCAAATGAAAGTTTGTGGCATCACTTTGCGAGTTTATGATGACACATAAATGAAGATTATGGGAAAATCACGATCCCTCTTCAAGTCGGCCCAACAATATTTGATGTAGAGTTTGTGATTATGGACATTCACCAAAACTATAATTTTCTGCTAAAAAGCCCATTGATTCATATGAATGGGGTATTTTCTTCTTCTCTTCATCAAAAGATTTGATTCATCATTGAGGGGACTTTAGTTACCATTTAGGCAGAAGAATATATTATTGCCTCTATCATAACTGATGCACTGTATGTGGGTAGATGAGAAGGCAGTAGAGTCTATTCCAATCATCATAATTTTTCAATGGCACATTGGTTTTCGAAGGAAGGAGGATGTCCCCTCCCAAGCTTTTGAGAAGCACAAAGATACAACTGAAAGAGACGATATCTCATAGAGCTAAAGTTGGAAAAGGCTTAGGAAAGAGATTACAAGGAATAATTGAAGGTCTGGCTCCAACACCTAAGAAAAATTACATTAGGATTTATTACAAGCTTACCTACCAAGACAGGATTAAGAATGCCCATAAGATCAAAGAAAGAAGGAATGTGAGGGCATATTGACAAGAAAATGCCTAGGTGCCTATAATACCATCAAAAAGAGTTTCTTATCTGAGGGCTTTGTGGTTGACATGTTAGAGCATCCATGGTTAGATGAACAAGCTGCAAATGTTGAGGCTATAATGGAGAATTTGAGCATTAACACCATCATAGATGAATCGACTACAGAATGGTCACTGGCTACAATTTTTCCTTATCCTCCTGTATATTCTCTGAAAAACAACATTTTTCAATAGATCCGTGTATTTTAGGAACACATCTCAAAGTAATGCATGATAATAACCTTGTTACTTTTTCCATAAAGTATTAAGGATTTTTTGCAAGGGTAAACTGTTATTGATTTCCATTTTAATTAAATGATGTATTTTTCTTCATTTCTTTCATGAAAAACATTTTACTTGATTCTTCATTATTGTATTATAGTTCTTCTTTCAATAATTATAAAAAATCATTGTCTATAGCTCGAATATATTATTTTTGTTTACATGTCTCCAGATATCGATTGTTCTAGTAACGATGTTTCTAAACCAAAAGTTGATTTTGAAAATGTCACTTGTCTATATAAATTTGAGGGACATAAGGATAACAAATGTGAATCGAACCTTGAACTTGTCAGATTTATTGAACAAGAAAATAAACAATTCTTGCCTCATCAAGAGATGATTGAAACAATTAATTTGGGGATAAATAAGGATAAAAAAGAGGTTAAGATTGGAATCTTACTCTCACTAGAAACAAGGCAAGACCTCATAGACCTATTAAATGAGTTAAAATGTGTTTTCTTATTCATATTAGGATATGTGAGGGTCGGATACAAACATTGTTGTACATAAGTTACCAATAAGACTAGAATGCAAGCTAATACATCAAAAGCTTCGAAGAATGAGGCCATACATGTTAAAAAAATTACGGAATAGGTGAAAAAACAATTTGATGTTGGATTCCTACATATTTCTAGATACCACGAATAGGTAACCAATATAGTTCCAGTTCTAAATAAATATGGAAAGGTCCTAATGTTTATTTAGTACAGAGATCTTAATCGTGCAAGTCCCAAAGACTACTTCCTACTTCCTCATATTACCTTGGTTGATAGTACAATAAGGCACGCCCTTCAATCGGTACTAATAGAGGTATACGTGGATGCTATGATTTCCAAATCACAAACCGAATAAGATCATGTCAGAGTTCTAAGAAAGTTATTCTCAAGTTTAAGAAAGTATAAACTAAAGCTTAATCCGACTAAGTGCACTTTTGGAGCCATTTTAGGGAAATTATTTTGGTTCGTAGTTAGTGAGAAAGGGATAGAAATATATCCCGAAAAAGTTATCGCAATTTAGGAGTTGCCACATCTAAGAAACAAAAGAAAGTATGAGGATTTCATGGGAGGCTGAATTACATTGCCAGGTTCATCTCTCAGTTGACCGAGAAATGTAATCCAATCTTTCGCTTACTGAGAAGATAAAACCCTAAAGTATAAGATGTCAGTTTCCAATAAGGTTTTAATAAAGTTAAGCATTACTTGTCAAATGCTCTCATTCTACTGCCACCGATTCCATATAAACCCTTGATTTTGTACGTAAATGTCTTTGAAAATCTATGGGTTGTGTACTAGAATAACATGATGAAACTGCTACGAAAGAATGAATCATTTATTATATAAGTAAAAAGTTCATTGATTGCGAAACCTAGTATTCCCCGATCTATGATTTGTGCTACGATTTAGTATGGACCAAAAAAGGTTGAGGCAATATTTGCTATACCACACAACTTGGTTCATATCGAAGAAGCTCAATGTGATTGATTAAAGCATGAAAGAGAAAGCTTATCCAAATCAAAGAAAATCCACCAGAAAATGGAGGAAATCTTGACATAACCTCCCTTACCAATATAAAGTAATCAAAAGAAGCATCAACTAAAAGATGCACTAGATGTGATATAAATCAATCAAATCATTTTAAGAAGAACTGTTTGAAGGAGGGGTTACCATGGTCAAGTGCAAATAGTACAAAGATGATGACTATCAAGAACAATTAATAGATAAAATCTTAATTGAAAATTGTTCACCATAAGCCAACGAAGTACTATTTTCTAGAATTGAATTATGTAGGACTGCATCGGACATTCATGCATATCACATTAAAATTGCATTAGATCATCTTTAGGACATATTATATATGAAACATATGCAATCACAACATATGGCCATTTTAAATAGGATCTTGAAGATTCATTTCATTACTAAAAGTAATGGATCAATCATTTTTTTAACAATGACTGGACCTCCTTAACGCGAAGGAACAATGGCATTGTTAGATGTCCTCAACATGGAGGAGCGAAGTCGTTTTCAAATTCAAATTATCACCAAACTATTAGGAATCCTCAACATGAAGGAAAAATATTATCTTCAGATGTACAATCATTCAAATACGACTAGTCATCCTCAACGCGAAGGGACGATGCTGGTAACAAACTCGATGCCCTCAAATGAAGGATAGAATCACCAAAATACAACTTGACGTCCTCAATATGAAGGAACAATATATCGTTTTAAATTATTTTCCAGGCAAAGGGCTCAATTTTTTAGATTCAAAGCAAACACCAAAATCAGACAAAATTCATGTCTTGGAACTTTTCCCTATTCTCGTCATACGACAATGAGCAAAGAGAGGCAACTGTAAACACTATATTTTGTTCAAGTTCCAATTGTAATTTAATTTAATTTAATTTCTTCATTTTAGCTATTTCTATTAATTAGTGGTTTAGTTTTTTATATCATTTTATATAGACAAGTTTAGAAGTTAGTTCTAATTATTAAATATTATATTTTTGTTGGTTAACAGTCCTAATTAAATTATTTTAACTATATATATATACACACATGTTTATAAGTTAGTTTTAATTATTAAATATATATGTTTTGAGTTATTAATTATGATTACATTAAAATATTTGTATATATTTATAAGTTCGGTTATGAAGTATATAATATATAGTTATAAATACGTATAAAATATATGAATGTTACAAATAAAAAACATAGATACTAACATTTTTATATAGGTGTAGAGGCCAAACAATTTAAATCCAACAATTAGAAGACAGACCCAGCTCAAGCCTGAGAGTTCATTATAAGTAATCGAACAGGGGCCTAACAGTTGAAGATCCATGTTGAAGCCCACTCGAAGTACCCATTAGATAGAGGCCCATGTGTAAGACCCAAACTACTAGGGTTTCTGCTAAAAGCTTCCAACATCGTTCATCTCTAACCGTTGGATCCCAAAACAGATGCAACGATCTGAAACCCAATCAATTAGGGGTTTTAACCATTCTGAATGTTGTACGTATAAAAGTCATTAGATCTTCACCCATCCAACAATTTAGATCGAGAGAGAGGATTATGGTTTTGTAAATGCACTTATGGGCCCATTTTAGGTTGTTTTATTTTCCCTCAATCAATTATTCATATTATATATATAAATCTAGGGTTAGAGAAACCCTAGCCACCGCCACATCATTAGAACCGTCTAATCTAGACCCATCCAATAATCTATATCATGTTTTAGATTAGGGTTTTACCCTAATAGAACCTCAACCACTGCCTCTTAGTCTTCCTGAGCAATCCACGCCTTTAGTGGTCCCCCGCAACCACGTAAGAATCCACGGTGTTCCCAATAGCTCCCAATGGCCTCTAGTAAAGCTACGACAACACCAACCGAGTCTCTCATCCCCTTCATCAAGCCATGTAATCGAAATAACACAAAAATAAGAAAAGAAATCATAAAGAAAGTAGAGCTTTTACTTTCGTAACCTTGTAATAAGGATATAAAAACCCAAAAATCAAACTTGTAAAGGGATTTTTTAGCAACAAGAGAAATCAAAAAGTAACAAAAGCAATATAGATGTATCCTACATTTTTTTTATTTCCAATATTTTTTAGTGTGTGTGTTGTGTTTCAAAGGAAAAAAACATAGTAAAAAAGATAGGATTTCTTTACCTCATTCGTTTGAGTTCTTCATCATAGTTGGAGTCGTCAGGGAAGAATAGTCAGAGAGTCAAAACCCTTTAGATTTTAGGATTTGTAAATGGGTCTTGGAGTTACGTTTTGAAATTCTAGAATAGGAGGTAGTTTTGGGTTTTATTTGGTTCGATATAGTGTACTGACCGTCATAGGTGGTGGTCGGAGAGAGGCAAGTCGATTTACTGTGAACATATGATGGTTAGGGGATTTTTTTGTTTTTTTGAGTTTTAGGCAAGAGAAGTGTAGGGTTTAAAAAAGCTTAGGTTTAGTTTAGGGTCTATCTATCTTCTAGGCGGAGAAGAGTGTGATATGAGTAAAAAAGACCACTGATGAATAGTGGTCGGTGACATTTGGGGAACTTTGGAACCATATGGTTTGGTAAAAGAATGAAAGGGGGAGTTTTCTAAAGTTTGAAAAATGAGAAGAGGCTAGGATTAGAGATTTTACCAAAAATGGCAAAACATTTAGCATATATACATAGAATTTTTAGGGTAATCGTATAGTAGTCCCCAAACTTTCGACTCATTTTTACATATTGTCACTAAATTCCTTTTTTAATATTATTTCAAATTTGGTATTGATTTTAAAATTTTTTTATTATTGGTCACAAGTTTTTTATTTATTGCTATTAAATACTTGATTCGACCTTACAGTGACCCGTCCCAGGTACGACTCGCATTATTATATTTCGGATAAAATTCTAATCATTAACCACTAATTACTAATTTCTAAATTAGTCTAAATTAATTCTAGGACCTTGCGATGACTCATATGCCATTTTAATTTTTCATGTATTTAAATTTATTTTCTTTAATTTCTTGCATTTACATTTTAAGCCCTTTAAATTACCATACTTATTTTTCTGTATTTATTTTAATTTTTTTATTATGCTTTGCTTCATTTTAGTCTCATATGATATTTATGATCTTTATTTCATTTTGAGTGCATGTATTTTACTTCATTTACATTTTAGTCTTATTTTTTACCATGTTTCATTAGTCCATATACTTTAAGTTTTGGCCTCTTATTTATACTTGTCATGTCGCACAAAAAAAACAGGGCTTAAATTTTTTTTAATTTTAATTCTGAGGACTATATTGAATTTTGGTTAAAGTTTAAGGAGCAAATTGAATTTTCAATTAAATTTGAATCCAAATCTAAAAGTTTTAAAACTTGAAGGACATATTTCAAGATTTTTCCATTTTCCTAAAATTGGGTATAAGACCCCTAAATCCTAAAACTTTCTTTTTTGGAAAACCCATAAACCTCTATCTCTCTTTATTTCCTTTTTGGCCATTTTTCTCTAAGAATTCTTAAAACGATGTTTCGTCACCAACTAGTTCTCCGTTTTTGACACCGTCCTCACCATCGTGTTCTTTGCATAGTTTCGAGTCCATTGGTGGTTTCCTTCTCGTCAAAGTCGTCGGAGTGTGGAAGGGTGAGTGATTGCAAGTTTCTGACGTTATCGAACCGAGCTCTCCGCCTTTCACCATGGTGAACCGAGCTAGGTAAGTTCCTTAAAATGTTTTTAGAAATTTTTTGTAACTTTTTCAAAGTCACAAGTGCCCCTACACTTCGTCGCTATGCGTAGACTTGTCCACCGTTTGTTGAGTTTCCAGAATTGCGTCAACCCGATCTATCTGATCCATACCTAGACTCGACCCAACTCATATCCAATTCGTCTAGGACAAACCCAAACTCGTCTTCCCATACCCAACCGTTCCAACCGAGTCGAGTTGAGCTGAGTCGTGCTAAGCCGTTAACTGTTGACTGGCGTTAACTTTGATCGTTGACCGACATTGACTTTTTTAGACCGATGTTGAATTTTTTAGACCACCTATCCTGACATTTCTCGGCATTATGAGTATAGTTTTATGGTGTGTATTGCCAAATTGTGACCCTAAAGCCCTAAATTAAGCCCGCTAATCTAAAAATTCTTAGTTTTTTAGCTTTTCTACTTATTTATTTGGGATTTGATTATAAAATTAGTATGTGATTATATATTAATGAAGGTACTCGTGATTCCCATGACTGAGGGTCGACTAGATCCAGTGCATACTATCTGGTTAATCAATACAGTTTACGTTCTCCGAAAGCTACTCGTATGTTTTCGTAAATGGTTCCATTATAGTTTATTTTTTATTATACTAGGATTTTAATTCAATTATTCTGATTCATATGATCTAGCACTACTGTTAACCGTGATAGGCAGACCCGAGGGTAGGCTATTATCATAAACATCTTAGATCGGTTCAGGTGTGTTCCTATTGGTGTTACAATGTTGTTTGAAAATATTTGTCTGAATCGTTTTAAATTTCTGATTTTGTTAAATATTTGACTAGATGACATCTATTTTACCACATGCTTGAACCTCTAATATCTGATTTATCGTATATTTCTCGCATGATCTCTGGTTATTGTATTTCTATATATGATTCTAAAAAATGTCTACTATCATTGGGGGTACGATTGAAGGAAGTGTTTCAGGCTTAGTCTAAGACTTGTAAGACATTACTGCAGGCTCCTCTGCTTTATGGATAAGGTAAGTCCTAATCGTAGGCCCTTATGCTAACAATATAAGGTTCTTACTATGTGTACAGGTGGGTGTATGGTTCAGGGGAAAAAGTGTTCATGCTTTCAAAACTTATATTATATTTCACTTTTATAAAATATTTTATATGCATTTTTGTACACCGCAAGGAGCACAGTGCGCTTTTTAGCTCATTCTTTAATTTTTTAACTTTTTAGATACTACACGATAATAGGCTAGCATACTTGACATCATAAGGATCAATCATTCTCCATTTTCGTACCACTCTACATTTTCTTACATCTATCTTTGTTATATTTAGGTGACACATATTTTACTACTATTTATGTATCTTTATTACTGATATTTTATTTTCCAACGTTGATATCTTTGAATATTTACCGCATGGACTTTTATAATGGTCATTTTAGTATTCTATCGTTATTTGGATTTTATTTACAAAAATGTATTTGGACTGCTTTTTAAATATGAAAATGACTTTTGTATATGACATGTGACCATTTAGTTTCGGTCGTAACTCCTAGGCTGGGTTTAGGGGGTTAAATTTGGTGGTATCAGAGCTTTTAATTTTAAACACTCAGACTGTGGATGAGTCTTAATTATTGTATTTTCAAAAAAATTGATATCTTCAAATATTGTGTCACCTTATTTTACGAGTTTTAAATAGATTTAATATTTCTGATGTCAATCTAACTTAGGTTCAAATTTCTTCCGTAGAGCCTTGTAGACTATTTAGATATGCACTTGAGATCATAGGCTAGGTCGAGGTTTTGGTCATGGGAGAGCAACCCATCCTTCTGTTTCATTTAAGGATTCAATGATAGCTAGAGATTCTTCTGCTTCGCTTGTTCATATGTCTCATTCTCGTGATAATCTGGTTACGCTTGTAAGAGATCCCCCTATCTCTAAGCATGAGTATTTTAAGTTGGATTAGAGTGCCATTGATAGAGATCTCTGTCGTATGTTTCAAAGAGCAGGTAGAGCTCCTACTAATATGCCTGTTGTGGATATATCTACATCTCTGGTGGCCATTGGAGTAGTTTCGTTTGAGGGTGTTACTGGGGGACCTCCGACGGATGCCGAGTATTAGTTGGATGATACTGAGAGGACTATGGATGAGACGGAGCTTAGGCCCAAGCATAAGTTGAAGGGAGCACTAGCTTTGCTTAGGATAAAAACGTTGAGAAGGTGGCGTTTGAATACTAGGAGTGTCCTGGTGAATTAATTAACTTGGGATCTTTTCAAGGAGTGCTTTCGGAGGTGCTACATTAGAGAAACGTTCTTATAGGAGCATAGTCAGGATTTTTAGAGGTTAGAGTAGGGTGACATGTATGTTATGGATTATGAGATTGAGTTCACTAGACTGAGTCGTTATGCTCCAAGGTTGGTGGGCACCGAGGTAGATCGATGCTTGAGGTTTGAAAATTAACTAAGATATGAGATCAGGGATCAGGTTACTATCCACCAAGAGAGGAAATTTGATACCTTGATGGAGATAGCCAAGACTGTTGAGGAGATACAGTAACTGGGCATGAAGCATAGAAGGGTTAGAGACCGAGATAGAAATAGAGACCGATTCAGGAGACCTTTTGGTTTCGATGATGTTTCTGTTCGTCTTAGCAAAATAGTTACAGACAAGTCTTCTTAGAGAGGTGGTAGTAGTTCTAGGCCTGCAACATCGACCACTCTGACAATTCTAGCTTCTAGTTAGGGTGGTATTTCTGGAGCACCATTGATGATCACTTGTGAGTATTATGGGAGGCATCACTTTGCAGAGTGTAGGAAAAAGATGGGTACTTGTTTCAAGTGTGGGTCCAGCAACCGTTTATTTAGGGATTATATAAAGCCAACTCCTACCATTCAAACACCTACTTGTACTCAAAGTACAATTCAAATTCCAACTGGGGGTTGTAGTAAGTTGTGAGCATCTGAGTCTACTAGTACAAGTCGATCTTCTTAGAGTAGGGTACAACTCAGACTAAGGCAAGACAACCTGCGTTGGTTTATGCTTCTAAACGTTGATAGGATCGTGAGCCTAATGTGATTGCAGGTATTGTTACTATTTATTCAGTTCTGGACCTTGTTTTATCATGGTTTTATCCATTCATATGTATCATATTCCGTATTTGAGAGTCTTAACATTTTGATTGAGAATACCTAGAGTTCTATAAGTCAGTCCTCACATCTATTCAGAACAAGTAAATTTTGAGGACAAAATTTGTTTTAAGGAGAGGAGAGTTGGCACACCCCAAAATAGGGCTTAGATTTTATTAATTTTAATTATGATAACTAAAATGAATTTTAGTTAAAGTTTAGGGACCAAAATGAATTTTTAATTAAATTTGAGTCCAAATCTGAAAGTTTTAAAACATGACGGACATATGACATGGTTTTCCTATTTTCCATAAATTGGGTATGATACCCCTAAATCCTAAAAATTTCGATCTTTGGAAAACTCATAAACCTCTATATTCATTTCCTTTTAGGCAATTTTCTCTAAGAATTCTTAAAACGATGTTTCACCACCAACAAGTTCTTTGTTTTTTACAACGCCCTCACCATCGTGTTCCTTGCATCATCCGACTCTAAGGGTCATCGCCTTGTCATCAAAGTCACCGAGGTGTGGAAGGGTGAACAATTGCAAGTTTTTGGCATTATTGAACCAAGCTTTTTGTCTTTCACTGAGGTGAACTAAGCTGGGTAAGTGCCTTAAAATGTTTTAAGATATTTTTCAACCTCACACACCGTCGTACGTTTAGAAGCTAGTCAACGCAACCCGCTAAATCGTATCCAACCCATCTAATCCATACCTACACCCAACTCCACCCGTGTCTGATTCATCTGGCCCAAACCCATTTAGCCCAAACCCAACCGCCCAACCAAACCAATCCAATCGAGTTGAGCCGAGCATAGGTGAGTCGAGATGAGCTTAGCCAAGCCAAGTTATGCCGAGTTGTTGACCGTTGACCGACATTGATTGTTGATCGGTGTTAACTTTGACAGTTTATCGTTGACCATCATTGACTTTTTTCGAGACCACCCATCTTGGCATTTTTCAACGTTCTGAGTCCAATTTTACGATTCGTTTTACCAATTTTGAACTGGAAGTCCCAAATTGAGTCCGTTAATCCAAAAAATGATTAGTATTTTAGCTTTTTTTACTTATTTATTGGGATTTGATTATATAATTAACTTAGGATTATATTTTCATGAAGGTACTTATGATTCCCCTAACTAAGGGTTAACTAGATTTGTGCATCCCGTCTGTTTGATCAGTTCGATTTGCGTTCTTTGAGAGCTACTTGTAGGTGTTCGTAAATGGTTTAATTAGAGTTTATTATTTATTTTACTAGGATGTTGATTCAATTATTCTAATTCGTATGATCAAGCACTATCGTTGTCCGTGATAAGCAGACCTGAGGGTAGGCTACTATTCTAGACTTCTTAGATTGGTTTAGGTGTGTTCCTATTGGTGTTACATTGTTGTATTAAAATATTCATATGAACCATTTTAAATTTTTGATTTTATTAAATATTCTGATTGCATGACATTTATTTTATCGCATGCTTTGACCTCTGATATCTTATTTACTGTATATTTCTGGCATGATCTCTGGTTACTGTATTTATGTATCTGATTCTAAAAAATGTAATGTTTTCATGTTTTAAAGAATTAAACGATTATTGTCACAAAGATACATGCATGTCTACTATTATTGGGGGTATGATTAGAGGAAGTATTTCAGGCTTAGTCTATGACTTTAAGACCTTACCGCATACTCCTCTTCTTTATGCATCGGGTAAGTCTTTACCGCATGCTCTTATGTTATCAGTATAAGGTCCTTACCAGGTGTACAGGTGGGTGTATGGTTCAAGGGAACCTACATATTTTGATGTTCGAATAGGAGTAGAGTTCATGTTTTCAAAACCTATATTGTACTTCACTTTTACCTAATATTTTATATATATGCTTTTATACACCGCAAGGAGCACACTAGACTTTTTAGCTCATTCTTTAATTTTTTAACTTTTCAAATACTACGCGACAATAGGCTAGCAGACTTGAGATTAAGAGGATAGATCATTCTCCATTTTTGTACCACTATACATTTTCCTATGCCTATCTCTGTTATATTCTGGTGACACGATTTTTACTACTGCTTATGTATCTTTATTACCGATATTTTTTTCGATGTTGATATCTCAGTATATTTACTGCATGGACTTTTATAATGGTTATTTCAGTCTTTTATTGTTATTTAGATTTTATTTATTGAAATGGATTTGAATTGTGTTCTAAATATGAAAAGGACTTCTGTATACAATATCTGACCATCTAGATTCAGTCAAAACTCCTAGGTCGTGCCTAGGGGTTACATGACGTACTTTACATATTTTTACCTTTTGTATAATATATATATATATATTCATATTAAGGGTTACATGCCATACTTTACATATTTTTACCTTTTGTATAATATATATATATTCATATTAAATATTATTTTAAAATATATGTATATTTCATTTATTAAAATATAAGGTAATATTGTTTTATGCGAAAAAATTATGAGAACGCACCTTGATTGATGAGGATTGTGTTTCCGAGGGTTGTTCGTATAAAATTATATTTTTTGATCGATTAATTATTTTGAAAGTAATTAAATATACATAATTTACTAAAAACAATAATGGCAATATTATTTTTAATGATGAATCTATGGAAATGCACCTTGACTGACAGGGAAGGTGTTTCCGAGAATTGTTCGTACAAAATGATAACTTTTCAATTTTCAAAAAATATCATAATTTAAATACATATTCGAATTAGCAAAGTTCATACTTAGATGATATATAATCACTTAGGTACTAATTTTTGACATCATGGAGTGCTCATTCTTTCCCACGCGTAATCGACTCTAGAACCCTTAAAAATGAATTTTGTTCAAATGCATGTTATTTTTATCTTTTAACTTGATTTTTCTTAAAAAGATATTTATTATTTTAAAAGATACTTTTAGGTATTCAACCTACCTAATCTAAAGGTCGACTCCAATTTTTTTTAATTTTAAAATCCAATCTTTTAAAATTTAAAATTGATCGATCCCCGCCTTGTTAGAAAAACTTAAAGACCATCCAAACAACGTGTTTGTACTTTGCTCCATCACCGTAATTGCTATAACATGTATGCACATAATGTCATGTTCTTATATCACTGTTTGGTTAAAATAATGTCATAGACACCTCCTGTACAGTTTTCTCATTCATCGATGTCTGTGTTTTCTGAGTTTTCCCAATTTTCTATGAGCGGTGGGTTAGTCAGTCATACACCTCTAGGGTCCTTATTCTATGGAGGTGCTACATCGTCATTAGTTCCTCATCAACAAAATATATCTTCTCCTGACAACGACGACGATGACGATGACAACGACGATGATGACGACTATGATGATGATGGTGATGACAGTGAGGAGTCACAACCAGTTATACGAAGAAATCCTCCTCAAGACCGACAGCCACCGCTCTGCGGAAAACATTCGCACAGCAGAAATCGATAGTTTTTGATATTTTATTATATTTGTATTTACTTGTTTATTGGACATTCTTTATTGTAATTTTTATTATTATTTATCATTTAATACTTAATTTATTTTGTTAATTTTGTTGAACTTTTTGTTAATTAATTTTGTTTATTACCATTTAATACAAGTTATTGTAATTTTTTATTATTTACCATTTAATACTTATTGTAACTTTGTTGTATTTAAAATTATATTCAAATATCAAATTGCTATTAGTTGAATAATATTTAATAATTATGTTCGATAACTTTCTTAAGTTTGTCAGTTATTATATCTTTTATTATAATCACATATAACACCAACGTCGAATCCCATTTTTATTGAATTGTTTTTTTAATCATCATTAGTTGTTATCAAATGATATTAACTTTAATTAAATATTATTTGATAAACAACAACTACATCAGTTCTTCATCAATGGTTACTTGATGACAAAAGAAGTGGACATGTTCTTCTAGTGTGTCCTGAGTTTCTACAATGCCCACATTTTTTGTCGTGTCTATATGTTTCTCGAATATCCATATCACAATGAATTCAAGTGGATTTTGGAAGACTACGATCCCTCAATAAAGTCGGATCTGGTATAATTAGAACCCAATTTTGAACCTCATCAGGGTCTTTGTCATTACCTATGGGGGAACTCAAATTCGTATACCTTAAACACTTATGATAGTAGGTATACGGGATCCACAAAACAGTTATAGTCTAAACGGGTATGCGAGCAAGCTGCTATCACATGAGAGCATGGATACTTCAGAGCTTGAAAAAACCCACAGTCGCACCATTTGTCTCGTAGATTTACTCTTAACGACACAACTTTAATCCCTTGAAGAGGTCACGACAACTATGTGACACGAAACAATTCATGTGTTCTAGAGAAGCTTGTTACATACATTCCATTTGATAAGTAATTTTTTTTGTAGATCGGTAACTAATCTATGGTGATAGACATGACCACCTTGCAACCATGTTTGAGCTTGTCCCCCGAGCTTCTTAAAAAGCACCCCCAAACAACAATATGTAGTTTTTACCAAAGCCGCTACATGTAAGTGACGTGCATCCTTTAAAGTCGAATTGATTGCCTCAGCCAAGTTGGCCGTCATGTGTCCATATCAATATCTACCATCATATGCGTTTGTCCACATTTCTTTATCAATGAGGCTGATGTAATTGTATCCTTCCTCGTTCTTCGCCTACAAATCTTGAAGCGTGGATTCAAATGTTTGAGGTAGTAGTTCGTAACCTGAGCATAAAATGTATAACTTGCTAACTTTGTTTCTTTAAAAAAATGAAAATGATCGAAAGAAATAAACTACATTAGTTTCACTTACCCATGCGCATAAGTAATTGACGCTCATCATTCTTCTTGTACCTTCCATGGTAGTTTGCAGCAATGTGTCGGATACAATACCTATGTTGGACAAAAGGTGGTTGCCACATTGGACCCAAAGACTCCATTGCTGCTTTGATTCTAGCTCTGCGATCTGAAATGACATAGATATTTTCCCTCGTGACAACATGTGAACGTAAGTTTCGGAGGAAAAAAGCCCAAGAATCTGTATCTTCTCCTTCAACAAAAGCAAACGCAACTGGAAGAATGTTGTGATTATTATCTTGGACAACTGCCAATAGTAAAACTTACTTGTATTTTCCATACAAGAAAGTACCGTCGATCTGGACCATAGGCTTGTAGTATTTGACAACATTAGCGCACTGTGGGTAAGTCCAAAAAACCTGGAAGAATTGGCATCGGTCGCGAAGAACTCGATCATTATGGTATGCATGAGAGGTTTCGAAGTCCACAATTGTCCCATGATTCAACCTCCACACCTCCCTAAACCAACTTGGAAGTTCATTGTAAGATGCATCCCATTCACCATGAAGTTTGACAATGGCATTCTATTTTGCCAACCAATCTTTTTTGTAGGAGACAGTGTACCCATATTGTGAATGTATAGCAGAAATCAACACTGCAATAGCTATATGGGAGCTTGCTTTTACCATGGGCATGATGGCTTGGCAGATCACTTCAGAGTCCAAGTTGGGATGATCTTGGTTGATCCCTCCAGCACAACATGTGTAAGGACCGTTGTATACCGTTAGTTCCCATCTATTGTTTTTCCTCTTCTTCTTCGATACATGAAACATCCAATTGCATCCGTTTTCACGTCGGGCACAGTGGCATACATATTTTTCTTTCGTAGAGCGGTCGACTCTGGATTGAACAGAATTACGGATATTGTAATTTTTATAGCCATCATCGTTTCTTCTTTGCTTGAAAACTCATGCCTAAAGATAACTCACCATTATTTATTGATGAGTAAAATCCATAGCCAATGAGATGAGGTATATCCGAAAATTCTGACCCGTACATTGCACCATAGTCAGCTTCATACATGTGTGCTAGAAGTTCAGTTTGTGTCACATTTAAGGGAACTTCATCTATATCATCATCATCATCGGAGTTGAACTGCGATGATTCTGGGTGAATGAATAGTCCAATCTCCGCACCATCCGCACATGGCTCATGAAGTGGTTTTTCTGGTTGAGATGATGGTTCCTCCATACTCTCCACATTTAGGTCGAAGAACCTACTAATTGCATGCCTTCCCCTTGAACTAGAAGGCATATCGACATGAAGATCGAAAAAGCTCCTAGTCGAATCCCTCCCTCTGGAGCTTGAAGCCATCGTGTTAAATGAAAACTGCACAGATTATTGCGTTAAGGGCATCTCCATATTAAGGTCAAAAAAATTGGCAGATGAATGCCTTCCCTTTGAACTGGACGCGATGTTTCCATACGGATTATTCGTGGACCCATCTCGGTAGATATCATAAAGATTTTCTGATTAATGTCTCCCTATTGAAGTTGATGGGATGACACCATGATGCGTATTTCCCATTATGACATTAAAATCATTATAAATTAATGTAGTCGCGCTATCAACTTGATCAGCTTGTTAAGCTAGCCCATAGTGGGAGCTTAATGACAGACCCCGAACAGCACGCACTTCAACAAACTTTGCATACATCTCCGTAAAGGCGTCTGAATAATTATTTTGAAAATCAACCATCATTTCAACATCATCATTGTTCGATAGTTCGAATGCTGTATAAGTTAATGACAACAATGATGTTGGAAATCTGTACTGAAGCGACGACATTCTTCTAGTACTTCCAACATGAACCTTCCTTGAAATCTTCGTTATCAGCTCCTCAAGAGTTATGTTTCTCTTGAAGGATATTTTAACATAATGATTTGATACGAAAACAACGACAGTTTCATCTTCCCAAATTTCCCCATCATAATAAACAATAGCTAAAATTCGCTCGCCATTCTTAGAGTTTGAAAGTGAAACAATCTTATATCTGCAAAAAATAAACCTGAAACAAGCTTAATTAAATAAATAATATATGAATTAAAATATAAGAAAATAAATTTTTTTACATAAAAATGTAAATAATTTAAATAATATAATTTTATATTATTACCTTATCGGCAAAAATATTTCGATGTATGCTCCCGCTTTCCAATTTTACAACCACAAAAATTAATTAAAAACAATTAGTACAATATTTTTTTTCAAATAATCATATATAATTATAAAAAATATTATAAAAAAATTACCTTATAAAGAAATATCGAACGAACTTTTGAATCAAATATAACAGGATTGTTGGGTGTTATTTACTGGTTGAGAGGATTATTGTACTAGTTTTTTCGGTTGAGAGAAAGTTGTGAGAGAGTTTACGGGGGAGGGGTATTTATAGCCAAGAGGAGAGGCTTTAAAGCCGATAAGTGCGGGTGCAATTATACAAGGCACGACCCATGCACCGCGCCTTTCTGACGCTTGCCAGAATTAAAGCAAAGGCGCGGCCCATGCACCGCGCCTTACCCAGCGTGTCGCCATGTCAGCATAAGGCGCGGTTCATGGGCCGTGCCTTACCACACATGACGCCACATCAGCGTAAGGCGTGGTGCAGGGGCCACACCTTCTTGCAAAGGGAGTTAGATCGGGAAATAAAATCGAAATGGTGTCTGACAGAGAAATAATGATTATAAGGGTGATTTTTCATGAAATTCGCCACCTTATGCACCGTCCACAAATTTTGTCGTCAGCACTTTATAATTTGATTTTTATTAATCAAGTAATAATTAAACAAAGTTTACTTTGCTTTACTTATATTATCTGGATTTCGGTTGAGTATCATCATCCAATATTAATATATTTAGTCTTCTTTATTACATGGTTGAAGAGTCATCTTCCACAGAATAAATGAAACAAAAATAATATTAAATAGAAGAAAAAGTGGGTACTGAAATAGTTGGAAGCTTTTTCTGCAGAATAACAAATCAGTGCGTCTCGTTGGGTTGCCATGTTTGCATGACCCGTGAATGTGATTCCATCATCGTTCTTTGATAAATAATCAAATGTTTAGAGTTGAAAAACATATACAAATAAACAAACATTAAGTTAAAGAAGCAAACCAGACATAACTTTGGGGGTGTTCTTTTTCCAGTGTCCAATGGGAGCAGCTTGACCATGCAAAGACCATAAATGGACCCAAGGGTGATTATCCTAAGAATTTCAAATTCTCATATATTTAATTTTTAGGTAAATTATAAATTTCATCACTAAAATTTACTCTCTTTCTATTTTATTCATTGAACTTTAAGAGTTTTTAATTTCTTCACTGAACTTAATACATTAGGTTTTTTTGTCACTCCTCCGTTAAATAGTTAACGATGCTAAAAGATACCGTTTTAAAAATATAAATTTTCACCAAAACGACGTTGTTTTGAATCTATATAAAAGCCCATTTATAACGTTGTTAGTGAGGAAATAACTAGTGACAAAAAAAATCCAATGTATTTAGTTCAATGAGAAAATTAAAAAGATTTAAAGTACATTGAGTGAAATAGGAGAGTGAGTAAAATTCAATTACCAAATTTATAATTTACTTTTATTATTTTATATTTTTTTATAAATAATCTCTTTTCACGCCGTAAAATTTTAAAAATTTATCATATTCTAAAGTTTTATAAGTTTATTTCCTAACATAAAATCATACGTCCATCTGTCGCTGCATACGACGACTTCACTCTCCCTTTTTCCATTGGTTGGCTAACCTATAAAGACAAAAAAAAAGAAGGAGAATTTGAAAGCAAATTTGATGCTTAGGGCAAAGGGTGGGTGGGTGGGTGCGCAATGGGCACATATTCTTCATTACCATGTATATTAAACTACACCCTAGAGCTATATAGCTTACCAACTCAACCCTCCAATCCTTTCTACTTTTGTTGATAATTTGAGAGATAATGGATGAATTCAATTAGAGACCTTCAACTTTGTCAAAGGATTATAAAGTTTTCTTCATTTAATAATTATTGAATATTTTTATAACCGTTTTATGTCTTTTGATATAAAGGAGAGGTCATATTTCGAAGATAAAAGAACATTAATTACGGATACAATTCTTTTAAAAAATTGTTTAGAGTTCATTTACGGAAAGAAATTATATAAACTAAATGATCTCAAATCCATCTTTCGTTGAAGGACTTGTAATGATATTTTGGAGGTAAAAAACCGATTATTTACTTAAAAAGAGTGAATATTGATATATGTGATCACCATTCTTCGTTATTATTATAATAATTATTTATTATTATTATTTTTCTACAAACCCAAATTGAACCCTAGCCCAAAACAAGTAAACCCTAAGTTCAAACCAATCAAACCCTAATCTACCATAACCCTTAGCCTCATGCTGCCCGCCGCCACTAGGGAAGAGAAGAGCTGCTACTGGAGCCACGCCGCCACCTCAGTCAGGGTCACTCCTACTGTCATCATCACCTTCCCTATTTCAATAATAAAAAACAAATCATAAAAAAATTACAATAAAAATAATACTAACCAATCTCGAAAAATTTGAATTTATCAAGAGCCATCATTGAACCTCCACCCTAGACCTACCAAACCGATGACCCTTGCCATTAAATGACCGAATAGAACCAAAAGAGGGGCGCTTTTTGGGGAGAGAGAAGAGAGCGGAGGAAAAAAAAGAACAAAAAAAATAGAGAAAGAAAGGGAAGCTACCTCTCGACCGGAGTTCTCGTCGGTAATGGGGAACTCCATCAGCTAACCCGAATGGTGTGAAGGCTCAGCTTATCCTTAGGAGCAACATATTTCAAGATTGGCTCGATCTAACGATCAATGAGGTTGAAGTCCCAAGGCTTCTAGGCCTCTTTCGTGGAGTTGAAGGCTAATTCTCGTGAAACTGAGCTCGGATATAATTTTTTGATGTCAAAACGAACCGACCTACGTAGTTTGGGCTTCAATGACCACCGAATACGACGATCGATACGACAATCGATAGCATATCTCTTCGCCGATTTTTGAAAAAAAAAAGAGTGAAGAGAGTTTTTTTGAAGAGAGAGAGATGAGAAGTAAAAATGAAAAAAATAAAAGAAAAAGGAATTATATCGTCTATCCAAAACGACGTCATTTCAGTCCCATTTTTTACTCGAGGGGTCTAATCACCAAAATGGTCATAAGTTTTGATAATTTTAATTTAGTCTTTAATTTCAGTTTATTTATTTTAATTTCAAATTTAATGCCCTCATTATGCTATTTTTCCTTTTGTTATGTTATAGTACTAATTGTTTGGTTTATTTTCTTTCAGGTCCTCAAACTTTACAAGTGTTTTTACAGAATGGTCCTTAAAAGTTTTCAATTTTATGATTATTTAAATTGTTAGGCTTTATTCAAGCAATTTAACCCTTACATTTTTAATTGGTTAATATTAATCGAGAGGGTAAAATTATGAATAGATACCTTAAAATTTAGCATATTTTGTACTTAATTATGATATTGTATACTTGATTTTTCATTTATTTTAATTTGGTCACTGCCTTGTTAGTTGTACATTTAATTTCAATTTAGTCCCCAAATCATCCTATTAGTTATAATTTAGTCCTTAAATCAATTTTTATTATTATTTAGCTCTATTTCTAATTGGTTTATTAGTTTTATAATATTTTAATTAGATTTGTAATGTTATTTAAATCTTCTTTATGCATGCTTGTTCTTATTTTTTTATTTAGATAATTTGCTTTAATAGTTTTCTTAGTCTTTAAGTTATTAAATTTTAGGTTGAATACTCTAGATTTAGGTTCTATAATTTAATTCATAATTAGATACTTAGTTTAGATTTAGATTTTTTGCATGTTAATCCCTATAGTTTCACCCTTGCTATCATTTACTATGTTGGTTTTGTGTAATTAGTAACCATTTTTTTTGGATTATTTTAATTTCATAAATATTAACATATGACGTGTTTTAAATACTTTATTAAAATAGTAAAATATTTTAAGTTCGACAATAATTTTCACTAAGTTTATTTCATACTCATATCAATTTTCAAGAACGTCTTTGTAGAATGGGCGTGAAAAGTACAACTTGGCAGAAGTAGTATGATTCAATACGACATTCGAACGAAAAGAGAACTTGAAATAAATCAATTCCATTTTTGTGTAATTTTATGATTCAAAATAATTAAGCAATATACGATACAAAGGATCATATGTTAATTTTTTGACTCAAACTTATAAATTCCACTGTAACGACAATGTATAAGTGACCATGTACTAATTTTGGGTGTTGTGGGGGGTGTTAATCCTTCCCCACTCTTAACCGACTCTCGTTCCCTTAAAAATGAATTTCTGGTAACACGCAGACCCATTTTGTCTTTAAAGTGATTTTTCTTAAAAAAAATTTAAAAGACATTTTCGATATTCGGCCTACCTAATCCAAAGGTTTATGGTGACTCCAAAAATCAAATTTTATAAAAATTTCCAAATTTCCAAAAAATAAAGTCATAATTATTTTTAAAAAAATTGTTACGAAAGCTTGGCGACTCCACCATGGATAATTTAGAGAGTCAAACCATTAGTCGCTTATACATTGTCGTAGTGGTAGAAATTATGGATTCGAGTCTTATATTAACTTATGATCATTTTCATTGAACATTAGTTAATTTATTATTCAATATTTATGTAAATAGTTGTAATGACATTTGACTTCATGTTTACGGGTTTATTGAATTTTTGTTTCTCAGAGTATTTATCTTTATTTAGTGTTTTGTCAAAGTTTTGTATGTTCCTCCTCACACACTACACTTGTATCACATGATATAAAGCTCTCTACTTGAGCTCCATCTCAATTAAGTAGGGGTGAATGATATGGTTTCATGGTGAATTTATTCCCCGTATGAGTTATAGTGATTTACCTATAGGATACACACCTTATACCTCTATGGGAATTTATTTCCTCGTATGGGTATAGAGAAGTGGATCCCCTCAAATTGAACTCGATCCGTTTGAAGCCTGTAATGGGTGATGATCGAGGGTTTTATAGCCCAAGGGGAACCAACATCAAGGACAATTCGAGTACCATTTCCATGTAGTGAGTCATAGACCAATCACACTAGGTAGAGTCATGTCCAACCTCCATCCGTCCGTATGTAACAAAAATAGGCATATACGAAGGAGGAGCATACTCTAACCTTTGTTCTCTTTACTTTAAGGTTATAGGATAGACTTATTTTTTTCGAATGAAAGCATGTGAACTAGATACCATGTAATTATGATTGATTTCTTGAAATAAAGCATGTCGGGTAGAAAGCATGTTCGAGTATGATCACTACCCATAAAACATGTTGGGTAGATACCATGATGGGGTACATACTATATTAATCTCTGAATAGTCCATTTTATCTTTTTTGATTATCATACATTGACTAACTTATTTCCTATTTTTAAGTCATTTTTACCTTTTTTTCATCAGATCATCATTACATAATGTAAAGATGTCGATCCGCAAGTGAATTCTAAGTGGAAATGTTTCAAAGAGAAAATGAAATTTTCAATCAAGTAGTCGCATAACACAGACATGAATCGATGGCTATGATAAGCTCAAAGAGAACAAAGAGGGAGCTTTCCTAGAGAATCAAGCATTAGAGTTGATCGATATATTGACATCTAAGACTAGATGGCATCGCAAGAGCATCATCTGATATAGGCCATATTTTGAATAAAGCCTCTACAAAAGCCCAAGGGATCATAGAGCACTTGAAAGATTGAGTTTTTGAGAACAACATCCACGTTGAAACATCGACGTACTTTAGACTAAGATCCCAAGCAAAAACATGTCTATAAAAAGGACTACTTTGTAAAGTGAAGACTTTGATCTGCAATGAAAATTTTTCTATGATAATCATCGTTGGGATCAACATTGTTTGCATTATCATCCTTGCATCTTTGCGTTTACATCTATATGCACTTGCATTTATTAAAGCATTATAACATTCATTCAAAAAACACGAAATAAAAAAAAAGAGGTTTCTGATTGTAGTAATCCTAACCCCTACTAGTGGCAAGAATACTTTGTACCCATATAATACAAGAAAGATGGAAGACAAAGAAGAGAAATTTGAGAAAGGGTAGAAGTAACTTCAAGAAGAGACAACAGGCCGATTGGCCAAAATTGAGGTTGATATTGATAGCTCTCAGCTGAACTTGCTAAAATGAGATGGGAGAGATGTTCATGAAACAAGTATTCATTGGGAAGAGTGTTCCTGATAACCCTACGCATCCCTTGAGCTCTACTACACCTATTCTTATGCCTATCCTACTGCATTATGAATCTAGACCTCATGCTTTATTTGCTATTGAGAACGCACCACAATATCAGGCTGAAACTTCTCTTCGAATTAACTTCCCTACTACGTCTGGAACAAAACCAAGTGTTTTTCATGCTAATAATGTAATCCCCGATCTAAATGAAATATCTAAGAGGAAAGAGTTAAGGGTGACTTCTCTCAACAATTGAAAATTTTTGAGGAAAATATAAAATATAGGGAAATGGTGGAGTTTTTCTATGGGTATGATGCTAGAGAACTAAGTCTGGACACCGATATAATCCTTCCTCCGAAGTTTTAAGCCCCTAACTTTGAGAAGTATGGTGAGATCATATGTTTTTCGTCCCACATCACCATGTTCTATAGGAGAATGGATGGCTACTTAGAGAATGAGAAGTTGTTGAACCACTACTTTTAAGACAATCTAACTAGGCCCACTTTTAGATGGTATAACCAATTAAATCATTCTCAAATCCAATCTTGTAAAGATTTATCTCATGTCTTCTTAGGTTAATACAATCAAATGACTAATATGGCCCCTGATCGAACAACATTGTAAAATATTGAGATGAAGAGAAATGAGAGCTTTCGACAGCACGTTCAGTATTGGAGGAATATTGCATCCCAAGTAAATATGCCAGTAACTGAAAGAGAGTTCACCATCATGTTCATTAATACATTAAAATCTCCCTACATCGATCATATAATAGGAGTTTCTTTGACATCATCATGTGTGGAGAAATAATCGAAAGAGCTATCAAGAATGATAGGATAAAGGGAAATGATAGTGTTGATGTTGAGATAAGAGTTGAGGTCAAACATAATGAGATCTTATTCAGCTAATTGTGGGACCAAATACTATAAGGTGAACCGAGTGAAGACTTATATTGACCCAATTCTGATGACATATATAGAAATGCTCCCAACACTAGTTGCAATGTATCTAGTGACTCCAATGCAATCTAAGATAAAGAAACCCTTGTTAATGCAGTGTGTAGCTACCCTGTAGAAAGCTCATGGCACACTACCGAGAATTGTGGGGCATTGAGGTGTAAGATTCAACATTTGATCGATTATGGGACATGGACATTCGATGAATTATGGGACATTATGAAGCGAGTAAAGAAGAAGTCATTACATTCACCATAAAGTTTTGTTGCACTTGCATAAAAAACATATGATCTTGTTTAAACTTGTATTTGCCCTTTCTTTCTTTATTTACTTTAGTATTTGTAAAAATGCTTGATGATTGAACTTACGTCACCTTCTAAGGTTATGAGCAATGAAACAAGTTCTAATTTAGTAGTTCTTTGAATATCATTTGAATTTAAGATTCTTTTATTTTTTTCAAGAATTGTAGATTTTTTACATGTGGCAAAATTAGACCTTTTGTATCCTATATGTTGCCAAAATACAATCATTTGATTCTTTACCCTATATAATTCATGATTACTCCCAAAAACCAAATTTTGACATTACCTCTCTCTGAGGCACCAAATTCATACTACTACCTCTCTTTAAGGCACCCAAATTCATACTTTCACCTTTCTTTGAGGCAAAAAGTCACTCCCTTATTAGACGTAAAACCCTTATTTTTCCACCATAATAAAACTTAAAAGCAATGAGTATGATATGTTCACTTGCACGAGATTTTTTTTACTACATGGGAAACATGTTGGGCCATCCCGAATCAAGTTATTGAAGATAAGCTTGAATAATTGGGGCATGCTAGGAGCAAGAAGAAGAAATAAAGAAAACTTATTCAATGTAATTCTATCATGCATTGATTATATTGTTTTCATAAAAATAAATGTTAATCCTGAATAACCATCCACTAGGACACCTTTTCTGCAAAGACTTTTGTGTGTGAAATGATGAATGTATTTATTTTAATATCCCTTTACAAAAGGAGAAAATATGTGTACCTTGTTGTCCCCATTTGAGCTTGAATTATTTTTCTTCTGATTCAACCCTAGCTAAAGATCACCCTCCACACTAGGGGTAAGGTGAAGGACATCTTCTTATATAATAAAAGATTGTCAATCGAAGTTTTATTACAAGGAAAAGTCCTTGTGAAATAAAGGTAAAAATAAAAAGATACCACAAGGTGGACCAATTAAAGTGCTCGAAGATCAAAGCAAGTTGAGAATAACATAAGATGTTCCAAATGCAAGAAATAAATTGTGAATCCTCCAAATAAAGAGAAGAATGTGTTCAAATCAAAGTGAAGTTCAAAAATCATCAATGAAGAGGACAAGAAGTACAAGAAAGGAATCCCTCAAAATAAAATGACTCAATGATCCTCAAACCACAAGATTGATCAAGTACAACTGGTCTAAATATCCAAATTCAATAAGAAGATGAAGAAATACCAATGGTATTAAAAATGAAGATAAACTCTAGGATGAAAACTCAAAAATGGGTAGTCTAGAGGGATCAAAAAAGAAAGAAAATGGAAGACAAATTACAAGCAGATTCAAATCGAGCAAGGCAAGATTGAAAGCATCCGAATAAATTGATCATTGGTTTGATCACCCTTAAATATTGATTTGGGCCTATTTATCCTTTTTTTTCATTACCATGAACCCTGGCCTACATTACATGCCTAAAAAGTCCATTCTAATCATACATGAATTTCTAAGCATAATATACTATCTCTAGATTTTCATCCCCTCAGGATTGATATTTTATTCACAAAGGGTTTTCTAAAATATTTAATGCACGATAGGGAAAAATAACAAAGGGGTTCAAGATATACAATTTAAAGTAATGTCTAGAAAGTAAAGGAGGATTCGATTTGAAAACCAAAAAAGGTGGCTTGAATATACAAATTTTGTAGTTGTTGCATAGGAGGCGGTCTTAAATTTCTTGATAAGGAACTGCACAACATGAATGTGCTCACAAAAGTTGAGAACCGGTGAACATTTTTAGAAAATGAGCATAATAACTACTTCATTATATCAACGAACACAACATAATCGAAAATGCTAGATCTTGACCAAATAACTAACCCGAGACACTTATCTTTCTAGAGTTAACCATATACCTCAATATTAATATTAATATTAATCTTGACACTTGTTAAAGAGCTATAAATTTTGAAGGATTAAAAGAGCAACTGATTCCTTTGATCTTCAATGAATTCTCGTTCTATAATTTGTTTCAATTGTGAACCCAAAGTAAGGGGTACCATTTTTCAAAAACTTCATCAAACACTTTTCAAAAATTCTTTCATCACCATATTTCAAAGTTTAAACATTATTAAAAAATTCTTTCATAAGACATTTTCAAAACTTTTTCATTAAATGTTTTCTCGTTTTGACAAGTAGAAGGAGGAACAAAAACATTTTCGAACAAGAAAATATCTCTAGAGTAGGTTTTGGCAATTGGTAAATGTTTCTCAAACATAAAAGCTCATGCTTGGGATTGGAAAAAGAAAAGATAAAATTTAGGACAAAATTTGTTGAGGCAAGAAGAAGAAATTGACCCAATCAAGAGTTGCAAGGGATACCCCATGTGTGGTCTCAATCAAGCAAGGCATTCCAAGAAGATTTGACCTTAAAAAAAGTTTGGTTCTTCGATCAAGTCAGAAAAGACAAATCAAGGGCATCAATAAGCAGATTGGTTACTACGACTAAGCACCAATCAATACAAGGAATTGGCCACCAATCTTAAATAGTATAGGGACCAAGGCCACCAAACCAAACAATAAGGGAAATTTCACCTGCTATGACTGAAGATCGTTAACCAAAAGTGATGAAGTCTTAGTTCCCATATCAAATCATGCATCACCCTAGACATACATGTCACATGAATTTGCACCTTTACATAAAAAATTCATCATCACATGAAACATAATAAACTTATACTTCCCTCTTAGGAGGATGCCTTTATAGTATCTCTTGAAATTTTGTCTTATGTAAGACCATTTTCATCCTCACATGAGGAAAATTTTGAATGTTCATTTTCAAAAGCAAAAAAAAATACATCAAATGAATTTCATCCTGACATTCTTGAAAAAATTCAAAATAGTTGTATTCATACATGTACATTTTTTACAAGCCTTTCAGCAAAAAAATATTGGTGACAACTAGGCCTCCTCAACATTGAAAGAACAATGTCATCAGCGGACTTAACATCAAACAAATCACTGAGAAGCAACCAGATCTCCTCATCTTGAAGGAGCATTGTTGTTTCCAGAATCAAATTATCTCTAGACAATCAAACTTTCTAAATGTGAAGGAACAGTGTTGTCTCCATATTCACAGTTATCCAATTATATAACTTAGAGTCGTTCAGAGAAAGGAGTAAGATCGTTCCATGACTTAACATCTTTCAGAGGAAAGAGTGAGATCGTCACCAAACAAAATTTTGGGGCAAAATTTATTGGGGCAAGTAAAAGAAATTGACCTAACCAAGAGTTGCAAGGGATACCCCATGTGTGATCTCAATCAAGAAAGTCATTCCAAGAAGATTCGACCCTAAAAAAAGTTTGGTTCTTCGATCAAGTAAAAAAGAAAAATCAAGGGCATCGATAAGAAGATTGGTTATTGCGACTAAGCATGAAATAGTACAAAGACTTGGCCAGCAATCTTAAATAGTATAGGGACCAAGGCCACCAAACCAATCGATAAAGGAAATTTCACCTGCTATGACTGAAGATCGTTAACCGAAAGTGATGAAGTCTTGGTTCCCATATCAAATCATACATCACCCTAGACATACATGTCACATGAATTTTCACCTTTGCATCAAACATTCATCATTATATGCAACATAATAAAATTAGACTTCCCTCTCACGAGGATGTCTTTATAGTATCTCTTGAAATTTTGTCTTATGTAAGACCATTTTCATCCTCTCATGAGGAAAAATTTGAAAGTTCATTTTTAAAAGAAATAAAAACCATTAAATGAATTTTATCATGACATTATTGAAAACATTCAAAATAGTTGTATTCATACATGCACATTTTTTACAAGCCTTTCAGAAAAAAAAATGATTGGTGACAACTAGGCCTCCTCAACACGAAAGAGCAATGCCATCAGCGGACTCAGCATCAAACAAATCACCTAGAAATAACCAGATCTCCTCATCTTGAAAAAGCATATTTGTTTCCATAATCAAATTATCTCTAGTCAATCAGACTTTTTCAATACGAAGGAACATTGTTTTCTTTATAACCACAATTCTCCAATTATGACTTAGCGTCATTCAGAGGAAGGAGTAAGATCCTTCCACGACTCAACATCTTTTAGAGAAAAGAGTGAGATGGTCACCAGATTCAACATCCATCACATAAGGAGTTAGATCAATATTATTTTTTTGTTCGATTCAATCATAGAATGAGGTGGATCAACATTTCTAGTAGAGAGTTCATAATGAGAATAACTCGTCCTATAAGTGATGAGATGTTTGAAATGAGAAGAACTTGCTGAACCTTTGCTCGATTCCATCACATAAGTAGTTGTACCAATATTCTCATGAATTGAGAAGTTTAGAATGATAATAACTTACTCAACCTTTGGTCGTTTCCATCACAGAAAGAGTTAGATCAGCATTCATAAGAGAAAAAATTCGTAACGAGAAGAACTTGCTCAACCTCTGCTCGAATCTATCACAGAAGGAGTTGGATCAGCATTGCCAATAGAAGAAGCTTTTAATGAGAAGAACTTGCTCAACCTTCACTCAATTCCATCACATAACATAAGGAGTTAGATCAGCGCCACCCTAGGATCACTCATCACAGAAGGAGGTGGATTGACATTCCCATCAAAGAATACGTAATGAGAAGAAATCGTAGCTCAACAAACAGTGGTTGCCTCGAAAAATGGTGCTTCGTGTCTTTGCTCTATTTTAGTTTCACCACAATAAGAAAAGATGGGAAGTTATGATCACCATTTTCGTTATTATATTATATTATTATTATTATTATTATTATTATTATTATTATTATTATTCTACAAACCCAAATTAAACCCTAGCCCAAAACAAGAAAACCCTAAGCATAAACCAATCAAACCTCATCCAGGGTTACTCCTGCTGTCGTCATCACCGTTATTGTTTCAACAGTAAAAAATAATTAAAAAATTATAATAAAAATAATACCAATCAATCCCGAAAAATATGAAATCACCAAATTTTCTGAGAGCCATCATTGAACCTCCACCTTAGCTCTACCATACCGGTTACCGTCACCATCAAATGACTGAATAGAACCGAAAGGGGGACAATTTTTGGGGAGAGAATACAAAGGGGAAAAAAGAACGAAAAAAACAAAGAAAGAAAGGGAAGCTTCCTATCGGTCAAAGTTCTCATCGATGGTGGGGAACTCCATCAGCTAATCCGAATGATGAGAAGGCTCGGCGTATCCCCAGAAAAAACATACTTCTAGATCAACTTGATCTAACAGTGGAAGGAGGAGATCAGTGAGATTGAAGTCGAAGGGTTATAGTCATTTTTCGTGGAGTTGGAGGTTGATTCTCGTGATACCGAGCACGGATCTACGTTTTTGGTGTCAAAATGAACCGATCAATGTAGTTTGGGCTTCAACGACCATCGAAGACGGTGATCGGTGTGGCAGCCGACGGTGTCCAATGCGACGACTGGCGGTAGAGCTCTTCCCCGGTTTCTAGAAAAGAAGACAGAGGGGAAAGCCTTTTTTAGAATACAGAGAGTGGAGAAGTAAAAATGAAATAAAAAATAGAAAAAGGGATTATATTGCACATCTGAAACAACGTCGTTTCAGTCACATACCCTAGTGTTTTGACCCAGGGGTCTAATCATCGCAGTGGTCATCACAAGTTTCACCAATTTCAATTTAGTCCTTAATTTCAGTTTATTTCTTTTAATTTCAAATTTAATGTCCTCATTTTGTTATTTTTCCTATTGTTACGTTTTAGTACTAATTGTTTGGTTTATTTTTCTTTTAGGTCCTCCAACTTTGCGCTTGTTTTTACATAATGGTCCTTAAAAGTTTTTAATTTCATGAGTATTTTAATTGTTTAGGCTTTATTCATGCAATTTGACACTTTATATTTTTTAATTGGTTAATATTAATCGAGAGGGTAAAATTATGTTTAGATACATGTAAATTTAGCACATTTTGCACTTAGATTTTGCATTTATTTTAATTTGGTCACTACCTTGTTAGTTGTAAATTTAGTTTCAATTTAGTCCCCGAATCTTCCTGTCAGTTATAATTTAGTCCTTAAATCAATTTTTATTATTATTTAGTTCTATTTCTAATTGGTTTATTTGTTTTTTTATAATATTTTAATTATATTTGTATTGGTATTTAAATCTTCTTTATGCATGCGTGTTCTTATTTTTTATTTTATTTTGATAATTTGTTTTAATAGTTTTCTTGGTCTTTAAATAATTAAATTTTAGGTTGAATCCTCTAGATTAAGGTTCTTCTTTAATTTAATCCATAATTAGAGACACAGTTTAGATTTAGATTTTTCACATGTTGTCGCTATTGTTTCATCCTTGTTATCATTTACTAAGTTGGTTTCGTGTAATTAGTATCCATGTTTTTTTTGGATTATTTTAATTTCATATATATTAATATATGACACGTGCTTTAAATATTTTATTAAAATGGTAAAATATTTTAAATTCGATAATAATCATCATCAAGTTTATTTCATACTCGTATCAAATTTCAAGAACGTCTTTTGTAGAATTGGCATGAAAAGTACAACTTGCTAGAAGTAGTATAATTCAATATGACATTCGCATGAAAAGTGAACTTGAAATAAATTAATTCTATTTTTTGTGTAATTTTGGGATTTAAAATAATTAAGCAATATACGATACAAAGGATCATATTTTAATTTTTTACTCAAACTTGTAAATTCTATTGTAAAGATAACGTATAAGTGACCATGTACTAATTTTGGGCGTTGTGTGGTTGTTAATCATTCTCCACGCGTAACCGACTCTTGTGCCCTTAAAAATGAATTTCTAATAACACGCAGACCCATTTTGTCTTTACAAATAATTTTTCTGAAAATTATTTTAAAAGATGTTTTAGGTATTCGACCTACTCCGAAGGTCGATGACGACTTCAAAAATAAAATTTTATAAAAAAATTCTAAATTTCTAAAATAAAGTCATAATTATTTTTAAATGATTTTTTTATAATTTGGTTTTGAAAATATATAGATGATGTATAATTTTATACACGTTAGAAAATTAAATGATTATACATCATTATAAGTTAATTTAAATTTGTCAATATTTAATACAACGATGATAGCATAAAGCTATATTCAAACTATTGGGTTGATTTTCTCATATTTATAAGTGTTTGTAACATTTTAAGTATGCCGTCGCTTAAGATGTGAGAAAATCAGTTGGTAGTGTGTCATCATTGTTAATATTTATTTTTATGTTGGTGTTAATAGTTTTTTATCTTTCACTATAGAAAATGATATTTGTTTGTATCTTTAATTTTTCAAAATATTTAGTTCAAATTTTAAAATTTTCTGCATATGATCTTATTTTTATTAGTTAATGATTATTTTATAAATTTTTAAAAAAATCACTAAATAATATAATTTTGTTTAATATAAATCATTAATCTTATTAAAAAAAGTGAAAATATCCGAAATGATATGATACCGGATCACTATCGTCTTTCTTTGGAAACTGCTTCTTCTCTATTAACTTCTTCCTCTGGTATGTTTTCTCCTGTCAGTCGTGCTGAGGTGGGTCGGCGATGGGGTCTTGTTCTTCGTTGGATCTGAGTAAAGATCTAGCGTTTTTATATTCAGAGGTTCCAGTTAAAGGAAAGAAAGTTGCAGTCGATCCGGGGTTTTCAGCGGTGGTCAAGGATGTGGTTAAGGAATCGCTTCCAGTGGTTTCTTCTCCAATTGTGGATGCTTCTAAGTTTGTAGAGGGTGTTTCAGATTCAAGTAATCGCTTGAATTGGAAGTCTCTTTTTGTTGAAAATAAATTTCAATCTTTGAATTTTTTTCTGCCTATTAGAAGGGGTGGTAGGATTGTTGTTCAACCACCAAAATAGGTTATTGCTGAGGGTACGACTAAGTGGAGAATGCTTTGGTTGGTCAATTTGTAAATACTTCAACAGATTTTGAGGGTTTTTAGAGGGTTGCTAATAAATTGTGGGGGGAGAAGGGAGGATAAAGATTAAATATTTGTAATCAGATCTTTATCTGATTACATTCCCTTCTCAACGAACGAGAGATTAGATTTTGGAGGCAGGTTCATGGCATATTCAGCATAAGGGGTTGCTGCTGAGAAAATGGATTCCTGGTATTCAATAGTTGAAGTTTGATTTGGTGACCGCTTTTGTTTGGATAAGGCTAAGTCGAATTCATCTTGAGTTTTATTCTTAAAATGGTTTGGGTTATCTTACGAGTGGTGTTGGTAGGCCATTGTACACATCGTGGTACCACGGATTGTGCGCATTTAGACTATGATGTCTGTTGAGTTCAGAATTGATGATGAGCTTCCATCGACTATTGAGGTTGATTTAGGTAATGGAAGTTGTGTGAAGTTTAGTGTGGATGTTAGTTGGACGCCTCTGAAGTGCTTGGGTTGTATGCTCTAGAGTCTAATAGATTTGATGTTTTGTCTTTAGAGGTCTCTAAGGGTATGAATAAGGAGAAGATGGCTACTAAAGTTGGTGTTTTTGAGTTGATGGCTCAGTGAAGTTGAAGCCTCCCCAAAAGGTCGAAAAAAGGGTAAGATGATAGGTTGGTTGGGATAGTATAGGGCCTAATATATCATAACAATAATGGTTTGGAATGTTTGGGTAAAGTAGAAAAGGTTACAGAAAAGGGTTAATGAGTTGCATGTTGAGATCTTGTGTTTGTTGGAAACAAGGGTTAAGCAAGATTAATCTTAAAGTGTTTTTTATTCTTTGTTTTCAGGGTGGAAGGTGTTTCATATTTATGATTGGCTGAGAATGGTAGGATTTGGTTTCTTTGGGGGGCTGATGTTGTAGCTTGCTTCGAACTACGGATGAGGTGGTGTCTTGTAGTGTTGAAAGGGGCAATAGATCAACTATTTTCTCTCTGATTTCTGGAAGAAATTTGGGTAGTGAAATAATGATGCTATGGAATAAGTTGAAAGAGTTTCAAGGATGTATTAATGATGTTTGTTGGTTTGTGGATGGCGATTTTAAAATCATTTTAATGCCAGAGAGAGTTCAAATTTTAATGAGAGTCACTGTCTTGAGCTTGTTGACCATCCATGTAAAACCCTTAATCTGTATATGTATCCGAATACGAGTCAAATTCGTATACATACTTGAATACGAGTCAAAGATGTCATATAACCAATGTTTTTAAAACCGGACCGGACATTGAACCGGTGAAGGTACTGGTTCACTAGTTCAACCGGGTTCAACTGCGGTTGAACCGGATTTTATATAAAATAATATATTTTTTTTAATTTTACATAATATTCAAAGCAATATTAATATATATATATATAACACTTTTTTTTAAGTTTACAATATTAAAAGGTATAAAAATATCACAAGTCATAACATGTATAAATGAAAAACCATAAAATCAAGTGAAACATAATAATTCAAATCAACTACAACATAATATTTAAGGTAAAACATATTAAATAATGAATATAATTATATAACTATAATCAAAAAAATAAAATTGTGACTTAAAAAAATCATAACAAATGATGTCATTTGGTTTAATTGTTTTAAAAAAAACAATCTCACATAGCTAAGAAACATAGAAGGGTATCCCAAAAGTTTAAAGAGTAAAAATATGAGAACAAAACAATTCTACATCAATTGAGCTCAAATTTTAGGCTTCAATCGAACTTCTAATTTTTTTTTGAGTTCGAGCCTTTTCGATTTCAAGTTTTAATATTATATTTCGAGTTGATAATTTTTAGCTCGTGAGTTTTTGAGTCGAGTTGAGCTTACTTTTAAAGTTTTCGAGTTCGAGTCGAGCTCAGCAATACTCGAATTTGACTCGGCTCGTTGAACAAACAACGTCGTTTGGTTTAATTTTTTTTAAAGAAAAAAAGTGAACCGGCAGTTCAAACCGGTTTTGCCGGTTTTCAGCCAGTTCACCTCGGTTTTCAGCCGGTTCTTCCGGTTCTTTAACGGTTCTGTGCTAATCTGGTTTTGGGAGTTAACCAGACCGGACAGGCCATCGGTTCATGGTTCAACCGGTTGAACTGGCCGGTCCGGTCCGGTTTTAATAACATTGCATATAACATTTACATACATTTTATAGTTGAAAAATCAATACAAATTTGCTTTTTTAAAACTTATCCAATTTAATCATTTCAATATAATAAATTAGTCACGTAAAATCAAAATATAATATTTAGATCACCCAAATAATAACAATTTTAGGCATCAACTAAATAGTTCTATAATGTTTCCTATCATAAAATAAATTGTCGATAATCATCTAATTTAAAATGTTTCTTATTCTGATAAAAATATAATTTTTTTTTACTCACATATCTTAGATTCATAACTATATATTTTAGGCATATCTTATTCACAAACAAATCATCTAGGAAATTAAAATAATAGGATGTCATTACTGATACCTGTAATTATTTTTGGTTGATTGATGCCAAGCTCAACTCCTTACTTCGTTTGCTCTTATTTACCTACGCGTGAAAATCATCACATGCTAAATATACACTTAGTGAGGCATTGTAAATAAACTAAAGTGATATCATATATAAAACAACTTAATAATTTTATAATAATTTAAACATTAAACTTAAATTTAAATAAAATCATTAAATATTCAAACCGACTTATTCAAGTCACTATTACTCATCAGAAACCTGGAAATCATCATCTCATGATTTTATCAAAACCATGATAATCAATATCAAACATAATACTCATGTCATATTCTTTTCATTCAGATATATTTCATAACTTTCATTTTTAGATTTAGAACATTCCAAATTCATAATTTATTTCAGATTAATACATTTACTTTCATATTCATAACTTTACTTTCAGATTCGTAGCTTAATGTATATTTATGAGAATGCGAGATACGTGAGTCAAACGAGTGTGTGCAATAAGCACTTTAGTGCTTTCATCTAACTCAGACAATGCACTCCAAGTGCAATCATATCATTTGCACCAATGGTACGATACAGAATGTACTAAATGTACCAGATCAGAATCAAAATCACTCCATCTCATGGCATTTCAATTGTACCTACTACTGTCAATGCAACATACAATGGGCTTTATTTTAAATTCATATCATTTATAATTCAACATTTCCAATCAGTAACATTTTTTCAATATCATTTATCAAAACCAGTGCATTGGGCAGTTAATACCCAAAACCATCCATAATTTAAAAATACATATATTACATAACATACTTTGAGACGTTCTTTCTTAAAAATCATTTTACAAATTTCATTCAAACATATTTTCATAAAATATCATATAAAAATATATTGAATATTTCATATCCAAATATATCAGAAATCATTTCTTTAATCGGTATGGAAATATCCCATAATTTAATTCAAACTTTTCTTTTAAATCATTCGAGGTTGACTTATCACAATTCTTCCTCGGTTAGATATAACTTAAAAAAATAATGCACTCAATTTGACACTTTATTTATAGGTCCAAAATATAAGCCTCACTAAGCTTTAGGTTTATTCCTTCGCTTTCGATTACTTCAGTTACAAAATTTATCGTAAATTATTACTCTGGCAGTTTGCACTACTTTTAAAGAAATATTAGTCTATACTAATTTAAACACTTAAAAATTATTTTATTTATACCAATGAAAACTAGACTCGAATACAAATCTAACCATATAAGGCACTTTTTCTAGTCCATTTTGTACATTTATAATGAATTTTCAAAATTGACTTACAAAAGTTGTTTCGAGCAGAATCTGCAACCCTGTTTTCTGACCTATCATCGATTAAAAATTCATATCCTTTTGCATACTCCTCGAAATTAGTATCCGTTTGTTTTAAACAAAACTATACTGATATACATATCCAAAGGTGTAAGATTCATTATCTAATTATTTCTTTAGAATTTCCGATGATTTCTAAACTTACTATTCAGATCACAAATCCTGGCAGATTTTCACCAATTTACATTTCTAGCTTATTCATTATTTCTATTAGCTCACCAAATGAACAAATATGCATGAACCATAAAACACATAAAAATTAGGGTCACTTCTTATCATAGTAACTCTGTCACTGGCTCATCGCAAGCCAATGTTTGTTCGATAACATAAGTACAAATTAAATTTGTAGTCACCTGGTGTCCTTAGCTTGTAAACCTTCCTTAGAAATTCACATTCCATCATTAAGCTTTTCCTCAGCTTTAATATTGGTTGATATTGATTTCAAGTACATAATCTAAATGAGCATCATTACAAGCATATACAAATTCAAACCACATGTTAGAATCTTACTAACATAGGACACAATAGAAAATAATTTCCTAAAAATTCTTTGGATGCTCATTCGATTCTAATTCCATGTCACAACATAATTGTTAACCATAACCCTTCAAATTGACCATTCAAGTCCATTTTTATCTAAATTCATCAAACTTCATATAACATTTTTTAACTTTGTATTTTTAACCACAAATTATGAATTCTTAATTTTAGAATTAATCTCAACTTTTTCGTTTCATTCGAAATAATCTTTTACTCTTTGCTCAATTCAAATTCAATACTAAAAATTACAGCATCATATCAACATAATCAATATAGTACATTTACAATTGCACAATTAACTTTAAACCCTCTAAACTTTCCAAATATCCCAAACTACTCACAAACTTACCAAGTTTCCAAAATGATCCAATTTCACATTCTAACATCAATTTCAACACACTAATTCATGATTTGACTTGGTTTTAATTCAATTCGAGCATGAAATCAACCTCTATTCAACCTTATAAAATCTCTACAATCAAGTCCCTAATCAAATTTCATCAAATCACAACTTTCCCTAATTTTTAGGGTTAGGACGAAACTACCAAATGCATTTCTAGGATGTTTGATCATGATTTAATATCAAACAAGCTTAGAAATGATTCTATAATCTCAAAAACCTCAAAATCTATCATCAATTCCATAAACCCTAATATGAACATAAATCCTCAAATTTTGGATCTTTGAACTCAAGAAAGATTAGCATGCAATAATGGTATGGAATGATAGAGCTCATTGGATAAAACAATTTTCTATTTAACATCTTAATCCAAAAACATGATAAATTGCCTTAAAAATGAAAAATAAAAATTATCTAACCTAGGGTATTAAGGGCACAAAATGTAGGAGAAAGACCAAGGTTTCATGAAATTTTAGTTAATTTCATGTTAATATATCATGTATTTAAGATTAAGATGAATATAAAATTCATTTAATGAGAAATGACAATTTTACCACTAATGAAACTTGATAATTACATCCATACCAAGCCACATAACCCTTGTGATCTTTATAAAGTCAAATATAAATTAATTAATTAACCCTTTACAACTTTGCCCATGCAACTTTCCAAAATTTCAATCTTGCCATTTTTCATCCAACGATCCAAATTGAACATCAAAATTATTTATTAAATCCAAAACTCCATATTATTTTCCATCATTTTAAAATGTATAAGTAAAATTTCTAAGCTTAATTGATCATCCTTAAAATTTTCATAAAATTTCTATTTGACCCGATTTACCGAAATTTTACAAGACTTTAACACTTTCTAGTTTTTAACACCAATTTCGGATCAAGAATCTGATTTAAATAAAACCACTCTCTCAAGAGAAAACTATCCATTTATGAAATAAAAATTCTTTATTGGGAAAACTACCACTTAGGTCCCTAAAAGTTTTCCAATTTTATACCTTAGCCACTAAACTTTCAAAATTTACATTTTGGTCACTAATCAAAATTTTGGGGTATTATAATCCATTTCTGGGGGGTTTTTTTTTACTTAGTGTAATCATAGGGGATGGTTTATTGTGTAAGAAATTGGATATATTTTTTAGTCTCGTTTAGCTCACTATCGCAGTTTCTAAATTCTAAGGTGGAGTTTCTTCCTTCAAACATTTTGGATCACTGTCCTAGTTGGATTGTGTTAGAGGATCTTAGGTTTAATCCATCTAGGCCCTTTAAATTTTTAGTTTTTAGGTTGATTGTTCTAATTTTTTTTAAGGATAGTGAAGGACTCTTGGGTGTTAAAAGCTAAGGGAGATCCTTTGGTAAGATTGTTTTGTAAATTGAAGCGATTAAAGACTCTTTTGAAAGATATGAATAAATCTATGTTTTGGGGATATTTCTGGTGGGACCGCGGAGAAAAAGGAGGACTTGGATAGAGTGCAATGCTGTTTAATGTTGAACCCATCTCCTGAATTGGTTGTTGAGGAAAAAAGGCTTGCTACTAAATTTAATGCTCTGCAGGGAGTAGAGGAGAAATTTTATAGGTAGAAGTCTAGTGTTCAATTTATTAAATAAGGGGATAAAAATACTAGGTATTTTTATAAACGTGTAGTTGTTAATAATAAAAGGGACATGATTAGGTTTTTTTTTATGATGGTGATGGAAGAAAACTTGAGGATTTTAATATGATTGCAGATGATTTAATTGGTTTTTTAAGAAAACTTTAGGTTATGTTGATATATCTATCAAAAGGTTGTACGATGTTTGCTTCAAGAGGTTTTGTGTGTGTGGGGGGGGGGGCTCTGTGCATTTTAATAAAATGGGTTTGTTAACTGCCTCTATTGATTTAGGTGAAATTAGGGATGCTATTTTTTTTATCAATGGTGACAAAGAGCTTGGTCCATATGGTTACACGGCTAAATTTTTTCAAGATGCATTGAGGATGATTGGGAATGATATTGTGGAAGCAATTCAATTTCTCTTTCATTCGAAAAAGTTGTTTGCGGGGTTTAATGCAAATCATTTCCTTGGTTCCTAAGGTACAAAACCCTTCTGTAGCTACTGATTTTATGCCTAATTTTTTTCTTTAATACTATTTACAAATGCATTACAAATATCCTTTCTAACCATAAGAAATTAATTTTCTCGGATATTATATGCTTGAATCAAAGTGATTTCTTCAAAGGTGGAGAATTTGTGAATAATGTATTGCTTGTGCAAGAATTAATGAGGGCTTATGGTAGGAAGAATACATTGCATAGGTTTTCCTTAATATTGATATTAAAAACATTTGATTCAATTGATTGGGGCTTTCTTATGCAAGTGTTGAAGGTTTTGAAATTTCCTCTTGAATTTATGGGTTGGATTAAGGAGTGTGTGTATCATTTGAGTTTTTTTTATTACTCTAACTGGGGTTGGTAAGGTATTTTGAAGCTGCTAAAGGATGAGCTAGGGGGGACCTCATCTCTTTCTATTTTTTTATTATAGGGATGAATGTGTTGTCATGTTTGTTGAACTAGATTGGGAGAGGTGGGGTGGTGCCATATCATCCTAAGTGCAAAATAGTTCAGCTCACTCATGCTAGGTTAACACTACAACTAAACTGTACATTTGTGGCATTTTTTTTACCTATAGCGGCGTTTCTAAGCGCCCTAAAAAACACTTACGGTGATATGACAAAAGCCATAAGAAGCGTTGGGGTAAATAGCGCCACTAAAGTTCGCGGCGTTTGATAACAAAAAGCGTCGCAATAAACGGGACAAATGCCGCAATAGGTATTGAGTTTTAGCGGTGTTTTTCCCACAAATGCTGCAAAATGCGTACGTATATAGCAGTGTTTTTATAAACGCCTCAAAAGATTAAGATATTTCGACGTTTTTAGATACAAACGCCACAAAAGGTCTGGTATATAGTGGCGTTTGTCGGATATAAACACTGCTAAAAGTGTTATATATAGCGGCGTTTTTCATATAAACACCGCAACAGGTCTGGTATATAGCGGCATTTTTAGGATACAAACATCACAAAAGGTATGGTATATAGCGGCGTTTTCTGTTACAAAAGCCGGTATTGTTTTGTATATTTAGCGGCGTTTTTTTTACAAACGCCGCTAAAGAACACATAATTTAAACAATTTAAATATTTTCTTCTATTACACCAAATCTATTTTTTCAACCTGTTCCATTATCCAACAACCATGACACCAAAAACATCAAACTCTATATCTATAACAAGCAACATAAAATCCAATATAATAAATAAACGTTTTCATTAACGTAATATTAATTCAGTTAAACAGGGTTAAATACATTAACAGACTGCTGCTAACATAAATGAGATTATGATAGTGGATTATGAGGTTGCGTTTTCTGTAACATCTACTTCATAACATCGAGTCATTTTTCAAATTCTTGACATTTCTGCTGATATGCTGCTTCTCTCTGTGCTACCGCTGCTTCTCTCTATGCTTCCGTTGTTGCTCTCTCTACTTCCTTTGCTTTATTTTTGGCTTTCATGTTATCCATTTGTTGATCCATTTCAGCTAACTTTTGTTTTAAACGACTGACTTCTAATTGGGAAGACTGAGAATGTGATGACATGTACTGGGATGAACTGGATCCAAAATATTTGGTGGGAGTAACGAATTATCCTTGACAGCGCACTCGGCCATATCTTTCAGGACCCAAAACATCATTAATAGCTTGGTTTTCAATGTCATCCTCATGAATAAGACCTTAACTCGAAGTCGAAGCTTGATACTCCGCCCTTTTCTCCCTCAATTTTTCCTAATAATAAAGTAAATAATTAATTTAAATTAAAATGCCATGCTACAGATATAAATAAAGTTAGGTAAATTTAAAACCTCTGTCCAATAAACGTACCATAATTTTTGCAGCTTTAGTAGTCATAGGAGTGCCATCCTTCTTTGTACGTGTCATGTCGAAGAGTTTGATTTGGCCAACTTTAGAACCATATGTATTTTCCTACAATGTACCATAATATATTTAGTTTGAGTTAGTATGTACAAGGAATACAAATAACTATGTGAATAATCTATAATACCTCCTCATTAGCTATACAAGCAAAGCTCTTTGATCCAGCCATGTGCGTAAACTTTTTTTGTTGCCTGCTAGCAACACCAACATGCTCTCGACCCTATAATGTCCAACAACCACTTTTAATGATGATTTATAATTCGTTAAAATTATTTTTGAAAAATACATCATACCTGTCCTTTTTGTGAACTCCAAAATCTGACTGCATCTTCCCATTGGTACCTGAGCATTCCAAGTGGGACTGTTTGTAGCTTCTCTTCAAGGCTAAGATCATTCTTGAAGTATTTCTTTTTTAATGAGCTCTTGTGGTATCTCAATCTCTTCCCTAACGCTTGCTTCAAATAATCGTTAGAGACCTCTAAAGCAAATTTCTCCTATACAACAAATAAGTATTCAACGTAAGTATAAATTAGTATTGAATTGTTATAGAGTATCTATTATAATGACATTATTACCTTAACAAAATCCAATGCCTGATTTATGTTACTATTAGGCATTTCACGCCATGACTCATAATTGATCGGTAACATATTAGCATTACGTCCAACTATGCCTAAGTAACCGGATAAAAGATGTGCTTCTGGGCCTATAGGTTGACCGACATCATTTCTTGAAACTTTGACATGGTGCCCAGGAGGAAGTTGGTATAATTCCTTCAATGTTGTACATCCTCTATTCTTGCGCATTCCAGTATTTTCAACTATATAAAAAATTATTAAATATAAGTTTTGAAAATGAACAAAATATTAAATAAAGTTTTGAAGATTACCTTGAATTTCTACATATTTTTCAACAGTTTCAGGAACTTTGGAAGATTCAGATGCAATCGATTCCTTGTTATTTCTTTGTTCATGGTCTTCAGAAGATCGAACAACCCGTAAATCACTTATTTTTCTCCTCGGCGTGATATATGTAATAAAAAAACATTTGTCATAAGAAAACGAATTAATTAATGAATATATTGAAAGACAACATGTTAAAAGTTATAACATTATAAATAAATAAATAAAGATATAAAATCTTACGACATTCTTATGTAATGTCAATTATCATAAATATCTTCATCAACGTCCTCCCAAACCCATTGAAATTGTGTTGTATTAGTGATAGTTTCATCTAAGTTTTGTGGTAGTAGAGGTAAACATTCTGATCTTATTTCAATGTCATCTCTACTTCCATCCTCGATGTCTATCAAGTCTCTGGGAGTATTACGGAGCGCAACATACCAACCGTCATCCATTGGATTGTGACAGTAAAATACTTGTTTCACTTGAGAAGAAAATGCATATGGTTCATCCATCAATCGTTGACCAGTGTGAATTAATCGAGAGAAATTCACCATTGTAAACCCAAATTTATCTCTTTTTATGCCTCTGTTTACATCAACACAGTCACACCGAAACAACACAACCTTTAATTTTCCATAATAATCTAACTCAATAATGTCCGTAAGAATTCCATAATAATCGACATCTCCCTCCTGCGGATTATTGTCTCTGACACTAGCATAACTTGTAGTCGACGAAGTAACTACGACTCCACAATTTTGTGTCCTCCTTAATCTTTCACAAGATTTCGTGTGGAACCTGAACCCATTAATCAACAAGGTATTATATCTTTTAACTATTCTATTTTGACCTTGAAAAAGCTATTTAACATCTTCACTCACTTCTCTCCCACTCCAAACCTATTACACATGAATGGTGAATTAATTTGCATTGATTTAGATATAAAAAGCAAGACATATATTATTTATAAGTATGTGGAATGATTTAGTTGCTTACCGTCTGGCCTAACCATTAATGAAAATTTCTGTGAATAACTTATGTAGCTCTCGCTGATGTAATCTTTGGGAGTGTGCACGACATCTCAAGACTTCTTTGAACTCACTATAAAGTATATTATGTCGTTAAAAATGATAAATATAAAAGATTAAGAGATTTTATTAGTATTGGGTCTGAAAGACTTACGCGCGAAAGGGATCTATTGAATCACGATGGAAAAGAACATATCAGTGTGCTTGTACCCAAGACGTGTCATATAAGTGTGCAATTTCAACTTTCCCTAGTGGTTGACCATAACTTCCAAACAAATAATGTTGAGGTAAGTCATAAGTACTAAACACATCATTTCAATTTGGTCTATTCCATCTTGTTTCAACAACTTCCAAATATCTAGAGAAAAATGTCATACATTCCTCTGCCAAATACCCTTCACCAATTGATCCTTCCGGATAACGCTTATTACGACAGTAAGACTTCAACTTGCCCAAGAACCTATACACAAAACAACATAATACGAAAATACAATTTTTAAAAGGTATAATCAGTAGTAATTTGAAACGTATAATTCAATTAACACCTCTCTATAGGGTACATCCATTGATAGAAAACTGGGCCACCAACTCTTGCTTTGTGAGGAAGATGAATTAGCAGATGCACCATAATTGTGAAGAATGAAGGCAGAAATATCTTCTCCAAGTTGCATAAAGCCAAGGCGACTCGATCATGTAGTTTATCAAGTTCTTGAACCATCAGAACTTTCCCACAGATGGCTTTCATTATATTAGAAAGTTCAATGATACAAGATATTACCTTACTCAACCTGCAACCGCGAACAACTATTGGTAGTAAATCTTGCATTAATATGTGATAATCATGTGACTTTAAAGAATAAATTCTTCGATCTTTAACACTAACACATCGAGAAATGTTTGATGCATACCCATCTGGGACCGTTCTATCCTTCAACACCGTGCGAAACACTTCTTTTTCTTTCTTCGAAAGAGAAAAAATAGAAGGCGACAAGAAATATTTTCCATTAGGACATAATTGTGGATGAAGATCATGCCGAATTCCCATGTCGACTAAGTCAAGTTGACTCTTAAGATTATCTTTAGATTTTCTGCCATCATTCAGAATGGTCCCGATAATATTCTCACAAACATTCTTCTCAATATGCATTACATCAAGATTATGTCTCAAAATCTGCTTATTCCAATAAGGCAACTCGAAGAATATACTCCTTTTTTTCCACAAGTCTACCTCATTTGGATCATCCTCTTCATCAGACTCATCATCACTCTGTTGGTCAACTTCAAGCTCTTCATTTATCTACTTTTCCTTTTTTATGATCGTGTATTAGTTGGTTGATTCATCTTTCCATAAGTAAAAATGATGTTTTTCAACATGGAGAATATATGAGTCCTGGTTGTTTGGTTAGGAGCATTTTGAAACTCTTCATCGCCATCAAACATATTCTTTTGACATCTAAATCTATGATTATCAGGTAACCACCGACGATGTCCCGTATAAGAGAACTTCTTTCCATTAAACAACCACTTCGAACAAGTTTGTGCAGCACAACAAGGACAAGCATAACGACCTTTGGTACTCCAACCAGATAAATTTGCATTCATAGGAAAATCATTAATTGTCCATAATAAAGTCACGCATAAATTAAAGTTCTCATTCGTCAACACATCATATGTTTCAACCCCTTCCCATAATTGTTTCAACTCTGCAATTAGCGGCTGCATGTAAATATCAATATCATTTTCGGGGCCTTTCTCGCCAGGGATTATCATGGATAAGATGAAAGATAATTGTTTCATGCAAAACTATTGCAAGACCGAGCCTGACATTTCGAGGATCTCTTGCAAAACTTGGATACTTGTTGTCAAATGACTTCCAAGCTAAAGAATCCGCAGGAAGCCATAATTATCCATCATCGGTTCTACCATCATGATGTCAACTCATAGACTCAGCAGTCTAGGAGGACATAAACAATCTTTGTAGTCTAGGTATGAGAGAAAAATATCACAGAATCTTGATCGGTTTCTTTCTTGATCCTGCTTGAGCTTCATCCTCAGTAATATTTTCTACGTCCCTAGTCATCCATTGTGATTTTCCGCATACATGATAAGACTCATGATTTTTTCGATCACCCCAATATAACATACAATCATTAGAACAACTATGAATTTTGTCATATCCAAGACCCAAATCTTTTATCATTTTCTTCATATGTTTGCATGATTGAGGTATTTTTGCAAAATGAAACACTTTTCCTAGTAACTCCAACAATTGCGTAAAAGAGTTACCAGTTCACCCTCCCAAGCATTTTAAGTGGAAAAGACAAATGCAGAAAGAAAGCTTTGACAACTTTGATCCCTCATAAAGTTGTTCATTCATTTCATTCAACAACTTGTAAAACTTTGCCGCTTCTCCATTTGACTCTTCATCACATCCAATTCTTCCCATCTCAATGAAATCATTAACATCATTGTCACAATAATTTTCTGTAACAAACTGCTGATGACTGTGCATATTAAATGCATCTCGTAACATCCCTTCCATGTCATCTTCTCTAATAGTTTGATGGTGAGAAGGAGCACGATAAGTCGAACAACTCGTGGATGCAGATCTATTTGATATAAACTCCATGAAATATCTATTTTCTATACCCCCGAACAAATCCAAAAACAACTAGATGCTCGTACACAACTTCACGCATGTGCCAATTAATGTTAACACACTTCTTACAAGGGCACAAAATCATATTCTCTTGGCTTGCATTCACAAAAGCCAAATTTAGAAAGTTTCGACTCCATTTCGATATTCGACGCTTACCCTTGAGAAAATTATAGATAAAATTAGAACCTAAACAGAAGCATTAAATTTAATTTCACATTTAATTGCTGATATTATAGAGAAAATTAGAACCTAAAATAAAAGTAAATGTTGAAGCGAGTCTGTTAGTCACATACCCTAAATCTAGACTTACTAGAGAATAAAATTAAAGTTAAAATAAAGCCATAAACTTTTTACCTCAAAAGACATACAATAAAATTCTAAGGTAATGATACAAATCAAAAAGAGAGAAAGAACTACTTCATATATACCCTGATAAGAAGATTAGATAATAGGAAATGTATGATGAACCTGATATTTCGGAAGTCCCAAACCAGCGAGTGAGACGACTTTAGAACACTGCACATTGTTAGAAATTCTCAGATATTGAAAATTAAAGAACTAATATTAACCTTTATAACATGATGAAAAATGAATAAAGAACTGGTTAAATGAAAAATGAATAAAGAAATAAAGAACTAATATTAACCTTAAAATCAAAACCAAAATTTCTTAAATGCAGGTTCATAATACTTAAACAAAGCAACTGGTTAAATGAAAAATGAATAATCCCTGGCGAGAAATAAACTAAATTGTTTCGTAACAATAGGAAAGTTCAGTTCATAATTACATGTGGGCTTTCGAGTTTATGCCATTTAATTTTGTTAGGTTTTACATGTTATGATATCTCTTCTGTTCTTTCATATTTCCAAGGTTCCTAATCCTATTAATCTAATTTCACCCAACCCAATAGTCCAAATATGTATATACTTCATATTCATTACATAACAATTAATGGGATAGATCAATTCTTTCATAACCTATTTGAATTTAGCTAGCCAATAAGTCATAGTTTGCAGAGTTTTGTGGTTAATTGATTGATTGCATTAAGAAGAATTGCTACATTATTCGAGCAGACTAAGATATGAGAATTCGAGCAGACTATAAATCTACAATCTGATTATAAAAACGATCAACAACGAAAACATATTCATGAGTCGAGACACAAATACCAAGAATCAACCACAAAGAGAGTCCATTGGCTCGTTTAACTACTCAAACAGAGTAGATCACTCCTATCAGTGAACGAGAAAACATACTGTTATCATTCCCACTGACATATTTACAGACAATCGAATCATCTACGGAAAACCTAAAAACAAAAGTATCAATTGAAGTAAAAGTTGTGAATCGAATTTTCTCAAACCTTGAACACAATTAAGCTCTGAAAGATAGAGAAGAATAGAATGGGTTCACTTCCTTCATGGATGCAAGCTTGGTAATCAGTTAAGATAACATCAGAAGGAAAATAGAAATGTACAGCAAAAGTACAATGCTCTATTTAAAAGAAAGCTACCTTCTCAAGTTTTTTCCAACAAACATTCATAAATAAACATCTTAGGAAGTTGCTTAACTTTAATTATATCAAGCTTCATAATTATATCAATTCGAATTTTCTGCTATACTGACTTACATTCTCAACAAACACATCTTTACGTCGCTTAATGTGTACATGCACCAGGAAACGAGGGATGGAATATAATAGTCGATTGAATAAATCCGATAGAAATACACATTAGCTTGTAATTTGACTTACCACTGAAGATTCTCTTCTAGGGATTGTAACTCAGTTTGTAATCTTTAGTTTGTACCATGTAAAATTGAATCCGAGATTATTAAATTCACAGCAAATTATCCAAAGGGTTCAAACATTATGTTAAATCAATGATGAATTATGATGAACAAAATTTTCCAGTGAGTAAGTTCATTTTCTGTATAAATTCCACTCCAAACCTATTATGTTATATCAATGATGAATTATGATGAACAAATTTTTTTAGACAATGTGGTTAAAAAATTGATTCATTTAGGATGTTCAAAAAGTAATTTGTTAAAATAAAATGATTGATAAAATGTTAATAGGAAGAGCACAGTTTAATTAATGTATTTGGCAATACACCTAGTAGATATACTGGATAGTTAGGTAGTTCTTAGTTTTTGTTTTCTTTTGTCATCTACTATGGATCAGAAGATACTTAACTTTGAGAGTCTAATAATTTCAATAACTTCAATTTCGTTTTTATTAGATTTAAAGGTGTTAATGTTACATGTTTAATAAAGTCGACTGGAGTCACTGGCGGATGGGGATCTATGGTGGGATACAGTCTTCAATCTTTAAACTTTTGTCTCTCTCTATATTTTTTATCTTTTCCATCTATTTTATTTCTTTATCAAACAATGCATTTGGTGAGTATGAATCGAAATATATTATTAAGGAAATGCCTATGGTTGCAAGAATCTGTTTTTTTTCCTCAACACCAAAACGGCCAAACTACAATGCATTTGGCTTAGCTAAGTTTAAAGGGCTACACCAATTTCTTCAAGCATCATCTAAACAAAGCCTACCCTAAAGATTCTATGAATAGTAAAAATCGAATTACATTGTAAAGGAGATGCCTACGGCTGCAAGAATCTGTTGCTAAAACTAAACACAAAAAGGATGTCCCAAGAAAGTAGATGATTGTTTTGCAAGAATCCAGCCGCTCATTAAACCCTAGAAGACGTGATTTGTTTGTGTGAAAACATACCTGATGGTCGACAAAAGGTGACTAGAAACTGACGACAACAGCTTGATGCGAAGCGACGTTGATGATTGGTGGCACAACAATGGTCACCCGCGGTGCGACAGTGGTGAGTGGTGGACCGATTTGATGAATATGCACTGCTAATTCGAGGAAGATTTGGGGATAAAACAAATAAGGGATCGGGCAGAAGAATTGGGGATATCTGATAAATGAAAGGACAATGGCGACGTTTATATTAAAAATGCCACAAAGGGACAAAACTATTGCGGTGTTTATTACGAAAATGTCTCTAAGGGACAAAACTATTGCGGCGTTTATTACAAAAACACCACTAACTTACAAAATTATTGCGGTGTTTATGTCAAAAACGCTACTAAAGTACAAGTTTTTAGCGTCGTCTTGGTAATAAACGACACTAAATTAAGAGTATTTTGCGGCGTTTGATTAAAAAACGCCACTAAAGTACAAGTTTTTAACGGTGTTTGGTAATAAACGCCACTAAATTAAGAGTATTTTGCGGCGTTTGATTAAAAAGCGCCGCTATAAATGACAATATACAACCATTTTGCGGCGTTTTTTTGGAAAAAAGCCACTAAAGTATGACTCTTTAACTGCGTTTTTGTATACAAACACTGCTAATTACCTTTTATTTAGATAAGATTAGTTGATTTTACATATTTTATTTCTGCTCTACATCAACTAAATTGACTGATATATGTAGCTTTATATAATTAACAACAACCATACATTTTAATTAAGACATAAGTTACGCATAAAAATACTTAACAACAAAATACATTAAAATTTAGAAACATTAAAGTTATGCATAAGCAGTCTTCACCATATTGTTCAGTAGAATTTAGTTGTGTTCCTTCGTGGGGAAAGGACGTAGGAAAGCTGTTTTCCTTGTTTGAGGATGCATCGTTAAGTTTTTCCTCTGTGTAAACTCTATATGGAGAAACTCTTCATCCATTTCACCAAATAAATTCCCTACCTCCGGTTAACCAAGAAGACTCCTTGCGTGCTTCAGTGCTTTACTTGAAACAGATAACGACCTTCCGCCTACAGTATGAAACTTGATTGGAGGTGGCTTGGGAACTGAATCAAACATTTAAAAAAATTAAATAGATGATAGAAAAATTTACTTGGAGTAACAGTAGAGGCAACGTCATCTTCATTGATGATATATACTGCTTTTGCAATTGAAGATTCTTTCAATGCCACAGAGTTACCAAATTCGGTTCTAAACATCTGGTATTTATCCACCCCTCTATCATCATTCTCAATAAGCTTCGAACATTCTACATGCGTACGATCTATGAAATTTTAGAGTACAAAAAAAAATATAGTGACAGAAACTTTCAGCGATTATTACCATCAATTAGGAGATCGGCCATGGAAAGGTATGGAGCAATATGAGTTCCTTTCGGGTCATCATCGAGTTTCGACGGAAAGTTCGGACTGCTAGCCTCCCAATGATAATTTGATCCATCGTCAGAGCAAATACGCCACGTGGACATTTCGACAATAATTTCTCTTACTCAAGGCAACACCTGCTCTTTGTACCACAACCATTTGTTCACTTTTTCAAAAGCTATTATTTTCCTATTTGAAAAATATTATTTTTCTATTCGAAAGTAGAAAAACACAGCTCCCAAGCAGTAAACCAGTAAAACACTATGTGTAGATATTGTTTTCCTATTCGAAAGATATTATTTTTCTCAATTACGTTAGCTTTCTGGATTTTTTCCATTTTCAGAATACCAACAAAAAATAAATGAAAAAGTTTAGTAGTGAGAGAAGGGATCAAACTGTGCAATCGTGAGATAACTGTTCGCCAGTGAGAGGGTCGAATTGGTCGCTGGGACAGACAGAAGACGACGTCGCTTGGAATCGTATGAGGGTCATTTTGTACCAGAGAAATCTCTTTTAAATATAACAACGTTGAAATGATTTTATGGATCAGGAAAGAGAAAAGGGTGGACCATATATTTACCCTTTGGCGGCATTTTTAAAAAAATGCCACTATAATACATGTTTTTACGGAGTTTTTATAATAAACGCCATTATAAACAACAATATTTCGGCGTTTGTAGGAAAAAAGCTGCTACATTACTACTCTATAGCGGCATTTGTTGCACAAACGCCACTTTAAACGACACTATTGCGGTGTTTGTTTGATAAACGCCGCTAAATTACTATTCTATAGTGTCGTTTGTTGGATAAACGCCACTATAAACAACCATGTTGCCACATTTTTATAAAAAACACCGCTAAATTACTACTCTTTTGCTGTGTTTGTTGAAAAATGCCATTATAAAGAACTCTATTCCGACGTTTGTGCTATAAACGTCGCTAAATTACCACTCTATTATGGCGTTTGTTGGAAAAACGCCGCTAAAGTATCATTTTATGGTGTTTGGATTGTAAACGCCGTTATATCCCCAAATTTTATGGCATTTGTTCTCCAAACACCGCTAAAAACGCCACTACAGAACATTTTTGTTGTAGTGGTTTATGGATGATTTGCTGGTTTTTATAAAAGGAAAGGTTGACTTGGTTAAGAGTGTTATAACCATTAAAAACTTTCTGAATAAATAAATTATGACTTTATTTGAGAAAATTTGGGATTTTGAATTAATTTGGATCATTTTAAATCGGAGTCTCCACTGACCTTTAGGTTAGGTAGATCGAATACCTAAAAACAACTTTTAAACAATTCATAAAAATCATTTAAAAGACAAAAGTTAGTATGCGTTTACCAAAAATTCATTTTTTAGGATCTGAGAGTCGATTACACGTGGGGAATGATAAGCACCCCCACAGCGCCCAAAATTGATACTTAGTCGCTTATACATTGTCGTAAATGGTGGACATTGTGAACTCACATCAATAATTAAAGTATGATCCATTTATTAGATATGGAATAATTTATTTTGAATTAATTATTAGAGAAAATTCTTTGACTTGAAAATAAATCTCGAGATTTGCTATCCACCATGAGGAAAGCTATCCCATTTACTTCTTATCTGTAAAAGAATATTCTTCCCTTAAAAATACTAAATCAAATAAGACAATAATATGAAATAATTTATTACTTTTCCTTAGGAGCACACATTGTCAATACTTAATTGAAATGAAATAAAATAAAAATAAATATCAAATGAATTAGAATATTACTAAACATAAAAAATGCTCGATTTATTTCAAGTTCACCCTTCGTTCCAATATGTTATTGAATTGCACTACCTCTATAAGGTGATGTTTTTCACCCTTATTCTATGACGAGTATTCTTGAAAATATTTGAATAAAACATTAACAAATAAAGGCATATAATATAATATATATATATATATATATATACACACGCATAAATCAAATAAATATTGTTAGTCGTATTTACACTAGATATATTTTATTCTTTATATATTTTATTATGAGTATACATATAATTATATAATTATATATATGTATACTCATAATAAAATATATAAAGAATAAAATATATCTATTGTAAATATGACTAACAATATATATATATATATATATATATATATATTCAGAAATAAATGTAACATGGTGAAATATGTGTGTAATATAATATATATTTATCATATAAAACCCTAATATAGATTTAATGTTACGCACTTGTACGACTATGTATACATATCTAAAGCGCTGAAATAAAAAGACAGAATCCTTTCATATCAGACTACAAACAAAGGAATCTAAACATACTTTGTAATTCAAAGGATCAAAATTATATCAATACTAACTTAAAAGAATAAATAAAAATACTAACAACGATTAAGTTATCAATCGATAATATAAGACAGCAAAGACACTAAAAAAGCGAATAAACCATACATGACGTTAAGGATTGAAATCAAATAAACCAGAAACATGGAAGGATAAATAATAAATCGACCTAAAGGCATTCATACAAAATAATGACCAAAATAAAAAACCATAAACTTCATGATCAAAATAAAATATTAGCAAACATGGCATAATATATAAACTGGCGACTTAAATGTAACCATTGAAAAATAAATGCTCGAAGCAAAATATTATAAAACTTCATTCAATGGCCGAAAGATGAGATTACAAAGTCATAAGGACCTAAAATGCTATTAACTTTATTTCTTTCACACTCTGCTCATCCCCCTCCTATAAGGTGTCGTTTTGCGCCCAGTTTATAAGACCAAATTCAAGGTAAAATATGGCCTGAAATCTCATTTGTTTTCAAATCCCTTAGCCCTAAAAAACTAAAAATGCTCTCTTCCTCCTTTCTACTCATGCCGCCGTGAAAGTTAAAGAGCCACCCAGACGTCGTAGATCAGCACCCGAGAAAGAGGTCAAACACTCCCTCTCACCTGAAAGAACCTACTTTGGACCCTAAACCCACCTTGCAAAACCTCAAACCTAAATCAAGTGGGCTTGGTTGCTAAGTGGGTTGTATTGTTTGGGCTATTATTGTTGGGCTTTGTAATTTGGGGCTCGATTTTGGGCCTACAAAATGTAAATTAAAATATTATTAAAATAATAATAATAATAATAATAATAATAAACATTAGGCAAAAAACGAGTGTCTATAGCTGCCCCTCTTTGCCCATTATTTTGTTAACACAAGAATAGGACAAAGATAACAAGACAACGAGTTTCTTTTCTGTTCTCCCTTTCATTTTGAAGGTTGATGTTAAAGATGACACTCCTCATCCATATTGAAGAGGTCTGGTCGCTTATAAAGATGACACTATTCATTCTCATTGAGGAAGTTGAGTCAATCCAGAGATAATATGGCGTTGAAGATGACATTACTCATCCATATTGAAGAGTTTTGGCCGCTTTCATATGATGTTGTTCCTTCTCATTGAGGAAATCGGGTCAATATGGAGAAAATATATTATTGAGTATGACACTGCTCATCCATATTGAAGAGTTCTGGCCGCTTTCATATGACGTTGTTCCTTCTCGTTGAGGAAATCAGGTCAATCTGGATAATTTAAAGATAACATGGTTCCTTCGCGTTGAAGAAGTCTAATTGTCTGTGGATGACACTACTCCTTCGTATTGAGGAGATATGGTCGGTGGATGACATCGTTCCTTCATGTTGAGGATGTCTAGACATATTTGGATAATTTGGAGATAACAGGGTTTATTTGCATTGAGGGAGTCTGATTGTTTGAGGATGACACTTCTCATTTGCATTGAGGAGATTTGGTCGGTAGACGACGACATTGTTCATTCGCGTTGAGGACATCTAGTCTTACTTTGACGATTTGATTCGACATGGTCCATTCTTGGTGAGGAAAACTAGTCGTTCTTGAAGGATTATGAATCTGAATACAATGTTTTTCCTTCTTGTTGAGGAAGTTTAATTGTCTAGAGATATTATGACTTTAAAAATGACATTGCTCCTTCATGTTGAGGAGAACTGACCGTTGCTTGGTTTCAAATCTAATAATGACATTTCTCCTTCTTGTTGAGGAGGTCTAGTCACCTTTAAAAGATATGATCTTTCAATCCAGGACGTCAAATCTGTGAACGATGTTGTTCCTCTGTGTTGAAGATGTCTAGTCATCACCAAACTTTTCTTTCATGAAAGATCTATAAAAATAATGTATTTATGAATGAGAATCTTTGATATTTTTATGGATATCAATATGAAGTTTATTTCATGTATTTGATTTGATTTTTATTTTGATAAAAATGGCCTTTTGAATTTTGTCCTCATTAGAGGATAAAATGATTTTGAGAAAAGAGAATTAGATGATATCCTCGTGAGAGGAGAAAAATGGCCTTTTAGAAAAAAATGAAATAAGGATTTCAAGGAAAACAATATTAAAAAAGACTAGATTGATGGTTTTAGATGAAAAATCTTGAGAAAGACGAAAGTAGTTTCTCAGAAGATATTATAAAGGTATCCTCTCGAGAGAGGAAACAAATTTTTTTTATTGCATGCGATGATGAATGTATGATGCAAAGTTGCAAGTTCATGTGACATATTTATGTTGATGCATGTTTTCTTGATCTGCGATGGGAATGGTTGCATGAGCAGCCTTCATTCTATCCCTGATTCGGTTGTCTTCACTCTTTGTTTGCACCAGCGTGCATCCTTACAATTCTTGACTCGTGTCAATTTCGTCTGGCCTCATCAATTTTTCCCCCTGATGAAATTGGCTTTATCTGCCTGAACTTGTGTAGAAATCGAATAGAGTTTTCATTATTTCTTTGAAAAGAGAATCCATCATTCCAATCTTTGGAGATTGTGTACGCTACTACTTTATGACAAAAAATCGATAGCCACTGTCTAGTGTTAGCCACCGTAGTAATCAATAGGACATCCATGTCCTTGACAAACCCCACGATACATCCATACCAAGGATGGTAGTTGGAGCCATAGAGGTGATTGAAATTGAAATTGAATGTGTTTGCTCAATTGCTAACATCGAATTCAATATCCCATGAAACCATGCCAAACTCTATAGGTTCTTGACTCTTAGATAGATGGTTTATCTAAATTGAATCCCAAATAAGGCTATTTGTATCACAACATGTTGAGAATGTTAATAATAACTCATTGTTTAATTGGCTCCACTAGATTCTTGCTATTAAAATTTCATTGCCCATTATGTGGTAAGAAAACTTCGTCACTTTTAACCTTGATACAAGCATAACACAACCGTCCACTTGGGTGAAATCAAATTTTAGAACCCACACAAGATTGAGTCATTGGTTCAGTATATAATTACTGATACACAAAACATTCATCATTTCTTGTGGCTTCTGCCAACATTAATGCACGACAAATCATCATCATGATACAACTGTATGTTGTGATGGTTGAAAAAAAGTCATATATAGTAAGCTCCACTATCTCTGCTTCACCATTTTTAGTCTTCACATCTTTCTAACTCATTGAAAATAAATGTATGCTCAATTCAAATATCTTGTACTCCTGGATGAAATGGACCTTCAATAATGCCCCAATATTTATTATTCCTTTCTCCAGTACTGATTCTAAGCATGAACTTCTGTGTTTGAGAGATATATGCCAATTTCGAAGCTCTATTCTAGAGAAATTATTTTGTTTGAAAATGTTTTTCTTCCTTTTTAATTTTTTGAGGGTGAAATGTTTGATGAAAAAGTTTTGAAAATTGATGCCCCTTACTTTGGGTTCACAATTGAGACAAATCATAAAACAAGAGTTCATTAGATATCAAGTAATTAATTACACTTTTAATTGTTCAAAATTATAGCTATTTGACAAGTGTCAAGATTGTGTCTTTTATTTTCTCTTAATGTTCCATGATCTTCTGGTGAATTGATTCTAGATCTTTGAACCTGTTGTACTTGCTCAATCTTATGACTTGAAGCTTGATGAGTCACTTATTTTGAAATACTTGATCCGTACTCTTTCTTTTTCATTTTCTATTTTTTCTGTCCTCGCCTTGATTTGATCTTTGAACTACTCGTATTTGGTCTTATATAGATTGATGGTCTTCACTAATGCGAGAAAATTTTTGTTACCTTGCCCCCAGTGTAGAAGGTGATCCTTGGTTAGGGTTGAATCAGAAGAAAATATAATTCAGGCTCAAATGGGGATAACAAGGGATAAATTTTCTCATTTTACGAAGGGATAATAAATGAAAGTCATTCATCATTTCATACACGGAAGTCCTTGCAGAGGAGGTATCCCAAAGGGGATAGATTTTCAAGATTAATATTATTCACATGAAAACAATATAACTAATATATGGAAAAAAATTTCAAACCATTTCATTTTTTTATTCTTTCTTCTAGCATATCCCAATTGATTCAGACTCCTCTCCAAAACTTGATCCAGGATGCCTCACCTCATTTCTTCTGGCAAAAAGGGTCACGAACAAATGAACATCTTGCACTTAATTCCATCAAGTTTTGTTGGTGGAAAAATGTCAGTTTTGTGTCTAATAAGAGGATGGTGTGACTGTAATACCCCAAAGGATTTAAAATTTGAGGATTTATTTGAATAATTGATAAAAGATGAGAATGATTTGAAATAGTAGTTTAGACTAAATTGTAGTAACGGATGATTAGGAGGGCATTTTGGTCCTTTAAGGAAAAATGAATTTAAAACCCATTGTTATCAAGGTATTTAAATAAGGAGAAAAGGGGAAAAAGGTAAGTCAGCTAAAAAATTTCTCTTTTCTTCTTCTTTCCCCGTGGATAGCTCTCCTCCATGGCTCAAAGGTGAGTTTTCAAATTGCTAGTTTATCCTTTCATTTTTGGTTGGTTTTTGAAGCCTTGAGTATGATAGAAGCTTAAGAAAGGATTAGATGAGATTAAAACTATTAGATAGAGGAAATAATAGAGATTTTACAAAATGGTTTTTGAAATGGTATGTTAATATGTGGGTGTTTATTGATGTTTATTGGTAGATTTGACTTGTTAAAGAGGTAAATGAGAGATTAGAAGCAATGGATAGGATTAAGAACATGTTAGAAAAAGTGGTGTGATTCTTATATTTAAATGTTCTTGGAAGATTTTAGATGTTTTAAGAAGCTAAACGAAGGAAAGTTGGTATGGATAAGTAAATAAGAGTTTAATAGTATTGTAGGGTGTAAATATAACGAAATTTGACCCCATTTGGGTAATAATTGGGTTAAAAACTGGAAATTCATGGCACGGGAGTCGGTACTGCTAGAACAGTATCGATACTATATGCTTAAAATGGGAAGAACAACTGGGTAGTATCGATAATGATGCAAGAAGTATCGATACTGAAATGGGGCATCAATACTGTGAGAAAGGTATCGATACCATTGATAACAAAATGCAAAAATGGTATCGATACCGTATTAGAGTATCAATACTATTGTATAGTAGTATCAATACCATGGTAGTGGTATAGATAATATTGAGCCAAAAATGTTAAAATAGGCTGAGATTGTTATAGAAAGTTAATAATATGTACTTTTGAGTATTGTTTGAGTACAATTGTTAGGAAATATACTAAGAATTGATATTGTACATGTCTTCAATGGATGCTTGATTAGATCAAAATCAAGCTCCCGAGTCAAGCAAAACGAAAGGCAAAGGCAAAGTACCTGAATAATTAGCTTTGCATTTTGGATACAGTAGCGAGGAAACCCAGGTGAGTGCATTTAATTGTGCAAATATATGTTATATTAAACATATATGTATGATTAATTATTATGTGTGTGGTGATTACCAAATAGGCACTAAGTGTGCAAAATACGAAATTCATCATATTTTGATGATTAACCGTTTCGACACTTAGTGTGCAAAGTACATAATTCATCATATGGTGATGAATAACCATTTCAGAACTAAGTGTGCAAAGTACGAAATTCATCATATGTTGATGAATAACCATTTCAACACTAAGTGTGCAAAGTACGAAATTCATCATATGTTGATGAATAATCGTTTCGGCACTAAGTGTGCAAAGCACATAATTCATCATATGTTGATGAATAACCGTTCGATACTAAGTGTGAAAACTAAGGAATTCATCATATGTTGATGAATAACCGTTTCGACACTAAGTGTGCAAAGTAAATTATTCATCATATGTTGATGAAAAACCGTTTCGACACTAAATGTGCAAATTACAAAATTCATCATATGTTAATGAATAATCATTTCTGCACTAAGTGTGCAAAGTACGTAATTCATCATATGTTGATGAAAAACCGTTTCGGCACTAAGTGTGCAAAGTACGAAATTCATCATATGTTGATGAATAATCGTTTCGGCACTAAGTGTGCAAAGTACGAAATTCATCATATGTTGATGAATAGCCGTTTGGGCACTAGGTGTGCAAAGTACGAAATTCATCATATGTTGATGAATAACTGTTTCGGCACTAAGTGTGCAAAGTATGGAATTCATCATATGTTGATGAATACCGTTTCGACACTAAGTGTGCAAAGTACAAAATTCATCATATGTTGATAAAAAAACCGTTTCGGCACTAAGCGTGCAAACTACGAACTTCATCATATGTTGATGAATAACAGTTTCGACACTAAGCGTGAAAAGTACTATGTTCATCATATGTTGATGAATAACCATTTTGGAACTAAGTGTGCAAAGTACGAAATTCATCATATGTTGATGTATAACTGTTTCGGCACTAAGTGTGTAAAGTACGAAATTCTTTATATGTTGATGAATAACTATTTCGGCACAAAGTGTGCAAAGTACAAAATTCATCATATGTTGATGAATAACCGTTTCGGCACTAAGTGTGCAAAGTACGAAATTCATCATATGTTGATGAATAACCATTTCGGCACTAAGTGTGCAAAGTACAAAATTTATCATATGTTGATGAATAACCGTTTCGGCACTAAGTGTGCAAAGTACGAAATTCATCATATGTTGATGAATAACCATTTCGGTACTAAGTGTGCAAAGTACAAAATTTATCATATGTTGATGAATAACTGTTTCGGCACTAGGTGTTCAAAGTACGGAATTCATCATATGTTGATGAATAACCATTTCAGCACTAAGTGTGCAAAGTACGAAATTCTTAATATATTGATGAATAACCGTTTCAGCACTAGGTGTGCAAAGTACAGAATTCATCATATATTGTTAAATAACCGTTACGACACTAAGTGTTCAAAGTACAGAATTCATCATATATTGATGAAAAATTGTTGTAGCACAAAGGGTGCAAAGTAAATAATTCATCATATGTTGATGAATAACCGTTTCGACACTAATCGTGAAATGTATGAAATTCAACATATGTTGATGAATAACCGTTTCGACATTAAGTGTGCAAAGTACTAAATTCATCATATGTTGATGAATAACCGTTTCGGCACTAAGCGTGTAAAGTACGGAATTCATCTTATGTTGATGAATAATCGTTTCGACACTAAGCGTGAAAAGTACGGTATTCATCATATATTGATGAATAACCGTTTTAGTACTAAGTGTGTAAAGTACGAAATTCATCATATGTTGATGAATAATCATTTCGGCACTAAGTATGGAAAGTATGGAATTCATCATATGTTGATGAAAAACCATTTCGGCACTAAGTGTGCAAAGTACATAATTCATCATATGTTGATGAATAACAATTTCGACACTAAGTGTGCAAGGTAACGAATTCATCATATGTTGATGAATAACCGTTTCGGCACTAAGCGAACAAAGTACGGAATTCATCATATGCTAATGAATAATAGTTTCAACACTCAAAGTGTGCAAAGTACAAAATTCATCATATGTTGATGAATAATCGTTTCGACACTAAGCGTGCAAAGTATGAAATTCATCATATGTTGATGAATAACCGCTTCGACACTAAGCGTGCAACGTATGAAATTCATCATATGTGGATGAATAACCGTTTCAACACTAAGTGTGCAAAGTACGAAATTCATCATATATTGATGAATAATCATTCCGAAAGTAAGTGTGCAAAGTACAAAATTCATCATATGTTGATGAATAACCGTTTCGGCATTAACTATGAAAGTACATAATTCATCATATGTTGGTGAATAACTGTTTCGGGAGTAAATGTGCAAAGAACGAAATTTATCATATGTTGATGAATAACCGTTTTGGAACTATGTGTGCAACCCATGGAATTCATAATTAGGTTATAAATGATCGTATAGGCACTACTGGTGTATCGTAATGAAATGATATTAACTTGGAAATAATGAATTGGTATTTGATCAATATGAATTAATGAAAAGATGATTTCATAGTACTATTAGTCTTGCCTCACTAAGTAAATACTTAACATGTGTTTATTCCAAGTGTAGGTCGTAATACAAGCAGAGTAAGGAGATCGACGGACATCAAAGCAAGGATCACCTAGTTAGTAACAATATGACATACATGTATACTTTTTGATTTATTTAGTAGGTATGTAATACATTGAGGGAAAACGCTCTAAAAAACTTTTGTTTTACCATTTTGTAAAATAATGAAACATTCGAATGATACTTTTTGCTATGTAATTTTAATGCATGTTTTATATTAGCTTTAATTAAAATGTTTTATAAAATGAAACAAAATATTACGGGTTTTCAAGGGAAGAACTATTTTAAAAGTTAATTTTATTGGACATCTTGCACTGAATTCCTTCAAGTTCTATTGGTGGAAAAATGTCAGTTTTGTGTCTAAGAAGAGGATGATGTGACTGTAATGCCCCAAATATCGAAGGGACTTTATTGAAAGGATTTAAAATTTGAGGATTTATTTGATTAATTTATAAAAGATGATAATGATTTGGAATTATGGTTTAGACAAATTGTAGTAATGGATGATTAAGAGGGCATTTTGGTCCTTTAAGGGAAAATGAATTTAAAACCCATTGTTATCAAAGTATTTAAATAAGGAGAAAATGGGGAAAAAGGTAAGTGAGATAAAAAATTTATCTTTTCTTCTTCTTTCCTCGCTTAAAGGTGAGTTTTCAAATTGCTAGTTTATCCTTTCATTTTTGGTTGGTTTTTGAAGTCTTGGGTATGATAAAAGCTTAAGGAAGGATTAGATGAGATTAAAACTATGAGATAGAGAAAATAATAGAGATTTTAGAAATTGGGTTTTGAAATGGTATGTTAATATATGGTTGTTTATTGATGTTTTCAGGTAGATTTGACTTGTCAAAGTGGTAAATGAGAGATTAGAAGCATTGGATAGGATTAAGAACATGTTAGAAAAGTGGTGTGATTCTTTGATTTGAATGTTCTTAGAAGATTTTAGATGTTTTATGAAGCTAAATGAAGGAAAGTTAGTATGAATAAGTAAAGAACAGTTTAATAGTATTGTAGGGTGTAAACATAACGAAATTTGACCCCATTTGGGTAATAATTGGGTTGAAAAATATAAAATTTGGGCACGGATATCGGTACTGATAAAATAGTACCGATACTATAGGCGTAAAATAGGAAGAACAGTTGGGTAATATTGATACTGATGCAAGAAGTATCGATACCGAAATGTACTTTGAGAACGGTATCGATACCATTGATAACAAAATACAAAAATGGTATCGATGCCATATTAGAGTATCGGTACCATTGTATAGTAGAATCAATACCATGGTAGGGGTATCGATACTATTGAGCCAAAAATGTTAAAATAGGCTGAGATTGTTATAGAAAGTTAATAATATGTACTTCTGAGTATTATTTAAGTATAATTGTTAGGAAATATACTAACAATTGATATTGTACATGTCTTCAATGGATGCTTGAGTAGATCAAAATCAAGCTCCCGAGTCAAGCAAAATGAAAGCCAAAGGCAAAGTACCTTAGTAATTAGATTTACATTTTGGATGTAGTAGCGAGGAAAGCCTGGTGAGTGCATTTAATTGTGAAAATATATGTTATATTAATCATATATGTATGATTAATTATTATGTGTGTGGTGATTACCAAATAGGCACTAAGTGTGCAAAGTACGAAACTCATTATATGTTGATGAATAACTGTTTCGACACTAAGTTTGCAAAGTACATAATTCATCATATGTTGATGAATAATCGTTTCGGCACTAAGTGTGCAAAGTACGAAATTCATCATATGTTGATGAATAACCATTTCGGTACTAAGTGTACAAAGTACGGAATTCATCATATGTTGATCAATAATCGTTTCGATACTAAGTGTACAAAGTACATAATTCATCATATGTTGATGAATAATTGTTTCGATACTAAGTGTGAAAACTATGGAATTCATCATATGTTAATGAATAACTGTTTCGGCACTAAGTGTGCAAAGTACATAATTCATCATATAATGATGAAAAACCGTTTCGACTCTAAGTGTGCAAAGTACATAATTCATCATATGTTAGTAAATAACCATTACGACACTAATTGTGCAATGTACGAAATTCATCATATGTTGATGAAAAACCGTTTCGGCACTAAGTGTGCAAAGTACATAATTCATCATATGTTAATGAATAACTATTTCGGCACTAAGTGTGCAAAGTAAGACATTCATTATATGTTGATGAATAACTGTTTCGACACTAGGTGTGCAAAGTATGAAATTCATCATATGTTGATGAATATTATTTCGACACTAAGTGTAAAAGTACAAATTCATCATATATTGATGGAAAACTATTTCGGCACTAAGCGTGCAAAGTACGGAATTCATCATATGTTGATGAATAACCGTTTCGACAGTAAGCATGAAAAGTATAGAATTCATCATTTGTTGATGAATAACCGTTTCGGCACTAAGTGTGCAAAGTACGAAATTCATCATATGTTAATGAATAACCGTTTCAGCACTAAGTGTGCAAAGTACGGAATTCATCATATATTGATGAATAACCGTTTCGGCACTAAGTGTGCACAGTATGGAATACATCATATGTTGATAGAGAACCTTATTCACAAAAAGCTTTACATTCTTGTCCACTTTAGAAAACACAAGTTTCGATTTCTAACAATAACACTAGCTTTTCTAGTATGTTTGATCCTATTTTATAGAGTTTTCAGATGTTGTCAGGTGACCCACCTAACGGGTTACCAGGAGAAAGCCGTAATCATTATGTCATCTCGATGATAAATCATGATTTACAAGAATCTAAAGGTAAGTATGTTGTTACTCATTTTAATGATATTATAACCTACGCAGGTTAAGGGAGTTGAAGTTATCATACATAATAACCATAAATTCTTTAAGTGATTAAAAGACTGAGGTAAGCAAAATATAGTAGAAGATGTATTATCTTGAAGCTACGATCTTACCTCTCAAATGCATACTATTATTCCAATAATTGAACATATCAAATATGTATATCATGATAACTTGGAGATTTCTTATATATATATACCAATTGTTTTAAAAGTGCTTTTATTTATTTTTATCTTGTAGATGAGTTTCCTTTTCAACTGAACATGTTACGTAGTCCACAAAGCTCCTCACGAGAATTCTTTGTTCATGAACAATACTGAGGAGACTTAACGAATTATTATTAACAAACCAATTCACCTGGTTTTTAAACTATCCTTCTTTCCACACACGAGTAAAATAATAGAGAGAACATATGAATAAATTACAAACAAAGCCAATAGTTATTGACGCTATGTTGAATTTCAACCTAAACACTGGATTACAAGACATATGTGCAAAAAAGGATTTCAAGACAATAAGAAATTTGTTTCAACAAGGAAGAAATCTCTACTAAAACACATAAAGAGATATCACATTGATTCGGGTAAGTGTTTTAAAAGCATTCCTTCCAACACATCTAATTTTATTTCTTTTGGATTTTAAGATTGTGGATGAATCCTTTTGAGGATAGGGGGAATAATACATGCTCCAGAGTCCATAATGATGTCAATGCATGCTTCTTTGGACTAATATTTCTACTCAAACCTATTAGAAGAACAAATTCTCAAAGATTTTAAGCATATCTACCCAATAAGTATAATGTGAGTGAATTCTTAAAAGGTTCTAATGTTTCTCCTTTTGATGTTTCAAATTTAAGGTCGAATCCTTTTGAAGATATGATAACTCCATAAAAGGCCACATTTTGGGACCTTTTAACTTAAGTTATTGAATGTCTAAAGGCTTATTTAGGACCATGTAGATGCATTTAGAAGCATTTAGTTGCATGTGGTGGATTTCGGTTTGCCGTGGCATTTTACTTTTACAGCGGTGCTGCTTTATGGGAAAGGTATTTGTCTGATGATGTGCAGGTATTGAGAGCAAGGAAAAGAGGAAAGAAAATGTCGTGACATAAGGAGATTGTTGAGCAAAATGTAATTTCCAAGTTCTACTGGCATTTCGAAAGCACTTTAAGTGCGAGAAGATATTTTTTAAGCCAACTGTCTCCGACTTCACGAGAACTCTGCTCGAGAAATCCACCTCGAAGATCCGCCTGGAGGGATCAACACTGCAACCGCCGGTTCTGCTGATGATGCTGCTTGACCTTTCAGATCTTGTCTATCCTTGGGATCCTGCAACGGGATTTTTCTGGTCCATCAGCCATCTACCCATGCTGCATCATAGACTGTTCTGCTCGGCTCCCAAGCACTTAACCATGGTTTTTGGGGTTTCCTAAGAATGTTAATATCAAGTCTTAGGATTTATTGTCCCCTATAAATAGAGGATGAAGCCATATGGAAGAAGACTTTGGTTCCACCCAGATTTGAGCTTAAAAAGTTAGAGTGAGAAGGTCTCACCGTTCTCAGTCAATCCTACTTGCCGTGGCATTTCTCCTTGACAAGCCAGAGGGAGTGGCGTTCTAAGCATCCGAGATGAGTTAGTTCGCTAGGAGCAGTTCTTAGTAGCAAAGGAAGGCATTTGGCAGTGCACGTTGAAGGTTTTTTCTCCTCCCCTTAGTTTTTACTTTCATATTTTGTTACTGGGTTGTAAAGAACGAATGATACTTGCTTTGTTCTTGTTAATTTCGAACCCCACCATGAACTAATTCTATTTTGTGGGAGTTCACATGGATGTTTATGTTTTTATTTTAATGAATGATTGTTGTTCTATGCTTTATACTGTCTTGTTTATGAAACTTAAAGCCTTAAGGTTGTATGAGCTACGATAGTAGCCATTCCTTAGGAGGGTCATAGGGTTCGAGAGAATTCCTTGGCAAATTATCCTTAGTATTCGAGAGAAACTAGGGAGGAACTACATAAACAACGGGTTCTAGAGAGTAACTAGACCTAATCCACCTTAGAGATAAGGATAGGATTTCATTCCACTAAAAGGAGTTATTCTTGAACGATATGTTAGGTGTTAATGCTGCCGCAAAAAGGTATTACCGAGACATATCGTGTTATCTCGACCAATAGGATCACTGCAGGGGTTTACACCCATCGGTTTTGCCAGGGCATCTTTAGTCTGTTAACTCCCTTACTAGAGATAGCATAGGGCACCTCAATAGACTCTGTCGGGCAGGGTAAGCATAGAAGAAATACCTTTTAGAGAAGTAGACTTAGGTGTTCCTTGTGACTTTTATCACTCATTCCCATCGTTGCTTTTCGTGTGAGAAAGCTAAAGTCATATATATATATATATATATATATATATATATATATATATATATATATATATATATATATATATATTAAATCCAGTAATTGCACTTTATTTTGCCTTGACATTTCTATTTGTTTGCACTTATCACAATTGAATTTTCCATGACATTTCATTCAACTTGCCACGACATATTCAATTGCAACTATACTACCACCATTCTATTTTCACATCAGTCATTCCATTTTGCCACAAAATTCTCATTTGTACATACCATCACTAACTTTACTTAGGTGACAAAGTAAAGTGCCTTAACAAACCTTTTTAATTTCCCCAATTCCCTGTGTAGACGATACTACACTTATCACTGTATTACTTGTTCGATTGTGTATACTTGCACATATATCCGAACTCATTTTATAGTACCCACAAGAGCGGACAAGTTTTTGGCGTCGTTGCCGGGGAATTTTGGCAATTGGAAGTTAAATTGTTGTCATAGCATTTTTATTTTACTTGTTTATATTTCTTTTATATAGTTTTACCCTTTATTTCTTTATTTTCTTCAGGATTTCGTGGTGTATGACCAGAAGTAACCCTGACGAGCCATTAAAACCGATTGAACCTGAGATCGAGAGGCTCTTTAGGAGAAGAAGACGTGTCAACGTGCAAATATGTACCAAATTGGAAATCCAGGCATAGGTCATGAGGAGGATCAGAATGTCGAGGCAAATCCATTTGTTGGGAATGCTCCTAGGCCTCGTGCCATTCGTGATCATTTAAAATCGATTTTAGACTATTTAAATCCTGGAATTGTGGCACCAGAGATTCAGGCAGCCCATTTCGAGCTCAAACTTGTCATGTTCAATATGTTGAACTCCATAGGGCAGTTTGGGGGCATGCCAAACGAAGATGCCAGGCAACATATTCGTAACTTCTTGGAGGTGTGTGATTCTTTTTGCCAACAAGGGGTGCACGGAGATATTCTGAAGCTAAAATTATTTCCATATTCTTTGCATGACCGAGCAAGGGCTTGGTTGAGTAGCGTTCTCGCGGGTTCAATTGAGTCTTGGACTGATCTGTGCAAAAAACAAAATTCGGTATAATCCTCCAAATATAAACACCCAATTGAGGAACGACATTGCTTCCTTTCATCAAGCTGATGACGAGTCAATGTATGAATGCTGGGATCGATACAAGGCATTGCTTCGTAAGTGCTCAAACCATGGTTTTCATGGTGATGTTCTATAATGGAGTAAACGTACCCACGAGGATGATGCTAAATGCCTCGGCAAATGGGACGCCACTTGACAAATCACCAGCAGAGGCATTTGACATTTTGGATAAGATTGCCACTAATGATTATCAGTTTCCATCCACACGGCTTGGAGCTGGGCACAAGTCACACGGAGCTTTCGAGTTAGATTCTAAAGATAACGTGTCCGCCCAACTTGCTGTTATCACTAACATGTTGAAGAATTTGCAAAGGCCAAGTGAGGTGAGAGAAGTGAAGGCAACTCATTCAGTATGTTTATTATGCCATGAAAATCACAATGAGAGTGACTGCCCAACCAATCAAGAATCAATCAACTTTGTAGGAAACTATAATCGAGGCAACAACAACCCTTATTCCAACACATATAATCCTAGATGGCATCAACATCCAAACTTTTCATGGGGAAATCAAGGTTCCAGCAATGCCCATCAACCAGCTCGGTAATAGAATTTCAATGACTCTTAGGGATTTCAATCGAATATTCCATGGCATAATTCTAATAAGGGAGGGTTATTTTCACCAAACACTAGCTCATTGGAAGCCACAATGCAAGAGTTCATTACAACAACAAAGACAATGCTGCAAGATCTGTAACCTCCATCAAAAATCAAAGAGCCCTGCTTCAAAGCCATTGTTCATCGCTAAGGGCACTGGAGAGTCAAGTTGGTCAAATTGCCGCAGCATTACAAGAACGTAGACCAAGACATTTTTCAAGTGACACTGAAGTCACCAAACCTCATGGCAAGGAGAAATACAGCGTGATAACTCTCCGAAGTGTACAAAAATTAATGTTGAAGATGAGTTTAGGGGAAGACCGAAGGATGATTCACCCCCTGTAACCATGCAAGCTAATCAAGAAGTGCAAGAAGAAGCACCAATGGAAGAGGAAAATGCTGATGGTTCATCAAGTAAAGAAACTGAGAGGGCAAATAAAAAGGCAAGGCAACTTTTCTTCGCACCCCGTCAGTACAGGAAGCCAGACCCCACCTCCTTTTCCTCAAAGACTGAAAAAGCATAATGAGGATATTCAATTCAGGAAATTTGTTGACATTCTGAGTCAACTTCAAATCAATGTTCCTTTTCTGGAAGCTATGGAACAAATGCCTACATATGCGAAATTTCTCAAGGAAATTGTTACCAATAAGAGAAAAGTGGAGTAGTACGAGACAATTGCCAGGGCAAAAGAATTTTTCTCCTCCTTAAGCTAGATGCCACCGAAGAGACATGATCCAGGCAGTTTTATCATCCCATGTTCGATAGGAGAAAAATTTGTTGGGAAGGCATTATGTGACCTTGGCTCAAGTGTGAACTTGTTTCCTAAGTCAATATTCGTAAAGCTTGGGATAGGAAATGTGAGATCCACCTCGGTCATCCTGCAATTAGCTGATCGTTCACATGTGCGTCCTGAAGGGCGAGTTGAAGATGTCATCGTGCGGGTTGACAAGTTTGTTTTTCCTGTCGATTCTTTTATTCTTGACTGTGAGGTCGATGCCACAGAGCCCATCATATTGGGGAGACCCTTCCTAGCTACCGGTCGTATTCTCATCGACTGTGAGAAGGGCGAGCTCACCATGCGAGTGGCTAATCAGCATGTCACTGTAAATATTTTCCGATCACTCAAGTACATGGATGATTCTGAAGAAAGCCAGAGCATTTTTGAAGTTGATACAGTAATTGCAAAAGAAAAAGATCAATTTTTCCATGACAATTTCATTCAGCTGGATGATAATGAGAGGCTACTAGAAGACTTAAAGGTCGGAGAGCCTAATAATTTTTCATCCGAGGAACAACAAGCTAGCTTCCTTAAAGATACCCCAGGTACGTGGGTTGAACCTCTTAATTTCGAAGAATTTGTTCCTCCCAAGCCCTCATTACAGCATGCTCCTACCCTAGAACTTAAGAAGTTGCCACAACATCTTAAATATACTTATCTAGGTAGTGACGAAACTTTACCTATGATTATTTCCTCTGCTCTCACTCCTAACCAAGAATCGAGTTTGTTAAGTGTTTTGTCACAGCATAAGAAAGCGTTAGGATGGACGATGGCAGATCTCAAGGGAATAAGTCCAACAATCTGCATGCATAAAATCCTGCTGGAAGAATGACACGGCAAATCCATAGAGCCACAGCGAAGATTGAACCCAATCATGAAGCAAGTTGTGATGAAAGATATTCTCAAATGGCTTAACGTTGGAGTAATATACCCTATCTCGGATAGTTCATGGGTGAGTCTCGTTCAATGTGTGCCAAAGAAGGGAGGCACAACCGTGGTGACAAGTGAAGACAATGAACTATTACCTATACGCATAGTCACCAGGTGGAAAATCTGCATGGACTACCGCAAGCTTAACAAGGCCACCAAAAAGGATCATTTCCCTTTTTCGTTCATCAATCAAACGCTGGATCGACTTGCTAGCAAGGCATTTTATTGTTTCTTGAATGGTTACTCGGGGTATAACCAAATTTCCATCGCACCAGAGGACCAAGAGAAGACCACGTTCACATGTCCCTATGACACTTATGCTTTCTGAAGAATGCCTTTTGGACTCTGTAATGCCCCGATAACTTTTCAGCGCTACATGCAAGCCATATTCTCTGACATGGTTGAAGACTTTCTTGAAATTTTCATGGATGATTTTTCTGTTTCTGGGGACAACTTTCAAAAATGCCTCGGCAATTTGGCAAAGGTACTAAAGCGATGCGAGGAGACTGATCTTGTGCTGAACTGGGAAAAATGCCACTTCATGGTGACAAAAGGCATTGTTCTAGGCCACAAAATTTCTAAAATATGCATTGAAGTAGACAAGGCCAAGATCGAGGTAATCGAGAAGCTTCCCCCACCAAATTTTGTCAAGGGCATTCGGAGTTTCCTTGGTCATGCTGGATTTTATCGAAGATTCATCAAGGATTTCTCCACAATTTCCAATCCCTTGTGCACCATACTGCAACAGGATCAATCGTTCGTGTTCAATAAGAAATGCCATGGCGCATTCAAAGAGCTGAAGCAAAGGCTTATCTCTGCACCAATCGTAGTTCCCCCAGATTGAACGATACCGTTCGAATTAATGTGCGATGCTAGTGATTTTTCCATGGGAGCTGTGCTTGGGCAACGTAGAGGTAAAATTTTTAATGTGATTTATTATACTAGACGTACTTTAAATGATGCACAATTGAATTACACGACCACTGAGAAAGAATTACTTGTCGCGGTATTTGCATTTGACAAGTTTAGGCCATACTTGATAGGCACAAAGGTCATAGTTCACACCGATCACTCTGCTATAAAATATTTAGTGAACAAGAAAGATGCCAAGCCTAGACTGATTAGATGGATATTACTCTTGCAATAATTCGACTTATAGGTAGTTGATAGGAAAGGTACTGAAAATCAAGTTGCAGACCATTTATCTAGGCTAGAAAACATTTCAGAATGCCATGACACTATTGATATTAAAGAAGAATTCCCTGACGAGAAAATTTTATATGCCACGGCAATTCCGTGGTACGCTGACCTCATTAATGTTCTTGTTAGTGGTGTTTTTCCTTATGAACTAAACAACCAGGGCAAGAAGAAGTTTATGCATGATTCCAAGTTCTATTTTAGGGACGAGTCGTACTTGTTCAAGCAATGTGCCAATCAAATGATTAGACGGTGTGTCCCCGAAGAGGACTAATGCGATATCTTATACCATTGCCACACCGTAACCTGTGGAGGGCATTTTGGAGGTTCAAGGACTGCTACAAAGGTCCTCTAATTGGGCTTCTATTGGCCACCGCTATTTAAAGATGCCAAAGAATTTTGCAAAGCGTGCGACAGATGGCAGCGCCCTAGAAACATTTCCAGACGACATGAAATGCCACTGCAAAATATTTTGGAGATAGAGTTATTCGACGTTTGGGGCATTGATTTTATAGGACCATTCCCATCTTCCTTTGGAGATTTATACATTTTACTTGCGGTGGACTATTTGTCTAAGTTGGTTGAAGCGATTGCCACACCGAGAAATGACTCGAAGACGGTGCTAAAGTTCCTTCACAAGAACATATACACTCGATTTGGAGTACCAAGGGCCATTATCAGTGACGAGGGCACCCATTTTAACAATAGGTTAATTTCTAATGCATTAGAGAAATACAGAGTGCGACATAAGATTGCCATGGCATATCACCCACAGACGAATGGGCAAGCTAAAGTTTCTAACCGAGAAGTCAAGCAAATCCTTGAGAAGGTGGTGAACCCTAGCAGGAAAGACTGGTCCCCAAAACTCGATAAAGCACTTAGGGCATATAGGACGACATTTAAAACACCACTGGGAATTTAGCCTTTAAAGATGGTATATGGAAAAGCTTGCCACCTCCTAGTTGAACTAGAACACAAGGCATACTGGGCAATCAAGAAGTTAAACTTCGACGCACAACTTGCTGGGGAAAAACGATTGCTCGATTTGAATAAAATGGAGGAGTTTCGAGCACAAGCATATGAAAATGCCAAGCTCTACAAGGATAAAACTAAGAAGTGGCATGACAAAATGCTTTTTCCTCGGCATTTTTATGAGGGCCAAAAAGTTCTACTGTTTAACTCTAGGCTCAAACTCTTCCCAGGCAAATTGAAGTCATGGTGGTCGGGACCATTTGAAGTCCAGCATGTTTACCCGTATAGCACTGTTCATATCAAGAACATGGACAATGAGTCCATTTTTAAAGCCAATGGCCAGCGCCTGAAGGCTTATCAAGGAATCCCACCTGCACGTGACAAGTCGACGCTTCTCTTACACGACGTTGACATTGGTCCGACATCATAAAGAAGCCGTGACATTTTAATTTTACTTCTGCACATAAATTATTTTTATCTTGCCATTATTTTAATATTTCTCATTTTAATTAATTATTTTTATTTTATTTTATTTTTGTTGCAAGGAATATCCCACATGGCCAGCACGTGTGGTGTGTAGAGGAAGATTGTGAAAATTTTGGGCGGCAAACTTGAATAGTAAAAGGAGGGAAACTTTTTCACTTTTCACTCTTACTTAGGATTAAAATTTTTACTCTTTCTTTTTGTTTTATTCCCGCCTAGACCCCACTATTTCACTTTTATACCCCACAAAATCTCTCTTTTGTTATTATCTTCTTATTTTCCTTCACGATAACTTTTTCTTCTTTCTCTTTCATCTTCTTCTTCTCTCCTTTGCCGAAACCACCATAACCGCCAAAAAGCTCCAAGTTGTTTCAACTTTTCTTTGTTTTCTCTTTGAACAATGGTCTGATCACGACCCTCTTCCTCTGCACCACCACATTTTGTGGATGATGCCGCCAAAGATCGATTCCAAACCATTAAAAAACGGCGAGTCTTTTTTGAGTTGGGATTTGTCTTCTCCGAGGAGGAGGATGCCGCCTTTGGAAGTGAGGTGCCCGATGTTGTTAACAAGAACAAGTGGCATAAATTTGCCTAGCATCTGGCCACAGTCAACGCATCGATATTGAATGAGTTTTATTCAAATATCTCTGAGCCAAATCAATATGTCGTCATGGTTCGCGGCATTTCTATTCGATTCACTCTTACTGCCATTAATCGATATTTTAAATTGCAGGTTCTGGAAGACCACCACACCACCTTCGCACAAGACGCAGAAAACCAAACATACCAAGGCATTATGGAACACCTCTGTCTTCCCGACACTCAATAGAACAGCCAGCAGCTGAGTTGCAGGACCGTGGACCGGGAGAAGCTGCTCCCACAAGTGAAGTTGTGGAACCATTTTATGAAGCACAAGTTGATGCCCACTTCCCACAACACCACCGTGTCTTGCCAGAGGATTCTTTTACTACACTCTATCATATTCGGGCATCCTATTGATGTAGGGGAAATCATTGTATAATAAGCCCATTTATGCCTGAAGCGATCTGCAAGTGCCTTGCTATTTTCAAATCTCATCACCACTTTATGCCGTAAAAAGAAAGTTCCTGAGGAGTAGTTCGACAAAATTTTACCGGGTATTGCTGGTATTACCAAGCCAAAAATTCCTATGTTGTTGGGTATTAAGGAAGCAAAGGGGAAGGAAAAAGAGGCAACCACATCTCGTGTTTCACCATCTCCACATGCCAGGACAAATTCAAATACCCTCGAACAGACAGTTCAGCGCACCCAAGAGCATGTCGGGCAGCTGTCCGACAAACTGATGACATATTTTGCCTATTTCAAGCGTCGCGATGAATTTCTCACCAGCGCCTTGATGGAGTTTCTCCCTCACACAAACTTTACCATTCCCATCTTCCCTGACATACTAGTGCCAACGAATGAGGATGTCGAGGCATCTGCAGAAGCACCCCACCCTGCTCCAGCTGCTGCTCAACACTCATCCAGTAAAGAAAGTCACCAACCCGCTGAAGCGGATGATCCAGTTGACCCTGATCCAGCCCATGTTGTGTCACTCAACGTAGATCGAGAAGCCAACCTCCAACTTGCCAATGTCTCAGAACCACCACAATTCGTTAAACCCCTGGCGGTCGAACATCCTCATATGCCGCATCCTGTCACGATTATGGAAGAAGCACACCCTGAAGTACCTCATCCCACCGAGTCAACTAAGGAGTCCCAATCCGAGATGCCACGGCAAACTCCCTTGCATAGGAGCCAACGTCGCCTCAGGAAAGCATCACAGCGTGAGGAGCCCCCGCTCCCAGCAGTCCCAGAGGGACCTAGCACTCCTCCAGCCACACCATCTTCTGACTCCGAACACTTCAGCCCCGCCAAGCTGAGAAAGCGCACTCGCCGTGCGACCGCTGCACCACCACCCACTTAAAGATAAGGTACCTTGCATTTGCATTGCATTCATAGCATGTAGTTTCATTTATATTAGTTTTAGTAAGCATTGAGGACAACGCTTCTCTCAAGTTTGGGGGAAGTAGGGTTCTCGCATCACTGCATGATAGTAGTAGTGAAATAAATATGCCATGACATTAGTAAATGTTTGAATAGTTTTTGGAATTAGTTAAGGATACCCGATGATGATGATGATGATTTTGATGGCTAGGATAGAATGTACATGATTGGTTGAGGATGATAGAACCAACTCTAGGACTTGCTTATTTGAAATCTTTGAAGACACGATTGTATATTTTCCATGCTTGAGAAACTTAGGAATTTTTATAAGAGAATTTTTAAATGCCATGGCATAAAACTGTTAATGATGAAAACCGGTTAAAAAAATGTTTGAAATGAACTTGAGAATAAATGCCTAGGCATATCTGTAGAGGGACACTCCACTATGCCATGGCATATGAGTGAATGAAAGATGTCACGGGATGACTCTACTTGACTAGCTCGGGGGTGAAAGGTATGCTCCCTTTCACCTAGAGTATAGGATAGTAGAGTGATGGGCTGACTCCCCTCGTAGCAGAACTAATAAAAGAAAAGAAAAGCAAAGTGGGAGTAAAAAATTATAAATGTCATGGCAAATTAAGAAAGCTTGATTAGAAAATTTTTAAGTTTATTAAGCATGGACTGGATACAAACACACACACACCCACACAAAGAATCTTGCCCTAGGGGAGAGTACTAGATTTCTCGACCTAGTCTAGCATGTTGAAGCCATATGTGATGAGGGCTGAAATTTTATTCCATGAAACTATTTGGCTTCTGAACTTGTCATGGTATTTTTGTTTTTGTTTATTACTATCCATTGCTTGAGGACAAGCAATAGCTTAAGTTTGGGGGTGTGATAACTCCGTAAAAGGCCACATTTTGGGACCTTTTAACTTAAGTTATTGAACGTCTAAAGGCTCATTTAGGACCATGTAGATGCATTTAGAAGCATTTAGTTGCATGTGGTGGATTTCGGTTTGCCGTGGCATTTTATTTTTACAACAGTGCTGCTTTATGGGAAAGGTATTTGTCTGATGATGTGCAGGTATTGAGAGCAAGGAAAAGAGGAAAGAAAATGTCGTGACATAAGGAGATTGCTGAGCAAAATGCAATTGCCAAGTTCTACAGGCATTTTGAAAGCGCTTTAAGTGCGAGAAGATATTTTTGAAACCAGCTGTCTCCGACTTCTCGAGAGCTCTGCCCGAGAAATCCACCTCGAAGATCCGCCTGGAGGGATCAACACTGCAACCGCCGGTTCCGCTGATGATGCCACCTGACCCTCCAGATCTTGTGTGTCCTTTGGTGCCTGTAACGAGATTTTGCCAGTCCATCAGCCAGCTACCCAGGCTGCATCATAGCCTGTTCTGCTCGATTCCCAATCACTTAACCATGGTTTTTAGGGTTTCCTAGGAAAGTTAATATCAAGTCTTAGGATTTATTTTCCCCTATAAATAGAGGATGAAGCCATATGGAAGAAGACTTTGGTTCCACCTGGATTTGAGCTTAAAAAGATAGAGTGGGAAGTTCTCACCGTTCTCAGTCAATCCTACTTGCCGTGGAATTTCTCCTGGACAAGCCAGAGGGAGTGGCGTTCTAATCATCCGAAAGGAGCTATTTCTCTAAGAGCAGTTCTTGGTGGCCGATGAAGGCATTTGGTAGTGCACGTTGAAGGCTTTTTCTCCTCCCCTTAGTTCTTACTTTTATATTTTGTTATTGGGTTGTAAGGAACGAATGATACTTACTTTGTGCTTATTAATTTCGAACCCCACCATGAACTAATCCTATTTGGTGGGAGTTCGCATGGATGTTTAAGTTTTTATTTTAATGAATGGTTGTTGTTCTATGCTTTATATTGTCTTGTTTATGAAACTTAAAGCCTTAAGGTTGTAGGAGCTACGAGAGTAGCCATTCCTTAGGAGGGTCATAGGGTTCGAGAGAATGCCTTGGCAAATTATCCTTAGTATTCGAGAGAAACTAGGGAGGAACTACTTAAACAACAGGTTCTAGAGAGTAACTAGGCATAATCCACCTTAGAGATAAGGATAGGATTTTATTCGACTAAAAGGAGTTGTTCTTGAACGATAGGTTAGGTGTTAATGCTGCCGCAAAAAGGTATTGTCGAGACATATCCTGTTATCTGGAACAATAGGATCACTGCAATGGTTTACGCCAATCAGTTTTTCCAGGGCATCTTTAATCTGTCAAGTCCCTTACTAGAGATAGCATAGGGTACCTCAGTAGACTCTGTCATGGAGGGTAAGCAAAGAAGAAATACCATTCAGAGAAGTAGACTTAGGTATTCCTTGTAACTCCTATCACTCATTCTCATCGTTGCTTGTCATGTGAGAAAGCTAAAGTCCTATATATATATATATATTAAATCCAGTAATTGCACTTTATTTTGCCTAGACATTTCTATTTGTGTGCACTTATCACAATTGAATTTGCCACGACATTTCAGTCAACTTGCCACGACATATTCAATTGCAACCATACTACCACCATTCCATTTTCACATCAGTCATTCCATTTTGCCACAACATTCTCATTTGTACATACCATCACTAACTTTACTTAGGTGACAAAGTAAAGTGAATTGAAAAACCTTTTTAATTTCCCCAATTCCCTGTGGAGACGATACTCAACTTATCACTGTATTACTTGTTCGATTGTGTATACTTGCACGTATATCTGCACTCATTTTATAGTACCCACAAGACCAGACAAGATATGAAATATGATAATTAAACCATAAGACTCGTACCAAAGGGAGATAGACTAACTATTCCAATTGATCCACACGTCCAGGCCTTAGAAAAGAAGACTAGAATATCAACAGACTTGTGAAGACTTTTTAAAGAGGATATAGGTGTTATTTGGTCAACATGTACTCTAAAGTTACAATTTTCTTTCTCTTATCTTTCCAACTATTCTTGAATTGTATCAATTTGACATCGAGAACTTAAGATATGTCCATTTTAGTGAAGACAGCACATGCAGAAATTCATATACAAGATTAATACATGATTTTTTAAATATTACGAATTTTCAATATTTTTTTATTATTTGTAATATAATTTAATATAGAATGATTCATTATCTTTTAGGATTAGATATATATTTTTTATTATGAATTAAGATAGATTTAAAACATTAGTTTTAGTTTATTATTATTTTATTTGGAATTAGAATATAATCAAAACATTATCTTTCATTTATTATTATTTTACTCATTAGTTACTTAGATTCATGGAACTCCTCACCCTATATAAAGGAGGCTCCATTCACCATAGTAAAATGGATTTCTTTGATTAATAATACAACGAGAGTTCATTTTTACAAGTGTTGATTGTCTTGTGCGTTTGAAGCATTCTTCATCTTTAAGTTCTTTCAAGTTCTTCGTGAGGGAGATCTTCATACACTAGTTTGTATTTTCATTACGACTAAGAGGGATGGTTAGAGCTAATTATTGAATTTTACTAGTCAATTGTAATTAGAGGGTTCGTAGGACAACTGTCCATCAACTATTATAATCATTGTCACCATCATCATCAAAAAATCACCATTTCCACTCATCAGCAAATTTGAGCTAAGTTGTCATATTTTATCTTCTTTATCTTTTTATATTATTGTCTTAATCTTCATTATCTTCATATTAATATTTTATTCTTATCTTAATTTTCTAGTAACTTTCCATCTCATTCTTTGATTGAGTCTAGACCCTTAGGTTAGATTCTTATCTTCGAAAAACATTTATCACTCCCTTGTTATCCCCTATCAAGTAAGTTAAGGATATAATTTTAGTCACATAGATCACACGATTGTATACACTCATTCTCAACCTGCAAACCCTTTTTAAAGAAGGCTAAAAAGAAATCCTTAATAATAAAAAAGTAGCTTAAATGGATAATGTAGTGCACCATTAGAAATTTGTATTGATTATATTATATATTATAGGGTAAATTACGTGTTTAGTACCTAAACTATCAGTTTTAGTTTGTTTTAGTACCTAAACTTTCAAAAAAGATTCAAAGTCATACCTAATTTTAGTCTTTGTTTCATCTTAGTTCCCTAAAAACTTAAAGTTAAGTTCTAAAAAAATAATTGAAAGTTTAAGTAATAAAATTGACCAAATTTGATAGTTTAGGTATTAAACAAATTAAGTTTTTAACGGTGGGTGTACTAAAATGAAATAAAAACTAAAAGTTAGGTACAATGTTGAAAAAATTAAAAGCTTAGGTAGTAAAACGAACTAAAACCTAGATTATATTTATTATTGGTTATCTCTATGAATAAAACAATAATAATATTTTATAAATATGAAAAATACAAAGAGCAATACATAAATTTTTATAACTATAATTTGATATATATCCCAAAATTTGTTACACCCTAAAAATATGATATATTAGCAAAATTGGTATTTTACCAAAACTATGATGAATATCCCTACAAAATATATCTATGTGACAAAGATAAAAAAGGTGAAGATGTCCCCAAAAAAATTATATCTCTCCAATAATTATCACTCTAATAATGCTAAAGGTTAATAGTTACTTTATATTTATAGAAAAAAAACAAACAAACAAAAATGGTCACCAATAATCCTTACTCCATAAGAATTCTTACATGAATAAAATTAATCACTAAACAATTTTCAACAACTAGAATTAAAATAAAATTTGATTTAATTACCAAATAATATTGTATCGTTACATAGTAATCTATTCATTGACACAAATTCCATATTATCATTGGTCTTCAAGTATTCAACAACTTCAATTCTTATGTAAACCACATTTTGGTTGAAGCATTATTAGATTGATTGAGAATTATTTCCTAGGACTTGCACATCAACATTCACACGCAGTTGGTAGTCGACTCACCTATGGTATTTTTAGTTGACCTACAAGGATAAGGTGGTCAAGAGATTCTAGAGCATGAGGGCTCTTCTGATGGGTGGATCATTCAAGTAGATTAAGAAAGCTTCAGAATCGACCAATCTATCACGCAGTGCTGTTAAGAATTCTAGAGACTCCCAAGGATCATGAAGGTCTCTATCTGTGCAATCCTTGAGCTCAAGACATGATCCAGAACAAAAAGGTGGGTTGAGTCTCGTAAAAGGCCATTAATGAGTGCATCTGTTAAGAGCACGAGTGGTTTAACAAGGGCTTTGCTCTATTCAGTTTATGAGCATTATGATAGGAGGCACTCAAGCACATTCCATCGAGTATCGATGACTTACTATGGTTGAGGATTTATAGCTTATTTTATCAAAGACTGCTAAGGTTCTATAAGAGTGGCTTTCGCAGCACCTCAGAGATTGAATTCGTTAATACAGTAGAGATGAGGCACCACCAGATCTACAAATAGACCATATGAAATAGTTAAATCCATTCAAATGTAGTGAGAGCTCGTGAGGATGATAACTTAGTAGAGGATGTCAAAAGTGTATTCATAATTGTATTTATTTTTGTTGCTACATTAATGGATGTTGAGTCTACCCATTCATGCATATGTGTGAGAATTAGTAGGCGGAGAGATGATTTTATGAATGACCCCAACTCATGTAAAGGTACCAATAACATCAATAATAATCAGATAGTGGACTTGGTATATTGAATATGAATGGAGAGTAAGGAGCATAGAGGATGAGATCATTTGATGATCTAAACGTGAGAACTTTCTAATTAGAACTAACTAATAAAAACTTGATAAATTATTAATGATTAATAATATGAATGGTTAATAATTGGAAAATTAATGATGTGTGATTAATAAACATAAGAAAGCTATGATATGTGATTCCATAAAACTTATGCCTTTATTTGACACTTAAGAAACGAAAAGAACACAATGATCATCTAATATTGTGTTGAGGGTTTTCGTATATCCCAAGGTTTGTGCCAAGACACAATAAATTTTTCTACTAAAATGTTGATTTAATGCGTCTTTGACCTCAACTCACTTGTATACTTTATAGGAGTAAACTAATCGATTGTATGTTCCTGATGCAAATCTGACCTCAGTCTCACATGTGGTACTTAAGTATTTAGGGGCCATTAGATGTACATTCATGATGCAAGAGTGATACAAGCCTCATCCAAAGTACCAATGTTAGCAGGCTAGATGGGTGTTAGTTACGTGATTCATGTGTGACCCTTGACTACATCATGATTTCTACTTGTGTATTGTGGATGGGTGTTTGAGCTTCCTAACACCAGCCTTATCCTTTGTGTTATTTTTTGATTATGGATATGTATGAAATTTATAACATTATTTATGTGACTATACTCTCTGACATGCTTTTGATATAAAATACATGTAGTATAATAGAATTATTTGTGTGATACTAAGATTGTGAGCTCAGCATTTGGAATATGTTTTTTTTCGTGTGTATGTAGGTGAAGATCGAGGAGCACCATCATCGGTTAAGGTTATAGCCGATGTTAATTGGACTACGTCTTGAGTTATTATAAATGAATACATAAATAAAATATTTACAAGTTGACTCAATTTTAAATCATAACCTCTACATGCCCATCAAGTTGTCATCATTGTATTCTGGTACTCCTCTAATGACATTGTTGTCCCATGACACTCCACATAACATTTAACCTACGAACATAAACACATTCCAAATGCTAAGTTCACAACCTTAGCGCCACACAAAACATATAATATACTACATGAATTCATAACATAAGCATGCCAATAAGTATAATTAGAGAAGAAATACTACAATTGCCATCAATTCTATTTAGCCATATATCCAATACATATCTACATCATAGTCCATGCACCACATAAGAACTAGGATGAGGCTTGGGTTATTGAGCTCAAACACTCATCTAGACATAATAGAATACTAAGGATGAGGCTCGTTTCATAGAGCTCAAACACTCATCTAGATGAGGCTCCATTCACGAAGCTCGAACGCTCATCAACAACACACAAGTAGGTGTCATGGTGTAGTCTAGGGTCACATGCACATCACAAGCCTCATACCCCTCTAGATTATAAACTATGTACTTTTGACGAGACTTGGGCCACACTCGCAATAAGAACATACATCTAGTGGCCCTTACATGTATGGATGATAATTTAACCTGAAACTGATGGGTTTTGACACGACCCGATCTAATACGGTTAGATTTAAAAAGGTGTTTTGATCAAGTCAGGTCAGATTTTTTAAAGGTGAGATCGGTTTGTTCAAGTTCGAGTGGAGGATAAAAAATTTCTAACATGACCCAACCTGAAGATAATAATTTATAATTTCTTTATAAAATTATTATCTTTTAACTAAGATATATATTTTTAGTTCGGGTCGGGTTGGATGATATATAATTATCAAGTCAAGTCACATTTGGGTGGAGGATACATATTTTCAGGTTGGGCTGTGTTGACCAAAAATTTGACCCTAACCCGACTCGTTATCATCCCTACCTATATGGCCAATACCAAAGGTGAGACATGGGTTACTCTCACATAAAGAATTTACACCTGGTTAGCTTACTGCTCTAGAGGATATAATAAGTCTAAGTCACAATAACATTAAAGGAACATCCAACTAGAAACCTTTCAATGCCTCAACACGAGTCTTAGGATATTCGGACATCATACACATCCATCAAACACAATATATAATCACCATACATAAGTAACTCAGATTTTCTTATTATTTTCCTAGCATCAAACAAAGGCATAAGTCTTATGGAATTTTACCTCATAATGTTCTTATGCTCAAACACATACATTCAACCAAGTTCACATTATCAATAAAACTTATTAATTGTTCTCGATCACTATTAAATCTCCTCACTTGAGCCTTACTTAGTCCAAAATTTAATAGTTCATCTCGTAATTAACATTAGCACTCCTACCCAATTAGTTATACTATGCTTAGGATTATGATACTCATTCCGAGTATTAATATCAATTTATAATTTAATGTTATTACGGTTTCTTAAGAGTAATGGTACTCCCACCTAAGTACTAGTACCAAACCTTATGTGTCGATACTCTCGTGAAATATCGATAATAAATACGATCTTGGTATCTTTAAACTTTTACTAGATGCCTCATAGGTTTTACTAGATGCCTCATAGGTATTCTGGTAACAATCCTCCTTAAAGAGTATCATTCCCTTTTTACTTTTACAGGTATATTACACACTTATATATATATATAATATGACTCTTTATCCAAATATTTACTAATTATTCAACCCATAGGGGTATTTTGGTTATTTTATCCATTCTAGTGTATTTGGGGCTTTGACTAAATCCTAATAGGAAATCAGTAACATCTTAAATCGTTTCTTATTGTCTTATTCTTTTAGAGGTATTTTCACATCATTATAAGGCATTATTCACATCTAGGGGCAATATAGTAATTTATTATATCATTACTAGAACAACACATCATGTATACATAACGAACATAACAGTCATCATATTCATGAAAGTCATGAAATACTACGGAGTTTGATGGTTGTTATTATCGGTCCTCATTATCTAATTTCAACCTTATAACTCAATGTCCCATCTCACATCATTAACCATCGCACCATTACCCATTTGCATTATTATTAAATTACAACATTTCTAGACTCCTTACAAGAATCTCATATCATTATTTAATCACTTTGTAACTCAAACTCTTATTACCATAGGTTACTTCATTCACTTAGACCCACTTAGGCCCATAAGGGAAATTTAGTAATTTCATCCCTCTAAGGGCATTTTCATAATTTTTCACACCTAAGATAAATGCTCGATCTCAATCATTATCAAACTCCTCACTCTCAAGTCTATTTGAAATCTTAAAATTCACTAAAAAATCATAACCGATTGTACATATACCTTTATATGGGTATTGATACCTACCTTAGGGTATTAGTACTATCCTTGAGTATCGGTACCAAAAATAACCCCAAAAGTCCCCCAAAATACCCTTAATATCTATAACATACATGCAATATCGATACGCTTTCAAGTCAGTTAGTATAGGTACCAAAATTAGCTTCACAAATGACCCAAAAATCAGAATTTATATTTTCAAAAGAGTAGTATCAGTACTAACCACTACATATCAGTTATACCCTTATAAAATTGCCTAGTTTCACCCAAAATATGAATAGTATCGACACAATTTATACAAAATTGATACTACAACCTAGAAATACATTGTTTCACGAAGAAAACACCATCAAACTCACACATACAATTATTTTAAGACTTAAGTTGGTTATTAAAGTTTACAAAAGTCAATATGGCTCATCATACATCATTTTTACACCTATATTACGTTTGAAACGTCCATAACAACTAATTAATCACCAAAACCCCCACATGGTTTTCACCCATACAAGCAAGTCATGCTAAATGTTATGCACTATAAGTAGTAGGGAATAGTTAGAGTGTATTACCTTGGCTCATAGATACCCAACTACCTTTCTAAATCCTCCAAGAACCAACTTGCTCAAGCCATTGCTCTTTTGGAGGCTCTTGCACTACTCTTTCAGCACCGAAAAGTCACCAAATGATTCTAACATGAAAATGATAAATGAAAGTTGTTAAACAACAACTAAATCACAAGAAAATTATATGTAAACAATGAGAGGAGACCTTTGGAGCGCAAAACATTTTAAAATCTCATAAGAGCTCAAGAACAGCATTGAATAAGATGGTGAGATCCTCATAAAGCTCATGGTCCTAAGACCAAGAATCTTACCTTCAAATCGTGTATTAGAGTATAAAGATGAATTTAAAACCTTTATCATTTTTCTTGTTAATAGAGAATAGATGAGAAGAACAAAGATTGTTTAAAAAAGAGAATGTTATGGAAGATAGAGAAGGAAAGTGTTCTACCCAATACCATAAAGCCATGCGAAAATCAGCTAGAAATGGACTCAACCTTCAAAATCATTTTTTTAAATCTCTAATAAGGTTAATTTCTCATTCAAATGAACTCAAATTCAAGAAAATGGACCTCCATGAAATAATTAATCTATTAAATAAATTTTTAAGCCAACAGTAAAATGTTGACTCTAAAATTTGGGTCGTTACAATTCTCCCCTTCTAAAAGCAATTTTTCCTCAAAATTTCATAAATAAAACCACAAATGTAGACACTAAACTTGCACAACTTTTGTGACTCCTTGAGTCCTCTAAAGTAACTTTACTATAAGCATCCTTTCATTTTTTAATCATATTCACAACCTTGAATTCCTTACTCATCGCTAATGCTGACACACACCAAGGAAACACATCGAAGACTTGAGATATACTAAGATCCCCCGACTCTAGACTCGGTCTTATGAGATTAAAATGTAGGATCAAAAGCCTCACCATGCTTTTTCTACACATTTTGTTTCAAAACATGACTAAATAATGACTCACAACCTCTTCACCTAACCTTATTACTAGGGTACACTTTTTTCTCTATATTCTCACACTATTACTCAACATTACATTCTTTCTTTATGCCTTGCTAGCATTCATGCTCTTATAACACGATAAGAGATAGGTTCATTGCTTGAACCTTTTTTCTTTATAGTTATTCCTTAAAGTTAGCATATCAACTTACTAGTTGGCAATGGAATAATAACATCATATTCTTTTTTGGGGTACATATTTTATCCTCGGGGCATGTAGGACTTTACCAAGTTAACCTAGAATCGGCTAAAATCTAACCTTGATACTACAAAATATAACACCTAAATCCCAAGTATTCTAGTTTCATAAGGAATTATCAAAGAGACTAGTTTTTTTTCTGAAATCATACTCACTTTTAAAACATTTACACAAAGTATGAAACCATAATAGTTTACAAAAGCATAACCCTAATTTAAAAACTAAATAATTAAATACATAAATAAAAGATTTACAAGATGACTCATTTCTAAATCATAACTTAGACATGCCCACAAATCCATCATCATTGTACTCTAGTACTCCGTCGAGATTCCTCCGATGATATCTTTTTCCCATCGCACTCCACATAACATGTAATTTGTCAAAAGAAACATATTTTGAATGCTGAGCTCACAAGCTTAGTGTCATACAAAACCTTTATTACACAACATGCATTCATAACATAACCATGCCACCAAATAGAGTCAGAGAAGAATATTACCAATGCCATCAATGCTATTTAGTCATATAACTAATGTGTATCCATATCACAGTCTCAAATGCTACATAATAACATGGATGTAGCTCGAGCCATGGAGCTCAAACACTCAACTGGACACAATACATACTAAGGATGAGGCTTAAGTCACACAACATAAACACTCATCCAGATAAGGCTCAATTCGCGAAGCTTGAACGTTCATCAACAAGACACAAGTAAGCTTCATGGTGTTGTTTGGGATCACGCATGCATCACAAGACTTACACCCCTCTAGCCTATGAACTAAATACTTAGAATGAGATAGGGGTCACACTCGCATCAAGAACATACATCATATGGCCCCACATAACCAGTCCTTGGGTGAGTCCTGGGTCACTCTCATATAAGGAACGTACACCCGATTAGCCTACTCCTCTAGAGTATTGGATGAGTCTATGTCACAAAAGCATTAGAGCAACACCAATAACCAACCTTTTAATTCCTCATTATGACTCTTAGGATATCTGGATAGCCTATCATAAACATCCATTAAACATAGTAGACGATCGTCATATAGAAATAACTCATGTTTCCTTATTATTTCCCAAGTGTCAAACAAAGGTAGAAGCATGATGGAATCTTACCTTATAATGTTCTTATACTTAAGCATATGCATTCAATCAAGTTTGCATTATCAATAAAACTTATTAATCATTCTCGATCACCATTAAACCTCCTCAATCGAGCCATTCTCAACATGGAGTTTAATAGTTCACTTTCACTTAACATTAATAATCCTACTCGAGTAGTGATACTATGCTAAGGATTATCGATACTCATTCTGAGCATCAATGTCAATTTGTACTTCAATTTTATTAAGGTATCTCATGTGTAATAATACTCCCACCTGAATACTAGTAGCAAACGTTAGTTGTCGATATCTCCTCAAATAACGATACTAAACATGATCTTGATATCTTTAAACTTTTAGTAAATTTCTCAAGGGTATTATGGTAATTATCCTCCCCAAAGAGTATTTTAGTCTTTTTTTTACTTTTACGGGTATATTACACACTTTTCTATACATGTTAATCTGTTATTTAAAGATTTACTAAATATTTAACCTAAAGGGATATTTTAGCTATTTTACTAATTCGAGTGTATTTCAGGATTTTACTAAATCCTAATAGGAAATCAATAATATCTTAGATCATTTCTTAAAGTCTTATGCTTTCAGATGTATTTACATATCAATATAAGGTAATATTCATAATTAGGGGTAATATGGTAATTTACTAAATCATTACTCAAATAACACATCATGTATATATAATGGACATAAAATTCATCACATTTATGGAAATCATAAAATAATGTAGAGCTTGAGGGGTACTCATATTATCATCATATTATTATTATCGATCCTTGTTATCTAGTTTCCGCTTATAATTCAGCATCTCATCTCGCATCATTGACAATCATACTATTAGTAATTTGCATTATTATTTAATTACAACACTTCTAGACTTCTTACTCAATTATTGTATCATTATTTAATCACTTTTCAACTCAAACTCTACCAACTTAGGTTATTTCATTCACTTAGGTTTATAAGGGCAATTCAGTAATTTTAACCCTCTAAGGGCATTTTTATAATTTCCCACACCCAAGCTAAATGCTTGATTTCAAACGTTATAAAAATCATCACTCTCGAGTCTATTCAAAATCTTAAAGTTCACTAAACAATCATCATCAATGATATCGATACCTTTATATGGGTATCGATGCCTACCCTTGGGTACTGATACTCTCCATGAGTATATGTACCAAAACCAACCCCAAAAGTCCCCTTAAATATCCTTAGTATCGATACCATACATGTAGTCTCGACTCTTGCAAGTACTATCAATACTTCTTTTAGCATCAGTACCAAAATTAGCTTCAAAATGACCCAAAAATCACCATTTGTATTTCTTAAATGAGTAGAATTAGTACTATCCTTTTCGGTATCGACATTACCCTTATAAAATAGTTTAATTTCACCTAGAATATGAAAAGTATCAATAGTTTTCATACATTATCGATAATATAACCCAAAAATACATTATTTCACACGGGAAATACCCATAAACTTATCCCCCAAACACTTGTTTTAAGACCTAAATTCATTATTAAATTTTATGAAAGTAAATAGGAGTCATCATAGATCATTTTCACACTACTAATGTCGATAACAACAAATCAAGCCCTTAAGCCCCCACATGTTTTTCCACCCCAAACAAACAAGCCATGATAAATGATATGCACTACAAGTAGTAGGGAAGAGTTAGAGTGTGTTACCTTGGCACCTAGTTACCCAAATACCCTTCTAGATTTTAATTTATGACCAGAAGAAACACATGTGAATTAGTAGATCTAAAGAAGATATCAGAAATAGAATCAAATCTGGAAACAAACTCTAAAACAAACACATACAATAAAAATCAAATTCCGATGGCAAAATAAGAAGAACAAACGATCCGAGAGCTAGCCACAATACCTATCACTCATACGCCATTATGCATTAATTTTCCTAGTGGCGGCACTCCATTTCAATTAAAGATGGGACTCATTCATCTTCTTCACATCTTCCACAGCTTTCCCACTGAATATCCGCACAAACACTTGTTGGAATTCAACATGGTTTGCACTAGCTTTCCCTTTCTCTTTAGCCGATTTGGCTAAAGATTGGTTATTTTATTTACCTCCAAATTCAGTTTATTCATGGGCTAACATGAATATAATTTTTCTTGACAGGTTCTTTCTAACTGCTAAAGCAAGTGAATTACGAAGGAGCATTCTTTCCATTCAACAAAAGACCGAAGAAAGTCTTTATTACTATTAGGAATGATTTAAAAAACTTTGCGCACGTTGTCTGCAACACAGATTAAGTGAGCAAATGCTAATTAAATACTTTTATGAAGGCCTTTTACCAATGGAGATAAAATGGTGGATGTCGCCAATGGAGAAGCATTAGTCAACATGACTCTAACAATAGCAAGAGAATTAATTTCAACCATGGCAACCAACTCTCAATAGTTCTTAAGTGAACCCAGCTGACAGGTTCATGAGATAAATACATTTTCCCTTGAAAATAAGTTAGATAAATTAACTGAAGTAGTTAATTCACTTGTTACAGGAAAATCTGAAGCAACAAGAGCATGCGGGATATGCACAAAGCTAGACCATTCGACGGATTGCTAGCCACTGATACAAGGAGGCAATGCATAAATCAATGTAGTAGTGAACTTTCCAAGATCTCCATACAGCAATACTTATAATCCAGGATGGAGAGACCACCAAAACTTCAGCTACGCAGTAAATCAAATACCAACTTATCAACCAAGACCTCCTCATCAACAGCAAACGCAAAAACCATCATTGGAGGAAATCATAGGAAAGTTAGCAATTTCACAAGAAAAGTTCATTGCATCCCAGAAAAAATCCAAAGCTGAACCGAAATACATCTTCAAGAGTTATATAACCAAGTAAGCCGACTAACTCAAACTATGAGAAAATTGGAATCACAAGGAAGACTACCTTCTCGAACGGAGTTAAATCCAAGAAAAAGTGTTAGTGCCATCACACTTCAAAGTGGAAAAGTTATCTCACCCGAAGTTCCAACAGAAAAAACTGCTCATCAGAAAGAACAAGAGGACAAGCCACCTTCAGAAATACAAGGTACGTCTGACTCACATCCTTCTCTTTCTTCTTATGAAATAACGCCGCCACCATTCTCATTAAGGTTGATGAAGCGTGATAAAAGAGCTGAAGAAAGGGAGATCTTAGAGGTGTTTAAAAAGTTCAAGTCAACATATCTCTTCTTGAAGTAATTCGACAAGTACCAAGGTATGCTCGATTTATAAAAGAACTTTGCACTACAAAAAGGAAATTAATGAAGCACGAAAAGGTATGTTTGGGAGAACATGTCTCCGCAATTTTTCAACGAAAGCTCCCACCAAAGATGAAGGATCAAGGTATGGTCGCTATACCTTGTAAAATAGGTGATTTTAAAATTAAACGTGCAATATGTGACTTAGGAGCTTCAATCAATGGTATGCCATTTTCTATTTATAAAATTATTACAACGAGCCTTTGAAGGAAACAAGAATAACTATACAGTTGGCTTATCGATCTGTGATCTATCCAATAGGAGTAATGGAAAATGTCTTGGTAAATGTATTATTTTTTCTTGTAGATTATATGTCATTAACATGGAACATGACAGGTCGGATACTTATTCCGATTTACTTTTAGGCCGATCCTTCCTAAGCACCGTACATACAAAGATCGATGTTACAAGTGGTATACTGATAATGGAATTTGATGGTGAGATCATTGAATTTGATGTTTACAAAGCAATGAAATACCATGATCATGTTGAAAGAATTAATTATGTTGATATTATAGATCCTTTAATTGATTAATATATTGAATCTAATTTTTCTTATGATTTTTTAAGGATCCTGAACTTTGCCACGAAGAGGAAGAAAGGGAGTTTGAAAATATTAATTCAATCAATTCTAATTTATCTTTATCTTCCTATAAAACTAAAATTTTACCTTATGTTTTGCAAGCACCTGAGGTAGAATTGAAGCAACTACCGGAACATTTGAAATATGCCTTTTTCAGCAAAAATGGAACCTTACCAGTGATCATCTCAAGTAAATTATCCAAAGGAGAAGAGGAAGCTTTTGTAGCAGTATTGCACTCTCACAAAGAAGCAATATGATGGACCATTGCCGACATTAAAGGATTAAGTCCCTTAACTTGCATGCACAAGATAAAAGTCAAAGAATGAGAAAAGCCATCACGTGAAGGATAATGCCGATTAAATCCATCGATGATGGAAGTAGTAAAGAAAGAAATTCATAAACTTTTTGATGCTGACATAATCTATCCAATTTTGTATAGTAATTGGGTAAGTCCGATTCATGTGGTTCCCAAGAAAACGGGAGTTATAGTGGTCAAAAATCAAGAAGGGGAGTTAGTTCCAACAAGAGTTCAAAATGGATGGCAAGTTTGTATTGATTAGAGGAAGTTGAACTCTCTTACTCGAAAAGATCATTTTTCTCTTCCTTTTATAGACCAAATGACTCAAAGATTAGCTCGGAAAACTCATTATTGTTGCCTTGATGGTTTTTAAGGTTTGTTTCCAAATCCTAGTAGCGCTAGAAGATCAAGAAAAAATGACTTTTACTTGTCCATTCAGTACATTTGCATATAGATGACTGCTCTTTGGTCTTTGTAACACACTGACCACCTTCCAAATATGCATGTTAAGTATATTTTCTAACTATGTGGATAAGGGTATCGAAGTCTTTATGGATGACTTCACGATTTATAGTAACTCTTTTAATGAATGTCTTGATAATTTAACTATTGTGCTTAAAAGATGCTTAGAATATAACCTTGTTTTGAACTATGAAAAATGTCATTTTATGGTTGATAAAGGGTTAATTTTAGGTCATATTGTTTCCTCAAAGGGATTACAGTTGATAAAGCTAAAATAGATGTTATACTCTCACTTCCTTACCCCACAACTGTGAGGGAAATTTGTTCTTTTCTTGGCAATGCAGGATTTTACCGCAGGTTTATTAAGGACTTTTCGAAGATAGCACAACCTTTATACAATCTACTTCAAAAGGGTCAAGACTTTGACTTTAATTCAAAATGCAAAGAGTATTTCAATTCATTAAAGAAAAAGCTTATTTCAGCTCCAATTGTTCAGCCTCCATATTGGAATCAACCCTTTGAACTTATGTGTAACGCATCGGATACTAACGTTGGAGCTGTTCTTGGCCAAAAAATACGGAAAGAGCCACATGTCATAGCCTATGCGTCACGAACTTTGGACTCGGCTCAGAAAAATTATTCGACTACGGGAAAAAGAACTTTTTTCTATAATTTTTGCTTTAGAAAAATTTAGATCCTATTTGTTTATCACTAAAATCACTGTTTTTTCTAATCATGTAGCTATAAGGTATTTGATGAGCAAAAAGGAGGAAAAACCGAGGCTTATCCGATGGATCCTGCTTTTACAAGAGTTTAACTTGGAAATTAAAGATAAAAAGGGATGTGAAAATCTGGTAGCATATCACATGAGTAGAATTATCCTTTCTACATCCGAACCACCACTTAGAGAAGAATTTCCCGAAGAAAAACTGATGGTGGCGCAAAGCATAACCCAATGGTTTGAGGACATGGTTAATTATTTAGCCACATGTAAGTAACCATTAGATTTTCCGAGAGCTGAAATCAATCGAATTAAGCGGGAATCCCGATACTATATTGGGGACGATCCTTATTTATGGAAGCACTGCTCGGATCAGGTAATTCGATGATTTATTGCCGAAAGTGAGGTAAATTCAATTTTACAATTTTTTCATTCTTACTCTTGTGGTGGTCATTTTGGGCCAAAATGTACATCCCATAAAATTCTTGAATGTGGTTTTATTAGCCTAACATCTTTTGGGACTCTTATATGTTTTGTAAAACTTGTGAAATATGTCAACATACAGGTAATTTAAGTCATAGGAATGAAATGCCGCTTAATTCTATACAAGTTTGTGAAATTTTTTATGTTTGGGGAATCGATTATATGGGCCCTTTTACTTCATCATTTGGAAATACTTATATTATTTTAGTTGTAGATTATGTTTCTAAATGGGTGGAAGCTAAGGCCACTCCAAATAATGATGCTAAAACTATAGTTAATTTTTTGAAGAATATTTTTCCAGGTTTGGCACGTCACGGGCTATAATAAACGACAGATGAACACATTTCATAAACCGAGTGATCGAGTCGCTAATGAGGAAATTTGGAGTAACTCAAAGAATTGCTACCACTTACCATCCACAAACAAATGGATAGGCAGAAGTATCAAATCGGGAAATTAAAACAATTCTTTAGAAAATTGTTAAACCGAACAGAAACGATTGGAGTTTAAAATTAACTGATGCACTATGGGCATGTCAAACTACTTATAAAGGTCCTATTGGGATGTCACCAGATCGGCTTGTTTGCGGTAAACCATGCCACTTACCAGTTGAGTTAGAACATCATGCTTATTGGGTCGTTAAACAATGTAACATGGACATGGAAACAATTGGTGAAGCTCGAAAATTACACATTCAAGAACTTGAGGAAATCCGAAGAAATGCCTATGATAATGCTCGGATATTTAAAGAAAAAAAAAGAATTTCACGATAGTAAAATTTCTTTTAAAACTTTTTCTGTCGGTCAAAAATTTTATTATTTAACTCCAAATTTAAACTTTTTGCAGGAAAGCTCAAATCAAAATGGCTCGGACCGTTTACAGTAACTCAAGTATTTCCTTACGGTGTTGGTGAAGTTGAAGATAACTCAGGAGTTCGATTTAAAGTTAACAGTCAAAGACTGAAGCCGTATTATGAAAATGATTCGGTTGGTCTAATCGAAGAAATCAATTTAGAGGAACCCACACTTTGAAAAATTAGGTCGTCGAGCTAATGACGTTAAACAAAAGCGCTTGATAGGATGCAACTCATTTCTTTCTATTTTTTATTTTATTGTATTTCGTTTTATTTTTATTTTATTTTTTAGCAAACTTTATTTTCATTCTATTTATTTTATTTTAATTAATTTTATTTTTTTTTTCTCTGAACATATCTGAATTCCGATCGAATATCTAACGAAAAAATGGTGCAAAAAAATGATTTGGTTTGAACTGTGCAGAAAAATTCGAACTGAACAGTACAGAAAAAAACTGATTTGGTTCGAACATTGCATAAAATACACAGCAGTTTCGAACAATGCAGTGCAAAAAAACAGATTTGGTTTGAACTGTGCAGAAAAGTTCGAACAAAATAGTGCAGTATCAGACATTCTACTCTACAATAGCTCGTCTGGATGTGGCCGCGATCACCACTAGATTGGGATTATTCTTTTTCCCTCTCTTTGTTTTTAAATTTGATATATGTTTTGGGACAAAATAGAATAAATGAGGGGAGGAAGGATAATCATGTCGTCGTAATTTTCCTTGACTTGTTTAATTGTTTGAAATTGATATATTCTTATATTGATGTGTTGGGATCGTTGGTTGATAGTCTTGAATTTCGCTTTATACTCTTGCTTCCTTTTGGATTGTGATCATGTTTTGATCGAATTTAATTTGCATGATTGGTGATTGGTATAGCTGGTGAATTTTTTGTTGAGTATTTATATTTCATGCTTTTGTCGATAGAGATAAACTTGACTCAATGCACATAAACTTTTCTTGTGAGATTTGATCCTAACGAGCATACATTTTCTTTCTTGCTCATTGTTTGACTTGTGTGTGTCGAACTAATTAGGATGTTCTAGAACTTGTAATCACAATGCATATCGAGACTACATGTTGAATGTAATGTTTTAATGTGATAGGGGCACCTAGGATAAACTCACTTTTCCCAAAAAGCATACCCGTTTATATTTCCACTAGTGAACTATATTTGAGTCTATTTCCCTTTCATTGTTTTACACCTCATAATTAAACCCGAAACATTTTTTTTTTTATTTTTCCTCTCTTTTCACACCCTTACCGAGACTTGAGATCTTGTATCACTCTTGTTCCACGAAAAAAATTAAAAAAAAATCACTATTTTGAAAAAAAAATAGCAAGTTGTTCACTGTTTTGAACAGCAGAAAAAAAAAACAGACCCTTGTTCAAAAAAAAAGGGAAGGAAAAATCGATCGTTTCAATTGTCTTTCAACTATTCTTTTTCCTTGTTTTGTTTTTCATTGCGCTTCAAGTTAATTCGTAGATTGTTCTTAATTAATTTGATTTCTTGTTTCGATATATTAAACCTTTCTTTTGGCCTTTTCCCTACTCTAACCTAAGCCCCGTTACACCTTGTTTAAAGGGCCCTTAATTATTACATTATGATCATTTTTCGTAGTGGAGACTTGATTGGATTCCAAGCTTATGGTAATATTTTGGTTAGTTTCGGTTTGAGTGGATATATGTGAATCTTTGTGAGGTATTGATTAATGTTTCATTGAAGTCGGCAATTAATTGGGATATCTTGCTTACTTTAAATTTTCTTGGTTGTATCATTGCTTGATTGTTACTTTAATTTGGCAAATATCATGGACTTAGTTCGATTGGAAGTTTGAGGGATAACATGAAATTGAAGATGACAACTTATGATTTTGATATGTTAATTGATGAATCCTTGAGGATAATCATTGAATAAGTGAGGGGGAAATTTGATAATTGCTTAATTTAGTTAACATTTTGTTTTTAAATTACTCCTTAATCATTAGTTTTTGTGGCATAATTTTTCGTTTTCATTCATTTTCTGTGCAGGACGTTAGATTTTGGAAATTACACTAAAAGGACTGAATTCTACAGTTTTTTTATTTTCGGTATCGAAGCTGAACTAGTGGGCATAAATTCAGGCATGAAACATCCGACGAGGCGATGATGTCAACGCCTTCTAGAAGATCCAGTCAGCATTTCTGGAAGAACGAATGAATTGACCACATGTTTCTAGAATTCGGATTTGAATTAAACTCAAGGTTTAGGATAATATTTTAAATATTATATTTTATCTTTGTTTTAGGTATTTTAGTTTAAATAGGCTTTAGTATTTTAATTAAGTTTTAGGATATTATTTTTATATTTTATCTTTGTTTTAGGTATTTTAGTTTAAATAGTCTTAAGTGTTTTAATTAGGATTTAATATGTTTTAGCTTGTTTTTAGGAATTTGAAGGCTATAAATACCCTCTAAGGGTAAGCCTATAAACATATCTCACACATCTGAGAATAAAATATTCTTTTTCTCTCTAGCTTTCTCTTTATTTTTCGCATATCTTCCTATTTTCTTTTAGAATTTCATTTTCAACAATTGCTAAGTAAGCCGAGGGCTAAAGCGAAGACTCAATTCCTAAATCACTTCGGATTTTTCTCTCTATTTTCTGAGCTTACTTTTCAAATCAAAACGATTTCGACATTGGTCCGGATGTTGTTATGGTTACCGTTTGAAAAAAGATTTGCTTATTGAAGCATATTCAACTTCCCGAGAACACACTTAGCAAAATTGTTTGCTAAGAGGAAACTGAGATCGGAATCATTTATTGTTGAAACGACACAATCCGAGTTGGCAGCGAAGAATTGTCCTTGTAAGCCGATGTGAATCTTGAAGTAAAAATCAATTTCGATGATTCGAGGAATTTGAGGCAAAGCTGAAGTCTAAGACTACTTTCACAATAAGTTTCTCTTTATCTCAATCTCTTTCAATTATTTATTTAATTATTTATTTTATTTAATTCTTATCTTTTATTTTAAAAACAACTTTTAAAAACCCTTTTTTATTTACTACTATTATTTATTATTTTATTATTTTCCCTTTTATTTATTATAATCTATTTTATTTTATTAAATCTTTTCAATTTTACTTGGAATTCTATCTCCTCCTAAAATCAAGAAATAATTTTACTAAATCAGAAACACCACACTCCCTGTGGATCGACCATGCTTCTCTATACTGTCTTTTCCTTTCTATTTATGAAGCCGAAATTATTTTGATAGTAAAACGACGGTTATCACAGATCTTAAAGAGTTGTGGATCCCATTTTTTTCATAATAAGTGGAAATCGAGATGTTTTCTGAAGTGAGGAAAAAATTTCAATATTTTTGTAGACGTTGAAAATATTTGAAATTGACCATAATAGATTTTAACTCAAAATTTTTAGCATAAATTTATAAGTGATTTTTTCTAGGTTCTCGACTATAATTTTAGGTTCTCTTAACTGTTAGGGAATTCGAGATTATTTAAGAATTTTAAAATTTTGCATTATTTTAAAAATGCATTTATTGCATTCAAGAGTCTAACCAAAAATATTTGTTATCAAGTAAGCGTCGTTTTACAGACGTCGTGAGGGTGCTAATCCTTCTTCAAATGTACCTGTGTCCCCAAACTCAATTTTAGTTTTCGTAGACTTAAACATTTTTTGGTGATCTAATCACACCTAAACTGATTGGTGGCAACTCTCATCATTTTTTAAAAAATAAAAGGTACGCAAATAATTTTTTATTCACTCGATAAAAAATGGTGCGTACACTTAGTGTGAAAAAATCTTTTAATCATACAAATTGTATGAACAATCAAATTTGATTGGTTGGTCAATGTGCTCATCTTTATACATTTATATTTATTTAAGTCATGGGTTCTATACCCATTATAAGCACTCTCCTTCACCCAGTCTTTCCTGCCCTCCTTTTAGTTTGGACGTAGAATTGCAGTCAATGTAAAGGTGATCATCAATCGGTAGTCTTCTCTTACATATAAGAAGAGAGGTTACATGAATGAAGAGAAAGTCGCTCCGAATAGAATGTAGAAGAATTTAAAATAAATAAATAAAAACCTCTTTCTTGAACCTTTCTTCGTGGTATAAATATCCCAGTCATAGGACGGTCGGTGTTTGTCATAGAGTCATTATACCTGTCAATAGAGTGATAAATTATATAGATATGACTATTAACTAAAAAAATATAAACTTTTAAGAACGATTATAGTGGAGGTTATCCTAAGATGGTGTGGTGTTTCTACGGGATATGTGGAGGGTCTCCTTAAATATGTATATCGTTATTTTCTAACCGATAGTAATGAAAGAGTAGCAATACCTGAATGTTAAACCCATTTCCAGTTGTTTACCTTAAAAAGCTGAACTTCAAAATCTCATTCTCACCAGAATTTGCCAACCCAAAACACAAGAACTTCACATCACATTGACATGTGTGCCAAAGTTTTGGATAATTAGATGAACCTTGAGTGAACCATTTCTTTATTATTGACAGATTTAGTAACTTTGACCTTGCTTTAAAACAAAATCACAAATCATTGGCCAACAAGAAGAACCGAGTAATTGATTTACACGTCCACAAAAGAAGTAGTTCACCAACATCATCAGCGCATTTGTTTTGTGGGTTTTATTTACCCTTTATGGTGAAGGTTTGTATAAATTGTACTTGTTTTGTCAGCTAGGGAAGGGGACCTACTTTCCTAAACCAGCATTGTTTTATTTACAGGTTCAAAATTGTCAGAGTTGGTGCGGTGGTTAAGAAATAAGAACAATTTGGCTCCAAAAGCTGGTGCGTATTTGCATGGCTTTACAGATATGCCTGAGGCCATAATCTGTTTAGTTCTCTTAATCCCATTTTTAAAATTAAATTAAGCAAATTTGAGGGGGGAAAACATGGAGAGAAAGGTCCATTTAACTGCTACATCATAATTGCAAATAGGGTTTACGGAAACCAACCCAATCCACGTCCATATTAACCCTGCTGGGCATGATATGAAATTACTAAAATATCCTACAAAAGGATAAATATACTTGCATTGCATGTTTATGGGAGATGGATCTAGCACGAAACATTTCAATGATTAATAAATTTGTTGTTACATCTTCAAGTCTCGAGTTCAAATACCACGAATGCAGGGTATGATTGTTTATTATCAAATTATTGAAAGTTATTGAACAAATATTACCTTGTATTTAATCTAATTTTATAAAAAAACAGTTTTTTATATTTTATATTAATAATTTAATTCCATGGTCCTCAAAATTATAATTAAAATTTTTAATATAATATTTAAAAAGTTCATATGTTTTATGATAATGGTTCGAGGTAAAATTTTGTGGCACAGATATAGCTAGCTTTTACCGGCAACGGTTCAGACAATTTAAATTAAATTCCAGACTATGCCGTAATTAGATTAATAAAATCTAATTTGAACTTATAATTGCAGTTCATCAATTTATGTTGATGGCCAATACTGACAAGATTTGTGGGTGAATAATAATGAAGCGTTGACAATAAACAAAATATATATTTCAAAATTTAGAATTATTTTGTTGACCAACTTTCTAAAGTTTACATTATCATGAAATAAACCATATGATTGGGTATTTGTTTGCTAAATAATCTAAAAGATTAAAATTACATGTAAGAGAAAAAGGTTACAAGAATAAATTGGGATCCATAAAGACATAAAAGAAAGAGCAAAAGATTCATAATAATACGTGATTTGATGCATAACTATATCCTTAACAAATGTCAATTTACAAGCACAACTTTGGTTTACATATATTCGGATTAATTAAATCTACCTTTGATAATTTGATTTGATTGATTAAATTTATAAATATATTAAATCAATTAAATTTAAAATTATAATTTAATTAATTTAATTATTGATCTATTTTATTGATGATAAAATGTATTGTTGTTCTTTCTATAGTTCTCGAATTTCAAATATTGCATTTGTAGGATGCGTATGTATTATCAGTAAACTAAAAAAAATCTAAACATATACTATAATGTTATAACCCTTAAACTATTGAAAAAAAAGGTTATTGGTTCAATTATACAAAAATGACTCAAATTAAAAAAGGTATAATGAAAAAATTACCTCAATGTTTGCACAAATTATCTCTTTGTCATAGTGATGAATGTGTTATCTTCTCTACTGAGCGTTGCTGCCAAGCAAGGGGTTTTCAGATATCACCCTAAATGTAAAAGAATTCCTCTCACTCATCTTAGCTTTGCTGATGACTTGTTAGTTTTCTGCCATGGGTCCCTTGAGTCTTTGTTGAGTGTGCAAAGTACCCTAGAGCTTTTCTATGACATTTCTGGACTCAAGTTGGATGCTATGAAAACTGAATTTTTTGCCTATGGTTTGAATGATTATGCCCTTGATTTGATTCAGTCAGCTACTGGGTTTAGGCTGGCTTACCTCCCTGTTAGGTACCTTGGAGTACCCCTTGTTACTCGTAAGTTGACAGGGAGAGACTGTTCTGCCCTGCTGGAGAGGGTTAAAGGCAAACTGAGACAATGGTCCAACAAGAATTTAAGCTTTGGGGGTAGGTTGCAATTGGTTAAAACTGTTTTATTTAGCATTTTTAACTATTGGAGCAGACAGCTCATCCTCCCTAAGGGCATCATCAGTGACATTGAGAGACTTCGCATGAGATTTTTTTGGAAAGGTTGTGATACCCCTGCCAGAGGTGTTCGTGTTGGCTGGCATAAGGTTTGTTCCTTGAAATCTGAGGGAGGCCTTGGTCTTAGGGACCTTGCCCTGTGGAGTAAAGGTTGTTGCCTGATGCTCATTAGAAACATTTTGGCAAATGAAGGCTCTCTTTGGATTGCCTGGATCCAAGAATATTGTTTCAAAATAGTGAGCTTTTGGGAGGCTGAAGTTCGAGCCCACTTTAGCTGGATTCTAAAGAAGCTTTTGAAGCTTAGGGAGGTGGCGAGGTGTATGTTTTTGCCTTCTGTTGACTGGAACCTAGTTAGAGGCAAGTGGATTTGGGATAAGGTTCGGATTTGCAGGGATAAGGTCAGATGGCACAAAGATCATTTGGTTCCCTGCCCATATTCCTAAATTTTCCCTTATTTCCTGGATGGCTATCCTTGATAGACTTTCTACCAAGGATAGGCTGATTTGGTTTGGATTGACTATGGATTCTGGTTGTGTTGTGTGTGGGACTGGTTTGGAGTCCCGGGACCATCTGTTTGCAGTCTGTCCTTTCTCCAGGGAAGTATGGAATGCTGCTCTTAGCTCATGTGGTTTTCGATCTGATATGCTCAGTTGGGATGATCGCCTCAACTGGCTGATTGATAACTTGAGAGGCAATTCCCTCCGTGTGCGGATCCTCAAGCTTGCTTGGACTGCCTTCTTGTATTATATCTGGGAGGAACGCAACTACAGAAGCTTCAGAGGTCTTTCTCGTTCTGTTGATTGTATTGTAAATAGAATCAGGGAATCTGTTAAAATCAAATTGTATAGTCACTGCATGCATAGGATTGATGATGTTAATAGGAGTCTGTGCATAAGTTGAGGTCTGTTTTAAAGCTGTTTTTTTGCATGTATTGTTGCAGCTAAGCTGTATTCTTTTTTTTGGATGGAATATAATTTACTTATCCAAAAAAAATTATCTCTTTACCCCTTTTTTGGAACATTTTAGCATTAATGTTATAATTTTTTGTCAAAATAAATCTTGTTGGATGAAAGCTATCAATTGATTAACGGTCAACACATGTCGCTGATATAACATTTTTATGTGTGTTCAATAATTGACATGATATATGTTATGTCACTCAAAGTGATAATGTGACATGTATTATATTATCGAAATTGATAATATAACATGTGTCACATCATAAAACATGATGGTATGATTTGTGTTACACCAACAATTGAACACATTTAAAAATATTATATTTATAACATATGTTGATTGTAATATTTCCATCTAATATGATCTATTTCTAACAAAAACTAAAACGTTAAGATTAAAATACTAAAAATGATAAAAAAAATTATTATTTATACAAACTTTAGGATAATTTTATCATTATACCTTAAAAAAAATTATTTAATTTCTCCCAGCCGAATGTTAGATGCACGCGCCATTTTGAAGAAAGCGACTCAAAATTATACTCCCATTCTGATCGAAGGCTCCCCTATATATGCACATCTATAATCTATCGCTTTCCCTCTCAAAACCTTCCAACGTAGCGCTTAAATAGCAAGTAAAATTGTAGTTATGTTGCAGGTTATAGGAAGTTGAAAGCTCAAAAGCCCCTCCTTTTCTTCTCCCAAAGGGGAACCTTAAATTAAAAACCCAAATTTTAATGGCTGCGGCTGGCTTAGAGGGCAATGAGCTCTGCTTCGAAGAAGCAATGTCATGGCTGCCTTCTCATGTTCTTGATGAAGCAATTTGGGAAACCAACAAAACAAAGGTCTTTCATCTTCCATCTTATCCAACCATCTTTTCTCCTGTGTTCGTTTTCTCTGTGCTGATCAATTTGTTTGATGTTGATTACAGGATGACGTGAAGTACAACTACCATCACCATCGCCATCGTTCGAAGTTGCCGGTTAAAAGTTGTTCACCGGTTGGCTTGAGACGGCATCAGAAACCCAGATATTGGGGCGGCTCTGCATCGGGAGGACCTGGAATGCAGGCTTTTTTCTTGGATTCCGGTAAAAGATCATCCGGGACCGGTGTTTTCCTTCCCCAGAGAGCTGGCACTAATTTTTATTCTAACAGAAAACCAGATAATTTTATATTAATTTACATTTTTTTCAGTCAGCGTAATGCAAAAAAAAAAATCTCCATCTTTCGATTAAATAATTATTTTAATTTATATTTTTTAAATATTTTATTTTGAACATACTATTTTAAGAAAAAACTCTAAAATTTAACAAAATAATTATTTTAACTTTTTTTAAATATTTTAACCATAAAATTTCATTAAAAGGAGAAAAGTTTGTATCAGTGATAATGTAGGTAAATATGATTTAATATGAATCAAAAGATATAGTGGGCTTTATCTAGGGGGTATTATTTTGTTAATAATATTCATTTTGAAATTTATTTATTTATTTAACAAATATTTTATTCCATTCATCCCAGATTAATAAATAAGATTGATTTAAGGTGGACATTTTTTTGTTAATAATATTTATTTTGAAATTTATTTATTTTTATATATACAAAATATTTCTTATGCTTATATATATGTACCTATTTTGAAAATGTTTGTAAATATGTCATTAATTCATATATTAAAACGATTATTTATTAATGGTTGATTTTCAAGAGCTTTTTGTCTCAAAATAGAACATTGACCGTCAAGATATTTTTAAAAAGACAAGAGTAATACAAATATTTACTCAAAAATCATAAGATTTTTATCATTATTCATTTTCAATTTGACTCTCATGTATAAATATTCATGTACATGGATTCTTTGTGCAGTTTGTTCTCCAGTTCTCCTCCCTTGTCGTGTTGTTCAAGCTCTGAACCTGAACGTCCAAGAGTTAGGCCTGCAGCTTTCTCCCCGCCGTGGTTGATCTCTCTACCTGCATTCCGTTAATTCTTCATGTACATTGCTAATACATCACCTTCGTCGCTAAAACACGTCTTTTGATTCATTTTCAAGCAGATCCCAGAAACAACACTACAGCTAGTACTACAAGTCGTGGAGATCAGTTGAAATATTCATTGAATATTAGTAAACTAAAAAATGGGAAGGACCATCATGCATCAATGAAACGTTGTGTTTTTTCCCAGACCCAAGCTTCTTCGCCGGATATATTTCTTCCTAGGGAATGGACTTATTAGCGTTGAAAACATCTCAAGGACAAGACCAAGATTGATCTACGTTACACCTCATAAGATTATCGGTCAGGTTGTTATATATTATTAACTAAGTTGTACGTGATAGAATAATTTTATATATTTTTTCTTTTTGTAAGAAAATATGTTTAAATAATCATAAAAATGAAGTTTCGTTTTGCCTTTATAGATGGATCTTGATATAACAATTTAAACCATATCGTTTACCCGATGAAATACCTATGTGAAAAATGATTATTGTTATTTCAATTTCTTTAAATGTAATGGGATTAAGCATTGGATCTTTTAAGGTTAGAAGTTTGAATCTTGATATTTGTAAATGATGTAAATTGGCTTTTGAGGTTCACATCGTAATTAACATATGCAAAATTCGATGTAAAATAGTATATCAATAGATTAGATACCGATGATTAAACAAAAAAATTATAATATAAATACTATATATATTACTTTTAATAGATGAATATTATTTTTAAAAATCAAAGCCACCAAATTCTTTGCTATATTTCCCCAGGGAATTAAAAGCAGTAGCACAAACCATTTTTTCCATCTTCAACATGAACCGAAGTCACCATTGTTCAGTCCTTACATTTGTGGAGAGGAAGTTTAAATTCTAGTAAAATTCCTCCATGGATGTAACACCCTAAATTTCAGGCTATTAGTTTCGAGTTTACTCGAGAGGCAGGTAGGCCACGTGGATTTCATAATTTAAGTCGTTGGACTTAATTGGCTTAAAACTGGACTCAATTAACCATAAAAAAATAGATTTTTAAATGGTAAAAAGATGAGAAAGGACCAAAAGCATAATTATCTCATTTTTAAAAAGATGAGAGCTTTTTTCTCTTTAATTTGGATTTTCTTCATTTCCTTCTACCATTTCTTCTCCAAGTGTCATAGCTAAAGGTGAGTCTTTTGAACCATTTCGTATTTCTTTTAAGCACTAATCTCGTCCTTACTTCCTCTAGAAACCTTGTATTAAAGATTCAAGCTTGACATCTCATGTTTTGCTAGAGAAATTGGGGATTGTCATCCAAGTACTAGAGGAGAGTGTTTGGTGGTTAAATGAGCTTCATTTCGGGATTCTAATAGTAAGGTAATGTTTTTCTAATCTTTTGTGGTGTCTAATGATTAAGATTTGGGGAGAAATTGTTGCTCGTGATGTTCTTATTTCACTTTAATGCAATCTAGTCACTTTTCGAGACTAGACTTTGTTAACCTTCTTATTTGAATTTTTTATTTTTCACATGTTCATTTTAGTCCAACAGGTTGGTGGTTATTTGCTTTTAAGGGCCTCTCAATTTTAATATTAATGCAAAACAGTCCCTTTCTTTTTTAAATTTTAAATTTTTATTTTTTTAACTTTTGGGGCAGCTTACGTTTATGCATAATAATTTATGTTTTTATATATAATTTATTTGTTTACTTTTTAGTTACTTTTATTTAGTCTTTAAAATTTATGTGATTTTGTTTTTATTTATTTATTTATTGTTCCTTTGATTTAGGCTTTGGTTCGGTTGACTTTCTGCTGCAATTTATTTGTTCTGGTATATTTTTTTTGTTTTTAACCTTCCTTATTTGTTTATTCATATTATAGTTTACATATGTATGTGTGCATATATTAGGCCATAAACATAGCTTATAAATTCAATTAATTAGAGGTATACAATTAATGTGTTTTATATTCTTTCTATTTATGATCATGTATCCTATAATCTGCATTTATTATTTTCCATAATACCAAGCTGAAAGGTGCATATGTATTTGGAATGGAAGCCCGGCATGCATGTGTCATGTAGTCCTTTATTAAGTAATTTAATATACATATATATGTTTTTACTTGTATATGGTTTACTCACATGATTTTATTCTATTTATATGCATGACATTTTAAAGTTAAGGTACGAATTATTTTTATATTATGTATTATTTCATATATATAAGTATAGATCTATTTAAATTAACCATATATATCTAAATAGCGTAATATATTATTTTATTTATGAATATATATATATATATATATATATATATATATATATTATCTATTTTTTTTATTGAATTTATGTATGTAAATATGTAATTTGGTGCATATATGTTTAGGATTTGATTTTAATTAAATTGCATGATATCCTCACAAGCATTTCTTGATTCGATAAAAATAATTTGATTAAGGGAATATCCGTTTATTTTGAGATTGGGAAGTGATTGTCTTAAAGAACAAGATGTCTCTTTCAATAATCTAAAAATAAGAGGGTATCCTATCAAGTGAAACGAATAAAATTTATTACATTTAAAATTTGGGACTGAGAAAAAGATTATGTTCTTTTAATTAAATTCACTGAGAAAAGATTGTTAGATCAGATCTAAGGTCATGTCTCGATGTATTTAAATAATTGAACATCCCTATTCTCATTAAAAGTTGGTAAAATAATTAATTAATCGTATTTGTTTGACATATGTATTTAACTTTCATTTTATTTTTGTATGTGTTTTTTATTGGGATCTCAAAATAGATAGCATTTGAACTAGTAATGAATCTTAGAACGAAATAGTAATATTTCTTAATTTCGATTGGAGTAAGAAATGATTGCTTTAAGGTATGAGAGGTCGTTTCTTATCGATAGGAAATAATTAAATATTGTAGTTTTCCTTCTTAAAATTAAAGAATGTGTTTAACAATAAGAAAATCTAAAATTTGATTTGTTTTATGTTATTTATGCATGTGAATTTAAAATTAATAATGAGCTTTAGAATGGAATTATAATATTTATTTATTTCGATTGGAGTAGGAATTGACTACTTTAAGGCATAAGAGGTTGATTCTTCTCGGTAGGAAATAATTAAATATCATTGTGTTTCATCCTAAAATTCAAAGAATGTCTTTTAAAGGGATCTTAAATTAAATTAAATTCGAACTCTTAAATTTCATTGCAAAAACAACTACTTAATCGACTAGGTATCGATTTAGGTTACTCTCGGGGTGCTAATCCTTCCCCACGTGTAATCGACTCATGAACTCAAAGTTTTGGTAACACAAACTATAAAATTTTTTAATTAAAATTAAATTTGTATTAAAATGAAAAAACATTTTGGGTGTTCATTTACACCCTAATCAAAGATTGGTGGAGACTCCTCAAACCATGTTTTATTATTAAAATGAAACAACATATTATTAAAGACGATATTTTTAAGTTACTTAAAAATTCATTTTTTTAAAAGAAAAATCGTTTCGACAGCTTGGCAACTCTGCTGAGGATATTTTTTTCGAGAGTCAAGCCAATTAGTCAATTAATTAATTGTCTTTGCAATGAAAATTACAAGTTCGTTCTAATTTAGTTTTTGATACCTTATTTGGTTTAAATAAATTTTAGGTTTATAATTTGATTAACCACTAAATAGTTGTACTAATTTGTTTGCTGATGTTTTCAGATTAAATAATTGTTCAATTGAGAACTTAGTTTTGTGTTATTTGTATTGTTCGCTTTTCCTTACACACTGCACAGCTATATTTGCATAACATGAGCTAAAACCCCGCTCCGTCTAATTTAATTAGGAGTGAGAAACTACACCCTCGTGTGCTTTTCACCTCTGTATGCGATAGTGGATCGCTTATGAGGCTCGTACCTTATGGTCTTCGTGATGGTTTTCACCTCCGTTTGGACATAAGGAGGTGTGTCCCCTTGAATTGAACTTGATCCGAAAGCCTATTATGGGTCAGGATTGAGGGTTTGGTAGCCCAAGGGGGCACCAACAATGACAATTCGAGAACCTTTTACTTTAGAGTCGAACCCAATATAGTGAACCTAGAACTCGAACCTTGGTAGAGTCTAACCCAACGTTAAGAATCCTGTGATGAGAGTAAATGAGGAAAAGCTCTTTTGAATCTTTTAATTTTTGTAGTTTAATTTTGTTTTTGAATAAATGTATGATAATTAGAGATCATGCGGTTAGGTTCATTTTTTCAAACGAGCATGTGAACTCGATGGTATAAGGTTAGGATTTATATTTTGAACAAAGCATGGCGGTAGAAAACATATCTGGGTAGAACTGTTATAAAAGCATGTCAGGGTAGATACCATGTTGGGTATGATATTTTCTTTCATAAATATTTTTCTTGCTTTTTTGTTTGAGTGGTACTAATAATTTCTTTTATCTTATTTTTCACTGTCTTTTGTTTGCATTAGCATTTTCACATCAAAACCAAACAAGGTGTTAATTCGCAAGTGATTGACCAAGTTAGAAGGTTTTCATACTGACATAAGAGTTCCATAATTAGGTAGTAAAATCTGAAAGGGCGATGACTTACAAACAAAGTTGGTCGACGAGAGAATAACTCAAAGTTGATTGAATACTCCTATTAAATGAAAAAAGATTGAGATGGTACCAAATAGTCAGATGCTAGTTGAGTCAAGAATGGGGAGATCCTTCATGAGATATCAAGGTCACTTTCCTCTTGGAGAATCCAACGGAAATAGAGGTATAGAGATCCAACAATCACAGTAGCTGAATTAAAACAAAGAAAGGCGGATCAACACTTTGAGAAGTCCAACAATGACTATAAAGACAACATCAAATCGTGAGAAAGGCCTAGATTAAGTAAATAAAGAAAATAAAGCTTGTCTATCTAGTGTAAGGAGGACTTATGGTGTGATGAAGGTTGTTCTATGATGGTTGTTTTTGGAATTAACACCTTGCGCATTTGCATTACATTAACTTATTATTTTATTTATGTTGTTATTATTACTTTCATAATAATTCTTGTCATTTTTCTTATCTTATTTGTACTAATTTGTTTTTATGTTGTTTTTATTTTTGCTTGCATCGTATAATCATGACATAATTAAAAGGTGTTGATTTGTGAGTGGTCATCAGAGTAAAAGGATTTCATGATGGAAAAAGGGTTACATGATCAAGTAGACTATAACACAGCTAGGGAATGGCATTTTGAGGAAGTTTCAAGAATAGTAAAGAGCTATGTACCCAAAGATCGCATGTTCGACGAATAGAAAAAGGAGATAAGAGAGATGAAACAACAAATGTCCAAGATGATAGATAGAATAGCTTCTTTGGCTAAAGGAAAAGATATTTTTCCAAAAGAAAGGAAGGAGCTCGATGAAAATAATCATGCGACGTCAAATACAGAAGGGACTACTTTAGAACAAGTTGATCCTAGCCAATCTGAGAAATTACGCACAATCACCATTCGTATCAACAAGTTTTCTGGAGTTGTATGCTATCAGAACTTGTTGGTATTTGAGAGTCTACTCCCAATGTCAGGGTAAATAAACCTGAAAACTCCAGTTCAATCCAAGTCGAGAGGTGGCTCTCATTTTGATTATATCCTTATATCATATAAGGAGTTGTATGATAAGCTTTAAGAAGCCCAAAAGGTGGCCCCGCATTATGTGAAACATTGGCAACCTCCATATCCAAATCTGTATGACATAAATATTCGTTGTGAACATCATGCCAGAGCTGAAAGACATTCAATTGAGAATTGCACTACCTTCAAGTATCGAGTCCAACATCTTTTGGATCATAGAGTATTGGAGTTCAAGATGAAAGGTCGACCTAGTTTGGTAACAGGTTGTCCTTTTAAGATGGAGTCAAAAGTGTTCAAAGGTAAGGTATCAGTGGGGGCATCTAGGAGGATGAATGTTTGCTAAAATACGAAGCTTAAGTATGTCATTTGAGGATTGAAAATGATTAACTGAGTAGAAAGATGGAAGCCATGCATGATGGTTTCTAAAGGATCAGTCAAGCCTTCAAAAATTCTGGTATAGGAAATGCCCCAGAGGAGTGGGTAAAAGGGGTCACTAAACTGAAAAAAGATGTTGAACATTGGAGAAAAAATTACAAGGTGCATGAAGGTTGAGCCAAGAAGTTCTCTTATGATTTATAGATTGCAGAAAAAAGATGCAATATAATCGTTAATGATTTGAGAAGATGTCAAGCCAAAAATCAAATGTTAAATACGTCTATAGCCAATATGGAAGCAGCATATCAGCGCCACAGGCGTGAGAATAATGCTGAGCTTGAAGCCACTAGGGCCAAGAACAATAATCTATTGAGCTATTACCCAAGCAAACAATATGGCTCATAAATTGGTTGATTTAGTTGGCTTTGCAAGAGAATTGAAGTAGATTGACAACTCAACACCCGAGCATGAGTGGAGGTTAACTTGGCTTTTGAGAGAGATATAGAAGTTAGGAGTTAAAGCTATCCCTCATATGTAAAGTTTGTTTGATGTACCTAAACCTTTGTGTTCAATGAAAGTTGTTTGAAGATGGTAACATGGAATGACACCTTTTACATACATGCATTTTCATCACATTTGTTTATTTAAGCATTTTACATGTATTAGTTATGAAAACATGAAAATAATTTATGGAGGGTTATGTTATAGTAATACCATGATCATTCATTCATACTACTTCCTCATCATCATGAATAAATAAATGGCGACAATGGAGCAATCTCATGAGGAATCACTAGATTGGTTGCAAGAACAATTGATCAGGTTACAACAAGATATGAAGATTCAAGCATCAAGTTCTATAGAAGATGTATCAAATCAAATGATAAAGGAGATGACAACCAAGGATGCTGATAGAGAGAAAATAGCATACATATTTCATAATTCTCTTCCAGCTCCTTTCTTCGAGTTAATGTTGGCAAACTCAACAAAAGACTTCGAGGATCTTGTTACAGATGGGGAGTTAATTAAAAATACAATAAGCAATGGAAACTTGAAAGCCACTTCTAAAATCCCAAATGATCAAGAAGAGAAAGCTGAAGAGGTGAATGAATGTCACGTCCAGATCCCCCACAGCCGCAAAAGAAAAGAAGCAGCTAGTTGTTCGAACAGACCAAAGACAATCTCAGGATCAAGAAGTACTTTGAAAGTGTTCCAAACTTTTATCTCATATATGTACCCCATTTGATTAAAGGTCAATACTTCACACCGAGGCCAATGAAAGTGCCACCAAACCCTTCTACCCATAACTATGATCAAAATAGTGTTTGTGATTTCCACTTAGGGGTATCTGGGCATTCTACGGGGAATTGTAGGATGCTGTTAAAGAGATAGAAATACTTGTTAAAATGGAACGTTGACACAAGAATTGGTGGAGCAGTGGATGATGAACTCGAGTAGGGCATCAAAGTACAATATATAGCATCTGATCGAGTCAAGTGTCACTACATTAGATGAATAATATAGGGCATTCTAATTATGATGAGATCATTTCATCCATCATGAAGCTTTATTTCACTAGCATTATCTTGTTTTACTTTGTTTTTGTTTTTTCTTTAACTAAATATTTTGTAAAAATGTTTGGTGATTGAACTTATGCTACTTTTTAAGGTTATAAGAAACGAATTAAATTTTCAATATGTTAGTTCTTTGAGCATCAAATGAATTAAATATTCTTTTAATTTTTCAAGAAATATAGATCTTTGGAAAATGACAAAATTATAACTTTCGTATCCTGTCCAAAGCCAAAAGCACAATTACTCAATTTGTTTACCTTAAAATAATTCATAGTCACTATCAAAACCAAATTTTGACATACATCTATCTGAGTCACCAAAGTCATACCATTACCTCTCTTTGACACACTCAAAATCATACTCTTACCTCTCTTTGAGGCAATAGAGTCGCATCATCGTCTTCTTAGACACAAAATCCTCATTTTTTATGCCAAGAAAACCTGAAGTCCTTAAGTGTAAAACTTCCATTTGTCCGTGAATCTTCCTGCAAAAAAAAGCGAGATGGGGCATCATAGATCAACTTTATGAAGATAAGCTCAAATAATCAGGGCATACTCGAAGCAAGAAGAAGAAGAAGAAATAAAATAAATGATTTAAATAATTATATCATGTATTAATTACATTGTTTTCATGTAAATAAAAGTTAATCCCAAATATTCATTCCCTTGAGGATACCTCTTTTTGTAAGGATTTATGTGTATGAAATGGTGAACGGCCTTATTTCAATAACCATTCACAAAATTAGAAAAAGATATATCCCTTGTTGTCCCCATTTGAGCCTAAATCATTTTCTTTCTGATTCAACCCTAACCAAGGATCACCTCTACACTGGGGGGCAAAGGTGAAGGAAATCTGCTTGCATGAGTGAAGACCATCAATTCATGAATAACAAGGAACCATAACGTATATCAAATGCAGAGTGGGAAGATCAAATTAGGTCAAGAACAGAAAAAGATGTCCGAATACAAGAAACAATTTATACTCATATAGAAGTATAAAATTCTTCAAATAAAGATGATAAGAAAGTTCTCAAAATAATCTAAGTCCTAAAATCATTCAATAAATTCATATTAAAAAAAGATAGAAAAAGAAAAAGAAAAAATAGATAAAAGAAGAAAAAAGAGAAAGAAAAAAAAAGAAAAAAAAGAAAGAAAGAAAGAAAGAAAGAAAGAAAGAAAGAAAGAAGAGAAGAAAGAGAACATATCATGTACTTCAAAATGAGTGACTCAATGAGCCTCAAGCCACTAGGTTGATCAAGTATAAATGTTTCAAAGGTCCATATTCAATAAGAAGAGTGAGAAATACCGAATATATAGAAAAATGGACATGAACTCTAGGGTGAAAAACCCAAAAATGTGTTGTCTAGATGGATCCAGAAAAGAATGAAAGTAAAAGACAAGTGGCAAGTAGATTCAAGTCAAGCAAGGCAAGATTGAAGGCATCAGAAAAAATTGATCTTTGGTTCAATCACCCTTAAACACTTATTTTGGGCCCATTATCCCTTTATTTCGTAACCGTGAACCGTAGCCTACATTACCATGCCTAAAAAGTCCCTTCTAATCATACATGGAGTTATAAGTAAACGAGACTATCTTTAGATTTCATTCCTCCTCTCAGGATTAAATTTTTTTATTTGCAAAATGTTTTCTAAAAATCTTTAATGCATGATAGGAAAAATTATAAAGGGGGGTTCAAGACGTAAAATTTTGAATGACGTCTTGAAGCCAAAGGAGGATTTGAGCTAAAACCCTGAAAGGGTAGCTCGAATATTAAATTGAGCAACTACGAAATAAGAGGCGGTCTTACAAATCTCTTGATGAAGCACCCCACATCCAAAATGTGTTCTTGAGAGTTTGGAACTAGAGAGTATCTCTAGAAGATGAGAATAACAACCACTTCCTCAAGTCAGTGGACACCAAAGAACCATATATGTTATAATAAAAAGGTCAACCTGAGAGACCTTACCTTTCTAGAATTAACCTATACCTCAAATTTGTAATTAATATTGACACTTGTCAAAGGGATATAATTCTTGAAAAATCAACAGAGTAATTGATTTGTTTGATACTCAATGAACTATTGTTTTATAATTTGTTTCAATTAAGAGCCCAATGCATGGGGTACCAGTTTTAAAAAAATCTTCATCAAACATTTTCACATTTTGAAAAATTAAAAGATGAAGAAAAACATTTTCGTACAAGACAATCTCTCGAGAACGAAGGAGGTCCTTGAAGATTATGAGACTTGTTCTGCCTTAAATGAAGAAGTAAGTGGAAAGAATAAGAGCCAAAGCAAGAAGAATAAACGACACAGGAGAAATGAAGACATTGTTCATTTTCTTTTGAAGCAATGAAGTTTGAAAGATCCAAAGACTCAAGAACAAAACTTCTCATACTTTGTTGTGACATCATCAACATCAGTAATAGATCATGAAGCAGCTAATCACCTTAATAAAAAGGGCTTGTGATTTTTGATAAATGATACAAGAGTGAGACCAGTTAAGGATTAAATTTTGGCACCCAAATAGGGATGAGTCATGAAAGTACCCATATTAGGGCATGACCAAAGACCTAGATCATGTTAAGATAACAAGGTTTAGTCTGAAAAAAATTGAGAACGAGCCTCACAACTTGGAGTCTCAGGGGAAGAACATGAATTTGAGAAGAGATTACTTTGTAAAGCAAACCATTCGAGCATCAATTAACTGTAGAGTCCTGGAAAACTAAATCTGATAGCGCAATTAAGTCAATGACAGAAAGGGGCATCAAGGTCATATTTCTGGCCGCAACAAGAACTCAAGAAAAGAAACTTTTCTTCTTAGACTTCAATGTAAATAAGAGAAAAGAATACACAAAGACATAAGATGATCAGATGGCTCTTCAAAAATGCAAGCTTGAAATTTTAAGTTGTTACATTGATATCTGAGTAAACCCTAGAGAAGAGTGATCAAGAGGAAGAAGACCAAGCTCTCCACGGAGCCAAAGGAAAATTGAATCAACATTTATGCATTTATGATAACATAATTTGCATAAAAGAAAATGCATTACATTGATACATTTAATTGCATTCGCATTTCACACATAAATACATGTTTTTCATAGATCTTCCAATGAAAATAGAAGATTCATGCTGTCAAAATCCTAACAAGTGAAAGATAGAATTCAAACCTCAAATGAAGGGAATAATGTTTAGAAAGGTAGAACCTGAAGAACAGAGGGGCTCAATCCACAGAAGAATCATTACTTTGAAGTGGGGCATGTTACCCAACCATTATGTTGTTTTTTATGATAATTTGAAAAATGAGAAAGCGATTTTCGATGTTTTTCATTTAGTAATCTCATAAAATTATTTTTTAAAAGAAAGAAAACGATTTCCAAAGTTCTTACCTAGTAAACTATTTCCAAATTGGTAAGTCCTTCGGACCATCAATAAGTCTTTCAAGCATGATGATTAAATTCTTCAGGTCATTTGTCAGTCTTTCGAGCAAGATGATAAATCCTTCTGACCATTAGTAAGTCTTTCGAGCATGATGATTAAATCCTTCGGGTCATCTGTTAGCCTCACTTGAGACAACATCAGGATGGAACCAGACAAAAAAACATTTTTTTATCTTTTCCCTATTCTTGTTTACACAAGCGTGTCCAAAGAGGGTCAGTTGTAGACACCCGTTTTATTTCGAGTTTTTACTATTATTATTGTTAATTGTTTCTATTTTTATTATTACAGGCCCATTATAACATGCCCAATTTGGGCCTAATTACAAGTGACCCAACAGCAAGCCCAACCAAAAAAACCCTAAGCCCAAACCTAAACATTACCCTAAATGGTGACCATCTTTACCAACCTCCGTTGTCACTGCCGAGGAGTCACTCCCACCACGCCACCGCCATTATTCCGGTCACCCACCCTCTTCAAATCCAGCCATTGAAATTTCAACTACCCCGACATCTTCATCTCTGCAAACAGTGAAAAAAACGACCAAATCAATAAAAAATCAAATAAAAAAGGGTTGATCCCAGAAAAAAGGGGTTTTTGAATAGACAAAGAAAAAAGAGTTGGAGGCGAAGGAAAAAACGAAAGGATTTTGGGAGTAAAAAAATAGAAATAAAAACAGAGAAAAAAGGGCATTTTGAAGAAGAAAAAAATATAAAAAAGGATAAAGAATAAGAGATAAAAGATTCGAAAAAAGGGTCTTTGCTTGAAAGAGGAACGGTCGTTGGAAAGTGAAGGGACACCGTCAAACGAAGGTAAACACTGAAACTTTAAGCGTAGATCTACGCCGATAGAGAGATCTTTTTAGAATGATCATGCCTCGGATTCGGTTTCATGGGGTTTGATGGAAGCTTTTTGGTTAGATTTTAGGATTCCAGCGGTGGTGGTGGCCGGAGCGGCGGTCGGTAGTGGGGCTAGACGTCGATGGGGTTTGCCGGTTTAGGTCGAGGGAGAGAAAGTTGAGAGAGTTTTTGGATTGATTTTAAGAAAGAAGGTGAAAAATGAAAGGAAATAAGATTTTTAGGCTATTTTATAAGGGGGCAAGATTGCAGTTAGCAAATAGTTAAATTATTTCCGCAGTCCTTAGATATTTTATGCGCAGTTTATTTTAGTCACCACGGGTCAAATGATTAAGATTTGGGGAGAAATTGTTGCTCATGACCTTCTTATTTCACTTTAATGCAATTTAGTCACTTTTTGAGACTTTGTTGACCTTCTGATTTGAATTTTTTATTTTGCACATGTTCATTTTAGTCCAACGGGTTGGTGGTTATTTGCTTTTAAGGGCCTCTCCATTTTAATATTAATGCAAAACAATCCCTTTCTTTTTTATTATTTATTATTTATTTTTTTTATTTTTGGGGAAGTTATGTTTATGCAGAATAATTTATGTTTTTTTATAATTTATTTTTTTACTTTTTAGTTACTTATATTTAGTCTTTAAAATATATGTGATTTTGTTTTTCTTATTTATTGTTCCTTTGATTTAGGATTTGGTTCAGTTGACTTTCTGCTGCAATTTATTTGCGAGAAAATCGCCTCAGTGACCAAAAATGCCTTATAATATACGATTTTAACCAACTTTTTCCGGATTTGCCAAAATGACCAACAAAATCGCAATGCGATCGCTAATTCGCAACGCGATCTCCATTATCGCAAATTCGCGTTGCGATAGTTGGAAATCGTGTTGCGATGGTCTACAGTATCGTTGTGATTTTCCCAATTCGCAATGCGAATAAGTAAATCGCAATGCGAATTGGGAAAATCGCAATGCGATACTGACTATCGCAATCCGATACTTACTATCGCAATGCGATAATACAAAATCGCAACGAGATACTGACTTTCGCAACGCGATTCTGACTTTCGCAACGTGATTTACATAGCGCCATTCGTATTAACGCGTATTTTTTTTTCAAATTTCAAACACGAATTTTTTCTTAATAAATCGGAAACTGAACCGTCCACAGTAATCGCAACTCATAACCTCAAACCCAAAATCACAACACTCAGTCCCATCTCCATCTCTCACTCTCTACGGCGAAATCCGTCCCCATCTCCGAAGATTTCCGTCCCCATCGCCGGCGAAAATCCCTCACAACCATTCACAATCAAAAATCCCTCACAATCATTCAGAAATGGAAAATCAACCTCCGAGGGTTAGTTTTTTTTATTTTTATTTTGAAATTTTTGCATTATTTTAGGTTTTTCATATTGAGATTGATGATAAGTTTACTGGTAATTTCAATAATAGATTAACCATTTCACTTAGATTTCTTATTAAATTCATTCGATTGCTGTCAATACTACTAAACTGTTTAGCCTGTGAAGTTAGTATTTGTCTTTGTTTTTTCTTTTAGTTGAAGTAATGCAGAAGAAGAATAGTTTCGAGAATGAAAATTGTAACGCGGAAATAACTATCGCAACGAGAGAATCGCAACACGAAATAAAAATCGCAACGCGAAACCAAAATCGCATTGCGATTTTCATTTCGCATTGCGATTTTCATTTCGCGTTGCGATTTTCATTTCGCGTTGCGATTCTCTCGTTGCGATAGTCATTTCCACGTTGCGATGCTCATTATCTCGTTGCGATTTTCATTTCAACCAAAAGATAAAACAGTGTTGCAAATTTTAGTTTCAAGAATAAACTACTATTTATGTTTATTGTTTTTGGTATATCTTGACAGTGTTGTTTTTGGTATATCTAACTTGGTATGTTTATTGTTTTTGTAGAAATTTTTTTCGGCTTCATTGACATTAAGGAATAAAGTTAGCCTAGCCACTATAATTGCTTCGAAGCTTTCACATGCACAAAGAAAATTGTTTGAAGAAACCTGCTTCGGGCCATGGCTGAGAGTACAGCATCCGGGTGGAGATGCTAATTTGACCCATTTGTGGCTTTAGACCATGACTAACGATCTACCCGACAGTATACAACGTGGTGAGGAAGAGATATGGTTTCATTTTCCACCGGCGTATACTTGTTTTGGGCGGAAGGAGTTCTGCTTAATCACTGGTCTACGATTCGGACACGATGATGTAGGCCGGTACACTCGTCATATCACCCGCCCATCATGGTTATCCAGGGTTTTTCCTGATGAGTCAATAGAGAAGCCGAACTTACACGTCGACGACGACATGAAGAAATTGTTTAATAAGAAAGATGGTTTACTCGGATGAATGACGTCGATGTTGTCCGAGTATGCCTTCTACTACTTTTGTATGTCGGCTTTTTAGGCAGAGAGGCCAGACAACCTATTCCTCAGGAGCTAATATTATTGGTAGAGGACCTAAATGCATGGAATCTGTTTCCGTGGGGTTCGTATATATGGAAAGCTACCTGGACTAAGTTGTCGTCTGCCTTTGATGACCGCAAAAGTTTGCGGCGATGGGTCGAAATACACTTTGTCAGGCTTTGTTTGGGCCTTTAAGGTAAGAATTTCTATATAATGTTTTCAAAATTATAATTAATTATTTAACAATTACTAATGTTTGTATTATATTGTTTGTATATTTATATTTGGATATTCGAGGCCTTTCCGCCATGAAGACATATGCATAAAAACTTCAATGATATTCCCAGGGCATTTTTCCTGGAAGAGGAAACGTCTTTGGATTGGAAGACTTAATACCATATGCGCATATTGTAAGTTAACACAAATACTATCATATATAAACAAGTTATTAATAGTAGACGTTTAACTTTGTTTGAGTTTTTATATTTTTAGGAGACCAACATTCCATTAATTAGACTGACACCCACGAGGCTGAGCTTGCCACTGATTGGTGGCAAGCTAGTCAGCGTTTCTTGATGGCATGAATGATGAGCAGCCTCCACTTTCTCCACTTCGAGAGCCATCACCTCACCCAGAGCCATCACCTGATCGACCCGACTATACACCTCTACAACAGAGCCAGCCACCTATCCCGTCACATCATCGAGTCTCTTCTCCACCATCACCTCATGAGGCGACCGGCAAAGATGCCATGACTTCTATCTCCCTGTTCTCCACCTCCACGGGATGAGTCAGGGACTTACGTGATGAGTCAATGCCTTGCGTGAGGAGATCGTACTCTACTCGATAACGATGGTGCATGGCGTGTGGAGGTGTCTACTTTACGTGGTGAGGTTGTAGTCTACGTGAGATGGTAGTATCGTTGCAGAATGAGGTTCATACTCTATGCAACGAGGTAAGTTTAAGATTTTCCATATTAACTTGATGATAACTTTACTCGTAATTTCACTTAAATTAACATTTCACTTAGATTGCTTAGTAAATTTATTCGTTGCTGCCAATACTGCTAAACTGTTTATTAACACTAAACTGTTATTCTTTAACACTGTGAAGTTTAGTATTTGTCTTTGTTTTGTCTTTTGATTGAAAGTTTGAAATATATTTGTCTTTGTTTGCACTGTTTAAATATCATGTCTGTTTATTTACTGATTTTGTATTTAATTATTTAGCGGACCGATAAGGTGGATGCTTTACGTCGGTTTTCTTGCACACAGAGTTCACGCATCAGACGGCGTGCACGTGCTATTAAGTCTCCGTATACCCCAATAGTGCGAAGACACCGCAAGAAGAACCCGACTCGCCTGTCATCCCTCAAGTTCACTCCTATCATGAAGAGGCCCCTATCATTCCTCGAGAGTCCCCTCCCACCTCAAGAGGCCACTGCATCCTCAAGAGTCCACTCCTATCGTTGAAGAGGCCCCTATCATTCCTCGAGAGTCCCCTCCCACCGTTCAAGAGGCCACTGTCATCGTTGAATAGGTCCCTCCCACCATTCAAGAGCCCGATTCACATGGCGTCATATGTAGGATTCTTGAGAAACCCTCTGCGTGCCGGACATGATGGTTCAAGTTGGCTCTCGTATGAGTTACCGCCCGGTATCTGAAGTGGAGAGGAAACACTACCGGACACAATTCTGGATAACACCCTTTAGGTTAGACCGCAGTTGATTTTTATCTACATGAGCGAAGCCAGGGGTGTTTCACTGACATATGCGAGCTCAATGATGATATCTATTTGTTGCTTGATCGGTCTTGGTGGGGCGTATTATTAGGGGTCGAAGACAATGGCTATTTCGATGGAGGGTAATCTTATATTTTTCTTATATTTTAATTTGATTATTTTTTTGTAAATTTATTAAGTTACTAATAAATTCTTTTTTTTGTAAAACAACATATCGATGCGTGGGTGTCACGTCTTCTAATTAGAAACTTAAGGAAAATAAAAGAAATACATGATATACAATTAATGCCGACGTCTTTTAACGCCGTTCACTTGAAGAATCAACGAGATGAATCATTTGTTGGGCAATGGACAAACTAAACTTTATCCTGCATGGTGGAGGTCGATAAGGTTAATGTTTATTTTAGATTGAGTTTAAGGTATTCTAAATAAGTGCGCAAATGATGAATTATTACTTATGATTGCAGGTGTTTATCCCTGTTTTGGAACGTAACCATTGCTTCTCGTCGAGCTTCAGATCCCATCCCTTAAGGCAATAGTATATACAGCATGATAATTATATATCATTGGCTGATTTAAGAGATATTATTAAGGATGGATCTCTTATTTGGCTAAATTCTTGGATGCGATAAATTATTGGACTCGTTCTGGAAACAGAAGCCAAAGAAGCTCAATATTACAGTTAGCAGAGACCCGCACCACAACAAACGAAAGGACCTAGAGGGGATTGTGGTCCTCTCGTATGCTTGGCGTTGGACCGTTTGATCACAGGAAGTATAAAGTATCTACCTCCCACCGATATAGATAGAGCTGCAGTAGGCTTGTTTCGACATTATATGGCTAGATCGATATACGAGACGTTGCCTACCTGCATCCGCGTTATAAAAATGTCCATAAACAATTGGTATGTTTATAGGCTTGTGGTTTGAAAATGTTTGGTTAAGTACCTAGAATTCATAATTTGTTGTTTGTAGTTTTAGATGTGTAGAAAGTGTTGTTTGAGCAAATGTTTGGTTTATGCAGTTAATCTCAAAGTGAGCTGCGTGAAAAGATGTATGGCTGCAAAATTGATCAATAGTAGAAGTGTTTTTCTCTAATAATTATTGTTTATTTTTTGATTGTTTAATTGATTTGTAAAAGGTGATTTGTAAAAGTTGATTTGTTTAATTGATATTAACATAATTCTTATTTGTGTTAATTGATTGAAATGTAATGGTTGATTTTGTTGATTTCAATCTGCATTATGTTGAAGGAAAAAAGTACTATCGCAATGCGAAATGAAAATCGCAACGAGAGAATCGCAACGCGAAATTAAATTCGCGTTGCGATTTTCATTTCGCATTGCGATTCTCTCGTTGCGATTTTCATTTCGCATTGCGATAGTAATTTCCGCGTTGCGATAGACATTAAGATGATTGCCTATTAAGTGATAACAACTGAACATCATAGTAATTTTCAAACTCAAGTTACTAATACATGCCTAACTGAAAATGTTAAAAGTTCACACATAAAATCTACATATACAACGTTTGCATTTAAAAATCACCTAAGTTAAGAGTCCCAAAAGGTGAAGCCAGTTGTGATTGGGATTTTAAAGATGATTGCAATTTTGATTGCCTTTTTCTATTGCAATTTTGATTGCCTTTTTCTTGACACCATATGAGCTTTGGATTTTTGATGATGATCCATTTTGGTAGAGGAAAAGATGATTGTGATGGCACTGGTGATCCACATGTCAACCTTGTATGACCATTTTCCTTGCACCGACTACATATCGATCTCTTCTTCTCTTCACCCTTAGACGGTATAACGATCGTGACTTTTTGGTCGCCAGGTAGCCTTCTGTCCATGGCTGGTGGCAAAACTGTTTGTAAGTCATCTAGTATGTCCCACTCAGAAGGATGTGGAATAGGTAGACAATCTCGCATAAGTCTGTCGATATACTTCTGTAGTGTAGCAATCCATAGCGTATGTGTTTGAATCATCTTGGTTTAGATGAAGAGCAACTTTCATAACATGGCCACACGGATAACCAATGTTTGCCATTTCATACAACTACACGTCCTTGCATTTAGATCGACAACCCATTTAAGTTATTATCCAGTACTTCAAACAAAGTGTTTGAACCATGGTTCAACTCTCCATGACGTTGACTTCACAACACGTTTCGTTATCTTTTTTTCAGTCCATGGTGTAACACGATGTTCCAATGTTCCTGTAAATTTAAATAAAAAATACTTAGTAAAATATATAATAAGTTACAAATTCAAAGAAATAATACATGCATGGTTTCTTTTCTTGTAGTACAATTGTTGAATAGAGCGAAAAACTCCATTAACATAGTAATGGGTAATTTCCGGGAATGACGACTTAGAGCGTTGATTGATTCTGCACTATTAGACGTCATGAAACCATATCTTGCTCCAAGTTGATGTACTCTTGACCATCTTTCAAACCCGACATCTTCTAGTGTTTGAGCACACTGAGGCAAACACGTCTTAAACAGTTATATGCTTATTGAAATCCACTTCCCGATAAGCTTTTACAGCCTTCCAGTATGTCCATTTGTGCTTTTTATACCAGCAGACCTTGATTTTAGATTTCTATACAAATGAACACCACAAAGTCCATGAAAAGCATCTGGGAAACACCTTCTAACAGCGTTGTCAATTGAGTTTGCCCTATCGGATTTGCCAACCCCGTAAGCTATTGGCAATATCCCATTGTTAGCATCCATGGCTACTGCTAATAAGTTTACTCCAAGGTATCGACCTTTCAAATGTGCTCCGTCAACTATAAAACTGGGCGCATGCAAGTAATAACGAACTACAAAAAATACACAAGAAATATAATCATTTAAATGTGAATGCATGTAACTAACAGAAATGAGTCACAGAATTATTGATTTACTACCGCAGTACCAATGGCGTAAACAGCAACTCAAAGCGTCCATCTCTATCTGTTTTTGATATGAGTTACCGACCCAGTTTTTTCAGCTTTAAATTGTGACAATAATTCGGTAGTTGGCAAACGATGCTTCTGGCGACCCCCTCAACATTCCAAGGCATAACATTTGGCTCTCCAAGCTTGAGAATATGATATACTAATCTTGAACCGAGCATTCATGTCAGTCATAATTTCATGTCCCCGATATACCCTGCCATTCAAAAACATTAACTCAGCCAGAAAACCACCCAACACCTTTTGTTTGCCTGTCTATGGTTAGGAAAAACTTGGGTTCGTGAACATGTATGTTTTATCAATAAAAGTCCTAACTTGAAACATTTCGCAATCTTTTATCCTCTTTGCAATCATACGTCACGTACAGTTTTTGTCATCATACACCTTGTTTCGAAACGATCTTTGCTTGATTTATTAACTTTTAGTTGATAGCCATCTTCCACACATTTCGTATACAAAGCTATCTTCAAGTCTTCTTTTGTATCAAAACAATCATCTTTCTTGATACAATAACTTTTGTGTAACAATCAACTGCTTTCTTTACCAACTCTTCTTCCGGTATCTGAATAATTCTGGCATATTCCAGTTATACTCCCGTGCATTTTCTTTTCTTCGGGACTTTTTCTTCTTCTTTTTCTTCTTCTTTTTCTTCTTCAGATTATATGAATTACAGAATGGATGTTCAACATGTTTCATTCACAGCCTCCACTTTCTCCTCATTATCATCACAACATCTTCCTCGGCAACGGTTGTTTCATCATCAAAATTCGGGTATTGACCAATATCAAAATCATTACACGCAGGGTCTGTTTCTTCTTCTGAACATCATCAAAATCCGAGTATTGACCAATATCAAAGTCCGGGTATTGACCAAGATCAAATTTCGAATACTGACTAGTACTCACAATTTTTTTCTCTTGGCTCATCATCGTCTAATTGGTCAATACGAAAACCGGAATTTGGTGCTGAAAGTTGATTGGGATTTGGATTAGAGAAAGGTTGTGGGTTTGAGAAAACTTAGTTGATTACTACCCGCTACTGACCCAACAATACTACTTCTAGGTTCAACAACATACATGTAACATCATCACTTGAAACACTAATGTAAGCAATGAATCGTTCAACATCTTCATTGTCGGTTAACAAATAAACTTTACCATTCCTCTGATAAGATAGCCTAAATCCACTTAGGGGCTCTAAATTCAATTTCTTTGAAACACGTAACATTAGAGTTTCATAAGTTAAATTTTTTAATGACAGTTTTAGTTGAAGATTCATGGGTAAAGGCATATATTGTAAAACACCATGAACATTCTCCCATGACCCTCCAAAACACAAATCTATCCAAACATGATCAACATTAGATGATTTCATGGTTGTAAATTAATTTACTAAACAAACGAGCTGCGAAACTAAGACCTGTTGCCGGATGGGAAGGATGTAGGAAGGATGTCGCCGGAGAGAGTGATAGATGGAGATGGAATGAGTTGCGATTTAGGGATTTAGGTTATGAGTTGTTGTTTCTGCGTAGATATATACACAAAAAATTTGTGTTGCGAAACTAAAACCTATTGCAAACTTTGAAAATCACAATGCGAATAAGTAAATCGCAATGCGAATTTGGAAAATCGCAATGCGATACTGACTATCGCAACGAGATAATACAAAATCGCAACGAGATTCTGACTTTCGCAACGAGATTCTGAAAATCGCAATCATCTTCAAACTCCCAATCACAACCGGCTTCACCTTTTGGGACTGTTAACTTAGGTGATTTTTAAATGCAAACGTTGTATTATGTGTATTTTATGTGCGCACTTTTAACATTTTCAGTTAGGCATGTATTAGTAACTTGAGTTTGAACATTGCTATGATCTGTTCAGTTGTTATCACTTATTAGACATTCATTTGACTATCGCAACGGGGAAATCGCAACGCGAAAATGGCTATCGCAACGCGAAAATGGCTATCGCAATTCGAAATGAAAAATCGCAACGCGAAAATGGCTATCGCAACTAGAAAATCGCAATGCGAAATGAAAATCGCATTGCGATTTCCTCGTTGCGATTTTCATTCGCATTGCGATTTTCTCTCGTTGCGATAGTCAGTTTCGTGTTGCGATAGTCTGTTTGCCTTCAACATAATGCAGATTGAAAATCAACAAATCAACTATTACATTTCAATCAATTAAACAAGCACAAATAAGAATTATGTACACATCAATTAAACAAATCAACATTTACAAATCATCTTTTACAAATTAATTAAACAATCAAAAAATAATAATAATTCTTATTTCTTCATAAATAATTGAATCAATGAATCAACAACTTTGTGACCCCGTACATCCATTTCACGCAGCTCACTTAAGGATTAACCTGCAGAAACCAAACATTTGCTCAAACAAGACTTCCTACACATCTAAAACCTACAAACAGCAAATTATTGAATTCTAGGTACTTAACCAAACATTTTCAAACCAAAAGGAGTATATATGTTAACAAAACTGCATTTGACTTACCAATTAACAATGGACACTTTCATAAGGCGGATGCAGGTAGGCAGCGCTCGAATATATTGCTCTAGCCATATAATGCCGAAACCACAAGCCTACTGCAGCTCTATCTCTATCGGTGGGAGGTAGAAACTCTGTGCTTCCTGTTGTCAAACGCGCCAAGCACAAGCATACGAGAGGACTACAATCCCCTCTAGCTCCCGGCGATTGTTGTGGCGCGGTCTCGTCTCTGACAACTGTGACATTGAACTTCTTTGGCTTCTTGTGTCCAGAATGAGTCCAATAATTAATCCCATCCAAGAATTTAGCCAAATGAGAGCTCCATCCCTTGATCATATCTCTCAAATCAGACAGTGATATGTAATTTATCATGCTGTCATACACTATTATCTTCAGGGATGGGAGCTGAAGTTGGACGAGAAGCCAATGACGACGTTCCAAAATAGGGATAAACACCTGTAATCATAAGTAATAATTCATTTATTTGCGCACTTATTTATGAACACCTTTAAAAAATTTAAAAAATAAACACTAACCTTATCGACCTCCCACCATGCAGGAAAAGTTTAGCTTGTCCATTGCCCAACGAAAATGATTCATCTCGTTGATTCTTCAAGTGAACTGCGTGAAAAGCCGCCGGCATTATTGTATATAGAGAATTTTTTTATTTTTCCTAAGCTTCCTTATTATTAGTAGACGTGACACCCACGCATCGATATGCTGTTTTACAAAAAAATACATATATTAGTGAATTACATTAATTTTTAAAAAAATTAATCAAATCATATACAAATATAAGACTTACCTCCCCATCGAAATAGCAACTGTCTTCAACCCCTAATAGCACACCCCACCAAGACCGATCAAGCAACAAAAACATTTCATCGTTGAGTTTGCTTATGTCAGTGTAACACCCTTGGCTCCGCTCATGTAGATAAAATCAACTGCGGTCTTAGCCCAAAGGGTATTATCCACAATTGTTTCCGGAGTTCTCATCTCCACTTCAGATACCGGAAGGGTACTAGCCGGTAACTCATACGAGAGCCAACTCTCATCCATCATGTCCGGAACCGGTAGGGGTTTCTCAATACTTCGTATATTACCCCATGTGAATCGGACTCTGGAATGGTGGGAGGGACCTCTTCAACGATGACAGTGGCCTCTTGAACGGTGGGGGGACTCTTGAGGGAGGATAGGGGCCTCTTGAACGATTGGAGGGACTCTTGAGGGATGACAGGTGAGTCGGGCTTCTTCTTGCGGAGTCTTCGCACCATTGGGGTGAACGGAGACGTAATAGCACGTCCACGCCGTCTGATGCGTGAACTCCGTCGTGCAAGGAAACCCGACGTAAAGCATCCACCTTATCGGGCCGCTAAAAAATTAATACATAAATCAGTAATAACAGACATGATATTAACAAAGACAAATATGTTTCAAACTAGCATTGTATTCACCCAAGTCATTATTCTATCATAGTTCACAAAATGCTCAGATAACATTCCAGAAGTAAGCACTTATATAAACATTTAAAAGGACAACATATATAACATTCCAGAAGAAGAATAGTTTACTTTCGCAACACGAAACTTAAAATCGCAACGCGAAAATGACTATCGCAACGCGGAAATGGCTATCGCAATGCGAAATGAAAATCGCAACGACAAAATCGCAATGCGAAATGAAATCGCAACGACAAAATCGCAACGCGAAACACAAATCGCATTACGATTTTCATTTCGCGTTGTAATTTTGTCGTTGCGATTTCATTTCACATTGCGATTTTATCGTTGCGATTTTCATTTCGCATTGCGATAGCCATTTCCGCGTTGCGATAGTCATTTTCGTGTTGCGAAAGTAAACTATTATTCTTCTGCAAATTGAAACTTGAATGGATTGCATTACTTCAACCAAAAGACAAAAACAAAACCAAAAACAAATACTAACAAAAATAGTTTAGCAGTATTGGCAGCAACCGAATGAATTACGAGTATGAAAACTCTTAAACTTACCTCGTTGCGTAGAGTATGAACCTCATTTTGTAACGATGCTACCATCTCACGTAGAGCGGCTACCTCACCGCGTAATGTAGACACCTCAACACGCCATGCACCATCGTCTTTGCGTAAAGTATCGACCTCCTCACACAAGGCATTGACCTCATCACGTAACTCCCATAACTCATCCCGTTGAGGTGGAGGTGGAGAACAGAGAGATAAACGTCGTGGCATCTTTGTCGATCGCCTATCTTGCGGTGATGGTGGAGAAGAGGCTCGATGATGTGACAGAATAGGTGATGGCTGTCGTTGTGGAGGTGTATAGTCGGGTCGATCAGATGATGGCTCTAGGTGAGGTGATAGCTCTGGGCGAGGTGATAGCTCCCGAAGTGGAGGCTGCTCATCAACCGTTCCATAAAAAAAACGCTTACTAGCTTGCCACCAATCAGTGGCAAGCTCAGCTTCCGTGGATGTCAGCCTCTGTAGAGGAGTGTTGGCCTCCTAACAATATAAAAGCTCAAACAAAGTTAAACGTGTACTAGTAATAACTTGTTTATAAACATATGGTAGTATTTATGTTAACTTACATTATTTATTGTCGTATACCGTAGTAAATCTTCCCATTGCAAGGTTCGTTTCCTCTTCCAGGAAATAGCCCTAGGAATATCATTTGAAGTTTTTATTGCATATGTCTTCATGGCGGGAAAGGCCTCAAATATCCAAATCTAAAAACAATATAATAACAAACATTAGTAATTGTTAAATAATTACTTATAATTTTGGAAACATTATATAAAAAATCTTACCTTAAAGGCCCAAATAAAGCCTGTCAAAGTGTATTTGGAACCATCGCCATGCAAACTTTTTCGATCATCCAAGGCAGACGATAACTTATTCCATGTAGCTTTCCATAAATACGAGCCCCACGGAAACAGGTTCCACGCATTTAGGTCTTCTACCAATTTGATTAGATCATTTGGAATAGGTTGTCTGGCCTCTCTGCCTAAAAAGCCGGCATGCAAAAGATTAGAAGGCATACTCGGACAACGTCGACGTCATCCATCCGAGTAAAACCATCTTTCTTATTCAACAATCTTGTCAGGTCTTCTAGTGTAGATTCGGCCTCTCCAGCTCAAGAAAAACCCGGGATAGCCATGATGGGCGGGTAATGTGTCTAGTGTACCGACCTACATCATCGTGTCCGAAGCGTAGACCGGTGATTAAGCAAAACTCCTCCCGCCCAAAACACGTATACGCCGGTGGAAAATCAAACCATATCTCTTCATCACGACGTTGTATAGTCTCTGGTAGATCGCTAGTTATGGTTTGAAGAAACATGTGTGTCAACATCGCATCTTCACCGGGATGTTGTACTTTCAGCCATGGCCCGAAGCATGTATCCTCAAACATTTTTCTTTGTGCAGGTGAAAGCTTCGACGCAATTGTTTTGGCCAGGCTGACTTTATTTCTTAAGGTCAATTGAGCCGAATAAAAGTTCTACAAAAACAATAAACATACTAAGTTAGATATATCAAAAACTACACTGTGAAGATATACCAAAAACAATAATAAACATAAAGAGTAGTAGTTTATTCTTCAAACTTAAATTTGCAACACTGTGAATTTCGTATTTGTCTTTGTTTTTTGGTTGAAGTAATGCAATTCATTCAAGTTTCAATTTGCAGAAGAAGAATAGTTTCTGAAAATGAAAATCGCAACACGAAAATGACTATCGCAACGTGAATTTGACTATCGCAACGAGAGAATCGTAACGCGAAACTAAAATCGCGTTGCGATTTGCATTTCGCGTTGTGATTCTCGGTTGATTTAATAAGCAATCTAAGTGAAATGGTTAATCTATTATTGAAATTACCAGTAAACTTATCATCAATTTCAATATGAAAAACCTAATAATAATGCAAAAATTTCAAAAAGAAAATAATTAAAAAAAACTAACCCTCATTGGTTGATTTGGTTGATTTTCCATTTCTGATTGTGAGGGTGGCTCTAAGAGATGGAGATAGACGGATTTCGCCGGAGATGGGGACGGATTTCGTCGGAGATGGGTGAGAGAGTGAGAGATGGAGATGGGACTGAGTTGTGATTTTAGGTTTTAGGTTATGAGTTGCGATTACGGGATATACTGTGGACGGTTCAGTGTTCCAATATATTAATATTCGTGTTTGGAATTTAAAAATAAAATACTTGGCCAGGATACTAATGGCGCTTTGAAAATCGCATTGCGATTATGTATTATCGCGTTGCGAAAGTCAGAATCGCGTTGTGAAAGTCAGTATCTCGTTGCGATTTTGTATTATCGCATTGCGATAGTAAGTATCGCATTGCGATAGTCAGTATCGCATTACGATTTTCCCAATTCGCGTTGCGATTTACTTATTCGCATTGCGAATTGGGAAAATCGCAACGACACTGTAGACCATCGCAATGTGATTTTCAACTATCGCAACGCGATTTTCAACTATCGCAACGCGAAATGCAACGCGAATTTGCGATAATGGAGATCGCGTTGCGAATTAGCGATCGCATTGCGATTTTGTTGGTCATTTTGGCAAATCCGAAAAAAGTTGGTTAAAATCGTATATTATATGGGAATTTTGGTCATTGAGGCAATTTTCTCTTTATTTGCTCTGGTATATTTTTTTTGTTTTTAACCTTATTTGTTTATTCATATTATAGTTTACATATGTATGTGTGTGTATATATATATATATTTTTAAAATGGGGATAAAGAGCTTGAATATTATTAAGGAAATATACAAACACAAAGAAATTCAAAATGGATCTCATTAAAAAAAACCTCTATAATCCTAAGTGGAGGAAAAAGAGTGCACCCGATCGAAGTCGATAAAAATAGAGAAGTAGTCCATCACAAGAGGTTGTACTATCCTTCGGCTATCCCCCACAATTAGGGGTCTAAAAAGCTGACTCGGCCTGTAAAACTAACTAAAACCGACTCAAGTCAAAACTGTTTTTGACCTGCGCTGTGGCGATCCGAAACCGATTCGAGTCGAAACTGCTGTTGACCTGAACCCGAATTGGACCTGAAAATTGTGGATCTGAACCCGACCTGCATCCGACCTGAGAATGACCTGAACCCGAATTGAACCAAAAATATAATACCCGAACCTGAACTGCATCCGACTGATATGAACCCGAACTCGAGATTGACCTGGTAAATAACGGGTATTACCCCGACCTGCTTTCAACCTGACTGTTATGAACCTGAAATATAATTGACTCAACCTGTAAATGATCCGACATGTCGTTAAAATGATATGATATTATCCTTACTTATAAGTGAAGTTACAATTAATATAATTATGTTATTTTAAATTTATAATAAACTTATGATAATTAAATTAATATGATTACTTTTTGAAATTTAGTTTTTATATTAATTATAATTTATATATTATAAATTTTGTTTTTGTACTAATTCAAATTCTTTTTATTCTTTATATTTATAATAAACTTATGATAATTAAATTAATATGATTATTTTTTGAAATTTAGTTTTTATATTAATTATAATTTATATATTATAAATTTTGTTTTTGTAATAATTCAAATTCTTTTTATTCTTTATATTTATAATAAACTTATGATAATTAAATTAATATGATTACTTTTTGAAATTTAGTTTTTATATTAATTATAATTTATATATTATAAATTTTGTTTTTGTATTAATTCAAATTCTTTTTATTCTTTATATTTATAATAAACTTATTATAATTAAATTAATATGATTACTTTTTGAAATTTAGTTTTTATATTAATTATAATTTATATATTATAAATTTTGTTTTTGTATTAATTCAAATTCTTTATATTCTTTATATTTCTTATATTATAAATTTTATTTACAATCACTAAATTAAATTTGAATATTATCTTATTAAACTTGATTTTATTGAATTATATTATGTTAAAATATTCATAAATCTAATTTACTTTTAATGTGAAAATATTCAGTAATTGCAAAGTCATGCATCATGATTGGATCAGCTATTGTTATTGGTACTAGGTCGTGCATGAAAACATCTTTTGAAACAACTCTGTATGTGATATAAGGAGGCTCGTGTCAATAGCCAAAAGTAAACATCTCACCTGTAAGCAGAAATATCATAAATCCAAAGCATTTTACCACTCGGTAACTAATAACTTATCTCATTTTTTTAAATAATAAGTGTCGTAACCGATTTTCGCCCTGTTACGAATTTTTACTTGGCGGAGAAAATTTAAAATGAATAAATAAATTATTTAAAAAAATAATATTTTTGGGAGTCGCCATTGACCCTTTTTGGGTTAGGTAGGTCAAATACCTAAAAATAATCTTTTAAAATAGTTTTGAATATAACATAATTTAAAAGATAAAATTAATCTGCTTATAACCAAAAATTTTAGTAAAATAAGATTCGTGGTCGATTACGTTTAGGGAAAGATTAGTACCCTTAAAATGCCCAAAATCGGTACTTTATCAATTATAAATTATCTCTATTATCAGAAATTTAAAAATTCAAAGATATATTTAATTTATATTATTGTTATTTTAAATTTATAATTTTATGAAAATATATTAATTTAAATATAAATAAGATATTTATTTATTTAAAAATATCAAAAAGGGACTTCTAGGTTCTTTAAGACATCTCCTTTCTTAATATTAAAAAATAAATAAATATTAATAAAATATTTATCTAAAAATAATTTAAATATAATTTAAAAATATTTATTTAAAATATCAGTAAATGGACATCCAATTACTTTAAGACTGTCTTTTCTTAAAATTGAAAAAGAAATTAATATTAAAATATGATTATTTTTCTTAAAAGTAATTTATAAAATTAAATTTATAAATAGGATTTTAATATAAAACAAATATAAATAAATAAATAAATAAATATTATTTAATATATATATATATATATATATATGACTAAATAATAATAATAATAATTAAATATATTGAAAATAAACATATAAAATTAAAACAATAACTAAAATAAATGAAAATAAAAATATATAAAAAATAATAATAAAACTAGTAATTAAAATTAATGACTAAATTAGAATATATTAAAATTAATTCGTAATTAATTATTTAAAATTACAGGGATTAAACGTGCTATTTTACATATTATTTAATTTAGTGACTAAAATAAAGTTATCTTAAATTCAAATATCAAATTATAATGAATTAAAACATGCTTTCGGGATTAAAAAATTAATTAACAAAATTATAATAGTTATTTCGGTCATTTTACCTAAAATTATATATAAGTAAATTAATGACTAAATTATAAGATAAACAAATTAAGAGGCCAAATTAAAACGATTATAAAGTTGATTCTAGTGACTATAATGTAAAATTACAAAACTAATGGGCTGCGGACAGGGTTTAACTTTTAATAAATAACAAACAGACCCCCCCCCCCAAACGGCGTCGTTCGAGGAGGGGTATTTAAGCCCCAAACCATACGGCCTTAAGGCCATTTTTCTCATTTCCCTCTTTCACTTTCTCCTTCTAACTGAGAGAATAACAAATTCTCTCGCTTCTCTCTAGCTTCCCTCACCGAAGGGAAGCCGGTCATCGACCGACAGCCTTGCCCCGCCGCCAACCTCTGCCGCCGGACACCGTACGTGATGGCCGAAAATCATCAAATACTCCCACTTAATAGATTCGAGTGATCTAAAATCGAATCTAACCCCCGTTTACCCTAAAAAGTTTCCTATTTACATAAATCTACAAAAAAATACCTTCGGTATTTTGGTTTTCTAACGAGATTTGGAAGCTCCGGTGACCGACTCTTCGGTAATGTTTATTTCTATTTTTTTTCGTGGTTTTGTTGTTGTTTTGGGTTCGTTGTTCTCTGGCTCTCTTGGTTGCTCTCTTTCCGTTCTGTGCAGGTTCGGTTTTATAAGCCTCGATGAGGCTCTCTTCGGACCGATTATACGGGTGAAGTTCGATGAGTCACCGAACTAAGTGGTGACTCACCCCATAGCTATGACGTGGGGGTTGTGTGGTACTCCTGGAAGCTTCTGGAGAGGCTCGTGGCAGTGAGATATCGACGTGGGGCGACTGACCGTCGGCAGTGGCCAGTTGGAGCACTTGGCAGCAGAGCGTTGGACCACCTTGCATCATAGGCGTCGGCAGTGTGGAGGTTTTGGAAGCAACGGCGGCTGGGATGGGATGATACAAACCCTAATCAATTTAGGGTTTCCATTGGGCTTCGAGTTTGGGTTTGGTTGTAAGTGGGCCTCGGGTATTGGGCCTATTTGTAAATAAAATTATTTAGTAATAATAATAATAATAATAATAATAATAATAATAATAAAATGAAAAAAAAACGAGTATCTTCAATAGGTCTCACCAGTGACTGGATCAACCTTCGGATGAGCAGTGAAGGAATGCGACAATCGTTTGTCATAATCAAGCATGCCAAGAGTTTGGAGATCGCCATCCTCCAAAACTTTTAGGACATCTGTTGTAACAGAGACCACAATTTAATACCCAAGTTTCATCAAAGTAAAAAAAATAAAAATAAATGAGTCAAAATAAGAAAATAATAAGAATCCTAATTGATGTTAAGGTTAGCATCCTCGACCTTCTTCATTATTTCTTCATTATTTCTTGAAAGAAAATCAAGAGAGAAGACAAACTTACAAGGTTTATCTGCCTCGTGAAGTGCCAGAAGTTTCCCATGGTGATATATAAGAGCTGTATTAGCTGTTCAAATGATGGTATGCCATGTCAGAGTCACAACAATAAGACAAACATTTTAAAACAGGCAAACTACCAGTGAAGAGAAACAACGGAAAATGGAAAGGGCGAGATTTTTTCAGATTCCATTTTACGGGATGCATTGCCTGTCAAGCATGTATGGAATAAATTGAGGGGCACATAAATTTTGGAGCCCCCGCCTGGAAATGTACCAGCTAAACACAATGTATCAGAATGAAGAAGTAATACATAATCCATTCTCACTCGCTCAGTGTTCTACCAACATTTCCTTCCTTTGAAGGTTTGGAGAAATAACACTCGTCTTAGAACCATTCACCAATATCTTTACTTTCAATATATGGAACAGACACCAGGGTATAATACTATCACTAAATAGACATCAACCACAAACGCATCAGAGACATCATGCACATAAGGGAATATTACATGTAATCCATTGCATCATCTTTGCAATTAGCAGAAACAGAATAAAAAAATTACCAGTCCCATTCCCATATGATAGATCTAAAACTTTAGCCTTTTCTCTCAGCTTATATATATTGACCATGAGCAGTCCAAACAATCCTTTAAGGTCTCCTACCTGAAAAACATCATATTCAAGAAGATAACAACGTGTCAAGCATTGGCCATAGAGGTTTTCTGCGGTTAAAATTAAATTTAATGCTTCTAATTCCGCACTTATTGTTTAGTTTTCAAAAAGCCCCACCGGTTAGAAGCTGCTCGGAGAAAAAAAAACATATAATAGTCATAAGTTTCACTAATCAGAATTAATCAGTTGAAGACTTGTTCAACCTTAATAGTCAAGAAGGCAACTTGCAAGATATACCTTAAAAACTTTTGCCCCTCCAAAATACTCTTGTTTAAGACGTGATGTCTTGACATAACGAGATACATACGTCGCCTTCTCATCCTTGATGCGCATACCATGAATCATTCTGTAAATTCCACAATCAACAAACAGGTTTATCATTTATGTTCACAATCAAAATTTGCAAATAAATGAACTAATCCTATATAAATTGGTTAAGCAAAGCAAACATACCCATCTCCATCAAACCTGTAAGACAGCGATTAAAAAAAAAGAATTAGATGTGATGCTATATGGTTATTAAATAAAAAACCGAAAATCCAATCCACAAGAAAACCATATGAAATTCGCATACCAGTGGTATGCAGCAACCGGGGCAAACTTGGGGTTGGGCCCAACCCTTACGAATTCACCATTCAAGCATTCCTGAAAAAAAAATCTATTAGTAACATACAACGAATAAACAATTGAAACAAAAGTCAAATCATTTAAGTAAGTAATCCAAAATTACAATCAGTTTTAGCTAAGCAATCAATAGTAGCTTACAGGGAGATGGCCTTTTACGGGAAGATCTTTGGTGGGTGGAGTTTCCGTCGGAGCAGGAGCGAAGTTGCCGGAGAGATAGTGTTGAGGCTTCGAAGAATCGTACATAAGTTTCACTATCAAAAAGGAGGGAGGGTTTGACGGGGAGAGGTGGGAGAAAATAGTATTTATAATTAATATTAAAATAATTATATATTATAATTAATATTAATATAATTAATATTAATATAATATAGTTTATAATTTGTAATTAATATTAATATAAAATATAGTCTATGAAATTAATATTAATATAAACTATATGTTATAAATTATATTGTATAGTTTATAAACTATATTACTATATTAATATAAATTATAGTTAAGATAATTAACATTAATATAAACTATATAGTACATTAATATAAACTATAGTTTATAAATTATATACAATAGGTCATTAAGAATAAACTATATAGTACACTAATATAAACTATTGTTTATAAACTATAGGTTACATATATAGTTTAGATAACATATAAATAGATTGTATATATACATATATTATTAATAAGTTACATATATATTTTACATTTATACATATACTATAGTTTACATATATTAACTATTGTTTATGCATAGTATTTAGGGTTTAGAGTTTAAGGTTTAAGATTTAAGGTTTGGTGTTTAGGGTTTTTATAAACTATATATTTTATTATTTAATATAGTTTATGCATAGTGTTTCTATAAACTATATATATATATATTCTATAGATTACTTATATTAGTTATACATACATATATATACTATATTAATATAAATTATAATTCATAAACTATATATGTAGTTATGCATATATATTAGTTATGCATAGTTTATACATATATAGTTTATATATATATATATATATATATATATTAATATAAATTATATTTTATAAACTATATACTTTTTATAGTTTATACATATATAGTTTATATACATAATTTATATATATAGTTCATATAAACATAATATATATATATATTGTAACCCCTAGACCGATGCGGGTAGCCCGATCCGATCCGGGAAGTCACATTAGGGCCACCGGAGCGACCCACTGTAAAAATAGCGGAAATTTTAAAACTTTTATTGAAACATGTAACTTATAAATCAGTTGTCACTATTTAAAAATAAAACATTTCCAGACTCGTATATAAATCAAAATACAATTACATGCCCCCTAATCACATGTACCATACTCTGCAACAACACCGGAAGAACTCCCTTACTGAAGTCGATAGATGCACTGGTACAATTCTTTTAACCTGAAAAGATGAGTAATAGAGTGAGCTTTGGAAAGCTCAGTAATACAGAACTACCAGATGATACTGAAAAACGTGCAGATACAGATAAACATATTTTCCTTATTGGTTCAGATATTTACAGATTTTTATGTTGAGCAGAGATCCTACTGATATTTCAGGTGGTAATGGACAATGAGCTTTCGTTTCAGAGAAATATTTCGGATGACTGAGTTCAGGAGATCAGAATATGTTTTCTAGTGTGTTCCCAAAAAACCATGTAACTTTTCAGATCTTTTTAAAACATATATATATACCCCCATCCGTCACGAACAAAATGTGTAGGTTCCCCAGAACCATACAACCCCGTCACTAACAGTAAGGCCCTGAGCACACAGCCGAGGAACCGGTAAGTAAGGCCCTGAGCACACAGCCGAGGAACCTCCAAGTAATCTTCCTCCAACAATACTCCCCCCCAATAAACATGTTCCGTCCGTAAACGGATATATCAAAAATCAAAACATAATTCAAGTCAAGTATCATATCAGAATCCAGGTCATGTATCATATCAGAATCCATGTCAATATCAGATCAGAATCCAGGTCAGGATCATAACAGAATTCAAGTCGTTTATATGATTAGGGAACACACCAGAGTTTACAGATATTATTCAGAGGTATTGGATAATCTTAACAGGTAGAAACATGAATATTCAGTATACCGATAGGATATCGGAATTTAGAATCACTATTGAAAGAGTTCATTAACTGACAGAATCACAGTTATTTAGAATGTGAATTATCAGGATATATCTTATTCGGACAGTTTTTACATCCATGTCGATTGATCGGATAATCGAAACAACTTGAGAATGAAGATTCAGAACCTTAACAATTTATGTCGACTGGTCAATTCATTTTCCTTCTAGGGTATTACTCTTTAATACCACAAATTCTTGTCCGTAGACCATTTTCGGAATTATCGCTGAATAAATCTTCCAATGACTTATTTCATTTCCACGCTTCCACAATATCATGAAATGTTGACGTACTTGATTAATTTGTTCATAACCCATTGTAATTGTACACTACGTAAACTCATCAGAGTTTCCAGACTTATCCAAATCACTTACTAAATCCTCAGTCATTGAGGTTACCTATTTCATTTAACAGTCATCTCCATTCCAGTTACTTCAGAATTTTCCAGAGTAATTCAAACGTTCCTGAATTTCAGATACATGTTGTACTTCTATCCCATTCAATTTGGTCTTCGTGGTTGATTGTTGAACAAACGTCCAATTCTTAGTACTGAATACGATCTAGATCTGAGCTGAACTGAATACTTCCAAGATTCGTCATCGAGCCAAACTTGAGAAGACGAACATATGTTCCAGTAATATCTATGCCATTCAGGTATTGACATAGCTTTAGGGTTGATCTACTCACTTAAATTATTTTCCATTACCTTTAAAGGTAGTCCAATACCTATGCTTACTTGGATTCCTTAATTAATCCAAGACATTTACTTAATTTAGGCCATAAGGGTATTTTGGTAATTTTGATGTTCAGTTTTATTCCATTCATTTCAGAACTCGAGGATATTCAATCATTCCTGAGCTTGGTGATATTCTTGGGTCATTTCCATTACAGGGGTATTTTGGTCATTTTACAGATCTACGGTATTTTAATCTTTTCATTCCATCAGATCTTATTATTTAATTCAATCTTATCATTTACTTCAGTCCTTTCGAACAATTCTGACAGCAGAATACCCCCAATAAATTACTCTTCAAATATTTAATCATTATTCGAATATTTTCAGGTCAAGTGTCTTCTCAGACTTTACAAACGGAATATCAGGAATTTTCCTGCACTAAGTCGGGATCTTAACAATTAAATTCGTACTTAATCAAGTTAAGTACGAATCCTCTAAGTATTTTCTCATTCAGAGTCATCTCAGATTATTCTACCTCTTAAGGGCATTTTCGTAATTTCTTAACCAGATAAGTTCGATATTAGCTCTTCACGAAAATAATATAATTTAAAGATCCTATGGTTAGTTGTTTCCTTGAACATTCTCTGATCTTGAAATGATTCCTTAACAAACTTCTAGTATCTTGCATAATCCCTATTGGGGTTAAAAACCGATTATCCATAATTTCCATGTAAAACTAACATTTCTTATGCACATCAATAAATTTATCAGATCAATATGTCTTTTCAGATTTACTAATCCACTTCCAGGGATAATTCTTGTCATTTTCCAACATAAGGGTAATTTCGTAATTTTACCTAATCGAAATATTCTCATAATTTCCCATATAAGTACCTTTAACATTTAACCTTTGATGATATAAAATATAAGTTACAAATCCAGGGCTGATTTCTTTATCACTTATCACAAACTTGTAATTTAATTCTAACAATTCCTCAATCTTATATTAGTCATTCGATCCGTATTCAATTACAGAATTTCTACCACATTCATATCGAGTGAATAAATTATTCAACTCCACAAAAGTGACCAACATTATCTTATTCATGCATTTACCAATATCAACATGTTCCATAAAGCATAAAGAGGTAGTAAAGTATTACCTCGATTTTCATGCCATACTGATCGACCATTTAAACTTTATTCAAACGCCCTCGATCTTGAAATCAACTTCCAATAATTCCTCGGATACCAAACAACCGAATTTACATCAGGAAATGGACTTAAATTAAAAACCATATTGAACCCGAAGATAAAACATTGAAAACGGCTTACGCGTACGGATGGATCGAGAGATACTGGGTCGAGATTCCAATTTCCTCTCACGAACCCGGACCATCAAATACGCAAACTTGAATCCAATATAATTCCCCTCGTGATAAAAATGATTATTAGAAACTAATTTAATAGTTCGGGAACCCAAATGATAAAACTAAAACTTTTCGTTAAAATATTTAAGAACTAAAATCGGAAACTAGATTGAATTAATTTAAACTATCATAGCTTGTTTGAAATTTTATTAAAACTGAAGGACAAGTTAGAACCTTACCAAACATAGAGGATTGAAACCATGATTTGTCCATCTTACTTTCCAAACACCACAAAACTATGTAGTTTTTATTATTCATTTAAAATGATTTTATTCTTTCACGCATCATCATCCATTTCCTTTATTTCTTTCTTTTATTCTTTCAAGCATCATCATTCACTTTCCACTGAGTGCTCTGTAAATGGAACAAGAAGCTTGGTCGGCCAATAACAAGTCACCGATGACCACCACGTCAGTCGCCACCTTCAGTCATCGTTGAAGATCTAATTTTCATCATTCAAAGCACATTGGTCTTCTCTCTATATTTACGCATCAAATATTCAAGTTTCCTATTCTGAATCCAAGGCTCAAAGACTTGATAAGTGCAATAATCGACTAGCAAAACAAATGAAGTGAGGAGAGAAATCAGAACAAAGGGACTCTTTGCAGTGGCACCAGAACTTAGAATTTTCACCAGCTGAAGAATCAGAAATGGAATCATGGATAAAAGCATGATCATTGTACTGTACTTAGTTTCAACATCGGTTCTCACTCCATAGCTAGTTGTTTGAAAGATTATAGCTGCCAAAAGAAATGACAAAAGCCCATATTAATGTAAGCATCATAATAGTTGGTCTTGCGAGTATTGCCATGGAGATTGTTTCCTTTGTTTGAGCAGTTTCCTCACTTGCTAAAACTCCATTAACTAGAACCAAGATAACTTGTGGGAAGATACCGAGAACGTTGAAAAACTGGCACAAAAATACCAGTTTCAAACATTTGAAAGAAGAGATTAGAGCCGCTGGAAATAAACTGTTTCGATAGGGATAATAGATACTCATAAACCACCAAAAGTAATAGCTACCCCCATGGCTTTGTTGTGCAAGGTAAGAAGCCATAAGTCGGCTCACAGATCACCGTTGTCGTCCTAGGAAGATGAAGTTCGAGAACTGAAGATCCGGTTGTTCGTTCCATGCCATCGGAGACAATACCATCTTTCTTTTTAACGAAACCACTACTTCCATTACTGATGGTTAAGGCGAGTAAAAAAAATGGCTACTGTGAACTGAATTTTATTTTTCATGGAGAAGCTCTATTATGCATCTGGAGCAAAGAAGAACAGGTAAAATGAAGGGGATGATTATGGAGATCGTTGTTGGGGATTGTGAGCTTGAAGATAAGAGTTTGAGATAAGCTTCAGAAACAGTAAAGAGATAGAGATGCGTTTTCTATCAACACTAAAAAAAATCTCATCAATTTATGGTTCCAACATTTTGAATAAAATAATAAAGTTTAAATTAATCAAAGATGGATAGAATTCATGTGAATTCTAGAATCCTTTAAACCCAAAGAAAAATAAAATTATACTTATAGTCCTCAACTTTCTCAAAATTCCTTGTTAACCCAACATTTTAGTAAGACTAATTCTCTAAATATCATACTGAAATTTTTAACCCTTAGATTGGGGTGTGACAATTCTCCCCTCCTTAAAAGAATTTCATCCTCGAAATTCATTCATGTCACATAATTGTAGAAATGAAACTTTCATCAATTCTTCCATATCTTTGATGTAGTTTTTATAGAAATACAGATCCTTCACTAATCCTTAACCAGTTGAGTATACATTCTTATCAGAACTTTTCCTTATTTCAATAAAAGAATCCGAACGAAAATGGCCTTGAGTAATCAATTCAGTCTTGGTCATGAGAATAGGCTCATAGAGCAGTAGCATATCCCAATTTAATTTCCGGAGTCAATTCAGAATCCTCAAAATAAATAACTCTCACATGGATCGTGAGGTACTTCACAGCGCTTAAACTGATGTTACTGATATTCCTTTTTGTACAAGTATAGCCTTAATAGATAGAAACTTTATTTTACTCGCAACAGATGAGACTCAGCCCCGGAGTTCCGGCTCAGAGAGGTACGATTGCAGTCTAGGGGCATGTACTGATCAGACATATTTTGACATTCGACCGGCCGGTCTATCTTGAAATATTTTGACTCAAACCATAGCTCTGATACCACTAAATGTAACCCCTAGACCGATGCGGGTAGCCCGATCCGATCTGGGAAGTCACATTAGGGCCACCGGAGCGACCCACTGTAAAAATAGCGGAAATTTTAAAACTTTTATTGAAACATGTAACTTATAAAATCAGTTGTCACTATTTAAAAATAAAACAGATTTCCAGACTCGTATATAAATCAAAATACAATTACATGCCCCCTAATCACATGTACCATACTCTGCAACAACACCGGAAGAACTCCCTTACTGAAGTCGATAGATGCACTGGTACAATTCTTTTAACCTGAAAAGGTGAGTAATAGAGTGAGCTTTGGAAAGCTCAGTAATACAGAACTACCAGATGATGCTGAAAAACGTGCAGATACAGATAAACATATTTTCCTTATTGGTTCATATATTTACAGATTTTTATGTTGAGCGGAGATCCTACTGATATTTCAGGTGGTAACGGACAATGAGCTTTCGTTTCAGAGAAATATTTCGGATGACTGAGTTCAGGAGATCAGAATATGTTTTCTAGTGTGTTCCCAAAAAACCATGTAACTTTTCAGATCTTTTTAAAACATATATATATATATATATATATACCCCCATCCGTCACGAACAAAATGTGTAGGTTCCCCAGAACCATACAACCCCGTCACTAACAGTAAGGCCCTGAGCACACAGCCGAGGAACCGGTAAGTAAGGCCCTGAGCACACAGCCGAGGAACCTCCAAGTAATCTTCCTCCAACAATACCCCCCCAATAAAACATGTTCCGTCCGTAAACGGATATATCAAAAATCAAAACATAATTCAAGTCAAGTATCATATCAGAATCCAGGTCATGTATCAGATCAGAATCCATGTCAATATCAGATCAGAATCCAGGTCAGGATCATAACAGAATTCAAGTCGGAAATCAGATAAAATATTTATATGATTAGGGAACACACCAGAGTTTACAGATATTATTCAGAGGTATTGGATAATCTTAACAGGTAGAGAAACATGAATATTCAGTATACCGATAGGATATCGGAATTTAGAATCACTATTTGAAAGAGTTCATTAACTGACAGAATCATCAGTTATTTAGAATGTGAATTATCAGGATATTATCTTATTTGGACAGTTTTCAGAAGCTGTACGTAATCAGAAGGGTATTCAGAATCCTTTACATCCATGTCGATTGATCGGATAATCGAACAACTTGAGAACGGAGATTCTGAACCTTAACAATTTATGTCGACTGGTCAATTCATTTTCCTTCTAGGGTATTTACTCTTTAATACCACAAATTCTTGTCCGTAGACCATTTTCGGAATTATCGCTGAATAAATCTTCCAATGACTTTATTTCATTTCCACGCTTCCACAATATCATGAAATGTTGACGTACTTGATTAATTTGTTCATAACCCATTGTAATTGTACACTACGTAAACTCATCAGAGTTTCCAGACTTATCCAAATCACTTACTAAATCCTCAGTCATTGAGGTTACCTATTTCATTTAACAGTCATCTCCATTCCAGTTACTTCAGAATTTTTCAGAGTAATTCAAACGTTCCTGAATTTCAGATACATGTTGTACTTCCATCCCATTCAATTTGGTCTTCGTAGTTGATTGTTGAACAAACGTCCAATTCTTAGTACTGAATACGATCTAGATCTGAGCTGAACTGAATACTTCCAAGATTCGTCATCGAGCCAAACTTGAGAAGACGAACATATGTTCCAGTAATATCTATGCCATTCAGGTATTGACATAGCTTTAGGGTTGATCTACTCACTTAAATTATTTTCCATTACCGTTAAAGGTAGTCCAATACCTATGCTTACTTGGATTCCTTAATTAATCCAAGACATTTACTTAATTTAGGCCATAAGGGTATTTTGGTAATTTTGATGTTTAGTTTTATTCCATTCATTTCAGAACTCGAGGATATTCAATCATTCCTGAGCTTGGTGATATTCTTGGGTCATTTCCATTACAGGGGTATTTTGGTTATTTACAGATCTACGGTATTTTAATCTTTTCATTCCATCCGATCTTATTATTTAATTCAATCTTATCATTTACTTCAGTCCTTTCGAACAATTCTGATAGCAGAATACCCCCAATAAATTACTCTTCAAATATTTAATCATTATTCGAATATTTTCAGGTCAAGTGTCTTCTCAGACTTTACAAACGGAATATCAGGAATTTTCCTGCACTAAGTCGGGATCTTAACAATTAAATTCGTACTTAATCAAGTTAAGTACGAATCCTCTAAGTATTTTCTCATTCAGAGTCATCTCAGATTATTCTACCTCTTAAGGGCATTTTCGTAATTTCTTAACCAGATAAGTTCGATATTAGCTCTTCACGAAAATAATATAATTTAAAGATCCTATGGTTAGTTGTTTCCTTGAACATTCTCTGATCTTGAAATGATTCCTTAACAAACTTCTAGTATCTTGCATAATCCCTATTGGGGTTAAAAACCGATTATCCATAATTTCCAAGTAAAACTAACATTTCTTATGCACATCAATAAATTTATCAGATCAATATGTCTTTTCAGATTTACTAATCCACTTCCAGGGATAATTCTTGTCATTTTCCAACATAAGGGTAATTTCGTAATTTTACCTAATCGAAATATTCTCATGATTTCCCATATAAGTACCTTTAACATTTAACCTTTGATGATATAAAATATAAGTTACAAATCCAGGGCTGATTTCTTTATCACTTATCACAAACTTGTAATTTAATTCTAACAATTCCTCAATCTCTTATATTAGTCATTCGATCCGTATTCAATTACAGAATTTCTACCACATTCATATCGAGTGAATAAATTATTCAACTCCACAAAAGTGACCAACATTATCTTATTCATGCATTTACCAATATCAACATGTTCCATAAAGCATAAAGAGGTAGTAAAGTATTACCTCGATTTTCATGCCATACTGATCGACCATTTAAACTTTATTCAAACGCCCTCGATCTTGAAATCAACTTCCAATAATTCCTCGGATACCAAACAACCGAATTTACATCAGGAAATGGACTTAAATTAAAAACCATATTGAACCTGAAGATAAAACATTGAAAACGGCTTACGCGTACGGATGGATCGAGAGATACTAGGTCGAGATTCCAATTTTCCTCTCACGAACCCGGACCATCAAATACACAAACTTGAATCCAATATAATTCCCCTCGTGATAAAAATGATTATTAGAAACTAATTTAATAGTTCGGGAACCCAAATGATAAAACTAAAACTTTTAGAGTCGTTAAAATATTTAAGAACTAACATCGGAAACTAGATTGAATTAATTTAAACTATCATAGCTTGGTTGAAATTTTATTAAAACTGAAGGACAAGTTAGAACCCTACCAAACATAGAGGATTGAAACCATGATTTGTCCATCTTACTTTCCAAACACCACAAAACTATGTAGTTTTTATTATTCATTTAAAATGATTTTATTCTTTCACGCATCATCATCCATTTCCTTTATTTATTTCTTTTATTCTTTCAAGCATCATCATCCACTTTCCACCGAGTGCTCTGTAAATGGAACAAGAAGCTTGGTTAGCCAATAACAAGTCACCGATGACCACCACGTCAGTCGCCACCTTCAGTCATCGTTGAAGATCTAATTTTCATCATTCAAAGCACATTGGTCTTCTCTCTATATATTTACGCATCAAATATTCAATTTTCCTATTCTGAATCCAAGGCTCAAAGACTTGATAAGTGCAATAATCGACTAGCAAAACAAATGAAGTGAGGAGAGAAATCAGAACAAAGGGACGCTTTGCAGTGGCACCAGAACTTAGAATTTTCACCAGCTGAAGAATCAGAAATGGAATCGTGGATAAAAGCATGATCATTGTACTGTACTTAGTTTCAACATCGGTTCTCACTCCATAGCTAGTTGTTTGAAAGATTATAGCTGCCAAAAGAAATGACAAAAGCCCATATTAATGTAAGCATCATAATAGTTGGTCTTGCGAGTATTGCCATGGAGATTGTTTCCTTTGTTTGAGCAGTTTCCTCACTTGCTGAAACTCCATTAACTAGAACCAAGATAACTTGTGGGAAGATACCGAGAACGTTGAAAAACTGGCACAAAAATACCAGTTTCAAACATTTGAAAGAAGAGATTAGAGCCGCTGGAAATAAACTGTTTCGATAGGGATAATAGATACTCATAAACCACCAAAAGGAATAGCTACCCCCATGGCTTTGTTGTGCAAGGTAAGAAGCCATAAGTCGGCTCACAGATCACCGTTGTCGTCCTAGGAAGATGAAGTTCGAGAACTGAAGATCCGGTTGTTCGTTCCATGCCATCGGAGACAATACCATCTTTCTTTTTAACGAAACCACTACTTCCATTACTGATGGTTAAGGCGAGTAAAAAAAATGGCTACTGTGAACTGAATTTTATTTTTCATGGAGAAGCTCTATTATGCATCTGGAGCAAAAAAGAACAGGTAAAATGAAGGGGATGATTATGGAGATCGTTGTTGGGGATTGTGAGCTTGAAGATAAGAGTTTGAGATAAGCTTCAGAAACAGTAAAGAGATAGAGATGCGTTTTCTATCAACACTAAAAAAATCTCATCAATTTATGGTTCCAACATTTTGAATAAAATAATAAAATTTAAATTAATCAAAGATGGATAGAATTCATGTGAATTCTAGAATCCTTTAAACCCAAAGAAAAATAAAATTATATTTATAGTCCTCAACTTTCTCAAAATTCCTTGTTAATCCAACATTTTAGTAAGACTAATTCTCTAAATATCATACTGAAATTTTTTAACCCTTAGATTGGGGTGTGACATATATAGCTTATAATAATTATATAGTTTATAATATAAATATAGTTTATATATAAACTTATATTATATATATTATAATTTTGTTTTCAAATTTTTAAATGAATGCAATTTTTTAAATATAATGTATATAGTTCACTAATAAACTATATGTATAGTTCATATGTAAATATCAACTATAGTTTATATGTAAACTATAGTTAGTATATAAACTATATACTTTATATGTAAACTATATAGTTTATATATATAGTTCACATGTAAACTATAGTTCATATATATAGTATATATAGTTTACATATAGTATAAGTTAGTTTATATTGTTTATATATAGTTTAAATACTACTATCTATAAACTATATAATTTATATATAATTCCATAAATTAACCCTAAATCATAAACCCTAAACCTTAAACCATATATACTATATATATATATAAACTATATAGTTTATATTAATAAACTATATAATTTATACAATATATATTATTTATAATTATACATAATATATAAACATAAATTGTATAGTTTATATATATATCATATATAATTTATATATAAACTATATTATTTATATTAATAAACTATGTAGTTTCTATATAGTTCATATATAAACTATATAGTATTATAGTTTATACATAATATATAGTTTATATATAGTATATAATAATATAAATATAAACTATATAGTTTATATATATAATACATATACTTTATATATAAACTATATAGTTTATATTATATATATATATATATTATAGTTGTTTCAATTTTTTTTCTCACATTTTGCAATCATTTCGATTTGATCCCTTTGTGTTGTTTAATTTATTTAAATTTTAATTTTTAATTTCATATTTGTTCAATTTAGTCCTTAAAATTATATTTGCATCTGAAATTGACCCATATTTATTACTTATTTCTATTTTTTAATTGGCCCATAACTTTTTAAATGAGTATAATTTAGTACTTTTTTGTATTAATTTAAACCTCATAATTTAAAATTATTTCGATTTGATCCCTCATCAATGTGTATTGTTTAATTTATTTAAATTTTTGTTTTTAATTTCATATTTGTTCATTTTAGTCCTTCAAATTATATTTGTATATGAAATTGACCCATACTTATTACTTAGTTATATTTTTTAATTGGCCCTTAACTTTTTAAATGGGTATCATTTAGTACTTTTTTGTATTAATTTAAACCTCACAATTTAAAATTATTTCGATTTGATTCCTTTGTGTTGTTTAATTTATTTAATTTTTTATTTGTAATTTCATATTTGTTCAATTTAGTCCTCCAAATTATATTTGCATTTGAAATTGACTCATACTTATTACTTACTTATATTTTTTAATTGGCCCATAACTTTTTAAATGGGTATAATTTAGTACTTTTTGTATTAATTTCAACCTCACAATTTAAAATTATTTCGATTTGATCCCTCATGCTGTTTAATTTATTTAAATTTAAATTTGTAATTTAATATTTGATCAATTTAATTCTTGAATTTGTATTTTTTCATAAAATTGAACCAAGATTATTTATATTCTTAGTAATTTACTCTAAATCATATACAATTATAAATTGCAATTCAACGTTTACGAAAGACTAAAATAATTAATCAAAAAATTAAAAATTAACCCTATTTGAACTCAATCCGTATCTGATAGAGATCCGACCTGAATTTTATCTGCTAATGATGTGACCCTATCTGAATGAGATACGCCTAAAGTCTATCCGAACCTGAATTAACATACTTTTTAACTGCTCCGGACCTGAACTAGCATCAATCCGAACTGAAAGTAACCTGACCTGAACCTGAACTGTACCTGGTGTCAAATCAACCTGAAAATGACCCGACCTGATTTGACCTGGACTCGACCTGATCCGAGTTGAAGCATCAAATTTACCTGACTTGACATGTATCCGATTTTACCCGACCTGACAAGATCCGACTGAAACCTGAACGATTACCCGATTTTACAACCCTACCCACAATCACCTTCCAAGGGATTCCATCATGCACAAGAGAGCCAAAATACTGCAGCAACGCACATACACGACTTAGGTAAAATTGAGAAGAACAAACCACAGCTGCAAAACAAATCAGAAGACCACATCACAATCCACCAAAACAGGAAACCAAGACTGCAACTCCCCCGGGCATGAATAGAAAACTGCCAAAAACTTATAAAGACATTTTACCATGAAATCAATCCCCCTACCACCCAGGAGAGCCCTCAAACTAGATGCAACATAACCAAAAATTCAACCACAACAAAACAAACAGCAACTAGTTTAGAAATTGCACTGCAGATTTTCTTTGCTTCCAAACCTAACAAAATCATCTTCTTCACTACCACAAGCTGTACCAAACTATAATATATCACATACACAATTCATATCAAATATAACATCAGTAAAACTATACACACAATTCCAATATTCTCCGGGCATCTGCAGAAATCCAATACTGATGGAAAAGAAGGCCATTTGCATTTGCTTCAAAAACCAATCCTTAATAGATACATATCAAACATATGATCTTCATTAAGGATTTTGTTATTGAAAACCATCTCATTTCTTTCAAGGCAAATTGACCATACCAAGTCGAAGAAAGCTAACCTCTACACTGGTTTGATGTCCGACTTGATTTTCAACTCATTTGAGCAAATGATCATGCCTCTAACATTTTCAGGGACAACCAAGCAGACCTTCCATAACCGACACCATCTCTGTCAAAGTCTCCACACAACATCATAATGACAAAATATATGACATACAGATTCTGGATCTTTTTTACAAAAAACGCACATGGATTGACCAAAACTCGATACTCCTCTCTTTGCAAGTTCAACCAAATTGGGGATTCTATTATATACCAATTTCCAAACGAAAGCTTCTACCTTTGGTGGAGCTAGATTGGACAAGACATACCTCCACATAGAGTCCGCACATCCCCTGCCTTAGAGACTAAAGAGCAGTAGCTTTTGGACTCATAAATACCAGTCGAAGACTCAATCCACTTGAGTTGATCAAACCTTGCAGAATTTTGAAACACTTTTTAATTATGGACATGAAAATCTCTCATATCCCAAGTTCCCAGTCAAATAGCGCCCTTCTAAGGTCAATGGGCCACTTTCATACCCCATTCTCTTTAACACCAAAATACATGACCTTTTCGATCTTTTTTAGCGCAACGTTAAAGATCCTTGCGAACGCTACTCTTAGCAATGGAACTTCTGTGCACCAATCCTCCCAAAATTCAATGCACTTACCATCTCCCACCATTTTTTAACCTTATATTTTTTTACGAAAGTGTCCTCTCGATTAAGAAAAGGTTTGGTGGAGTTTTTCTATAATCATGAGGATGTCTTATCTTGCAACGGTTTTGGTGGAAGGGAACAACTTTGGAAACCATACTTTGCATTTAACACTCTCCTCCATAGTGGAGCTGGTTCAGCCACAAACCTTCAAAGACGTTTATTCAGCAATGCACGGTTTTTCAGCCTTAGATAAAAAAACCCAAACCACCCATATCTCTCGATCGGCAAACAACCTCCCATTTCACTCAATGAATGGGACGACTTGCCCCAGAGCCCCATAAAAAATTTGCAATGATTCTGTTCAATTTGGATGCTACATCAGTGGGCGTCTGGAACAGAGAAAGATAATATAATGGTAAATTCGCTAGAACAGATTTGACCATCATTATCCGGCCACCGAAAGTGAGCAACTTACTTTTCCAGCCTTCCAACCGAGCAACCAGTTTCTCTTCAATGAATTTCCACAGGCTGGTGGAATTTCTAGAATGACCCAGGGGAAGACCAAGGTATGTTGTCGGGAATTTATCCCTAGAACATTTTATTAAGTCTGCCAAATCACTAACATTTTGTTCATCTACGTTGACCCCATATAGCTTTGACTTTAGTAAATTTAGGTTGAGATCCGAGGCTACTTCGAACATCCTTAGAACTCTTTTGACATTATGTACTTACTCCCCGGAAACCTCCAAAAACACCATCAAGTCATCCGCGAATTGAATGTGAGAGATTCACAGGTCACTTAAACCCACCACTATACCTTGAATTAGATCCACAGATTCTGCTTCCCTAAAAAACCCACTCAAAGTTTCACCAATGAAATTAAACTACAACGGGGATAACGGACATCCTTGCCTGAGCCCTCTCTTTATATTGAATTTATTAGTAGTGGTTCTATTAACCAGAAAAGAAATGGAAGCGGAGGACAAATATAAGTGTATCCAATATCTCCACTTCCTACCGAAACCCATACTTTTCATCATGTAATTCAAAAAACCCCAATCAATCGTATCATAAGCTTTTTTTAAAATCAGCTTTAAGGATATAAGCTTTCTTCTTCGATCGGTTTAGGTAATCAAGGAGTTCATTCGCAATCAATGAAGGAAATCTGCTTTCCTGCAATAAACGCAAATTGACTGTCACCCACTACTTCGTTGATATGACAAGCTAAACTTCTAGAGAACACACGGGCTAATATCTTATAAAGACTGCCAACGATAGATATTAGTCTATAGTTATCGATATTCTCCGGGCATGACCTTTTTGGGATGAGAACAATGAAGGAATGGTTAAAAGAATTGTCCCGGATGACTCCATTAAAAACATTGCCGAAGAACTCCATAATGTAAACACTTAGTGAGGACCAGAATTTTTTTGAAGAAACCCAAATTGAAACCATCTGGGCCCGGTGCCCTAGAACCATTAGCTGAAATTACGTCAGCCGACACTTCTTCTTCTGAGAACGGTCTCTCTATTAGTTTCCTCGAGCCTGCTCCCAACTTCCTAAGCTGTACATCCATGCTTTTAACTGGTATAGTTATAGAGGAGTTGTAGCTCTCACAAAAGTGATTCTCGAATGCCAAGTATATTGACATAGGATCGGAATATTTTAAAGCATCCACTCTAATTGAAGGGATATAATTAGCTCTGCCACGATTAGAAGCAGAGATGTGAAAAAAACTCAAGTTTTTATCCCCCACGGTAAACTATTTCACCCTAGATTTTTGCTTCCATTCTCTTTCTTCAATTCTATATCTTTACTATAGCTTTCCTTTTAGTTCTTGAATTTCTTTCACAGTGGCACTGTTATCATTAAAAGAAGGTAGAGAATCTTCAAGGACAACAAATTTGCTTTCCATCGCCCCAATAGAAACTGCGAGCTTAGACCGAGCAGCCACTGCCCGGTTTTTTGTTGCAGCCTTACACTCTTTTAGCAATTTACCAACTCTTTTCCTATAACACTTTAGACCAACGTCACAGATCATCTTGCAGTACCGAGGATCCTCCCCCCAGTGCTCAAACCATTTAAAAGGTCTTGGACCCCCACTCGCAGTCATCCCCTTTAAGACTATATGATTATGGTCAGATAGGCTTATGGATAAACCTGCTTGAACCCAACGAGGAAACAACAATAACAATTCAGGAGACACCAATAATCTATCCAATCTGCTAGCTGCAACAGAAACTACCCTTAAACCACGTAAAATATCTCCCTGACAAAGGCAAGTCAACCAAGTTCCTACCTCGAATGAACTCAACGAAATCTCTCATAGAGCAGGATAACGACTCCGCCCCCAAAGACTCATCTATCTTCACTATATTAAAATCACCCCTAAAAATCACCGGGACTCCCCAACTAGCAATTAGACTGTTCAATTGATAAATAAAAAAAACACTCGTCTTTCACTAACACCATTTGGGGCATATATATTCACCAAGCCCACTTTAAGGTTTACTTGTAACAACAATCCTAATATTGAGACTGATCTGGGAAGGAGAACCTTACTTTCCACCTTGAAAATACTATAATTCCATAAGGATATTATTCCCCCCGAAGCTCCCACAGATGAAACAAACGCCGAACTACCAAAGTTCCTACCTCTGAGTCTCTTCATAATCCCATGATTATCAAACACTAGCTTAGATTCTTGTAAAAAAAAACCACCAATACTTTGCTTGAAGAAACCACACGATTCATTGCTGGAAAAATAAAATGAATAAATAAATAATTTTGATTTTCAAAAAAATGTTTTGGAGTCGTCATTGACTTTTTTGGGTTCGGTAGGTCAAATACTTAAAAACAATCTTTTAAAATACTTTTTAAGAAAACATATTTTAAAAGATAAACTGATTCGCGTATAACCAAAATTTTAGTAATAAAAAGGGATTCATGGTCGGTTACGTTTAGGGAATGATTAACACCCCTAAAACGCCCAAAATTGGTACTCATTAATTATAAGTTGTCTATATTATTGGAAATTTAAGAATTCAAAAATATATTTAATTTATAATCCTGTGATTTCAAATTTATTAGTATAATTCCAAGAAAATATATTAATTTTTATAAATATATTTTTTTATATTTTTATAAATAAGATATTTATTTACTTAAAAATATCAGAAAAGGACTTCTAGTTGCTTTAAGACAACCCCTTTCTTAATATTAAAAAATAAATAAATATTAATAAAACATTTCTCTAAAAATAATGAAATAAATTAAATTAATATATATAATTTATAAAAGTAGGATATTTATTTATTTAAAAATATTAGAAAAGAACATCTAGTTATTTTAAGACTGCCCTTTCTTAATATTAAAAAATAATTATAAAATTAATCAAATAATATATATTAATATGACTAAAATAAAATAATAATAATAATTAAAATATTGAATTTAAACAGAATAAAATTAAAATATAAATATAACTAAACAGTGACTAAAATTAAAACTATAATATTAAAATATAAAAAGTAATAAAACTTGTAGTTAAAAATAAATGAAAGTATTAAAATTAGTGATTAAATTATTAAATACCCTAATTTTTAATTTATCCTTAACTAAATAGAAAAATAAATTTTATTTAAAATTATAGGGGCTAAACATGCTATTTTACCTTATATATATAAATATTATTAATTTAGTAACAAATAAATATATATAAAATTTGAACATTAAATTAAAATAAATTAAAACATGCTTTTCGGGATTAAAATATTAATTAATAAAATTACAATGGCTAAATCAGTTATTCACCCTAAAAGATAAATAATTATGTTAAGGACTAAATTATAATAAACTAAAATTGAATGACCGAATTAAAAGACTCAACAATTGATTTCAGTGACTTAAATAGAATAAAGTTGTAACCCCTAGACCGATGCGGGTAGCCCGATCCGATCCGGGAAGTCACATTAGGGCCACCGGAGCGACCCACTGTAAAAATAGCGGAAATTTTAAAACTTTTATTGAAACATGTAACTTATAAAATCAGTTGTCACTATTTAAAAATAAAACAGATTTCCAGACTCGTATATAAATCAAAATACAATTACATGCCCCCTAATCACATGTACCATACTCTGCAACAACACCGGAAGAACTCCCTTACTGAAGTCGATAGATGCACTGGTACAATTCTTTTAACCTGAAAAGGTGAGTAATAGAGTGAGCTTTGGAAAGCTCAGTAATACAGAACTACCAAATGATGCTGAAAAACGTGCAGATACAGATAAACATATTTTCCTTATTGGTTCAGATATTTACAGATTTTTATGTTGAGCAGAGATCCTACTGATATTTCAGGTGGTAACGGACAATGAGCTTTCGTTTCAGAGAAATATTTCGGATGACTGAGTTCAGGAGATCAGAATATGTTTTCTAGTGTGTTCCCAAAAAACCATGTAACTTTTCAGATCTTTTTAAAACATATATATATATACCCCCATCCGTCACGAACAAAATGTGTAGGTTCCCCAGAACCATACAACCCCGTCACTAACAGTAAGGCCCTGAGCACATAGCCGAGGAACCGGTAAGTAAGGCCCTGAGCACACAGCCGAGGAACCTCCAAGTAATCTTCCTCCAACAATACCCCCCCCCCAATAAAACATGTTCCGTCCGTAAACGGATATATCAAAAATCAAAACATAATTCAAGTCAAGTATCATATCAGAATCCAGGTCATGTATCAGATCAGAATCCATGTCAATATCAGATCAGAATCCAGGTCAGGATCATAACAGAATTCAAGTCGAAAATCAGATAAAATATTTATATGATTAGGGAACACACCAGAGTTTACAGATATTATTCAGAGGTATTGGATAATCTTAACAGGTAGAGAAACATGAATATTCAATATACCGATAGGATATCGGAATTTAGAATCACTATTTGAAAGAGTTCATTAACTGACAGAATCATCAGTTATCTAGAATGTGAATTATCAGGATATTATCTTATTCGGACAGTTTTCAGAAGCTGTACGTAATCAGAAGGGTATTCAGAATCCTTTACATCCATGTCGATTGATCGGATAATCGAACAACTTGAGAACGAAGATTCAGAACCTTAACAATTTATGTCGACTGGTCAATTCATTTTCCTTCTAGGGTATTTACTCTTTAATACCACAAATTCTTGTCCGTAGACCATTTTCGGAATTATCGCTGAATAAATCTTCCAATGACTTTATTTCATTTCCACGCTTCCACAATATCATGAAATGTTGACGTACTTGATTAATTTGTTCATAACCCATTGTAATTGTACACTACGTAAACTCATAAGAGTTTCCAGACTTATCCAAATCACTTACTAAATCCTCAGTCATTGAGGTTACCTATTTCATTTAACAGTCATCTCCATTCCAGTTACTTTAGAATTTTCCAGAGTAATTCAAACGTTCCTGAATTTCAGATACATGTTGTACTTCCATCCCATTCAATTTGGTCTTCGTAGTTGATTGTTGAACAAACGTCCAATTCTTAGTACTGAATACGATCTAGATCTGAGCTGAACTGAATACTTCCAAGATTCGTCATCGAGCCAAACTTGAGAAGACGAACATATGTTCCAGTAATATCTATGCCATTCAGGTATTGACATAGCTTTAGGGTTGATCTACTCACTTAAATTATTTTCCATTACCTTTAAAGGTAGTCCAATACCTATGCTTACTTGGATTCCTTAATTAATCCAAGACATTTACTTAATTTAGGCCATAAGGGTATTTTGGTAATTTTGATGTTTAGTTTTATTCCATTCATTTCAGAACTCGAGGATATTCAATCATTCCTGAGCTTGGTGATATTCTTGGGTCATTTCCATTACAGGGGTATTTTGGTTATTTTACAGATCTACGGTATTTTAATCTTTTCATTCCATCCGATCTTATTATTTAATTCAATCTTATCATTTACTTCAGTCCTTTCGAACAATTCTGACAGCAGAATACCCCCAATAAATTACTCTTCAAATATTTAATCATTATTCGAATATTTTCAGGTCAAGTGTCTTATCAGACTTTACAAACGGAATATCAGGAATTTTCCTGCACTAAGTCGGGATCTTAACAATTAAATTCGTACTTAATCAAGTTAAGTACGAATCCTCTAAGTATTTTCTCATTCAGAGTCATCTCAGATTATTCTACCTCTTAAGGGCATTTTCGTAATTTCTTAACCAGATAAGTTTGATATTAGCTCTTCATGAAAATAATATAATTTAAAGATCCTATGGTTAGTTGTTTCCTTGAACATTCTCTGATCTTGAAATGATTCCTTAACAAACTTCTAGTATCTTGCATAATCCCTATTGGGGTTAAAAACCGATTATCCATAATTTCCAAGTAAAACTAACATTTCTTATGCACATCAATAAATTTATCAGATCAATATGTCTTTTCAGATTTACTAATCCACTTCCAGGGATAATTCTTGTCATTTTCCAACATAAGGGTAATTTCGTAATTTTACCTAATCGAAATATTCTCATAATTTCCCATATAAGTACCTTTAACATTTAACCTTTGATGATATAAAATATAAGTTACAAATCCAGGGCTGATTTCTTTATCACTTATCACAAACTTGTAATTTAATTCTAACAATTCCTCAATCTCTTATATTAGTCATTCGATCCGTATTCAATTACAGAATTTCTACCACATTCATATCGAGTGAATAAATTATTCAACTCCACAAAAGTGACCAACATTATCTTATTCATGCATTTACCAATATCAACATGTTCCATAAAGCATAAAGAGGTAGTAAAGTATTACCTCGATTTTCATGCTATACTGATCGACCATTTAAACTTTATTCAAACGCCCTCGATCTTGAAATCAACTTCCAATAATTCCTCGGATACCAAACAACCGAATTTACATCAGGAAATGGACTTAAATTAAAAACCATATTGAACCCGAAGATAAAACATTGAAAACGGCTTACGCGTACGGATGGATCGAGAGATACTGGGTCGAGATTCCAATTTTCCTCTCACGAACCCGGACCATCAAATACGCAAACTTGAATCCAATATAATTCCCCTCGTGATAAAAATGATTATTAGAAACTAATTTAATAGTTCGGGAACCCAAATGATAAAACTAAAACTTTTAGAGTCGTTAAAATATTTAAGAACTAAAATCGGAAACTAGATTGAATTAATTTAAACTATCATAGCTTGGTTGAAATTTTATTAAAACTGAAGGACAAGTTAGAACCTTACCAAACATAGAGGATTGAAACCATGATTTGTCCATCTTACTTTCCAAACACCACAAAACTATGTAGTTTTTATTATTCATTTAAAATGATTTTATTCTTTCACGCATCATCATCCATTTCCTTTATTTCTTTCTTTTATTCTTTCAAGCATCATCATCCACTTTCCACCGAGTGCTCTGTAAATGGAACAAGAAGCTTGGTCGGCCAATAACAAGTCACCGATGACCACCACGTCAGTCGCCACCTTCAGTCATCGTTGAAGATCTAATTTTCATCATTCAAAGCACATTGGTCTTCTCTCTATATATTTACGCATCAAATATTCAAGTTTCCTATTCTGAATCCAAGGCTCAAAGACTTGATAAGTGCAATAATCGACTAGCAAAACAAATGAAGTGAGGAGAGAAATCAGAACAAAGGGACGCTTTGCAGTGGCACCAGAACTTAGAATTTTCACCAGCTGAAGAATCAGAAATGGAATCGTGGATAAAAGCATGATCATTGTACTGTACTTACTTTCAACATCGGTTCTCACTCCATAGCTAGTTGTTTGAAAGATTATAGCTACCAAAAGAAATGACAAAAGCCCATATTAATGTAAGCATCATAATAGTTGGTCTTGCGAGTATTGCCATGGAGATTGTTTCCTTTGTTTGAGCAGTTTCCTCACTTGCTGAAACTCCATTAACTAGAACCAAGATAACTTGTGGGAAGATACCGAGAACGTTGAAAAACTGGCACAAAAATACCAGTTTCAAACATTTGAAAGAAGAGATTAGAGCCGCTGGAAATAAACTGTTTCGATAGGGATAATAGATACTCATAAACCACCAAAAGGAATAGCTACCCCCATGGCTTTGTTGTGCAAGGTAAGAAGCCATAAGTCGGCTCACAGATCACCGTTGTCGTCCTAGGAAGATGAAGTTCGAGAACTGAAGATCCGGTTGTTCGTTCCATGCCATCGGAGACAATACCATCTTTCTTTTTAACGAAACCACTACTTCCATTACTGATGGTTAAGGCGAGTAAAAAAAATGGCTACTGTGAACTGAATTTTATTTTTCATGGAGAAGCTCTATTATGCATCTGGAGCAAAGAAGAACAGGTAAAATGAAGGGGATGATTATGGAGATCGTTGTTGGGGATTGTGAGCTTGAAGATAAGAGTTTGAGATAAGCTTCAGAAACAGTAAAGAGATAGAGATGCGTTTTCTATCAACACTAAAAAAAATCTCATTAATTTATGGTTCCAACATTTTGAATAAAATAATAAAGTTTAAATTAATTAAAGATGGATAGAATTCATATGAATTCTAGAATCCTTTAAACCCAAAGAAAAATAAAATTATACTTATAGTCCTCAACTTTCTCAAAATTCCTTGTTAACCCAACATTTTAGTAAGACTAATTCTCTAAATATCATACTGAAATTTTTAACCCTTAGATTGGGGTGTGACAAAAGTAAACTTCAAGGGTCTGCGCACATGATTTTTCCATGCGGGAAATTACACAAGCATCCCTTACCAAAACGACGTAGTTTTGGTGAGGGTTTAAATACCCTTTAATTGGCCCAAATGAGCCATTTCCCTTTATTTTCATTTTTCACTCTCTCTCTCTCTCTCAAAGGGAGAGATGAAAAAAAATCTCTCTAAGCTTCCCTCGATTTCCTTCGTCGAAGGGAAATACGGCAGCCGCCGTCGCCATGCTCCGGCGATGATCTCCGCTGTCGGCCACCATAAATGGTGGTCGGAAATTACAAATTTTACCCAAATAGAAGATTTTTCGATACTAAAGCGGAATCCGACACCCTTTTCTCCTAAAACCTCCTAGTATTTCCTAGATCTAAGGAAAAAACCTTTGGTATGTTAATTTTCCAATAACACGTGGAGGCGTAGGGATGCTCCAGTGGCCGTATTTCTTCTCGGTAAGTCTCCTTTTCCACTTTTGGTTCGTTGTTTGGCTACTGTTGGTGTATTATTTTGCTCGAAATGGTTAATTTGCTTCCTCTTTCTCCGTTCGATATTTTTGCTTTGGGTTTTTGTTGTTGATTCTCGTCGATCCCCTCTTCTTTGCAGGTGCTATGAGGCTTTATAGCCACCCCGATACTAGCCTCGGACAGGTCACAAAGGTGATATTTTGGTGAGTCACCATATCTATGGTGGTGACTCACCATAGAGCTTCAACGTGGGCGAGGCAGCTGGTGATTCTAGAGTCTTCGATGGAGGCATCGTGGCAGCAGCGTCTGCGGCCAGGTGGTGGCAGTAGAATCGGCGACTCCGTGGTGGCAGTGGGCTCAAGCATCTAGCAGAGGCGGTTGGAAGCTTGAGATAGGGTTTGAAAACCCTATCTGTATTAGGGTTTGGGTCCTACTGGGCCATCTGGGTTGGGCTTAGAATTGTAATCGGGCCTCGGGTTTGGGCTTGAAATGTAAATAAAATTATTTATTTATAATAATAATAGTAATAATAATAATAATAATAACAACAACAACAATAATAAAACAAATGATAAATGTATATGGAAAAAAAACTAGTGTCTACAGCTGCCCCTCTTTGCTCATTCTTGTGTTAACAAGAATAGGGAACATATGAAAAAGACAATAGGTTTTTTGTCCATTTAACTTTTCTTGTTTATGATAGAAATGTTGAACAAGTTATTCTCCTTTGGGATTAGTTCTTCTCATTATGAACTCTTCCACTAGGGAATGATAATCCATTTCGTTTTGTGATGAAATCTAGTAAAAGATTAAATAAGTTCTTCTCATTATGAACTTCTTTTTCCTCTTCAGATGAGTTCTTCTTATTATGAACTCCTTCTGGAAATGTTGATCCTTAAGAAAGGCGTCGTTGATTCAACTTCATATGTGATGAATTAAGGCAAGGTTGAACAAGTTCTTCTCATTATGAACTTCTTCTTCCTATTCAGATGAGTTCTTCTCATTATGAACTTCCTCTGAAAATATTGATCCTCAAGAGAGGTTCTTCTTTCATTCAACTCCATAGGTGATGAAACGAGCTAAGGTCGAACAAGTTCTTCTCATTATGAACTTCTTCTTCCTCTTCAGATAAGTTCTTCTCATTATGAACTTTATCTGGAAATGTTGCTGCTGATCTATCTCCTTCTGTGATAAAGTCAAGAAAAAGGTTGAACAAATTCTTCTCATTATGAACTTATTCTTCCTATTCAGATGAGTTCTTCTCATTATGAACTTCTCTGGAAATGTTGATGCTGATCTATCTCATTCTGTGATAGAGTCGAGCAAAAGGTTGAACAAATTATTCTCATTATGAACTTCTTCTTCCTCTTCAGATGAGTTCTTCTTATTATGAACTTCCTCTGGAAATGTTGGTCCATCGAGTGAAACTATCTCAAGCGAGACACAGTTTGTTTTAAGAAAAACAATCTCAAGTGATAAATTGTTGTTTCGAGTGAAATTATCTCAAGCGAGACACAGTTTGTTTTAAGAAAAACAATCTCAAGTGAGATAAATTACTATTTGAAAACATCCTACACTGAAGGCCTTATGGATGGCCTGTAGGACTTATAAATTTAGTAAATAGTTTACTAAGTAAGAAACTTTGGAAATCATTTTCTTACTATTCAACAATTTCATTTTTAGAAAAGATTGAATGAGAAACTTTGGGAAATTGTTTTCTCATTTTTCGAAATAACTTTTTAATTGGGTAACATGCCCCACTTCAAAATAATGCTTCATTTATGGATTGCATCCATCTATTCTTCAGATGTTTGCATGATTCCTATACTTGAGGCTTGAATTCTACCTTACACTTGTAAGGTATTTTCCATCATGAATCTTCTTTTTTCATATGAAAACCTGTAAAACTTCATGTTTGAATGCAATCAAATGTATCAATGTAATGCATTTTCTATTATGCAAATGATGTTCTTATGAATGCATGAATGTGGAATCCTTCATTTTTTGACTTCAAAGTGGTGAACTCGGTCTTCCTTTACTTAGCCAAAATGTCATTTCAGGCTGTCATTTCTGATGAACCATCTGATCCACTTGCATCTTTATGTCTTCTTTGTTTCATTAAAGTCTCAGAAGAAATGTTTCATTTATGGAACTCTTGCCTTAATTAAAATTATGACCCTGATGTCCAATTTTTGTCTTTAATAACATCGGTTTTCTTCATCTAAACTTGCGTAGAAATCCAATAAAGTTTTCATCTTTGAAAAGAGAATCTATCATCTTTGAAGAGAGAATCTATCATCTTTAAAGAATATAGATCTAAACTCAATAGATTAATTAGAAGATCGACGTCTGTTCTGATTTGACTCTTGAAACACATCATAAGGAGGATTTATCCTAATTCATTTCATGTCTCCACATCTAATTGGATCTCGAACAAAGCCATTCATACCATATTATGTCGAGATGCTTAACAACAACCTATTGTTCAATCTTAGTTGGCTCCACTAGTTTCTTGTTGTTAAAATTTCAGCTCCCTTTCTCATGGAAAGAAATCTTCATCATTGCTTACTTCTAACCTTAGGGTTGAAGAAGACAAACCTTATCTTGAATCAATAAATGGAAACTATATGATCACAACATTGGTTCATCATCAGAATAACTGGTTCGTAAAATATTTGACAACACGTTCATCCTTTCCTGTGGCTTCTGTCCAGAGGTTCGTAAAACATTTGACAACACGTTCATCCTTTCCTGTGGATTCTGTCCAGAGGTTCGTAAAACATTTGACAATACATTCATCCTTCCCTGTGGCTTCTGCCCAGATGTTCGTAAAGTATTTTGACAAACATTCATCATTTCTTGTGTTTTCTGCACAAATTTCTGGTCAGTGAAGCTCTTTTCATAGTGTTCAAAGCTTTTGTATGATATTACAAGACCACTTGAGCAAAAGTAAGTGGTAATACAATTGAGATGCCGGTATGACCTAAAAGTTGGTCAAATTCACAAAATATGCTAGTGTCTAATCGAATAAGAGATACCAACTGATCTTGATATCATCTCAGGCAAAGGCAAAGGTGATACCGATCACGTTTTCTTCTATACTGAGTGTTGTAGGAAGTAGAAACACATCCGCTATAGGAGCCATGTATAGAATGAGATCCATGGGATTCTTGCTACTGTAGATGAAACGCGCATGATAATGAGATCCATGTGATTCTTGCTGTTGTAGATGAAACACACACGATAACACCAAATAGATGAAAACTCAATTCATCATGACTGGCAATGATAACCCTAGTAATAACGGGAATAAGGGTAATATACATAAGTTGAGCCTCTCTCTTCAATGTCATCAAGTAGGCGAAAATTATTGTGAAAAACGACTTCGTAACCCCAACAGTATGATTGAAACTAACTGCCAGAAACCTCAAAGAAATATATTCAATCATTACTGACACACAAAAGACCAAATTCAAAGCCGAGATCTTGAGGAACTGAACCCTGGATCGAATGGTCTACCTGGGGACCATCTTTATTCATGCAACCGTGATGTAGCTTAACAAAGAACATGTTGTCATGTGGCACACGGTTAAGAAGTCTGGGTATTTGAAACCATACTTGCTGAATAAATATTTGTTCAATAATAGGACCCTAGTATAACGGCCTGATGAATGAAGCAATTATGTATAGTCAGCTCTAGTGTCATTGTTTCACCATTTTCATTCTTCATTCATTTCTGTCTTATTGGAAATATTTGCTCAAGTCAATGATTTTTAACACATGATGATGTGGGCCTTCAGCATGCCCCATTAATTTTTGATATGAATGTTCAAAATACATCAACATTCCTGTTTGTGATTGAAATGGGCTTTCAGCATGCCCCAACATTTTATTTTTGCTAATATGAGCTTTCAAAGATGCCCAAATATTCATACTGATATGGGCCTTCAAAATGCCCCACATGGATCATTTCTGTCTGAAATGGGTCTTCAAAATGCCCTAACATTTTACTTCTAGTTCACTCTCAATGTCTGTTTGACTTGAATATCATGATCCCCATGAGGTCCAATTTTGACAATGCACTATTATGGATACTTGTGGCTCTATTCATGCCCAAATCTCTTAATCTTGAATGCTCTCATTATGGTGTCACTAAACAACGGTGTTGTCAAGTAATTTGAGGAATTCTCTTCATGTTGTCACAAACTTAAGAAGTGATTAATCATTCTGACGGAAACGTCTGAGATATGTGCCTCTTCTGAATGAGGTGCCCATTTTTTGGATCTAGAGGTATCTAGTCGGATAGAGTGGTATAAATCACTTGGTAATTCATTACAGGCCGACATAATGGCTTATCACCTTTCGGTGTTAAGAGACATGTTCCCCAGGGGTATCAATGTTTTGTCTTTTTTCTCTGGCATCGGTGGTGCAGAGATTGCCCTTTACCGGCTTAGCATACCTTTGAAAGCATATGTGCAAGAACTGAATAATGATCGGTTGGAGTAATTGATGAGTAGATTTGGCGGATTTGACCTTGTTGTCGGTGGCATCCCGTGTAACAACCTTACCGGAAGAAATAAACATCATCGGGATGAACTCGAGGATTTTTGTTGGTGTCTTTTCTTGCAATGACTGCTACAGTGACTGCCTCTTCTGCTTCTTCAAGATATACACCTCCATATCTCACTCTTCCCGAACCATGAAAAGGTTTAGTTGATGGTAAAACTGGTTATCTCTACTTTTGGAATCCTATAACCAATGTTACCCAATATGACAAGTCTATAAGTGTAGAATCTGTTCCAATATCTTATTCTGTTCCATAAGTCCTCAAATTTAAGTTCAACAATCTTCTGAAGGACATAATGGATATAATCCTGACAAAGAAAATGATCGGCATGGAAAAAGTAGCAATGATGTATCAAGACTTGTGCTAGCATCACGGTATAACCAAAGTGCAAGTGGTGGTCTTGTTCATTCCCATAATACACCTAATGAGACTTATGGCTCTATGATTGGAGGATCTGCTAGAGGACATGGATTGGTGGATGGGGGAAGTAATTTTTTAGGTAATGCTTATCGCAATCAGTATGAGATAAGTGTCCCTTTTAAATAGAGTAATCTTTTTTGATGAGTTGCTAATAATGTCACAGGAGATCGTTACAAGTTCAATTCTCCAGACTTTCTAGCTTCTTGGACCACTTGCTTTCAAGAATGTGAAAGACTTCATCATTCTGGCATCACTTATTCTTTTTCTCCAATAGAGGTAGAATAGGCAATCAACTTGCTTTAATGACCTTCCTCATTTGATACTGTCCTGTTTAAAAATGTTTTTTATCCTCTTTTTACCAAAGAATGAAAGAATTTTGTAAAGTATTTCTCCTTACAGGTTCACAATTGAATCAAATCATAAACATGAGTTTAATGAATATCAAATAAATAAACTACTCTTTTAAATCATTAAAAATCATAGTCCTATGACAAGTGTCAAAATTATTGACTGATTTAAGGTGTAGGTTGATTCTGGTAAAGTAAGGTCTCTCAGGTTGGTTCAGGATATATGTATCTTTGAACTTTCACTAACTTTAAGAAATGATTGCTATGCTCATCTCATAGAGATACTTCTTGATTCCAGAATCTCAGGAACGTCTTTGGGATGTGTTGTGCTTCATCAAGAGTTTAAGATCGTCTCTTATGTCGTTGTTGCACCATTCGATATTCAAGCCGCCTTTTCTGGTTTTCAACTCGAATCCTCCTTTGGTTTCAAGATGTTATTTTGAAATTTTACGTCTTGAATCCCTTTTTATTATTTTTCATATCATGCATTAAAGATTTTAAAAACTAATTTTTGTAAATAAAAATCAATCTTGAGAAGCGGAATGAAATATGAAGATAGTCTCTTTTAATTAGAAATCCATATATGATTAGAATGGACTTTTCATGTACGTAATATAGGTCAGGGCTCATGGTTACGAAAGAAATGGATACAAAGGCCCAAATAAGTGTTTAAAGGTAATTGAACCAAGGATCAATTCATTCTGATGCCTTCAATGCCTTGCTTGACTTGGATCTGCTTTGCTACTTGTCATTCTTCTTTTGGATCCCTCTAGACTGTCAATTTTTGGATTCATTTCCATTTTCTTATATCTTCGTCATTTCTTGTGTTTCTTGTTGAATATGAATCTTTGAACTGATTGCACTTGATCAACCTTGTATCTTGAGGCTCTATGAGTCACCCATCTTGATTCAATTTTTTTCTTTCTTTTTTTTCTTCTTTTTTTCTTTTTTATGATGAATGAGTATAAGACTTCAATTGTTTTGAGAACCTCATTTTCTTCTTGCATTTCAGAAATTCTTTCGTTATTCTTGACTGGATTGATCTTCAAGCACTTTGTATTTAATCTAACTTGTGGTATCTTGATATTTCTCACTTTATTTCACCATGACTTACTTTTGTAGCAAAATCTGGATTGATGATTTTCACTTATGCGAGCAGATGTCCTTCATCTTTGCCCCCAGTGTGGAAGGTGATCCTTGGTTAGGGTTGAATAAAAAGAAAAATATTATAGGCTCAAAAAGGGGACAAGAAGGGATATATATATATATATATATTTGAAAGGATAAATGAAACAATGCCATTCGTCATCTCATACACAGAAGCCTTTGTAAAACGAGGTATCCCCAGGGGGATGAATATTCAAGATTAATCTTTATTTACATGAAAACAATGTAATTAATGCATGATATATTTATCTAAATCAATCTTTTTCTTCTTCTTTGAGTATGCCCCAATCACTCGAAATTATCTTCGATAAGTTGATCCATGATGCCTTATCTCGTCTCTTCTTACAGGAAGATTCACGGATAATTTGAAAGTTTGGTTCTTTTGGTTTATGATGGTTTTTTATTTGGAAAGACAAATGTATAACTTTTGAAGTCGTGTATATGGTAGAATGTTATAAACCAATCAAGTCTGCCCAAGAAGGTAAACATCTGGATTTGGTGTCTCAAAAACAAGTAGAGACATGACTTCAGAGTCTCAGATAAATGTATGATCAAGATTTGGTTTTAGTAAGGGACAAGTAATTGGCATTGGATGGGATATGGAATATATAATTTTACCACTTGCCAAAGATATATAATTCTTGAAAAAAATATTTAATCTACTTGATACTCAAAAATTTCAAGATTAAAATTTAATTCCTTGCTCATATAAAAGCAACAAAAATTTATTTATCATAACAAGACAGAGAAAGTAACAAAAACATGTTCAAACAAGATGCTGAAAGCATAAAGTACTACAGTGGTTGATAACAACTTCCACTTGTTTGTTTTATCTTGCTCTATTATTCCTCGAATGTTGGGTGTGGACTTGGCTCAGGATTTTTATCCTTATTAGCCCCCCATTTCTTGATCATTTATTGTGTCAAGATTCCCTTGTCAACAAGCGTCTCTATTTCTTTTAACAGTGACCACCAATTCCCTGTTGAATGCCCCAATACCCCCAAGTGAAAATTTCAGAAGCTATTTTGATCATAGCAATGGGCATAAGGCTTTGGTGACACTTTAACCAATCTTGGTTTAATATATTGACCTTTAACCAAATAAGGGTACAAATCTGAGATAGATTCTTGAAACACCTTCAGAGTTTTTCTTGATCGAGAGATTTTCACTTTCCTTGATCATTCTGAACGACTAAATGGTCTCCTGTGATCGTGGGGGTTATGAATGCTCATTTAAGCTATAATTGGGGTAGTATTCACCAGACTCCTTAAATTGCCCCTTGGGACCAAATCTTGAAGCTGTCTTGAATTACCATGCTCCCTAATAGGTTTTTGATCATCAGAAAATATCGCTTCAAATTTATCATTCAGAACCTTATTCACAACCTTTACAGAGGGATCCTCTAAGGGTTTTTCTTCATGGATCATATCATTCATCATGTCCATTAATGTGATCATTTGTTCTTTTGAATCAGCCTGGAACTTTTTTGCATGATCAATCATTTCTTGTTGAGTCTTGATAAGTTGCTCTTGCAGGTTCTCGATTCTACTAACCCTTGCTAAAATTTCATTCATGGCTCTTATCCTTCTTTAGGAAGACCAAGTTAGCTCCAATTTGATTTTAGAAATTCTGTCATGGAATCCTCCACGAATTATTCCCATGTTTTCATGATTAAATGCATGTAAAATAGTTTGAAATAAAATATAATTGTGCAAAGATGCAAATGCAAAAATGAAAATGTAAATACAAACGTAAAAATGCAAAGATGTAAATGCAAATGCAAATGCAAATACAAAGATGTAGAAATGCAAAAAAAAATGTAGAAATGCAAAAATAAGAATGCAAATTCTGCAATATAAAAACAAACATAAAAGTACAAATGCAAAATGAAAATTCAAAGATGCAAAATGCAAATGCATATATGAAAAAGGTGTTACTCAAGAGTGATCATCTTAAAACAGATTTCATCGAACACAAAAGTTTCGGTGCATCAAACAAAACTTTACATATAGGGGACAACTTTCAGTCCTAACTTCAATAAAACTTTACATATAGGGGATAACTTTCCCTCCTAACGTCTCTAAAGCCAAGTTAGTTTTCATTCATGCTCAACAGTTGAGTTATCAGTCTGTTTCAATTCCTTGTAAAGTCAGCTAAGTCTATCAGCTTATGGGCCATATTGTTTGCATGGACAACAACTTCTTTCATGACTTTGTCTTTTTCCTTCATCTTCTGTGTCAACCTTTGGAGTTGTAGGCAATGTTTCTCATTCTCCCTTGTAAAGGAATCTTTATGGTTACGGAGTTCTTTGATAAGATGTTAATGTTTGTTGCAGCTCTTTTTCAATTCGGTGACCCCTGTTATCCACTCTTCTGGGTGTTTCCTATGCTAGCATTTCGAAAGGCTTGACTGATCTTTTGGAAATCTTCATGCATGGTTTCCATTTCTGTGCTCAATTTATTGTTTTGATCCTTCAAATAACATGCTTGAGCTTCATAAAAACCTCCTTTATTCTGAATGCCCCGACTGATACTCTTACTGTAGAATGCTTTCGGTATCAATCTAACAGGATCATTGTAGAATACTTTTGGTATTAATATAACATGATCTTTGTGTGCATAGTTCTCTTCTATCTTTGGAGTTCCCTCAGGATGCCTTTCCTTGGCTGCGTCATATTTTGTTTGTTCATAAAACTTTTTGTCCATTTATGAAAACTTTTCAATTTGATGAACACTCTCTCGAGTCAACACCTTCTAGTTATGTCATGATCATGCAATGCAAGCACAAGAAATCAATATAAACAAATTAAAGAAAAATAAAATGTATATACAAAATAGATAAAAATAAGAAAAGATAAAATCGTTAGTACCAATTAATGGAAAGAAAAGATTCTATCTATCATGGTATATAATATATCCTAACCTCATGCTTTCTAGTTCCATGCTTTGTTTGGAAAAATTAACCTAATTGCATGATTACTAGTTCACAGACATATATTTAGAAGAAAAATAAAATCAATTAAAAAAACAAAAGTTAGAACTTATTTCTCCTTTGTGTACACCTACGGACAAAGTTTCGGTATTGTCTTAGATTGGGTGAATTTTTAGGGTTTATTATATGCAGGGTTTTAGTTCTAGGAGTAAAGGTACTCGAATTGTCCTTGTTGGTACCCCTTAGGCTACCAAACCCTCAATCCTAGTCCATCATAGACTTAAGCGGATCGAGTTCAATTCAAGGGGACACATTTCTCTATGCCTGACACGGAGAATAAATTCTCACGAAGACATAGAGCATATGAACCCCAAAAGTTACTTGCTAGGTCTGACACGGAGAATAAATTCTCACGAAGACGTCGCTTTCACTCCCACTTAAAAGGGGAAAATCTCAAATATAGAGATTATGTTTATGCAATGTATATGTTGTGTGTGAGGAGAAATATTCAAACCTCTGACAAACAAATAAAAAAAATTAATATCTGAAAATAAAAAACATTAATAAAGTAGAATATATAATAAATAGTATGAAAACCATAAGTAATAAAACTTTTGAAAGAAAAGAATTATAAATTAAATAAATATGAATTTTTAATTTCTAATTGATAGAGACAATTAATAATTGATTTTAAAGTTTGACCAGATCCCCAACAGAGTCGCCAAGCTGTCGTAACCGGTTTTTGTCCGGGTACGAATTTTTAATTGGCGGAAAAAATAAAAAAAATAAATAAATGATTTTGATTTAAAAAAAAACTGCTTTTGGGAGTCGCCATTGATCTTTTTGGGTTAGGAAGGTCAAATACCTAAAAATAATCTTTTAAAATAGTTTTTAAGAAAACATATTTTAAAAGATAAACTGATCTGCGTATAACTAAAATTTTAGTAATAAAAAGGGATTCGCGGTCGGTTATGTTTAGGGAAGGATTAGCACCCCTATAATGCCCAAAATTGGTACCCATTAATTATAAGTTGTCTCTATTATTGGATATTTAAGAATTCAAAAATATATTTAATTAATAATCCTGTGATTTCAAATTTATTAGTATAATTACAAGAAAATATATTAATTTTTATAAATATATATTTTTATATTTTTATAAATAAGATTTTTATTTACTTAAAAATATCAGAAAATGACTTCTAGTTGCTTTAAGACAACCCCTTTCTTAATATTAAAAAATAAATAAATATTAATAAAATATTTCTCTAAAAATAATTAAATTAATTAAATTAATATATATAATTTATAAAAGTAGGATATTTATTTATTTAAAAATATCAGAAAAGGACATCTAGTTATTTTAAGACTGCCCTTTCTTAATATTTAAAAATAATTATAAAATTAATCAAATAATATATATTAATATGACTAAAATAAAATAATAATAATAATTAAAATATTGAATTTAAACATAATAAAATTAAAATATAAATATAACTAAACAGTGACTAAAATTAAAACTATAGTATTAAAATATAAAAAGTAATAAAACTTGTAGTTAAAAATAAATGAAAGTATTAAAATTAGTGATTAAATTATTAAATACCCTAATTTTTAATTTATCCTTAGCTAAATAGAAAAATAAATGTTATTTAAAATTATAGGGACTAAACATGCTATTTTACCTTATATATATAAATATTATTAATTTAGTGACTAAAATAAATATATATAAAATTCAAACATTAAATTAAAATAAATTAAAACATGCTTTTCGGGATTAAAATATTAATTAATAAAATTACAATGGCTAAATCGATTATTCACCCTAAAATATAAATAATTACGTTAAGGACTAAATTATAATAAACTAAAATTAAATGACCGAATTAAAAGACTCAACAATTTATTTAAGTGACTTAAATAGAATAAAGTAAACTTCAAGGGTCTGTGCAAATGATTTTTCCATGCGGAAATTAACCAAACATCCCTCACCCAAACGACGTAGTTTTGGTGAGGGTTTAAATACCCTTTAATTGGCCCAAATGAGCCATTTCCCTTTATTTTCATTTTTCACTCTCTCTTTCTCAAAGGGAGAGATGAAAAAATTCTCTCTAAGCTCCCCTCGGTTTCCTTTGCCAGAGGGAAATCCGACAGCCACCGCCGCCATGCTCTGGCGATGATCTCCGTCGCAGGCTATCATAAACGTTGGCCGGAAATTACAAATTTTACCCAAATCGAAGCTTTTTCGATACTAAAGCCGAATCCGACCCCTTTTTCTCCTAAAACCTCCTAGTATTTCCTATATCTAAAGAAAAAAGCTTTGGTATGTTAATTTTCCAACAACATGTGGAGGCATAGGGTTGCTCCAGTGGCCGTATTTCTTCTCGGTAAGTCTCCTTTTCCACTTTTGGTTTGTTGTTTGGCTACTGTTGGTGTATTATTTTGCTCGAAATGGTTGATTTGCTTCCTCTTTCTCCGTTCGGTATTTTTGCTTTAGGCTTTTGTTGTTGGTTCTCGTCGATCCCCTTTTCTTTGCAGGTGCGATGAGGCTTTATAGCCACCCCGGTACTAGCCTCGGACCGGTCACAAAGGTGATATTTCGGTGAGTCACCATATATATGGTCGTGACTCACCATAGAGCTTCAACGTGGGCGAGGTAGCTGGTGATTCTAGAGTCTTTGACGGAGGCATCGTGACAGCAGCGTCGGCGGCCAGGTGGTGACAGTAGAATCGGCGGTTGCGTGGTGACAGTGGGCACAAGCATCTGGCAGAGGCGACTGGAAGCTTGATATAGGATTTGAAAACCCTATCTGCATTAGGCTTTGGGTCCTGCTGGGCCATCTGGGTTGGGCTTGGAATTGTAATCGGGCCTCGGGTTTGGGCCTAAAATGTAAATAAAATTATTTATTTATTTATAATAATAAAAATAATAATAATAATAATAATAACAATAATAATAATAAAAATGATAAATGTAAATGGGCAAAAAACTAGTGTCTACACTTACTTTCTCACTTTTTCCCAATCCTCTGATATTCCATGATAATAGTGAAAATTCCATTTTATTAACGAGATGAAAAACAACACAACTTAAAATTAACTAGACTAACAGACGTACCTGGCTAAGAGACAGCTTCTCTCGCCTCTAAATCCTTAATTCTCTTCAACACTAAATCGTCCGAGCCATTAAAGACTACACCCAATTTCTTCCCAACTTCCATGGTGAAGCCTGCTTCAGAAAGCAAGAGTTGCGGCCCAGGCAGACTAAAAGTCAAGTTTTCACAAAGATTGGAATTAACACGTATATTTCCCAGCATCGGAGACATCGTATATTTCCTAACCTCGGGCCGTCTTCCTTTCGAATGTTTGAGACCCTTTTTTTTATTTACTGAGCCTGAGAATTGTTCGTACCACTTCCCTTATTGCATTTAAACTTCCAATGTAATTGAAACCTAATGATGCTTGCCCTTACAAACCCATAAGTGGTACTCCCTCTGCTAACCGGCTTTGGACTTGAACATCATGGGCTACACTGACTGGTGCGGAGTCCATAATTATACCAACTAATTCATCATCCAGCCCACTTACACCCCTTTGCTCCAGCGGAATAAGCCCATAACCCATATTGATGGGAACTACGTGTAGTCTGTTATTATTCGAAGATTCTTGACCCACGTCCTCCTCGGGATCAGAACCTCAATCACGCGCGGGGTAATCATTTTCCTACTGCATTGATCCTGTGAAATCCCGCTGCACATTCTCCAACTCATTTACTGCGCACACAACCGGCTCACTGATTACTGGAATGTCAACCGCCATGTCGTTTCCTACTTCGAACACCGGACTGCCATCTAGGAATTTCTGATCACCGTCAAAAGGCTAAATTACATAACTGACATCGTTTATTTTTAATTTTACTTTTCTAACACCGTTCGACCAATATTTTCAAAACTAGCACCCTTTCTGCTGAGTTGGCAAAGGCACGTCCCCGGGGACGCGCTTTACCCGTGTTTTCGCTGAGTTGGATGCCACGTGTGAAAGACGCGTCCCCGGGGACGCGCCTTTGCCATATCAGCAGACACGTGTGGAAGGCGCATCCCCGGGGACGCGCCTTCCATTAAATGTCATAAATGCCCCCATCCGTTTTTCCTAACTACCCCTCCTCCTCCCCTATATAAACTCCCTCAACCCTCACTCATTCTTCACACCAAAATCATCTTCTCCTCTATTATATAACTCAAATTCTCCAACTATTTGAGTTTTAAATTTGTTATTAGTGGTAAGAAATTTATTTTTATGTTAGTATTTTTTTAAATAGTTATTATTTTTTATATTAAATATTTATGTAATATTATTTTTTATTAAAATAATATTTATATAATTATTATTTATTTAGAATTATTAATTTTTTTGCTAATTATATTGGTTTGTCTACAGTTATAATGGAAAACGAAATGCTGTTGCGATTGGATATTGATCATATCTCCAGAGATTTTAGCGATATGGTAATCTTTTTTATAATTAATGTTAATATTTAAATTTATTTTTATTTTAAAGTTATTATGAATTTATATTAATTTTTACTTTTTATAATATATATTATTTAGGATGCTGATCGTATTTTAGAAACTTTTATTAAAAATCCACGTATACCGACACCGGAACGTATTTTGCCATATTTGGCTTCTGCTGGGTTCGGGTATATTGCAACAATTATAGGCGGTTGCAAACTCGAACCTGTCCTAATTTCTGCACTGATTGAGAGGTGGAGGCTCGAGACACACACTTTTCACCTTCCATGTGGAGAGGCAACAATTACATTGGAGGATGTCTCTATGCATCTGGGGCTTCCCGTCGACGGAAATATGATGTTGGTATGGCGGATGGTGATGGCAATCATGTGCATTGATTATCTTGGAGCTGCTCCGCCAGAGTTTAATGGAGGTAGAATAGCTTATCTTGGTTGAAAGCTAATTTTGAGGTTTTAAATGAAAATGCTTCAGAGGATCAAGCAAAGGCATGTGCTCGGGCATATATTCTACGAATAATTGGAGGAATATTGATGCCCGACAAATCTCGCAACCAGGTGCATTGTATGTGGTTGCGGCATCTGATCGATTTTGATGAAGCTGGAAGATATAGTTGGGGTGCTGCAGTTTTGGCATTTCTCTTTAGAGAAATGTGTCGGGCGACGAATTATAAGAAAACTGCTATCGGTGGATGTCTTCTGCTTCTACAATCATGGGCGTGGTTCCGCATGCCTTTCTTATGCCCGATCGTGAATGAACCATACGTATTCCCCTTATTGTTGAGGTAATTTTCGAACTAAATTTTGATTTAAATATTTTCAATTAAATAGGGTGATTTAGTTTATATATATTTCATAGGTGGTCGATGAAAAGAAAGGACCATAAAAGTATACTATGGGTTAGAGGAAATTCGTTTACTTATTGATACGAAAGCTGGGTCTGAGGTATGTTTTTAAATTTGTTTAATTATTAATATTTTAATTTAAAATATTAGATATATTAGAATATTTTATTTATTTGAATTGTATATTTATATTTCAGTTTCAGTGGATACCTTATGCGAGCGATGAAGTGAAAGCTTGCATCCCACCCCACCTTAGTGGGTCATTAGAGGTATGGATATCAGTTACCTCTTATATGTTATGCTATATTGAGTGGCATCCAGTTGATCGCGTGCTCCGTCAGTATGGTGTACGCAATATATTCCTGGAGCTCCTAGAAATTTAGACGACGTGCACATAGATAGACGGGGAAGAAAGATGTTAACTGGGTGGTGAGACACAGAGATTGGATTGCGCTTTGGGAGAACCGATATACACTGTTGGCCCATCGACAATATTACGCTGAAACTGGTCATATGGTTACGGATAACTATATGGACTGGTTTAATGAAAATGGGAAGCCGTTTCTACTTTCGGCGGAAGCACGAGGGGTTAACATTCCTAGGCGCCGAGAAAGACGTCAACCGTCTCAATATCATCGTCCCCGACGCGTGGACGGAGAGAAGGCGCTACGGTTCTGCATCAGTCCCACACACAACATCCTTATTCGTCGATGCCGCAGGGGTACATGCCTAGCCCTCCACTTCATATGCCAAGCCCACCAGTTTATATGCCATCTCCGCAGGGTTACATTCCGAGCCCGCAGGGTTACATTCCTAGCCCGCCAGGTTACATGCCTAGCCCGCCAGGTTACATGCCTAGCCGCAGGGTTTTTACCATATGGAGGTGCATATACGACTATGTTTAATGATCCAGCATATGCTTCATATGCATCTTATTTGGCTGGTGGTGCTTCTCCGCAGACACCTCAATCTTCATCTGGATCACATACATCGATGCCAATGTTTCCACAGTTTCCACAGTTCCCGGGGAGCGGTGGGATTGTTACTAGCACTCCTCCAGGGGTCGTTATTTTACAGGCCCTTCAGCCCCTTCAGCGTCATCTACACCAAATGAAGAAAATGCTGCTGATGATGATAGTGAAGATGAGGAGACTGAAGAACAAGTTCCACGAAGAAATCCTCCACGAAATAGGCAACCCGCCATGTGGAACTCATTCGAGAAGACGACATCGGTGATCCAGTTATATATTTAATGTTATTTAAATAATTAAATTTCAGAATTGTATGTAATTTGGTTATGTTATTTAAATGTTTCATGGTTGTTACATACATATTTTTTATGTTATTTTATTTAACATTTAACATTAAATGTTTGATAAAGGTTTTTAAAATACAAATATTATTCGAAATTTAAAATAAAAATAAAAATAATATTATTCAATTAAATTTAAATATTAAATTATGTATTCGAAATTAACATTAAATTTCAACTTAATATTCCAATTGTATTCGAAATTAAAAGTTATATTCCAATTATAGTTCACAATACTTAAATTGAAATTAAATTTATCCATACATATGATTTATCATTAACATATATATTAAAACGTATACATTAAAATCAACTATGTTGAGTTCATCGATCGACGTAATCAACCAAGAGGGGGGTGAATTGGCAATTTATTCAATGTCACATTTCAATGCTCATTCCATACAATTTCAATGTCACAATCAACTTATCACTTCACATTTATTCAATTATCCATAACATTTTATCTAATTTATTCAACTTCACATAACGTTTTAATTTAAGTTATTCTTAACTTGTTGAACTTTCAAAAGAAGTTAAATTTAAGTTATTCCCCGAGGGACATGAGTGACATAATAGGGCAATGATATATTCTCTGACGAAATAATGGAAGGCGCGCCCCCGGGAACGCGCCTTCATGTGAATAGTGAAATAATAGGTACTGATATATCTAGTGTCCCTGAGGGACATGAGTGACATAATAGGGCAATGATATTCTCTGACGAAATAATGGAAGGCGCGCCCCGGGAACGCGCCTTCATGTGAATAGTGAAATAATAGGTACTGATATCTAGTGTCCCCGAGGGACATGAGTGATAATATTCTATGACGAAATAATGGAAGGCGCGCCCCTGGGAACGCACCTTCATGTGAATAGTGAAATAATAGGTACTAATATCTAGTGTCCCCGAGGGACATGAATGACATAATAGGGCAATGATAATATTCTCTGACGAAATAATGGAAGGCGCGCCCCCGGGAACGCGCCTTCATGTGAGTGAAATAATAGGTACTGATATATCTAGTATCCCCGAGGGACATGACATAATAGGGCAATGATAATATTCTCTGACGAAATAATGGAAGGCGCGCCCCGGGAACGCGCCTTCATGTGAATAGTGAAATAATAGGTACTGATATATCTAGTGTCCCCGAGGGACATGTGACATAAGGGCAATGATAATATTCTCTGACGAAATAATGGAAGGCGCGCCCCCGGGAACGCGCCTTCATGTGAATAGTGAAATAATAGGTACTGATATATCTAGTGTCCCCGAGGGACATGAGTGACATAATAGGGCAATGGTAATATTCTCTGACGAAATAATGGAAGGCGCGCCCCCGGGAACGCGCCTTCATGTGAATAGTGAAATAATAGGTACTAATATATCTAGTGTCCCCGAGGATAATATTCTCTGACGAAATAATGGAAGGCGCGCCCCCGGGAACGCCCTTCATGTGAATAGTGAAATAATAGTACTGATATATCTAGTGTCCCCGAGGACATGAGTGACATATAGGGCAATGGTAATATTCTCTGACGAAATAATGGAAGCGCGCCCCCGGGAACGCGCCTTCATGTGAATAGTGAAATAATAGGTACTAATATATAAGTGTCCCCGAGGACATGAATGACATAATAGGGCAATGATATATTCTCTGACGAAATAATGGAAGGCGCGCCCCCGGGAACGCGCCTTCATGTGAATAGTGAACCGTTATAGACACTATTATATGCAACGTATTATAACTTTCAAAACAAACTTCAGTTCACTCTTTCAAATTCAATTCCCAAACTCTAAATTCTCAAATTCTCTGAAAATGAGTCGTCTTTCTGCTGTTTTTTTGTATGATGGAGAAATTAAGGAAGCTGAAGAGGGGGTTATTTTTGAGTCAGATCATTATATCCCCTTAACCTTGAAGAGAACATCACAATTGAGGAGTTAATCACAAAAATTTCGTTAAAGATTCGTGTAGCAGGCCAGAGAGACTATCTTCACTTCAATACAGATTTCCTACTGAACTTTTTCCGCTCACGTATACATCATTTCAGCTTTCAACGATGATGATGTTTCTATGATGGTTGATGCTCATATGGGGAGTTCACAATCTCTTATTGAAATGTATGCCACTTTTATTGAGTTCGTGTAACTCGTGTCTCTCATATTCCTCTCACTTTGGCATTGCATATCAACTGATCAGTTGATAGCCCGACACAACTTATCTGTAATGATTTCACATCATTAATGGCGGATCCAACCCATATACCATGCCATCAAGTTCATAGGAAGGCATTCATCGGCAACTGCTTATGATCTCAACCCACGTGGCTTCACCAATAATCCATATGGCAACATCTCTTCTACTTCAAGGGGCAGACATTCATCTGCCAATGTTTTCGACTTACATATGGAAATGCCAACGAGACACAGTCTATTCACATCCCACATGATACAATGGCCTCAAGTTCAAGGGGAGACACGCAGCGGGAACTTATTTGACCTCATATTGGATTATCGGAGGAACCCTCATCTCCACGAGAAGAACCTCTTCGGGAGCCATTGCAGATGGTGCTGAAACGGGATTATTCGTTGAACCTGATCTCCCACAGTTTAACGTACATTCTGATGATGACGAGGATGACGTTCCGATACAAACACCAGCCGAACTTCCTGCACATATGTATGAGGCTGATTATGATGCAACGTATGAGCCTGAATTTCCAGATCTTCCTGATGTTGGCAACTATGGACTTCAATCATCAGTCAATGACGGTAATTTACATATTGGAATGGAGTTCGCATCGAAGGAGGAAGCAATGATGGCAATAAAGAGTTACAATTTCGTAACTCAGTTCAGTCCCGAGTTGATCGATCTAACACGGAGAAATGTCTGCTACTGCGTCCAACATCACAACGGATGTCAATGGATGGTCCGTGTATCAAAGAGGAAAGGAAGAACAACTATGGGAACTAACCAGATACAACGGTCCTCATACATGTTGTGCAACAGGTAAACCAGGATCATCCCAACTTGGACTCCAACATTATTTGTCAAGCAATCATGCCCATTGTGAAGCAAAGCTCTCATATAGCTATTGCAGTGTTGATTTCTGCTATACAGTCACAATATGGGTACACTGTCTCATATAAAAAGCGTGTTGGCAAAACAGAATGCCATTTGCAAACTTCATGGCGAATGGGATTCCTCTTACAATGAGCTGCCCAGTTTGGTTTCATGTTGTGCAAAGACTTAATCCGGGACAATTGTTGAGTTCGAAACTCAACATCATTACGTGAATGATCAAATGGTTCGCGATCGCTGCCAATTTTACCGAGTCTTTTGGACTTACCCTCAGTGTATTAATGCAGTCAAGTACTGTAAAACCAATTGTCCAATTGATGGTACTTTCTTGTATGGGAAATAAAAGCAAGTTTTATTATTGGCTGTGGTCCAAGATGGAAACCGCAATATTCTTCCTGTTGCTTTGCCTCGTTCAAGGAGAACACTGAGTCTTGGGCTTTTTTCCTTAAAAATTTACGTTTACATGTTGTCACCAGGGAACGACTATGCATTATTTCAGACCGAGCCGGGATAAAAGCAACATGGACTCTTTGGGTACAATGTATAGACCTCCACATGTTCAACATCGTTATGTGTCCGTCATATTGCTGCAAACTATTACGGAAAATACAAGAAGAACGATGAACGTCAGTTAGTCGTGCGGATGGGTATGTTACTTTTTCCCAATTTTCTATCAATTTCTTATTACTTATTTATACTTCATATTAACTATTACATATTCCTAATGGCTTAGGTTACGAACTCTTACCTCAAAGGTTTGAGTCGATGCTACAAGAGCTGTTTGGCAAAAATAAGAAGGGGTGCGAGTACATTATGGACATTAGCAAGAAATGGACAAATGCATATGACGGGGGGTATCGCTATGGTCATATGACAACAAACTTGGCTGAAGCAATAATTCAACCTTAAAGGGGGCGCGTCATTTACCAGTCACGGCGTTGGTCAAAATGACTTATTTTCGTTTGGGTCAACTCTTTGCAAAACTCGGTGGACAAGCTCTTACTTGGATGCAAAACGGACATATTACCACCCAAGACTAGTACCGATTTACAGAAAAAAGTGGCTACATCAAATGGGATGTTAGTTACAAATTTTTCTCCACCCGTGAATTGTTTCGTGTAACCGAAATGCCACCCTGCAAGGGATTGAACTAACTCTTTCAGAGTTAATATGCAAGAGAGGTGGTGCGATTGTGGTTTCTTTCAAGCACTCAAATATCCATGCTCTCATGTCATTGCTGCTTGCTCACATTCGCATTTGGACTACAAAAATTATGTTGATCCCGTATACCAACTTTCACAAGTTTTTCAAGGTATATGAATTTGAGTTTTCCGCCCATAGGAAACGAAAGAGACCCAAATGAGATTCAACTTGGCTTACAATTGTACCAGATCCATTGCTATTGGGGACTCAGGTCGTCCAATCTACTAGAATACATTGATATGGATATTCGGGAGAAGTCACAGAACAAAAACGATGTGGGCATTGTAGAAACATCGGGCACAATAGAAAAAAATGTCCAGCTCTGTTATCATATAACCGTTAACTCTTATGTAATTAAAGTTTTTAAATGAATGTTTTTATTCTAATAATTTAATTATTGCATTATATAATTTCAATGTATGTACACCTAAATAATTTTTTTTAACTTTTAAATACATAAATATATTTAATATTTATTTATATAATATTTAATATTATTAGTTATATTTTTTTTAAAATATAATAATAATTCCACCTTCTAAGTAGAGAAAAATATTAAATTAAACAAATTAAAAGTTATTAAAAATTTATGTATACGATGACACATTTCATGTTCTGATTAGAGGTTAAATTTATTAAATTAAATTTTCAATAAGACTAATTTTATAAAATATGTAAGTCTTGAAGATTAAATATGTAATTATACTAATTTATTAACTTATGCATCAATATTTCGTTAAATATGATATGAGATGACTATATTGATTGATAACATTTAAATAATTAACTGATAAAATTAATAGATCGATAATCAAATCAAAATACTCGAAACTTGATAATTCTTACATTATAATCGAAACATTTTACATAATATATATTATTTATAATAATAATAAAATAAACTATTTATTATATAAAAATACGTGTCTGCTGAGTTGGCAAAGGCGCGTTCCCGGGACGCGCCCTTTCACACGTGGCATCCAACTCAGCGAAAAACACGGGTAAAGCGCGCCCCCGGGGACGCGCCTTTGCCAACTCAGCAGAAAGGGTGCTAGTTCTGGAAATATTGGTCAAACGGTGTCAGAAAAGTAAAATTATAATCAAACGGTGACAGTTTTGTAAAAACCCCCATCAAAAACCTCAGTCCTCAGCTTGATCAGAAATAATTGACCATTGACATTGACTACTATTCTGTTCGGTATAGTCAAAATTTGCTGAACGGAGAGTAATATCCTCGCTTCACCAAATCATTTACGATTAAGAGTATCCTCATCGATAAGCACCATCTCACCCTAAACTGCTGCCAATACTGAGAAAAAACTGTTCACTCCAAACACATAAAGCCACGTCCAGGAGAACTACCCAAGTTTTGACCTTACGCTTCTCTTCAAAACCTAAACAGTTACAATTCATCAAACTATTCCTTTAGCATATCCGATCTGTTCGACCAGCATGACTAAAAATCTTCTATGTTTGAAAAATGAATAACCACCAGTAACTCATACCAAGGGCTGACAGATACATAGAAACCTTCTAATCTTAAAGCCTCCTGCACAATGTTAGGGTTATACATGCCTTTTAATCTTTCAACTAAACATTTGCTTCTCCAACCCACCTCATCTTTTGGGATGCGGATATAATTCCCCTTCAACCCTATGTGGGCCCCAAGTTTCCTCTCCTCTTCTTCCACGAATGAGACTATAACTTCCACTACAGCAAAATAGGTTTTTAGTAGCGTTTTTCAGTCATATAGCGACGTTTTTAAACATCGCTAAAAATTTTTGTGGCGTAAAAACAAACGCCGCAAAAAGCATCGTTGAACAAATGCCGCAAAAGGTAGCAGCGTTACAAACGCCGCTAAAGGTTATTTTTAATGGCGTTCTTTTACAAACGTCGGTAAAGGTTATAATATTTAGCGACATTTTTTCCAAATGCCGCTATTTATCTTTTCTTTTGTGGCATTTTGTCCCGAAAACGCCGCTAAATGTTATGTCATATAGTAGCATTTGTGAATGTAAAATGTCGCTATTGACTACGTATATAATGGCGTTTACTGTATAAACACCGCAAAATATCTAGAACTTTAATGGCGTTTTTCAAAAACACCGGTATTTACTATTTATTTAGTGGCGCTTTTTTATACAAACGCCGCGAATTAAAACTAATTTTTTAAATGTTGTTTTCTACTTTTTTTGTTGCCCAAATTTAACTTGTACCATTATCCAATAAACTTGACATCTATAACAACAAACTTGAAATCCACAACAAAGAAATTTGAAATCCATAATAATAAATCAAAGTTTACATTGACGTAAAATATAATATAGTTCAACATTGTAAATTATAATAAACAATATTAACACCAAAGTTGATGGACTCTGGGGTTGATTTTTCGTATCATCTGCATCATAGCTTGAAGTTGATTTTGAAAGTCTTCACCTTTTTCTGATATGCTGCTTCTCTCTTTGCTTCCCTTGATTTAGTTTCGACTCCATTTCGATATTCGTCGCTTACCCTTGACAAATCCATCAAACTCTTATTCATTTCGTATTTCTGGATTATCAATTTCAAATGTTAATTGCTAATATTATAGAGAAAATTAAGCAACTAAACATAAGCATTACATTTAATTTCACAATTGAGAACATATTACAACAAACTAAAAATCACAACCAATATATCAAATAATTATCAAATAAATTATGAAAAAAAAATTCTTTATCTTGGCTCAAAATTAAATGTGTTGTGATAAATGAAACACGAAATAAAATTATATTATTAGTATGCGGTGTGTACACTAACTAGCATCTCTCTCACATGTTATATCCTTTCATCATTCCGAATAATTCATTTTTACATGATGATGGAAAATGACAATCCCCTCATTTTCTTTCCTACTAAGCATATTCAAAGTTTATTTTCTTTTTACGTTTTCACTACCTCCTTTTTCTTTTCATTCATTGCTTGATCATACAGTTGAAAAATGAGGGGAAAAAATAAAACTTATAACATTACATAATTTTGAACTAGCATGCATATGCCTCACATTTTCTCTTTTTCTTCCAAATTGAAATCATTTGTTTATACACATGAGGATGGGAAAGATCATCCACTCATTTTCTTTCCATTCACTTTTTCTTCTACCAACTACACTACATTCAAAATTTATTTTGAAATAGACTTTTTTTCACTTGAAGTATTTCTTTATTCTAGCTCCCAATTGGAAAACAAGTTATCCAAGACATTTGACATTCCCTGTATCTTAAATATCATGTATTCGTAAAAACTAGTTCAATTATAGGAAAACCAACTTATTCTTAAAGTGCACATCATTATCTTAAAGAAAGAAATAAAAACATAATAAGATCAAGGAAAGGAATGAAAAAAATTAAATATGAACAGGGAGAAATTTTCACTTCTACGTTTATACACACAAATCTGTAACACTCTACACAGGTACATCACATGATAAGTTATTCATGTCACTGTCTCATTTGGCACTGCTTTGGTAGAGATCAGACACATTGCCTTTCATAAGTAGCACGTTCTCATAAATATTGCAAGATAGATTTCCATTTATTCATTGTGACACTTATTTTATCGCAAGAATGGCAATCAAAAACATCAAATCAATATACACTTGTACATCATTTAATATTACTGTGAGAATTTCAGCAACTAACTTCACACCTCTAGTGATTGCAGTTACATTTACAAATTATCTGCAAAATAATCAAAGCTCTCGGTAACTAGTCTCAAAAACAAATGTAATACCCCAAATAATAGGTCGAGGATTGTATTGAACATATTTGAAATTGGAAGATTTAATTGAATAAATGGAAAAAGATGAGGAAATGATTTGGAATAGTGTTAGACTAAATTGTGTCAATAGATGAATAAAGAGGGCATTTTGGTCCTTTAAAGAAAAATGAATTTTAAATTCATTTTCTTTAATAAGGTATTAAAGTAAAGGAAAGGGGAAAGAAAAATAGCCAAAAAGTTATTTCTCTTTTCTTCTTCTTCCCGTGAAACAAGCTCTCCCCCATAGCAAAGGTGAGGTTTTATTTGAATAGTTTCTTCTTCCGTGTTTGGTTGGTTTTTGAAGCATTGAATATTATAGAGGCTTAAAGAAGGATTAAATAGGTGTAAACCTAAAAGATGGATGCAATATTGGGGGATTTAAAGAAATAGGTATTGTAATGATATGTTATAATATGCGTGTTTATTGATGTACTAGTATATTTGACTTATCAATGAAGTAAATAAGAGATTAGAAGAATTGGATGAGTTTAAAAACAAGTTAGAAAATATGGTGTGATTCTTAGATTCAAGTGAGCTTAAGGGATTTTAGATGTTTTAAGAAGCTAAATGAAGGAAAGTTATTAGGGATAAGTAGAGAATAGTTTAATAGTATTATTGGGGGTAAACATAAGGAAATTTGACCAAATTTGGGTAAGTTTCGAGCTGAAAAATGAAAAATATGGGTAATGGTATCGATACTGATAGAATAGTATCGATAATATTGGCTTAAAATTAGTGGAATTCGCTGAGCAGTATCGATACCAATTCAAGTAGTATCAGTACCAAGAGGGGAGTATCGATACTATAAAGATGGTATTGATACCATTGTTAACAAAATTCATAAATGGTATCGGTACCATAATAGGGTATCGGTACCATAGTATAGTAGTATCGATACCATGATAGGGGTATCAATACTATTGAGCCAGAAATGTTAAGATAAACTAAGGTTATTATAGAAAATATAATAACATGTATTCATGAGTAATGCTTAAGTATAATTGTTAGGAAATATACTAACAATTGATATTGTACATGTCTTTATTAGATGCTTGTGTATATCGAAATCAAGCTCCATAGTCAAGCAAAATAGAAGGCAAAGGAAAAGTACCTAAGTAACCAACTTTGCATTTTGGATAAAATAGCGAGGCAATCCAGGTGAGTGCATTTATTATGTACATTAAGAGTTATAAATAAATATTGTAAAAAATATATATTGCAATAGTATATCAGTACTATGTGTACGACAGGCACTATGTGTGCAAATGCACATAATTCATCATTAGTTGATGAATAACCCTACATGCACAATGTGTGCAACCCACAGAATTCATTTTGAGTTGGTGAACTACCGTATAAGCACTACGTGTGCATCTAAATAAATGAACATGAATAGGAAATTGGTAAATTACCATGTTAGCACTAAGGGTGCAAATGTATAAGGTTTAGAATAAATTCAAAAGAGTTAATCGATATTAGATTTTTTATGACATACTTATGTTTATAAATTTATGAATGTCGGTATTGGTAATGTGTGTGCCACCTACGTAAATAATAAGTTTGTGAATTTATTGTAATTGACACTACGTGTGCAAACTATTGAGTTTATAATGAGTTGAGAGAGTTAATTGATATTATAAACAATTATTGGAGTAGAAACTATTCCAAAAGTAAAAGACTAATATCCTAGCTGTGCATTTGAAAAAAAGATGTCAATTATGCCAGTTAGATGAAAGGTTAAATACCTTTAACTAAAAGACTAATGACCTAGCTGTGCATTTAACATAAATGTGTCAGTTATGCCAGTTAGATGAAAGGTTAAATACCTTTGAGTAAAAGACTAATGGCCTAGATGTGCATTTGACAGAAAGGTGTCAATTATGCTAGTTAGATGAAATGTTAAATACCTTTGAGTAAAAAGCTAATGGCCTAGCTGTACATTTGATAGAAAGGTGTCAATTATGCCAGTTATATGAAAGGTTAAATACCTTTGAGTAAAATACTAATGGCCTAGTTGTGCATTTGACAGAAAGGTGTCGATTATGCCAGTTAGATGAAAGGTTAAAAACCATTGAGTAAAATATTAATGGCCTAGCTGTGCATTTGACATAAAGGTGTCAATTATGTCAGTTAGATGAAAGGTTAAATAACTTTGAGTAAAAGACTAATGGCCTAGCTATGCATTTGACAGAATGGTGTCAATTATGCCAGTTAGATGAAATGTTAAATATCTTTGAGTAAAAGACTAATGGCCTATCTGTGCATTTGGCATAAAGGTGTCACTTTTGCCAGTTAGATGAAAGGTTATATACCTTTGAGTAAAATAATAATAGCCTAGTTGTGCATTTGGGAGAAAGGTTAAATACTAAAGGAATTAAAATGTATTTTGATATAAACAATGCATAAGTGGTATAAAAGGATGTTGTATATATATATATATATATAATGTACAACAATGTATAATTGGTATGAATGGATGTTATAAAGGAAAACGTAAACAGTACATACTAGGCATGAAAGGATACCTAAATGAAAATACAAATGGTGTATTACCAATATTTAAGATGCTGCCCATGATGATTATAAAAGATACATGACCAATTGGCACTTTGGTGCAATACAAGTATAGTACTTTCTAATTTAACGTATATAGTGAAAATAAAGAATAGTGGGGAAAATATATAGAAGGATAGAGTGTGTTGATTTTAGGCATAGGGAATAATCAAGGTTTTGCCGAGTAAGGAGTGCAGTAGCATCGATCATCAATTAAGGTTGACTCGTCAGTAACCATAGGACAATCTTGTATGTTTTGGAGAAATTTAGTTGACATGTAATTAAAGTACGAAAAATGCTATGAATTGTATTAAGTCAAACCACTTAACATATTTCGATTAATGCTTTACTTTATAGTAAAACATTATGTTTTTAAGAAAATTTGGGAACAAAGTTTTACGGGTTTTTAAAAGAGGAAATATTTTAAAAGGGATGTGACATATGTATCTCGTGTATGGAAAGGTATACTGGAGATGGGTGTTACATCTATTGGTATCAGAGCTGTAACCCTCTCAGACCGATGCGGGTAACCTGATCCGATCTGGAGTGTCACATTAGGGCCACCGGAGTGACCCACTGTATCATAAATAAAACATATTTTCAGAATCATATATAAAACAAAATACAATTACATGCCCCCTAATCACATGTATCATACTCTGAAAACAACGCCGGAAGAACTCCCTTACTGATGTCGATAGCTGCACTGGTACAATTCTTTTAACCTGCAATGTTGAGTAATAGAGTGAGCTTCGGAAAGCTCAGTAATACAGAACTACCAGATGATGCTACATGACATGTAGATAAATGAAAAGCCATATAATTTCCTTATTGAATCATACGTATACCAATTTGCGGAATAATTTGGGGTTCTCTTAGAAGTTCATCGAGTAGAAGCCATGAATCTCAGTTCATAAGAAACCTTTCAAAGTATGACATTTTCAGGAGATCGAATATGATGTCTAGTGTGTTCCAACAGTATAATAAAATCATAATAGTACACTTATCAAATGATAGTTCAGTAAATCTCAAAATCATAATGAAATTTAACTTTTGAAACTTGTAGTTTAAACCATTCTCTTGTACACCATCCGCAGTTCCTAGAACTGCGTCCATAGGGCTTACCTTAAGCACACAGCGAAAAGGAAGCTAACCTAAGGATAGGCTTAGGGGCCTGTATCCTTAAGTTCGTAAGTCCATAGGGCTTACCCTAAGCACACAGCAAAAGGGAGCCAACCTAATGGAACATCTTAGGGCCCATGAGCCTACCCAAGAGTCACATTAGGTCCGTCAAAGTTTTCCAGCTTAATCAGAGCTGTACTTTATAAATCCGTATCAAAAATACAATTGCACCGTGACATAAATTCCATAAATCCATATATATGGTAATCAAATACCAGTTCAAACCAAAAATCAGATAGTCGTCTTAATCCATAAAATATCACAATAAATTGGTGCATCAATAAAACAAGAGCCATAGAATTCAGTGTACCACATTTTAAAACAAATAAAATAGTTCAGTAATAAATAGGGAACACACTAGAGAATCCAAGTATTTTCAGAGGCCATTGTAGTTATCATTATGGATAACATGAAACTTATGAAATTTGATCGAATTCTAGGAACAAGCTCCTATTGAGGAGAATCGATTACTAACTGATCTAGCCAGACATTTAAGGTTGATACTTTAGAATCCTACTATATTTTCGTGTGCATTAGGAAAACATTCAGGAACCTTTATACATAATAATTCTAAATTCTGATTTACTGCGAGTGATTCCATTACCCAAACAATCAGGGGTATTTAGGAATATACTTTGAATTCATAGGATTTCAGCCCAATTGAACCAAATAAGGTATTCATAATCTTTTCCTTCTGCGTTACTTGCTTTTTCAAACATGACCGAAGTGATTTTAGATGAAATATAGAATCGAAGATTCAAGTCATTTACAATCTACAACTATCGATCATATTATCAAACAACTCGAGTTATACAACTCCCAAACTGATGCATGTCAACAAGTCAATTCATTATCCTTCCAGTGTATTCACTTTTTAATACCATAATGCAAATCCATAGATCATCCCCATAATCATCACTGAATAAATATTCCAACGGTCTTTATTTAATTTCCACGTTTCAACAATATCAGGAAATACAGACGTACTTGATCCATGGCTCATAACCCATAAGGACAATTCATAATGTAAGTTCAACAGTGTTTCCAAACACATCCAATCACCTATTTAATCCTCAGTCATTGATGTTACTTAGTTCGTTTAGTAAGCAAGTCTATCCCGATTACTTTAAAGTTTTCCATAATAATTCAGACGTTTTTGAATTTCAAATACACGTTGTACTTCATTTCAGTTCAATTTATTCATATAATAAAGTCATTCTGGTATCCGTTGTTGATTTGACTCACGAATACCCATTTATTAGTACTGTATGCACTCTAGAGTTGAGCTGAGCCAAGTACTTCCATAATTATCATCGATCCAAATTTGAGAAGATGAACAAACATTCAAGTGGTACTTATATCATTCAGGTAATGATATAGCATTAACATTGGTTGATCACTTAAGTTGCGTTCCATAACTTTTACTGGTAGCACAACATCCATGTTTATTTGGATTTCTTAATTAATCCAAGACATTTACTTATTCTAGGTTATAAGGGAATTTTGGTCATTTTAGTGCTCAACATTTTTCTATTCATTTCAAAGCTTGAGTATATCCATTCATTCCTGAACTTGGTGACATTCTTGAGTCATTTCCATTATAGGGGTATTTTGGTCATTTTATAAATCTAGAATATTTCAATCATTTCCTTCCGTTCAGTCTTATTATTTAATTCAAAATTATCGTTTGTGTCAGTCCTTTTGAACTATTCTGACAAAATATCACTATCGATAAATTATTATTCTTCACGTACTTACTCAAGTCGGAGATTTCCAAGTTAAATGCCTTCTCAGATGTTACTAACGGATTATCAGAATTTTCCATACAAAAATAGGATCTCAACAATCAAATTAGTAATTTATCGGTTTAAAAACAAGTTCTCATGTTACTTCCTCATTCAGAGTCAACTTGGACTATTTTTACCTCTCAAGGGCATTTTCATAATTTCTTAATCAGATAATTTCGGTATTAACTCTTAACGAAAATAATTATACTTTAGAGATCCAATGGTTAATTGCTTTCCCGAACATTCTTTGATCTCGAAATGATTCCTTAACAGACTTATAATATCTTATACAAACCCTCTTGGGTTTAAAAATCGGTTATCTATATTTCCTAAGCAAAACTAGCATTTCTTATGCACATATGAAATTTTACCGAATCAATATGTCTTTTCAGAGTTATTAACCAACTTCCAGGGAAAATTCTGGTCATCTTACAATATAAGAGTATTTTTGTAATTTTATCATACCGAAGTATTCTCATAATTTCTCATCCAAGTACCTTTAACATTTAACCTTTGATGATATAAAATATAAGTTACAAATCCAGAGCTGATTTCTTTATCACCAATCACAAACTTGTAATTTAATTCTAACAATTCCTCAATCTCTTATATTAGTCATTCGATCCGTATTCAATTACAGAATTTCTACCACATTCATATCGAGTGTATAAATTATTCAACTCCACAAAAGTGACAAACATTATCTTATTCATGCATTTATCAATATCAACATGTTCCATAAAGCATCAGGAGACAGTAAAGTATTACCTCGATTTTCGTGTAATACTGATCGACCATAAAAATTCCATTCGAACGCCTTTGATCTTCAATTCAACTTCCAATAATTCCTCAGATACATATTAACATAAATTATATAAAAAACGGAGCTTAATTACGATAAACGGATCGAATCGGGTGATAAATCAGTGAAAAACAGCTTATTGGGTTCTAATTTGGCGAAACAGACTTCAGATTCGGATTCAGGACATCGAAAGCATAAAATATGACTTTTCAGAAATTTGGAATTTTCGGTCAAAATCATAGTCAAAGGGTTTGACCGATAATTTCGAGGTCTTCAGGTTCGAATTTCGAAAAACGGACAGCGAAATCGGATTTGGAACGTCAAAAAATGTCAGGATACGTATACTCGATCAAAGTCAAAGGTCGTTTAATGCCCGGTCAAATCCAATCAAAGTTCTGGTCAACATAGTCAATGGTCAACGGTTCGGTCCAGGCGGTTTGGTCCGGTCCAGGCTGTTCGGTCTTGTCCAGGCAGTCCAGTCCAAGCGGCTCGGTCGGCTCGATCGATCGGCTCGGTCGGCTCGGTCGATCGGCTCGGTCGACTCGGTCGGTTCAGTCGGTCGGCTCGATCGGCTCAACTGGTTCACCAAGCTGCCAGACGAAGCCCACTCTCATGGGTGGCGCGTGGGGGCACGTACAGTGGCTTCTGGAGTCCTAAAAATCACACAAAAATTTCTAAAAATTATTTTATGGCATTTTAAGACACTTACAAAGCTTGGTTAACATTTTTGAACGGCGGAGAGCTTGATTTCAACAAATCGGAAACTTTGAGGAGTCCTAAAAATCACACAAAAATTTCTAAAAATTATTTTATGGCATTTTAAGACACTTACAAAGCTTGGTTAACATTTTTGAACGGCGGAGAGCTTGATTTCAACAAATCGGAAACTTTGACCGTCTCACCTCCTCACGTGCCGCCGTCTACAGAGACCAAGGATAACACTAACGGACTCGAAACGGCACAAGGAACACGATGGTGCGGGAGGTGTCAAAAAGGGAGGACCGATCGGCGATGAATTTAAGATTTCCTCGGCGATGGTGCTATAAAAACGTTGAGACTTTGACTTGAAATTCCCGGCGTATGGAAGCGCTTCACTTCAATTAATTTAAGGGGTTTGTTCATCACTCGATGATGAACACGATAGTGGTTTTAAATCGACGATCGGAGGTCAGACGGTGTCGGGATCGGGTTTGGAAGTTGGGCGATGGAGGAAGGAAATTTGACAATTGTTTTTTTTGTTTTGAAACAGAAAACTCACGTATTTAACATGAGTTTGCCGACAATTCAAGGGTAAATTCAGGGCTTGGTCCCTGAATTTCCTTCAACTCTAAAATAGGCTACAAGTTTTTAAAACTTTCAATTTAATCCTCAATTATCCTCCAAAATACCAATTAAAATCATCAATTTATAATTCTAAAATTTAGCCCCTAAATTGGGGTGTTACAACAGCAATAGGTTTAGCCGATTCTCGGTCGAAATTGAGTTCAATTGAAATAAGAAAAAGGGGATTACATGCCATTAAGATTGCCAAGGTTACTGATATGGTGTCATTAAAAAATAATTGATGACACTCCTTACTAACTGAAATGTTATTACTATGCATGTTCTAATAGATGTCAGAATCCTCTAACTCGTGTAGAGCGGCGGAACAAGAGATGAGAGAAGGAACTGGTAGCGAAAGTTACAAGGCTAACAGTGATCAGCCGGTCCCATCTGAAAATGCTAGTGCTCCGGCATATCAAGGGATGCCGGTACCGGAGTGTGGAGCTTTTATGCAAACTCTCGACGCTATATTAACCCGTTTTCACCCTCTCATCCTCCCCTTCTTCTCCAGCACCGAAAATGCTGATCCCAAAAGAGTTGAAGAGCTTGGGAGCTCCAGAGTTCTGGGAGAAGAGGGTGAAGGTCCTTTGGAGGCCAACTTATGGCTAAATGATGTTATAATAATGTTTGAAAGTCTTCTCTGTTCAGATCCGGAAAAGTTGGATGGAGCTGTATCTTTACTTAGAGGATCAACTCGAGTATGGTGGTCAAATACTACGATGTATGCTCCATCAGAGAAAGTGACCTGGCAATTCTTCCTGGAAGAATTAAAGAAAAAGTATGTGGGTGAACAGTTCAGAAGGGCAATGTTGTTAAAGTTCATTAATTTAAAACAAGGTGATCGAGCGGTACATGAGTATGAGGCTGAATAAAATAAGTTAAACTATTTTGCTACTGATGTAGTTCCTAATGATAAGGCCCGCCGCGATTGGTTTATTGGGGGGTTGAGGCCAAAGTTGAAAGAAATGATGTTGGCTTTGAGTTTTCCTAACTTGCAAGAATTATTAACCGAGCCAAAGCTATCGAGAGAGATCAAGCGGAGACATTATCCATAGATTAGAGTTTGTAGATGGGGAAAAGGGTTGGAACACCTTCAACTATCCATTATGTTAAGAGAGGCAAGGGCTCAAGTTTGAGATATAGGGATAAAGAGGGTTCTACTACAGCTTCATAGAAAACAAAACAGTCCCAGTCAGTTGCTGCTAGCTCGGGTAGAGCAGTTGGAGAAAGAATTGTATGTCAGATATGTGGAAGAGTGCACCGGGGAGTATGCAGACTTCTCAGTGGAGCTTGCTTCCAATGTGACGAGATTGGTCACTATGCCCGAAATTGTCCAAAGAAATCTGGGGACCATTTGGTGCAATCTGAAAGATCTGTGGCAGCCTCTAATATGAGTAGAGGAAGGGGAAAATCAAGGGGACAAGATAAATCCTTGCAGCGACAAAAGACTCGGGAAGTCGCCAAAATATATAATATTAGGACCAATGAGGAACAGGATGACCCAAAAATTATAGCAGGTAATTTTCATTTTTTTGATGAGCCTGTATTTTTATTAGTTGACCCTTGGTTTATGCACTCATACATTATTACAAAGTTGGTTAGAGCTAGAGGAATTCCTTTAGAAATAAACTTGAGTAAAATGATAGTCGTAAACCCTAATGGGTCATGGTACATGTGTGAGTGGATAGGTAGTAAATAATTAATAAAGAATTCTAGGGGCTATGTTCCTTTTGAATCTTATGGAATTACCCATCGATGAGTTAAGATCATACTGCGAATAGGTTGTTCTCCAGAGACAATTAGTCCAGCAAAATACAGAGGGTATGGAATTATAATTTTGGAGAGAAGGTAAGATCATGGCTTAAAGTGATATTGATAATGATGGTGAAGAAAATGAAGTCAGAAACATATATATATAGCTTTTCTGGCTAATGTGATAGATGTTTAATTAATTAAAGTAGAATTGTCGGATAATTTCACAAAATAGGGAATTGATATATTATATATATATATATATATATATATATATATTCAAATAAATCTATGTGGTTTTTACGGATGCATTTATCAACGATTTAAGAAGGTTGCTTATGTACAAAGGTAGGTTATGGCATATGCCTCAATATAGTCAAAGACTCCCAAGAGGAGTTATCTAAGCATGATTTAGAGTCGGCAGTAGTCAAGTTGCCTTAAAAGATTTAACATCATTATATGTATAGTGAGCGGTGCTATAATGGTGCTAATTACAAAAGCCTAAAATAATAGTGGAATGGAAGAGAGTGGAATCGAGACCAGAAAGAAGAACCATTCCTTAATAATAATTCTATAGGTAGACAATAAAGAGATTTATGACTTTTGAGGTCAGGTTTGATGGATATTCGTATTATCGTGGGAGACTTTGTATTTTTGACAATTAAGAGTTTAGAAAGATATTTAGTTGAGACATTAAGTCAGTTGACTATGCATTCAGGTGGAAATAAGAGGTAACAAGATTTAAAGAGTCGGTTGAGGGGCCTGATTTGAATAGGGATATCACGAAAACGTTTGCAAAATGTCTGACGTACTATTAGAGGAAAAGTTGAACATCAAGTATCTTCTAAATTGTTTCAATCAATCTTGAATCTTGAATGGAAAATGGCTCATGGGGAAAATAGAGATTCAATTAGAATTGAATTATGAAAAAGAACCAATACAGATTTGAATTGGAAAAATCCAGGAATCGTGTAACAAAACGATTCCTCTAGTTTAAGTATTGTGGTAAACACATAAAGTCTTTAAATTCGAGGATGATTTTTTATGGGAGAGAATTGTAATACCCTAAATATTAGGTCAGGGACTATATTGAACATATTTGAAATTGGAAGATTTAATTGAATAAATGGTAAAAGATGAGGAAATGATTTGGAATAGTGTTATACTAAATTGTGTCAATATATGAATAAAGAGGGCATTTTGGTCCTTTAAAGGAAAATGAATTTTAAATTCATTTTATTTAATAAGGTATTAAAGTAAAGGAAAGGGGAAAGGAAGATAGCCAGAAAGCTATTTCTCTTTTCTTCTTCTTCCCGTGGAACAAGCTCTCTCCCAAAGCAAAGGTGAGGTTTTATTTGGATAGTTTCTTCTTCCATTTTTGGTTGGTTTTTGAAGCATTGACTATTATAGAGGCTTATGGTAGGATTAAATAGGAGTAAACCTAAAAGATGAATGAAATATGATTGATTTAAAGAAATGGGTTTTGTAATGATATATTATGATATGAGTGTTTATTGATGTTTACTAGTATATTTGACTTGTCAATGAAGTAAATAAGAGATTAGAAGTATTGGATGAATTTAAAAACAAGTTAGAAAATATGGTGTGATTCTTAGATTCAAGTGAGCTTAAGGAATTTTAGATGTTTTAAGAAGCTAAATGAAGGAAAGTTAATAGAGATAAGTAGAGAAGAGTTTAATAGTATTGTTGGGGGTAAACATAAGGAAATTTGACCAAAGTTGGGTAAGTTTCGGGCTGAAATATGTAAAATATGGGTAATGGTATCGGTACTAATAGAATAACACCGATACTATATGCTTAAAATTAGTAGAATTCACTGAGTAGTATTGATACCAATTCAAGTGCTATCGATACAAAGAGGGGAGTATCGATACTATGAAGATGCTATCGATACCATTGTTAACAGAATGCATAAATGGTATCGGTACCATAATAGGGTATATCGATACCATGGTATAGTAGTATCGATACCATGGTAGAGGTATCAATACTATTGAGCCAAAAATGTTAAGATAAGCTAAGATTGTTATAGAAAATATAATAATATGTATTCATGACTAATGTTTAAGTATAATTGTTAGGAAATATACTAACAATTGATATTGTAAATGACTTTATTGGATGCTTGAGTAGATCAAAATCAAGCTCTCGAGTCAAGCAAAACAAAAGGAAAATGCAAAGTACTTGAGTAATCAACTTTGCATTTTGGATATAATAGCGAGACAATCCAGGTGAGTGCATTTATTATGTACATTAAGAGTTATAAATAAATATTGTTAAAAATATATGTTGCAATATTATATCAGTACTATGTGAACTACAAGCACTATGTGTGCAAATCTACGGAATTCATCTTTATTTGATGAATAACAATACAGGCACGATGTGTGCAACCCACATAATTCATCATGAGTTGGTGAACTACCATATGGGCACTACATGTGCATCTCAATAAATGAACATGAGTAGGAAATTGGTAAATTACCATGTTGTCACTAAGGGTGCAAATGTATAAGGTTTAAAATAAATTCAAAAGGGTTAATCGATATTAGAATTTTTATGCTATACTTATGTTTATAAGTTTCTGAATGTCGGTATTGGTAATGTGTGTTCCACCTACGTAAATAAAGTTTGTGAATTTATTGTAATTGACACTACGTGTGCAAGCTATTGAGTTTATAATGAGTTGAGAGAGTTAATTGATATTATAAACAATTATTAGAGTATAAATTATTCCAAAAGTAAAAGACTAATGGCCTATATGTGTTTTTGACAGAAAGGTGTCAATTATGCCAGTTAGATGAAAGGTTAAATACCTTTGAGTAAAAGACTAATGACCTAGTTGTGCATTTGACAGAAAGGTGTCAATTATGCCAGTTAGATGAAAGGTTAAATACCTTTGAGTAAAAGACTAATGGCCTAGTTGTGCATTTGACCGAATGATGTAAATTATATCAGTTAGATGGAAGGTTAAATACCTTTGAGAAAAATACTAATGGCCTAGTTGTGCATTTGACAGAAATGTGTCAATTATGTCAGTTAGATGAGAGGTTAAATACCTTTGAGTAAAAGACTAATGGTCTAGCTGTGCATTTGACAGAAATGTGTCAATTATGACAGTTAGATGAAAGGTTAAATACCTTTGGGTAAAACACTAATGGCCCAGTTGTGCATTTGACAGAAATGTGTCAATTATGCCAGTTAGATGAAAGGTTTAATACCTTTGAGTAAAAGATTAATAGCCTAGCTGTGCATTTGGCAGAAAGGTGTCAATCATGCAAGTTAGATGAAAGACTAAATGCCTTTGGGTAAAAGACTAAAGGAATTAAAATGAATTTTGATATAAACAGTGCATAAGTGGTATAAAAGGATGCTGATATATATATATATATATATATATATATATATATATATATATATATATATATATATATATATATATATATAATGTACTACAATTCATAATTGGTATGAATGGATGTTATAAAGTGAAACGTAAAAAGTACATACTGCTATGAAAGGATGCCCAAATGAAAATAAAAATGGTGTATTACCAGTATTTAAGATGTTGCCGATGATGATTATAAAATATACATGACCAATTGGCACTTTAGTGCAATCACTACAACAAAAGTGTTCTATAGCGGCGTTTTTAGGGTAAACACCACAAAATTTAAGCATCTAGCGGCGTTTACTATCCAAACGCCACGAAATTATACTTTACCATCGTTTTTACAAAAAACCGCCGCAATAGAGTGGTAATTTAGCGGCGTTTATAGCTAAAATGCCGGAATAGATTTGTTTACAGTGGCGTTTTTTTCAATAAACGTCGCAATAGAGTAGTAATTTAGTGGTGTTTGTGTAAAAATGCCGTAACAAGGTTGTTTATAGTGGCGTTTGTCGAACAAACGATGCTATAGATAATTAATTTAGCGGCGCTTATTAAACAAACGTCGTAATAGGTTTGTTTATAGCGTCGTTTTTGCAAAAAATGCCACAATAGATTAATAATTTAGCGACGTTTGTAAAAAAAATGCCGCCATATGTTTGTTTATAGTGGCATTTTAAAAAAAACCGAAAAAACGTGTACAACAGTGGCGTTTGTTTAAAAAATGCCGCCAAAGGGTCAATATATGCTCTACCCTTTTCTTCTGCCTGATCCCTAAATTCATTTCAACACTGCTTCCCTAAAAGAAATTTCTCTGGTACAACAACAACACTCACACGATTCCAAGTGACGTCCTCTTCTGTCTGTCTCGGTGACCAAATCGGTCCTTGACAGACAGTTATCTCCCGATTGCACGATTTGATCTCTTCTTTAAGTACAAAATTTTTTCATTTTTTTTGTTGGTATTCTGAAAATGGGGAAAACCCAGAAAGTTGGTGTAATGGAGAAAAATAATATCTTTCGAATAGGAAAAGAATATCTATACATATTGTTTTACTGGTTTACTGCTTCGGAGCTGTGTTTTTCTGCTTTCGAATACAAAAAATAATATCTTTGCAATATGATAATAATAGCTTTTCAAAACGTGAACAAATGGTTGTGGTACAAATAGCAGGTGTTTCATTCAGTAAGACAAATTATCGTCAGAATGTCCATGTGGCGTCTTTGCTCTGACGATGGATCGAATTATCGTTGGGAGGCTATAAGTCCGGACTTGCCGTCGAAAGTCGATGATGACCCGAAAGGCCCTCATATTGCAAAATACCCTTCCATGGCTGATCTCCTAATTGAAGGTAATAATTAAACGCTGAAATTTTATGCCATTGATTGTTTTATTTTGTACTCCCAAATTTCATAGATCGCACGCATGTAGGATGTTCAAAGCTTATTGAGAACGATGATAGAGAAGTGGATAAAGACCCGATGTTTAGAACCGAAATTGCTAAATCTGTGGCGTTGAAAGAATCTTCAATTGCAAAAGCAATATCTATCCTCAATGAAGACAACGTTGCCTCTACTGATACTCCAAGTAAACTTTTCTATCTTCTATTTAATTTTTTTAATGTTTGATTCAGTTCCAAAGCCACCTCCAATCAAGTTTCATACTGTAGGTGGAAGGTTGTTATCTGTTTCAAGTGAAGCACTGCAACGCGAAAGGACTCTTCTTGGTGAACCGGATGTACGGGATTTATTTGGTGAAATGGATGAAGAGTTTCTCCATATAGAGTTTACACAGAGGAAAAACGCAACGATGCGTCGTCAAACAAGGAAAACAACTTTCTTACGTCCTTTCCCCACGAAGGAGCAGTGAAGAATAAATTCAAGTGAACAATATGGTGAAGACTTTATATGCATAACTTTAATGTTTCTAAATTTTAATGTATTCTGTTGTTAAGTATTAATTTTATGGTGAAGACTGTTTATGCATAACTTTAATGTACAAACGCCGTAATAGGTCCAAGCGTGTGAAGAATGTTTATGCATAACTTTAATTAATGTTGATAAATTATAATGTATTTTGTTGTTAAGTAGTTTTATGCATCAGTTATGTCTTAATTAAAATGTATGGTTGTTGTTAATTACAAAAAAATACATGGTATTAATTTTAGTTAATGTAGAGAAGAAATCAAATATTTATTTATATAAAGGTATTTAGCGGCTTTTGTATCCAAAAAACGCCGCTATATAACTGACTTTTTGCGGCGTTTATATCTAAAAGCACCGTAATATAGTTAATCTATAGTGGGGTTTGTATAAAAACGCCGCTAATGAATTTTACTTTTACGGCGTTTTTTTACAAACGCCGCAATAGGTGTAAGATATAGTGGCAGTTGTTCACAAAATGCGGCAATATATTTGTACTTTTGGAGCATTTTAAAAAAAACGCCGCAATATATGGATTGTAGTGGCGTTTATAGAAAATGTCGCGATATAATATAACTATAGCGGCTTGTTGATTACAAACGTCGCAAATTGATATTAAATCCCCAAATTAGATGCGCATCCTGAGCCCTATTCTCGTCTCCATCTATCCTCCATATATTCCTCCGCTCTCCCTCACAAACAAAATGCCACAATCGGACTTGCAGTGGCCACCATTCAAGCCGTTGGTTCCAGTGTCACGCCATCACCGTTGACTCTCGCGCATCCATCAATCCATAAACAAAACCCCTGCTACTTTTGTCCATAGCACTATTTGTAATTGCGTCGTGGGTTTCATCTTTCAACAAGGTAATTTTTGGTACTAAACGAATGGTACGTATGTATGCATTAAAGCACTAAAAAATATGAATTTTAATAAGCATGTAGAAAATCTTGTTTCCTGGTTGATTATTTGAACTTTAACCTTCGTTTATGACCCTGCCAAAATTCTGGGTTTGAGTGAAATTTTGATGACACTCAATTGGCTCTTGCAACATTTTCAATTGCAGTTGTACCAATTAATAATGTTCATATACTTTTGTTGCCATGCTTTATTGTAAGTGCATAGTAATCTAAACAATACTTACCTATGATTCTCGTAGTTTATTGTTCTCTACTTATGACTTTGATGATTGGCTTTTGCTCATTTTCTTTCCATTTTTTCTCCCTTTCCTTACTCCTCTGAAAATGTTCAATTTGTAAAAGATGTACTTGTTTTGAGCGTATTACCCCATACTATGCATTTAAATCTAAACAATCAAGGTTGTGTAGGAGGGCAGTGGCCTGATGTTTGTTTTTATCACTAATTTGCAGCTTCTGGAAACTAGTGTCTGGAAAGGTAAATGTCCTGGTTACTGGAATATAGAAGTTAAATGATCAGTTTTGCTGGAATTATGTTATATATACTTTGACTTGATTAGAATTTCCTGACATGGTTTGTTTACTAATTATATCTTCCTGAAGTTCGTATTTTGGTTTTGTGACATATCTTTCTTGTATGCGTAATTTTGATACTCATTTGTAGAAGATCTTCTGATGATTGGAACCGTGCATCAAACATACATTCATTACGTTCCCTGGATCGCTCTTTTGTTTTTCCTGGTATCTTTGTCTCTTTCGATATTTCTCGCTTCTTTCAGGTTTAGCATAATGTCTATTTGTATTCATATGCTAGATGTGTTTGTAACTTGACAAGTATGAATTCTCAGATCCAATCAGAATTTAGAATTTGGTGAAGAATTACTCCCAGTTTGTTTCTTTCCCTATATACACCTGGCAAGAAAAATCAAGGACAATTGAGGTTAGTGTGTGCGTTTCTGTTCTTTGTGACTAGGCCCAAGTATTCCAATCCACCAATCCATGGTGCCTCAATTGCATCCACTATCCTGAAAAATAGGTAGGTTCTTTGTGTAACCAAACTACCTGTATTTTAGATCTTTGTCAGATGACATATAAACTAGTAGCATTGGTAAAATTTCAGAAAATGGAATGGCTGCAATGACACGTATTGGTGTTAAAGATTGAACAAAAGTGAATCTTAGGAATCTTTAGAGAAGTTCATTACTTCCATCGCCAAGGTGATATTAACTAGGGAAGAAAAACATTTATTCATCTATTTGGATGTAACTTTCATTTATGATTTTCTTTTTTAACTTTGAGTGAGGTAATTATACTCAAAATTCTGGGTTTCTGTGATATAAAGGCATTTATCTGTGGAGAAAAATAGGTTGTTGCATGTTAGATTATACCCATAAATTTCAAATCTGACAAGGGATAATCCTCTTATTGCCTCCTTCATCGTACATGTTGTCTGCTCGGCCGGTGACCGGAAGGCTTTGGCTCATCTAGGTACTCAAACCTCAAACTAAAACAATCATCATTTATGGTGGTTCATGAATATAATAAATTCATGTGATTTAATTTAAGCAATACAGAAAACCTTTTTTGTAGGATGTTCGATATTGTAAAACTTAATAAACTTAAGTTGTATACTGTTTATGTTTTATGTGTCTGCATTTTCATATTACCATAGCTGTGATGTCTTAAGAGACAAATGTTTCCTGGACAAATCTGATTCTTAAGTGCCCTGTCCATGACTATGATTTCCCTTTTATTTCATTTAATTTGTTAAACCAAATATCAGTAATTTGTACACATGATAAATGAAGCACATAGGACTTGAGATCGCTAGCTTTAGGTTCTTTGGTGAAATATGAATCTTTTTTCTAGCTTTAGCTTTCAATTTTATATGAGAAAGGAATAGTGTAGCTTCATTTAATATTATGGAACCATGTACTTTGGGAGCATAATTCCATTGCTAGTTATTTAGAATGTTATTTTTTCATGGTTAATTGATTTATAATGATTATAAATATGTCTTCTCTAGGCAATGCTAGAAATGCGCTAGAACATTGATTACATTGGAAAATTTATCCCCATTTACTTTCATTTTGTTCCTATAATCCGAGCGAAGGATCTGGTTAATCTTTAATTTCAAAGGAAGTGTAATTCGGATTGTAGATTTGGATGTCATTAGATATTTGATATGTCTTTGAATATTCAAATAATATTTAGATAAAGTTGTTAAAATTACTATGCTTTGTAGAATCGAACACCCCATATATTATCTGTATTTGCGAAACTGAAACATATTGCAGAATTAGATATTTGAGTCTTGATTTGGATTATAAAAATGGGGTATCATTTTACTTCTTTGTCATCTAGAATTACAACATGTATACCATCTATTATCATTTTATTCACAACTATATTTTGAACTAAAATTAAATATTTATGCTGTCTGCAGTAAAGTTTGAACCTTGCTTTGCGCCATTCGGTTAAAGTTAAATAACCATTGAACATAAGTCCTCGTAAACATTTAATGATATTCGTTGAAAGAATTTGCTTTTACTTTCTCAAGTCCTTGCATGCAACTTCATCATTTACTTTGTTCTTTGGCAGTACGAACAAGACCCTTGAACGATACCAGCGTGATTGCTTTGTTCCTCAAGTCAATACGGTTGAACGTGAAACCCAGGTTACTATTAAACTTTTCTTAATCTATAACAATATCAACGCACAAATTTCCAACATACTCAGTTCCTCCTTTTCTTAACATAGATATGAGTTATGAGGGCTTATTTTAGTTGCACTTCTAGAGAGTTTTTGAAGGTAGATGTCTTCATGCATAGGATGCGTAATGAATTAATATAATATTGATTTGATTAATTTAGTATCGATGATTAATTTAGTCTCGATAATTCTTGAATTTTAAAATTTTAGTCCTGGCCTAATAATATATAGACATAAATGATAAAACTAAAGAACATCAATACAGTCTACAATTTTTACATAATACATGAACAAATAAAAAAAATTCAAAGTTATTAAAAGTAATTATTAATGTTCGAATTAAGATTAAAATTATCGGGTTAATAATGATCGAATAAAAATATATCCACCAAAATAATCCAACATTTTTACTATATGCTGGCAATGGAGCATGAGTAGCAGTGACGACATGGCTCAGTAGTACAACCAAAATATTTTATTTACAAATGATTTTTAAATGCATAAACATTTCAAACTAATGATTTTTAAATGCATAAACATATGCAAGTATTGTTTTAAGAGACAAACTTATTATGATTGCATTATATATAAAGGTCCAAGCGTGCTATTCCTCTAATGTGAATTTATTATGATGTCGATTTATATTGAACAATTAAAAAGGAAATTATAACTTCTGTTTAGGTTCTACTTTCCTCTATAGTATTAGCAAATAAATGTGAACTTAAATTGTTATGTGAAATTAAATTATGCGTGCTTATGAGTGAAATTAAAGTATTCTTATTTAGATTTGATATTTTCTTGCATATTTTGTTATACACTTTCATCGGTTTGAATTATCTCTGTAGCTACTAATTGAGTTGAGCAACTCCAATTTAAGTTTTAAATTATTATGGACTATATCTGATAGTTTAATGCTTATGTTTAGGTTATAAATGTATCTATAATATTACTAATTAACATTTTAAATTGAAACTCCAGAAATACGAAATGGATAAGAGTTGGATGAATTTCTCAAGGGTAAGAGTCGAATATCGAAATGGAGTCAAAAACTTTCTAAATTTAGCTTTTGTGAATGCAAGCCAAGAGAATATGATTCTTTTCCCTTGTAAGAATTGTGTGAACATTAATTGGCATATTCGTGAAGTTGTGTACGAGCATCTAGTTATTTTTGGATTTGTTCGGGGGTATAGAAAATGGATCTTTCATGGAGAGTTTGTATCAAATAGATCTGCTTCCACGAGTTATTCGACTTATCCTGCTCCTTCTCACCATCCAACTTCCAGAGAAGATGACATGGAAGGGATACTACGAGATGCATTTAATATGCACAGTCAACAGCCGTATGTTACAGAAAATTATTGTCAGGATGATGTTAATGATTTCATTGAGACGGGAAGAATTGGATGTGATGAAGAGCCAAATAGAGAAGCGGCAAAGTTTTACAAGTTGCTGAATGAAATGAATAAACAACTTTATGAGGGATCAAAGTTTTCAAAGCTTTCGTTCTGCATTCTTCTTTTCCACTTAAAATGCCTAGGAGGGTGGACTGGAAACTCCTTTACGCAATTGTTGGAGTTACTAGGAGAAGTGTTTCCTTTTGCAAAAATCCCTCAATCATGCAAAGATATGAAGAGGATGATAAAAGATCTGGGTCTTGGATATGAAAAAATTCATAGTTGTCCGAATGATTGCATGTTGTATTGGGGTGATCAAAAAAATCAGGAATCTTGTCATGTATGCGGAAAATCTCGATGGATGACTAATGAGGCAGAAAATGTTACTGAGGATGAAGCTCAAGCAAGATCAAGAAAGAAACCAGTCAAGATTCTGCGATATTTCCCTCTAATACCTAGGCTACAAAGATTGTTTATGTCCTCCAAGACTGCTGACTCTATGAGGTGGCATCATGATGGAAGAACCGATGATGGAGTATTACGGCATCCTGAAGATTCTTTAGCTTGGAATTAATTTGACAACAAGTATCCAAGTTTTGTCAGAGATCCTCGAAATGTCAGTCTCGGTCTTGCAACTGATGGCTTTAATCCATTCAAAATAATGAGTACTTCGTATAGTACTAGGCCTGTTGTACTTGTTCCATACAATTTGCCTCCTTGGATTTGCATGAAACAATCATCTTTCATATTATCCATGATAATCCCTGGCGAAAAAGGCCCCAGAAATGATATTGATATTTACATGCAGCCGCTAATTGCTGAGTTGAAACAGTTATGGGAAGGGGTCGAAACATACGATGTGTTGACGAAAGAGAACTTTAATTTACGCGCGACTTTATTATGGACAATTAATGATTTTCCAGCTTATGCAAATTTATCTGGTTGGAGTACCAAAGGTCTTTATGCTTGTCCTTGTTGTGCTGCACAAACATGTTCGAAGTGGTTGGTTAACGGAAAGAAGTTCTCTTATATGGGACATCATTGGCGGTTACCTGATAATCATAGATTTAGATGTCAAAGGAATATGTTTGATGGTGATAAAGAGTTTTGAAATGCTCCTAACCAAACAACCGGGTCTGAAATATTCAGAATGTTGAAAAATATGAATTTTACTTATGGAAAGATGAATCAACCAAGTAGTACACGATCAAAGAAAAAAACAAACAAGGTCAATGAAGAGGTTGAAGTTGACCAACAGAGTGATGATGAGTCTGATGAAGAGGATGATCCAAATGAGGTAGACTTGTGGAAAAAGAGGAGTATATTCTTCGAGTTGCCTTATTGGAAGAAGCATATTCTGAGACATAATCTTGATGTAAAGTATATTGAGAAGAATGTTTGTGAGAATATTATCAGGACCATTCTGAATGATGGCAGAAAATCTAAAGATAATCTTAAGAGTCGACTTGACTTAGTGGACATGGGAATTCGGCATGATATTCATCCGTAATTAAATCAGAATGGAAGATATTTCTTGCCGCCTTCTATTTTTTCTCTTTCGAAGAAAGAAAAAGAAGTGTTTTGCACGGTGTTGAAGGATGTAAAGGTCCCAGATGGGTATGCATCAAACATTTCTCGATGTGTCAGTGTTAAAGATCGAAGACGTTATGGTTTAAAGTCACATGATTATCACATATTAATGCAAGATTTACTGTCAGTAGCTGTTTGTGGTTGCATGTCGAGTAAGGTGACATCTTGTATCATTGAACTTTCTAATATAATGAAAGCCATCTGTGGGAAAGTTCTAAGTGTTGAATAACTTGATAAACTAGAAGATCGAGTCGCCTTGACTTTATGCAACTTGGAGAAGATATTTCCACCTTCATTCTTCACAATTATGGTGCATCTGCTAATTCATCTTCCTCACGAAGCAAGAGTTGGTGGACCAGTTTTCTATCGATGGATGTACCCTATAGAGAGGTGTTAATTGAATGATATTTTTCAAATTACTACTGATTAGACATTTTAATAAAATGTATTTACGTACTATGTTGTTTTGTGTATAGGTTCTTGGGCAAGTTGAAGTCTTACTGTCGTAATAAGCGTTATCCGGAAGGATCAATTGCTGAAGGGCATTTGGCAGAGGAATGCATGACATTTTGCTCTAGATATTTGGAAGATGTTGAAACAAGATGGAATAGACCAAATCGAAATGATGTGTTAAGTACTGATGACTTACCTCAACATTATTTGTTTGGAAGTTACGGTCAACCATTAGGGAAAGTTGAAATTGCACACTTAGATGACACGTCTTGGGTACAAGTACACCGATATGTTCTTTTCCATCACGATTCAATAGATCCCTTTCGCATGTAAGTATTTCGGACTCAATCCTAATGAAATCTCTTTATCTTTTATATTTATCAATTTTTAACGACATAATAATCTTTATAGTGAGTTTAAAGAAATATTGAGATATCAAGCACGCTCCCGAAGATTAAATCAGCGAGAGCTACAGAAGTTATTCACATAAACTTTTCATGAATGGTTAGGCTAGACGGTAAGCAACTAAATCTTACGGAACACTTATAAATTATATATGTCTTGCTTTTTATATCTACATCAATGCAAATTAATTCACCATTCATGTGTAATAGGTTTGGAGTGGGAGAGAAGTTAGTGATGAAGTTAAATGGCTTTCTCAAGGTCTGAATAGAATAGTTAAAAGATATAATGCCTTCCTCATTAATGGGTTCAGGTTCCACACAAAATCTTGTGAAAGATTAAGGAGGACACAAAATTGTGGAGTCGTAGTTACTTCGTTAACTACAAGTTATGCTACTGTAAGGGACAATAATCCGCATGAGGGAGAAGTCGATTATTATGGAAATCTTATGGACATTATTGAGTTAGATTATTATGGAAAACGAAAGGTTGTGTTGTTTCAGTGTGATTGGTTTGATGTAAACAGATGTATAAAAAGAGATAAATTCAGGTTTACAATGGTGAATTTCTCTCGATTAATTCACACGGGTCAACGTTTGATGGATGAACCATATGTATTTTCTTCTCAAGTGAAACAAGTATTTTATTATCACGATCCAATGGATGACGGTTGGTATGTTGTGCTTCGAAATACTCCCAGAGACTTGATAGACATCGGGGATGGAAGTAGAGATGACATTGAAACAAGATCAGAATGTTTACCTCTACTACCACAAAACTTAGATGAAACTATCACTAATACAACACAATTTCAATGGGTTCGGGAGGACGTTGATGAAGATATTTATGACAACTGACATTACATAAGACTTTTGTATGATTTTATATCTTCATTTATTTATTTATAATGTTATAACATTTAACATGTTGTCCTTCAATATATTCATTACTTAATTCATTTTTTTATTACTCATGTTTGTTTATTATAGATAGCATGCCAAGGAGAAAAATAACTGATTTGCGGGTTGTTCGAGCTTCTGAAGATCATGAAGAAAGAAATAACGAGGAATCGAATGCATCTGACTTTTCCGAAGTTCCTGAAACTGTTGAAGAAGAAGTAGAAATTCAAAGTAATCTTCGAAACATTATTTACTACTTTGTTTATTTTCAAAACTGTCATTTAATAATTTATTATATAGTTGAAAATGCTGGAACGCGCAAGACTCGAGGACGTACAAATTTGAAGGAATTATACCAACTTCCTCCTGGGCATCGTGTCAAAGTTTCAAGAAATGATGTTGGTCAACCTATTGGCCCAGAATCACGTCTTCTAGCAGGTTACTTAGCCATAGTTGGACGTAATGCGAATCTGTAACCCATCAATTACTAGTCATGGCGCGAAATACCTAATAGTAACAAAAATCAAGCGGTGGATTTTGTTAAGGTAATAATGTCATTATAATAGATACTCTATACAAATTCAATACTAATTTATACTTACGGTGCATAGTTATTTGCTGTATAGGAGAAATTTTCTTTAGAGGTCTCTGATGATTATGTGAAACAAGAGTTAGGAAAGAGATGGAGGGACCACAAGAGCTCCTTAAAGAAGAAATACTTCAAGAATGATCTTAGCCTTGAAGAGAAGTTGCAAACAGTCCCACCAGGAATGCTCAGGTACCAATGGGAAGATGCAGTCAGATTTTGGAGTTCAAAAAAAGGACAGGTATGATGTATTTTTCAGAAATAATTGTAACGAATTTTAAATCATCATTAAAAGTGATTGTTTGACATTGTAGGACCGAGAACATGTTGGTGTTGCTAGCAGGCAACAACAAAAGTTTAGACACACGACTGGATCAAAGAGCTTTGCTTGTATAGCTCATGAGGAGGTATTATAGATTATTGAAATAGTTTTTTGTATTCCATGTACATACTAACTCATAGTAATTATATCATAGTACATTGTAGGAAAATACATCCGGTTCTAAAGTTGGTCGAATACAACTCTTTGACATGACACATAAGAAGAAGGATGGCACTCCTATGACTGCTGACGCTGCAGAAATTATGGTACGTTTATTGGGTAGATGTTTTAAATTTACCTGACTTTATTTATATTTGTACCATGATATTTTTTATTTTAATTAATTATTCACTTTATTATTAGGAAAAATTGAGGGATAAAAAAGCGGAGCATCATGCTACCGCTTCAAGTCAAGGTATTGTTAATGATGATGACATTGAAAACCAAGCTATTAATGATGTTTTGGGTCCTAAAAGATATGGTCGGGTGCTTTTTCAAGGATCATTCGTTACTCCCACCAAATATTTTGGATCCAGCTCATCACAGTACATGTCATCACAGTCTCGATCTTCCTACCACGAAGTTAGTTTTTTAAAAGAAAAGTTGGTTGAGATGGATCAACAAATGGCTAACTTGAAAGAGGAATATGAAGAAAGGGAAGCAGAGAGAGCAGCAGCAGAAGCAGCCAGAGCAGCAGCAGAAGCAGAGAAAGAAGCAACGGCAGTACAGAGAGAAGCAGTGGCAGCACAGAGAGAAGCAGCGGCAGCACAGAGAGAAGCAACATATCAGCAGAGATGTGAAGAATTTGAAAAACGACTCAATGATATGATGCTAATGATACAAAAAACGCAACCTCAGAATTCACCATCGTAGTCTCATTTATGTTATGAGCATTCTGTTAATGTTACTGAACCTTGTTTAACTGAACTTATATTACGTTAATGAAAACTTTTATTTATTATATTGGATTTGATGATGTTTGTTATGGATATAGAGTTTGATGTTATTATTGTTTTGTTTGTTGGATAATGGAACATGTTGAAAAAATAGATTTGGGGTAATCAAGCATTATTTTTAGAATTGTAAAATTTTGTGTTATTTAGCGGCGTTTGTTAAAAAAATGCCGCAATATACCATATATTTAGCGGCGTTTGCATACTATAAACGCCGTGATATACCGAACTTTAGCGGCGTTTGTATGAAAAACGCCGCTAAAGCTCAACACCTATTGCGGCGTTTTCAATAAAAACGCCGCTAATTCTCAACCATTATTGCGTCGTTTTCGATACAAATGCCGCTTAATCTGAAAACCTACTGCGACGTTTGTGGGAGAAATGCCGCTAAACATCATAACCTATTGCGGCATTTGTTGAAAAAACGATGCAAAATATCAACACCTACTGCGGCGTTTGTAAGTTAAACGCTGCTAAATATCAACACCTACTGCGGCGTTTGTAGGGAAAACACCGCTAAACATCAAAACGTATTGCGGCGTTTTTGTGACAAACGCCGCTAAATAACAACACCTATTGCGGCGCTATTTTCAGCGGCGCTTTTTGCGGCGTTTTAACAAACGCCACATGTGTTTTTAGCGGCAATTAAAAACGCCGCTATATGTAAAAAAACGCCGCAAAATACCTATTTTGCTGTAGTGAATACATGTATAGTACTTTCTAATTTAACGTACACAGTGCAAATAAAGAATAATGGGGAAATTATATAGAAGAATAGATATGTTGGGCCTACTAAGAATAATTTCGATGATTTTATGAAAGAATTATGGTTTAACCGAGAAAGGCTTATCTGGTCCTTATGGAATATGCAATTTAAATTGTCATTCAATATTCATATGATAAATATGTATAAAGTGTGATATCTTTGCAGTATTATGTCTCACTATGTAAATGGTTAACGTGTGTTGATTTCACGCATAGGGAACAATCAAGGTTTTGCCGAGTAAAGAGTGCAGCAACAACGATCATCAATTAAGGTTGACTCGTTAGTAACCATAGGACAATTTGGTTTGTTTTTGGAAATATTTAATTGGCATGTAATTAAAGTACGAAAAATCCTATGAATTGTATTAAGTCGAACCTCTTAACATTTTTCGATTAATGTTTTACTTTATATTAAAACGTTATGTTTTAAAGAAAATTTGGGAACAAAATTTTAAGGGTTTTTAAAAGAGGAAATATATTAAAAGGGATGTGACATCTGTATCTCGTGTACGGAAATATATATGGGAGATGGGTGTTACAACAAATGCACGCTATGGTTATTTGATAATAAGGGCTCGAGTCTGAAACATTACCTGCTATTAAACAGACCTCCAGTGCTTTCTAGGAGTTCAGGAGCAACAGATATTTCCAAAAGAGTGGTTGCAGTAACTCTCAGTCGTGAGAACTTTTCATGCTCCCAAGCTACCTACTGCAGACCAACAACTTTAATACATGCTTAAAACAACCTGTATGATAAACGCTCTCATTAGTCATTACTTAACATGAGAAAAGAACATAAATGTTAACTGTACAATATTCGGGGAAGAGTAAGTTTTTCTCGAATCAAAATTTGAAGTGTGTATTTTTCTCGAATCAATCAAAACTCACTTCCTTATGATCTCTATGTTGGGTTCCCCGTCATCAGTAAGAAGCCTTCCCAGACAATGCATCTTAAGTGCCTTAAAATTGTCAGACAATGCATCATCAGTAAGAAGCCTTCCCAGACAATACATCTCGATATGACATGCTTGTGCTTCACGAAAGCAAGTCGTCTTCTCTGGATCAGAGGGCTGAAACACCTGCAAAATACACACATAATAATAAGAATGTTAAAAAGAAATATTGGGACATATGATCATGATGGAATTCCTTCCTGGAAAAGGATATTAACCTGATAAACGCAATATGATACCAACATCGATATCGAAACAATAAGTGCAATCAAAACAGCTAAGTGCCTTCCTGAAGTTGAATTGAGAACTTGTGGTAGTTGGACAGTAAGAAATGGTATAACTGATATAGCCATTATCCTGGCAGCATAGCATGTCCAAATATCAGTGCTAACACCTGTCTTTGCAAAATCTGGCAAACTTCCAATTCCGGTTACAGAAATTTAAAATGATACATCTAGAGTTCAGACTATTTGAGCTACATGTTTTTGACCATTACAGGAGTTTTATCAGGAAATACTTCATATATACTCAAATACTGTTTGTTCACACTCTCTGATTTTCTTGTTGGAGCCATCAACAACTTTCTCAATCTGAAACATTTCATCAACAAACATAAACCTGAAAAATGTTATCCATAGTTCAAATTAACTTACTAAATAAAATTTTTAACTTAATTCTCAGCTAATCAGAACGTGAAAAAGTAGATAAATTAAGAACAATTCAAGCATCCCGCCAGCTAAATGACAGTGCAAAATTTAATACAGTTTGAAGATGAAATTTGTTTAATTAATAAATATGAACACCTTTTTAAATAAAAAATAAATATTAAAAAGCTCGTACAAATTTAAATTCGATATCAGCAATGAACTAATATAAGAAGGTTTAGAATTTTTTAATATCAGAAAATAAAAAACATTGGAGCAGCTCAAATATATAAAAAAATCTAAGATAATCCATTAAAAAGCTTCTGTAAACAATAATATGCTTTTTTAAATTATTATTAACAAAAATTCCAACAAAAAATTCTAAAAATGGAGGAATTCAAGAAACGAAATGCATTATTCTGCATAAAAAAATTGGTCAGTGGTTCAAAAAACTGCTTCAAACCCAGTAGAGAAAAGCCAAAACTATTTCTGAAAACAATAAAGATTCAATCTTTTTAGTCAAAACAGACACGTTGTTCCAAAATCTCAGCTTTTAAAACCCTAATTCATAGATCGGAAACAATCCCACTTACAGATTTATTGCCTTGTTCGATCTGGGCTAAACAATGAAGACAAACAAGAGGGGTTTTAGAATGAGAAAACAAAGAGAGTTTGCAAAATATGACAAACTTCCAGTTCCAGTTACTGAAATTTAAAATGATACATCTAGAGTTCAGACTACTTGAGATTGGCGAAGAAGCATCATATGGGTTTGGGTAAATGGCGGGAATGAAAAAATAGGTGGAGGGAAAAAAATGAAAAAGGGTTAAAGGGGTGTGGGACTTAGAAAATGTAAACTTGCTACGAGTCTTTAGCGGCGTTTGTATAAAAATACCACTAAAGTACGAGTGTATAGCGGCGTTTGCATAAAAATGCCACTAAAGTATGAGTTTTTAGCGGTGTTTGTATAAAAATGCCATTAAAGTACGAGTCTATAGCGGCGTTTATATAAAAATGCCACTTAAATACGAGTCTTAAGCAGCGTTTGTATACAAACGTCACTAATGTATTGATAAATTGCGACATTTATTACAAAATTGCCATTACAGTATGAATCTCTTAAAGGATTGTTTAAAAAATATTGTTATATACGTGTCCTATTACGGCGTTTGTATAAAAACACCACTAAAGTACGAGTTTTTAGTGGCGTTTGTATATAAACGCTACTAAAGTACGAGTCTATAGCGACGTTTGTATAAAAATGCAACTAAAGTACAGTCTTTAGCGGCGTTTATATAAAAACACCACTAAAGTATGAGTATTTAGCGGCATTTTTGCTTAAACGTCGTGAAAGTTGTTATTTTGTGGCATTTGTTCTAAAAATACCGCGATAACAATAAAGTTACCGGCGTTTATTCAAAAAACGCCGCTTGAAATACCGTTATAAGCCCATTTTATTGTAGTGTTCATTTCTTCTGAAACCTCTAGTAAAAAATCTACCACAAAACTGAAGCTTTGAAAGTTGACCACTTGGCTTAGGCACACCCACAACTGCTTCTTTGAATGTCCTAGAATCCTTAAAGGAATATTTTGCCCTTGTTCTTTGAATGTGTACATATATTAGGCCATAAACATAGCTTATAAATTCAATTAATTAGAGGTATACAATTAATGTGTTTTATATTCTTTCTATTTATGAGCATGTATCCTATAATCTGCATTTATTATTTTCCATAATACCAATCTGAAAGCTGCATAGTATTTGGAATGGAAGCCCGGCATGCATGTGTCATGTAGTCCTTTATTAAGTAATTTAATATACATATATATGTTTTTACTTGTATATGGATTTACTCAAATGATTTTATTCTATTTATATGCATGACATTTTAAAGTTAAGGTACCGATTATTTTTATATTATGTATTATTTCATATATATATATATATATATATATATATATATATATATATATAGAACTATTTAAATTAACCATATATATCTAAATAGCGTAATATAATATTTTATTTATGAATATATATATATATGATATATTTTTATTGAATTTATGTATGTAAATGTAACTCATTTCCCACACACGTTTCCGTACACGAAACAGATGTCACATCACTTTTAAAATATTTCCTCTTTTGAAAACCAGTAAAAATTTGTTTCTATTCATAAAACATTTTAATTTAATAATAATTAAACGCTCATTAAACTTTAGTATGTAAACAAAAATCTAATGTTCAAACATTTTATCTTTTTACATCATTATAAACCAAATAATTTTCAGAGCGTTATCATAATTCTATTACATGTTGACTTATAATATCAAAAAAATAGACATAGTTATCGTACAGTTACTGATGAGGTGACTCTTGATTTGCGATGTCAGATGCACTTCTTACTCTGCTTACTAAAACCTACATGTGAAATAAACACACGTTAAGTATTTACTTAGTGAGGCGTAATAACAATGAGGTAAATTTTCTTTTAAAACGCCCATATACCATAACTATCAAAATATAAATTGATATTTCAACTCATTATAAATTCAGTGGTTTTCGCACACATATTGACGATACGGTAATTCACAAACTCATTATGGATTATGGGGGGTGCACACATAGTGCCAATACGAAAATTCATAAACTAATTATGAATTTCTTAGGTTGCACACATAGTGCCAATACGGAAATTCATAAACTTATTATGAATTTCTTAGGTTGCACACACAGTGTCAATACGAAAATTCATAAACTTATTATGAATTACTTAGGTTGCACACATAGTGACAATACGGAAATTCATAAACTTATTCTGAATTTCTTAGGTTGCAAACATAGTGCAAATACAAAAATTTAATAAACTTATTATGAATTTCCTAGGTTGCACACATGGTGCCAATACGAAAATTCATAAACTTATTATGAATTTCTTAGGTTGCACACATAGTGCCAATACGGTAAATGCAATACATACATTAAGCAAAATGCATCTATGACTATCATAACATATAAGTACATAATTAATGCACTCACCTTGTATGCCTCAATAGGATGCCTCACTGATGTCCGACTAATCGACAACTTTATATTTGCCCTTTTTCCTGATAGACTCAGAAGATGCCTATATTAACATTTCAGTATGATTGGTATCAGTACCCCTCCTATGGTATCGATACTTCTATACTATGGTATCGATCCTTTTAGTATCGATACTATTTATGTATTCTAGAATACATGGTATCGATACATTTCTCTTAGTATCGATACCCACATTAGTATCGATACCCACATTAGTATCGATACCCACATTAGTATCAATACTAATTGCATCAATATCGATATAGTTCATCGTATTTCTTCAAATTTAAACCTATAGTATCGGTATTGTTCTTCTGGTATCGATACCCTTACCCAAAGTTTCCGTTTTTCAGCTCGATTTTTACCCAAATTTCATCAAATTCCCTTACTTTTACCTCCAACAATACTATTAAGCTCTTATTTACTTATCCCAACTAACTTTGCTTCATTTAGCTCCTTATAACATCTAAAATCTCCAAAGAACATCTCAAACCAAGAATCATACTACTTTTTCTAACATGTTTTTAATCACATCCAAGGTTTCTAATATATTGTCTACTTCTTTGACAAGTCGATTATGCGTGTAAACATCAATAAAGACTCATATTTTAACAAATCACTCAAAAACCCATTTTCTTTAATCTCCAATAAGTCATCCATTTATTAGTTTTAATCTTCTCTAAACCTTCCTTAAGCTTTCTCCACACTTAAGGTTTCAAGAACAAACCAAAAACGAAAGGAAAAACTAGCTAAATGAAGCCTTACTTTTGGCTATGGAGGAGAGTACGAGCAACGGGGAAGAAGAAGAGAACTTAGCTTGTTTATCCCCTTTTCCCCTTCTTCCTTTACTTTAAATACCCTATTAAAAATAATTTTTAAATCTATTTCCATCTAAAGGACCAAAACACCCTTACATTCTTCCATTCTTACTATTTGTTCTTAAATCTAAATTTTTAAATCATTTCTTATACTTTATCATTTATTCAATTTAATCCTCTAAATTTTAAATCCTTTCATTATGATCACCGATCCGATACTTGGGGTATTACAGTAAATATGTAATTTGGCGCATATATGTTTAAGATTTGATTTTAATTAATTTGCATGATATCATCACAAGCATTTCTTGATTCGATCAAAATAATTTGACTAAGGGAATATCCGTTTATTTTGAAATTAGGGGAAGTGATTGTCTTAAAGAACAAGAGGTCTCTCTCAATAATCTAAAAATAAAAGGGTATCCTATCAAGTGAAACGAATAAAATTGATTACATTTAAAATTTGGGACTGAGAAAAAGATTATGTTCTTTTAATTAAATTCACCAAGATAGGAATGTTAGATCGGATCTAAAGTCCCTTCTCGATGTATTTAAATAATTGAACATATTTATTCTCATTAAAGGTTGGTAAAATAATTAATTAATCGTATTTGTTTGACATATGTATTTAACTTTCATTTTACTTTTGTATGTGTTTTTAATGGCATCTCAAAATAAATAACATTCGAACTAGTAATGAATTTTAGAACGAAATAGTAATATTTCTTTATTTCGATTGGAGTAAGAAAGGATTGCTTTAAGGTATGAGAGGTCATTTCTTCTCGATAAGAAATAGTTAAATATTGTCGTTTTCCTTCTTAAACACTACATCAAAACATGTTTTTAGAAAAGTTTTTTCACTCATACAGCGACATCTTTAAGTGTCTCTAGAAACCCTTATGGCGAAAAAAAGCTACGAAAAGCGTTGCTAAAACCAACACCGTAAAAGGTAGCAACATTTCTCATCTACAAACGCCACTAAAGGTTATGAGTTTTAGCGACATTGTTTCCATAAATGCCACTAAAGGTTATGATATTTAGCAGCGTTGTTGAAAAACGCCGCTATATATCTTTTTATTTTGTGGTATTTTTAAAAAACTGCCGCTAAATGTTATGACATATAGTTGCATTTGTTCCCAAAAATGCCAGTAAAGGTCATGACATATAGTGGCGTTTGTAAATTAAAAAGCCGCTATTGACTATATCTATAGTAGTGTTTTTTGTATAAATGCCGCAAATGATTTAGAACTTTAGTTGCCTTTTTCTAAAAACACCGGTATTGATTATGTATTTAGTGGCATTTGTTATATAAACACCGCTAATTAACATATATTTAGCTAAAAGTGTTTTCTGCTCTTCTGTTATCCAAATTTAAATTTTTAACCTGTAGCATTATCTAATAAACATGACATCCATAACAACAAACTTTAAATCCATAACAACCAACTTTAAATCCATTATAATAAATCAAACTTTATATTAACGTAAAATATAATGCAGTTCAACATTGTTAACTAGAATGGACAAAGCATATATCTAAAATAAGACCTAAAATGGTGGATCTGAAGTTGATTTTTTCGTATCATCTATATCATAGCTTTAAGTCAATATTCAGATTCTTGTCATTTTTTGCTGATATGCTGCTTCTCTCCTTACTTCACTCACTTCATTTACAGCTTTCATGTGAGCCATTTTTTGATCCATTTCAGCCAATTGTTGTTTTAAACGACTAATTTCTAATTAGGAAGACTGACTCTGTGATGACATGTAATGAGATGAATTGGATCCAGAATATTTGTTGGGAGTAAAGAATGATCCTTGACAGCGAACCCAACCATATCTTTCAGGACTTAAAACTTCATTAATAACTTGATTTTCGATGTCATCCGCATTAACAATACCATGACTTGAAGCTGTAGTTTCATACTCTGCCATTTTATCCCTCAATTTTTCCTAATAATCAATTATATAATTATTTTAAAATAAGAATGTCGCATTATAGATATAAATAGAACATAATTTAAATCTTGTGTCCAATAAGTGTACCATAATTTATGCAGCTTCATCAGTCATAGTAGGAGTACTATCCATTTTTGTATGTGTCCTGTTGAAGAGCTTTATTCGTACAACTTTACAACCAGAAATATTTTCCTACAATGCAGAATAAAAATTGTCTTACAAAAAATTAATTAATAATATAACAAATTTTTGTTAGTGTGTGCTACCAATTGTAAATCACAATGTGAATAATCAATAACACCACATCATTAGCTATACGAGCAAAGTTCTCCAATCCAATTGTGTAAGTAAACTTTTGTTGTTGTCTACTGGCAACACAAACATGCTCTCGATCCTACAATTTGAATTATTTACTTATAAAGTCAATATTATAATGACATTATATTATTTTTGAAAAATACATCATACTTGTCCTTTCTTTGAACTCCAAAACCTGACTGCATCTTCCCATTGACATCTGAGCATTCCAGGTGGGACAATTTGTAGCTTCTCTTCAAGGTTGAAATCATTTTTGAAGTATTTCTTTTTTAATGAACTCTTGTTGTCTCTTAATCTCTTCCCTAATGCTTGCTTCAAATAATCGTCTGAGATATCTAAAGAAAATTTATTCTACAAATAACATAAGTGTTCAAAGTAAGTATAAATTACTATTGAACTGTTATGGATTATCTATTATAATGACATTATTACCTTAACAAAATCCAAAGCTTGATTTTTGTACATTTCATTCCATGACTCATAATTGATCGGTAAAAGATTAGCATTACGTGCAACCTTGCCTAAGTAACTGGATAGATGACGTGCTTCTGGGCCAATAGGTTGACCGACATCATTTCTTGAAACTTTCACACGGTGCCCAAGAGGAAGTTTGGTACAATTCCTTTAATGCTGTACATCCTCTAGTCTTGCGTGTTCAACAATTTTCAACTATATAAGAAATAATTAAATGTAAGTTTTCAAATTGAACCAACAATTAAAGAAAGTGTCGAACATTACCTTCAGTTTCTACAGTTTCTTTAACAGTAATAAGAACTTTCAAAGAGTCAACAATAGTCTATTCCTCATTATTTGTTTGTTCCTCATCTTGAGAAGCTCCAACAATATGCAAATCACTTAATTTTCTCCTTGGCATGATATCTGTAATAAACAAACAATAATTTTAGTAAGAAAATGATTCAATTAATGAATATATTGAATGACATGTTATAAGTTATAATATTATAAATTAATAAATTAAGATATAAAATCTTACTACATTCTTATGTCATATCAATTCTCATTAATATCTTCATCCATGTCCTCCCGAACCAATTGAAATTGTGTAGTATTAATGATAGTTTCATCTAAGTTTTGTGATACAAAAGATAAAGATTATGATCTTGTTTCAATGTCATCTCTACTTCTATCCCCGATGTTTATCAAGTCTCTGGGGTATTACGAAGCACAACATACTAACCTTCATCTATTGGATCATGACAGTAAAAAAACTTGTTTGACTCGAGAAGAAAATACATATGGCTCACCCATCAATCGTTAACCAGTTGGATTAATCGAGAGAAATTCACCATTGTAAAACCAAATTTATCTCTTTTTATTCCTTGAGTAGTGTTTACATCAACCCAATTACACCAAAACAACACAACCTTTCGTTTTCCATAATAATACAACTCAATAATGTTTGTAAGAATTCCATAATATTCTACATCTCCCTCCAAAGTATGATTTTCCCTGGCACTATCATAATTTGTAGTTGAAAAAGTAACTACTCCACAATTTTGTGTCCTCCTTAGTCTTTCACAAGATTTCATGTAGAACCTGAACCCATTAATGAGAAAAGAATTATATCTTTTAACAATTATATTCGGACCTTGAGAAAGCCATTTAACATCTTCACTAACTTCTCTCCCACTCCAAACCTATTACAAGAGAAAGGTGAATTAATTAGCATTTATGTTGATATATTGCAACAAGATTTATATATTATTTACAACTATGTACAATGATTTAGTTGCTTACCGTCTTCCCTAACCATTCATGAAGATTTTTTATGAACAACTTATGTATCTCTCACTGATGTAATAATCGGGAGCGTGCACGAGATCTCAAGACTTCTTTAAACTCACTATAAAGTATATTATGTCGTTAAAGAATGATAAATATAAAAGATTAAGTAAATACATTAGGATTTATTCTGTAAAACTTATGTGCGAAAAGGATCGATTAAATCGTGATGGAAAAGAATATATCGGTGTGTTTCTACCTAAGACTTATCATCTAATTGTGCAATTTCAACTTTGCCGAGTGGTTCACCATAACTTCCAAACAAATAAGTCTCAACTAAGTAATTAGTATTGAACACATCATTTCTATTTGGTGTATTCTATCTTATTCAACATCTTCCAAATATCTATAGAAAAATGTCATACATTCCTCTGCCAAATACCCTTCAACAATTGATCATTTTGGATAACACTTATTATGATAGTAAGACTTCAACTTACACAAAAACCTATACACAAAACAAAATACTATGTAAATAAGTTTGATGAAAAGGTATAATCACTAGTCATTGTGAAGAATGAAGGTGGAAATATCTTCTTTAAGTTGCATAAAGTCATATCAAGTTCTTCAACCATCAGAACTTTCCCACACACAACTTTCATTATATTAGAAAGTTCAATGATAAAAGACGTCAACTTACTTGACATGCAACCGCGTAATGCTACTAGCATTAAATCTTGCAATAATATATGATAATCATGTGACTTTAAAGAATAAAGTCTTCGAAATATAACATTAACACATCGAGATATATTTTATGCATACCCATATGAGACCTTTATATCCTTTAACATCATGCAAAACACTTCTTTTTCTTTCTTCGACATCGCAAAAATAAAAGGCGGTGAGAAATATTTTCCATTAGGATGTAATTGCGGATGAAGCTCATGTCGACTAACTCAAGTCGACTCTTTAGATTATCTTTAGATTTTCTATCGACATTGAGAATGGTCCCGATAATATTCTTACAAACATTATTCTCAATGTGCATTACATCAAGTTTATGTCTTAAAATGTGATTCTTCCAATAAGACAACTCGAAGAAAATACTAATCTTTTTCTATAAATCTCCCTCATTTAGATCATCCTCTTCATCAGACTCATCATCACTCTGTTGGTCAACATCACAATCATACACCTGCTTTACGTTTTTTTTGATCATGTATTCGGTGGTTGATTAATCTTTCCATAAGTAAACTTGATATATTTCAACATGGAGAAGATATCAGACCCGCCTGTTTACTCAAGAGCTTTTCAAAACTCTTTAGTACCATCATACATATTTTTTGACTTATAAATCTATGATTTTCAGCTAATCACCGATGATGTCCCATATAAGAGAACTTCTATCCATTAAACAACCATTTCGAACATGTTTGTGCAGCACAAAAAGGAAAAGCATAACGACCTTTAGTACTCCAACCAGATAAATTTGCATATGCAGGGAAGTCATTAATTGTCCATAATAAAGTTGCACGTAAATTAAGTTATTCTTCTTCAACACATCATATGTTTTGACCCCTTCCCATAAATGTTTCAACTCTTTAATAAGAGGGTGGATATAAATATCAATATCATTTTGGGGACCTTTCTCGCCAGGGATTATCATGGATAAGATAAAACATGATTGTTTCATGCAAATCCAAAGAGGCAAATTGTATGGAACAAGTATAACAGGCCAAGTACTCTACGAAGTACTCATGATTTTGAAAGGATTAAACTCTTCAGATGCAAGACTGAGCCTGACATTTCGAGGACCTCTTGCAAAACTTGGAAAATTATTGTCAAATGACTCCCAAGCTAAATAATCCACGGGATGCCGTAATAATCCGTCATCGATTCTTCCATCATGATGCCACCTCATAGACTCATCAGTCTTTGATGACATAAAAAGTCTTTGAAGCCTAGGTATTAGAGGAAAATATCACAATCTTTACCGATTTCTTTCCTGATCATGCTTCAACTTCATCCTCACTCACATTTTTTGCATCTCTAGTCATCCATCGAGATTTTTTGCATACATGACAAGACTCATGATTTTTTCGATCACCCAATACAACATACAATCATTAGGAAAACTATGAATTTTCTCATAATGAATACCCAATTTTTTTATCATTTTCTTCATATCTTTGCATGATTGAGGGATTTTTGCAAAAGTAAACATTTCTCCTAGAAATTCTAATAATTGCATAAAAGAGTTACCAGTCGACCCTCCCAAAGCATTTTAAGTTGAAAAGACGAATGCAGAAAGAGAACTTTGAATATTTTGATCACTCATAAAGTTTTTCATTCATTTCATTAAACAACTTGTAAAACTTTGCCACTTCTTCATTTGACTCTTCAGCACATCCACTTCTTCCCATCTCAATGAAATAATTAATATCATTATCACAATCATTTTCTCTAGCAGATTGATGATGACTGTGCATATTAAATACATCTCGTAACATACCTTCTATGTTATCTTTTATAACAGAACGATGGTGAGGATTAGGAGGATAAATCGAATAACTCGTAGAAGAAGATCTATGAGATGTAAACTCTCCATGAAATATCCATTTTCTATAGCCCCCAAAAAAAGACAAGAACAACTAGATGATCATAGACAACTTGATATGATCCAAACAAGCTCTAATTTTCTCCATGACTTGAACACACCATGGATGTTCTTTAAATCTGTTTCTAAGGGAGTTCTTCATTACCCTATCTTATACTATATCATTTATACATTCTATTCTATCATAAGCATGCATTCACATGTTAGTATAAATTATCATATTATTATTTCCATCCTATGCTTATTTGATCATGTTTTTCATATTATTCAAATATATGCTATGATTACATATCATTTATTAGGATATTATTATTACTTGTTTCAATTTATCATTTATGAATACCATGTTATATGATATTCATGCATACAACATATACCCATATCTTTATGATTGTTACACAATGTAATAAACATGTTAGGATAGTCTTATAATCATATTAAGCATGATTATCATATATACATCAAGGCAGCATCATTATAAATTATTTCATTAGTTCATATGCATTCATATTAGCTCTTAAGCTTCATGCATTATCTTACACATATTTTGAGATGATATAATTAGCTCATAACCTTCAAACATAGCTCACATCACCATAATCATACATGGCAGCAAGGTATTTAGCTCATAACAGCTCAATATCATGGACTTACCTTGTTTCCTTGCACATATAGGTACATTGGAGTGTGATGCACGATGAGGCAGCTTGGTGGATTATTTGGACGTCATATGTAACTCACAAACAACTTACAAAGTAAAAGGCAGCTCATGGAACACTAAGGGAAGCTCGATTCAGCTGGAGGAGCTTAAGGCTAGCTAAACTTAGCTAGTTGGACTATTTGTAGCTGAGTTGCCAAAAGTGATGTCAAAGGTAGCTGAATGTAGCTGAACATAATGTTAAGGAGCTCACAAGGACTTAGCTAGGAAGCTTGTTCACAAACAACCCATGCTTGCTAGCTAGCTCCACAACTCAAGCTAGCTTGGAGGAGACACATGCACGCCCAAGAGAGAGAACATGACCAGCCATCATCCCATGCACAAGGCTGCACCACAAGGCTCCCTAGAACACCCATGTGCGTGCCATATGACCAGCCCCCATGTGCCGTGCATATGATCTCATTTAGGCACCAAGATGAAGAGCCATTTAACCATTCGGCCAAGCATCATCTCCCCTCCCATTTGGCACCAATTTGAAGGGATACAAGTGTTATTCGGCCAAGGATCATTTCCGTCCATCAAGGGCCGAACCATCATCTCTTTTAGCATTTAAATTATGTCTTTATAGGGAGATACATGGGCTGGCCGAACCATTATGTCTCTATTCGGCTATGCCCCTCCATTTCCTATAAATATGAAAGCATTCATCATTTGTAATAGACCATTTTTATTAATCAAAGTGAGATTATTCTCTTCCTTAAGTCCTGGTGACTTTTTATCGACTTATCAAGTATAATTTATACTTGTGGCGTTAACCCTCTTCTTTCATCTTGATACTTCTGGTTCCTAGTTCATATAACTAGTGGGTCAAAGTACTTATCACCACCCCTTGAAGAAACAATATAAAGATTGGGTCTTTGCTCTCTATAGCATTGGTTTTTCTTTGAGCGTTCTTCAAGATACTATCCTCACAACCATCCTTTTGTTTCATCGCCATAACCATAACCATTTCAATCATCTTCCGCTTCCATCTCTCATTTTTAAACAACCCACCTATTCACCATACGTCCACCACTCTTAACCCTCTCTTTTTGAGCCATTCACTTGTACAGGGTATTTTGCTTCCTTTCTAGATCCACAATCAAACGAGAAGGTAGAATTACCTTACATCAAGCGGTAATCAGAGCTTTGGTTGAAGAAGCAACGTGCAACAAAAATAAAAATACAAAAAGCAGAAGTGCAAAGTGAAGTGCGAAGTCAAAGAAAGCAAGAAAAATCAGAAAACAAACACTCAAAAAGAAGAAATTGAAAACACTCAAAAGAAGAAAAAAGAAAGAAAAGTTGGAAGCACTCATCAACAATTCTCATCACCAAGCCATTCAAGTAAGCCTATAAATTTGATTGTGGTGATAGAAAGTTGTAAAGTGACTTGTGTAAGTAACCTCTTTATTCTCTTCTTTCTATTTTTCTAAGCCACCCTTTCAATTATATTTTGCTTTCCATTCCTACTAACCCATTTGCAGCCGACGCCAAACAAGTAAAATTTACTCGATATAGTCTTGAGTAAAAGTTTTCTAGAACTTGAGACAAGAGAATCGAGAGGAAAAAGGCTGGAGCGTGTGTGAGATCAGAAGAGGACAAGTAAAAGCCATTAAAGTCCTAGAGTGCAAACACGAGCGGATTGAGTGACATCAAATTTTTCTTGGAGTAACTCGTGAGGCTTTGTGAGAGTATACTCTGGTAAGGTCTTATACACATTTCAAATTTTTCCTTATTTGCTAACATGTCTCTTCCATCCAACATTCTTGTAGTCATAAGGACTTTGAGCATTCAAAGTCAAGAGGATGAACAAAGAGAGAACATCTTCCATACCAAATGTCACGTGGGAGATAAAATTTGCATGGTGATCATTGATGGAGGAAGTTGTACAAATGTAGCAAGTACTCACATGGTAGAAAAGTTGGGTCTCAAGATTTCCAAACATTCTCATCCTTATAAACTTCAGTGGCTCAACGATATGGGAGAAGCCAAGGTAACCAAGCAAGTTGTTGTACCTTTTTCAATTGGAAAATACAATGATGAAGTTCTTTGTGACGTGGTGCCCATGAGTGCAAGCCACCTTATATTAGGACGTCCTTGGCAATATGATAAGAAGGCTACTCATGATGGATTCTCTAACAAATACTCTTTCCAACATCAAGGAAAGAAAATCATATTGGCACCCTTGCTTCCCAGTCAAGTTCATGAATGCCAAAGACCCTTAAGTCACGCATAGAAGAATGGGAGAAAATGAAGGCCATAAAAAGAAGCTTTGAAGAAGAACGTTTTGAGGAGACAAGAATAATTGGAAATGAATCTGTTGGAGTTGAAAAGGATGTTTTGCAAGTAGTGGAGCAAATTGAAAGTGGCAAATTTGAAAAGGATGAGTATAGAGAAGAGAAGCAGAGTGAAGGATAATTTTTACCTAACAATTATTTTTCTACTATTTCTTTTTCCTTGCAGGATATTCAAAGAGACATATATTTTCAAGTAGAAAATTCAAGAAACATGTCTTTTGAAGAATCAATAGGTGTGACCTTTGGTAATCCACAAGACATGTCCTTTGACATTCCAACAGTTATGCCACTTGATGTTCAAAAAGATGTGCCACTTGAAGTGCCAAGGAATGGGATTATTGATAATCCAAGTACATTGCACATATTGAAGGGAATTCTGCAACCAATGGAGATTTCCATCATTAAGCAACCAACGCCCATTAAACATCCTCCCTGGTTTGCTAATTTTATTCATTTTGTTATTAGTTTTTCGTTTTATAACTTTGAATCATTTTACAGCAATTTGATTAGTATAAGTGGTGTTATCCTATCAATCTATGATGATAAGATCATTTGTCATTTTGTGTTTGATTGGTACATTAAATTCCGCCACTACGATGCTGTGAAGCAAGCATTGTCCACCTTTTTAAAGGCCATCATCTGGAAGAGCACAAAGCTTAAAGTTGTTGACTTTATCCACTTGCTTGAAGGAGATCAAAAGTCAAATTTCTTCACCAACCATCATGATGATTCAAGGAGTAAGAGTGAAAAGATACAATTTTTTGAAAGGATACAACCTTTGGAGTACAAGACACAATTTTTGAATCAAAGGACATGTGCTGGTTTCCAAACATTGTGTCCTCCCATCAAAGGATGTGAAGTTACCAGATTTAAAGCCAAGAGGTTGAACATTTTGTGTGATTCTGTCACAGTTGGAAGAGAAGAACATGGAAACGAAGAGGAAAATGGTGAAGTAGGGAGTAAGATGCGAAGGAGAAATGAAAAAGGGGAATTAGGGATTGAAGGGCGAGAGGAAAATGAGATTGGGGAATTAGGGATTATGGCAATTGAAGGGCCACGGATGTTACCTGATGAAGTGGAGCCGCACGTGACCAGTTCAAGCAATGGGGGAGCAGGCCAGAAAAGGATCCAAGAGGAGTCAACAGCCCAGTCAACCCAAATGGAGAAGGTTTAGCCCACGGTTCATTCTAATAGCCTGCAAAGAAGAGAATCTAATATTGTTATAATCTGTTATAAGGACAGCCAGCTGGCATCCTTTCAAAAGACTGAATTAGCCCTGTAACTAAATAAAATATGCTGTATTGAGAAGAGGAACATTTTTATGAAAGAAATGCATGAACTTTTTCTGTAAACTCTCTCAATTTCTCTTCTGAAATCCCTTTCTTCTTCGCTATTTCTTCTCTAATATACCTAGATCGTCACAATTGGTATCGAGAGCCTCGGTTCTGGCAAGTAATCAGGAGCATGACCAAGAAAAATCAGAATATGGAAGCTGATTTATCTGGGTTGCAAAAGCAGATGGAGGAGCTAACAGCCTTGGTGAAACAAGGCCGTGATGAGACTAATCCACCGAAATGGTGGGAGACTCAAGAAAACAGGATTGCTGCAGTAGAGGCAAGAATGTCCACTAATCAAGGTTATGTGGAGGAGCTGTTGAAAATTTTAACGGGCAAAAATGGGGAAAAAGAACAGTCTGCAGGTGATCAGGTAAACACTCCTAATAACTCTAAGGATGGGGAGAAAAATCCTGTGTTAGTGACTGTAGTGAAGGACAAATCCAGATTCACTTATAAAACCAATGAACAGGGTATACTAAAAGATAAGCCTGATGCTTGTTTCAACCTTAAGAACAGTAGTAGACCTGAGAATCAAATGGGGGAAAATAGTAACAATAGACCTATTATGATTGGAATGGAAGCTGAAAACAGGGGACCAGGGGGTTCTTTTAGCAGTTATGGGTCGATGTGGCATAGACCTAAAATCGATTTACCATTCTTTGAAGGAATCAATCCTAGAGGGTGGCTTCAAAAATGTCTCAAATATTTTTCTATATGTAATGTTCCTACAGAGCAGAGAGTTGAAGTAGCCACTATGTACTTGACTGGAAAAGCAGAAGTTTGGTTTGATGGATATATTATGCAGAAACACCATGTAACATGGCATGAATTTGAAGCAGATCTTTGTCATAGATTTAGTGACAAGACTTTTTCTGATATTGTAGAGGAATTTACTAAGTTGACTCAGAAAGGGACTGTTGAGGCTTATCAGGAAAAATTTGAAGAGCTACAACCTTATATGTTATTACAAAATCCTACATTACATGAGGATTTCTTTGTGTCATTGTTTATCAGTGGACTAAGGGAGGATATTAAACATAGGGTGAAGGCTCTAGATCCTAAAAATTTGCCTGAAGCATACAAACAAGCCAAACTTTATGAATTATCTGTTGATTATGAAAATAGAAGAATGAGGCCTTCTTTTAAAAACCCACCCTACCCAAACCCCATTGTTACTTCTAAATCAGTTTCTCTGCCATCAATTACCAAAAACACATCAGTTTCTAATCCTAAACAGAGTCTTATGGATTATAGAAGACAAAACAATCTTTGCTTCAAGTGTGGGGAGAAGTTTCTTCCAGGGCATCAATGTAAGTCAAGGAATTTAAATTTGATGATTGAGGAAGAGTCTGCTGTTCCTACAGATAATGTTATTATGGAATCAGATCAGCAATTGATGCAGGAAGAAGAGGCTCTAGAAATCTCGATGAATGCTATTACTGGTTGTATTAGCCATAATACATTAAGGATTCAAGGAGCCATTAAAGGTAGACCAATTAGTATTTTAATTGACAGTGGAAGTACTCATAGTTTTTTGACTCCACAGTGGACTGATGCTGGTATACAGGTAATTACACCCTATCCTTTGGCAATCACAGTAGCCAATGGACAGAAACTTTATAGTTCAGCAAGATGTAATCAGGTGGAGTGGCAGATGCAAGGGCAATCTTTTGTTCATGATTTCAGACTCCTAAAGTTAGGTGGCAGTGATATGGTGTTGGGGGTGGATTGGATGAAATTATTTAGCCCTATTTTGATGGACTTTAATCAAATGACATTGAGTTTTCAACATCAAGGGGAGAATATTATTATACAGGGACAACAACCATCTAATTTTTTGCAGCAAATTTCTGGAGCTACATTATTGAAAATGACAGCATCAGATTCTCCTATTTTGGGTCATGTGGTTTTGTTGACTATGTCTACAGATTCAAAACCTGTTCCACCAGCTATTCAACCTCTTTTACAGAGATATCAGTCTATTTTTGAAGAACCTACGGGGTTACCACCTACAAGGACTCATGACCATGCTATTCCACTTAAGCCTGACTCTACTCCTATCAATTTGAGACCTTACAGATTTCCACACAATCAGAAAGATGAGGTGGAAAAACAGATTTCTAGTATGCTTTCAGCCTCTATTATTCAGCCTAGTAGGAGTCCATTTGCTTCTCCATGCCTTCTTATCAAAAAGAAGGATGGTACTTGGAGGTTTTGTGTGGATTACAGGAAATTAAATAGCATGACTGTAAAGGATAAATTTCCTATACCTGTGGTTGAAGACCTATTAGATGAACTGCATGGAGCAGTTTATTTTTCCAAGATTGATCTCAGATCTGGTTATTGGCAAATACGGATTAAGTCTGAGGACATATACAAGACAGCATTCAGAACTCATCAAGGACATTATGAGTTTAAGGTGATGCCTTTTGGACTTACTAATGCCCCTGCTACATTTCAAGCTTTGATGAATGAATTGTTTAGTTCATTTCTTAGAAAATTTGTCTTGGTATTTTTTGATGATATCTTAGTCTATAGTACTTCTATGAATGATCATGTTACTCATTTACGACTGGTTTTCGAAGTACTGCATCAGAATCAGCTGTTTGCCAAGCTGTCCAAATGCTTCTTTGGACAGAATCAGGTTGAATACTTGGGCCATATTATTTCAACTGTTGGAGTTTCTACTGATCCTAACAAAGTAGAAGCTATGAGGAATTGGCCAGTACCTAAGTCATTAAAGTCTTTGCGTGGATTTTTGGGATTAACAGGCTATTACAGAAGATTTATTAAAGATTATGGGTCAATTAGCAAACCTTTGACTCAGATGCTTAAGAAAGACAATTTTCAGTGGTCTGATGCAGCTTTGACTGCTTTTGAAGAATTAAAGAGGGCTATGTGTGTTGCTCCTGTTTTAGCCTTACCAGATTTTGGTAAGAGCTTTTATTTGGAAACAGATGCCAGTTCTGGTGGTATTGGGGCAGTTTTATCTCAAGAGGGCAGACCTATTGCATATTTAAGTAAGGCTCTCAGTCCTAGACATGCAGCACTCTCTATTTATGAAAGAGAGTATCTTGCTATACTTCTAGCAGTTTCCAAGTGGAGGCATTATTTAGAGAGTAAATCCTTTGTGATTAAAACAGATCATGAGCCATTGAAATATCTATTAGAACAAAAGCTGACTACTGCTATTCAAAAGAAAGGATTGACCAAGTTATTGGGGCTAGATTACACTATTCAATACAGGAAAGGTAAATCAAATGTTGTTGCGGATGCCTTATCCAGACAGTGGGAAGATCAGGGTGACTGTTTTACTATGAACACTACAATAATTATTCCAGGTTGGGTTCATGAAGTGGAAGGAAGTTATAAGGATGATCCTATAGCTACTCAATGGATTTCTGTATTATCTGTTACTCCTAATGATGATCTGCAGTGGAAATTTTCAGGAGGTATCCTTAGATTTAAGGATAGAGTTTATATTGGGGAAGCTGGATCTCTTAGACTACAGATACTTCAGACACTACATGATTCTCCTTATGGTGGTCATTCTGGCAGTCAGGCTACCTATCAAAGAATCAGGTCTTACTTCTATTGGCCTAGATTGAAAGCTATGGTTGTTACTTATGTAAGAGCATGTGCAGTTTGTCAACAGACTAAGGTGGAACATGTGCCTAAACCAGGGTTATTACAGCCTTTACCTATTCCTCAACAGGCTTGGGAAGTTATTACTATGGACTTTATTGAGGGATTGCCTACATCTTTAAGAAAGAATTGTATTCTGGTGATAGTTGACAAGTTTACTAAATATAGCCACTTTATGGCATTAGCACACCCTTACACTGCTGCAGAGGTTGCCAAATTATACCTAGATTGTGTTTACAAGTTGCATGGTCAGCCTAAAATGGCCATTTCAGATAGGGACAAGACTTTCACTAGCCTCTTTTGGAGAGAGCTAATGAAACAGTTAGGAACAAAGGCTCTATTTAGCACTGCCTACCATCCTGAAACTGATGGACAGTCAGAAAGAGTAAACCAGTGCTTAGAACAGTATCTAAGGGGTCTCTGTTTTTTCCAACCAAAACAGTGGGCAAAGTGGTTGCCTCATGCTGAATGGTGGTATAATACTACCTACCATACTGCCCTTAAGTTAACACCTTTTGAAGTCCTATATGGCTACAAGCCACCTACTATGGTATGGCATACAGACAGTCCAGTACAAGGCATATCAGAGTTAATGCAGAATAGAGAAGAGATCAGGCAATTAGTCAAGTCTCAGTTAGAACAAGCAAGTAATCGAATGAAGCAAAAAGCAGATAAACATCGATCAGAGAGAAATTTTCAGGTTGGTGAATTGGTTTACCTAAAATTACAGCCCTACAGACAGACCTCTCTTGCCCTGCGAAAAAATTTAAAATTAGCAGCAAGATTTTATGGCCCTTATAAGGTTATTGAAAGAATTGGAAAAGTTGCTTATAAACTGGACTTACCTGAGACTTCCCGTCTCCATCCGGTTTTTCATGTTAGTTTATTGAAGAAACATATTGGGGCAACCGTATCGTCTTCAACAGATCCTCCTGTGATGGACGAAGTGGGTCAGTTCAAGATTGAACCAAGTCAGATTCTGGGCAGACGAATAGTTAAGAGACAAAACAAACCGATAACTCAACTATTGGTTCGTTGGACTAACCTGGATGCTACGAACGACACATGGGAGGATTATTCTGTGCTCCGAGGCCAATTTCCGAGTTTTGATCCTTGGGGACAAGGATCTTCTCCAGCGGCGGGTATTGTCACAGTTGGAAGAGAAGAACATGGAAACGAAGAGGAAAATAGTGAAGTAGGGAGTAAGATGCGAAGGAGAAATGAAAAAGGGGAATTAGGGATTGAAGGGCGAGAGGAAAATGAGATTGGGGAATTAGGGATTATGGCAATTGAAGGGCCACGGATGTTACCTGATGAAGTGGAGCCGCACGTGACCAGTTCAAGCAATGGGGGAGCAGGCCAGAAAAGGATCCAAGAGGAGTCAACAGCCCAGTCAACCCAAATGGAGAAGGTTTAGCCCACGGTTCATTCTAATAGCCTGCAAAGAAGAGAATCTAATATTGTTATAATCTGTTATAAGGACAGCCAGCTGGCATCCTTTCAAAAGACTGAATTAGCCCTGTAACTAAATAAAATATGCTGTATTGAGAAGAGGAACATTTTTATGAAAGAAATGCATGAACTTTTTCTGTAAACTCTCTCAATTTCTCTTCTGAAATCCCTTTCTTCTTCGCTATTTCTTCTCTAATATACCTAGATCGTCACAGATTCATCTATTGGAGGAAAACACAAGGATTCAATCATTCCTACATCAAGACGGTCTTCAATGAGAAACTACTTCGATTTGAGGACAAATCGCCTAAAATAAGGGGAGGATGATACGATCCAAACAAGCTCTAATTTTCTCCATGACTTGAACACACCATGGATGTTCTTCAAATCTATTTCTAAGGGAGTTCTTCACTACCTTATCTTATACTATATCATTTATACATTCTATTCTATCATAAGCATGCATTCAGATGTTAGTATAAATTATCATATTATTATTTCCATCTTATGCTTATTTGATCATGTTTTTCATATTATTCAAATATATGCTATGATTACATATCATTTCTTAGGATATTATTATTACATGTTTCCATTTATCATTTATGAATACCATGTTATATGATATTCATGCATACAACATATACCCATATCTTTATGATTGTTACACAATGTTATAAGCATGTTAGGATAGTCTTATAATCATATTAAGCATGATTATCATATATACATCAAGGCAGCATCATTATAAATCATTTCATTAGTTCATATGCATTCATATTAACTCTTAAGCTTCATGCATTATCTTACACATATTTTGAGATGATATAATTAGCTCATAACCTTCAAACATAGCTCACATCACTATAATCATACATGGCAGCAAGGTATTTAGCTCATAACAGCTCAATATCATGGACTTACCTTGTTTCCTTGTACATATAGGTACATTGGAGTGTGATGCACGATGAGGCAGCTTGGTGGATTATTTGGATGTCATATGCAGCTCAAAAACAGCTTATAAAGTAAAAGACAGCTCATGGAACACTAAGGGAAGCTCGATTCAGCTGGAGGAGCTTAAGGCTAGCTAAACTTAGCTAGTTGGACTATTTGGAGCTGAGTTGCCAAAAGTGATGTCAAAGGTAGCTGAATATTGCTGAACATAATGTTAAGGAGCTCACAAGGACTTAGCTAGGAAGCTTGTTCACAAACAACCAATGCTTGCTAGCTAGCTCCACAACTCAAGCTAGCTTGGAGGAGACACATTCACGCTCAAGAGAGAGAACATGACCAGCCATCATCCCATGCACAAGGCTGCGCCACAAGGCTCCCTAGAACACCCATGTGCATGCCATATGACCAGCCCCCATGTGACATGCATATGATCTCATTTAGGCGCCAAGATGAAGAGCCATTTAACCATTCGGCCAAGCATCTCTCCCCTCCCATTTGGCACCAATTTGAAGGGATACAAGTGTTATTCGGCCAAGGATCATTTCCCTCCATCAAGGGCCGAACCATCATCTCTTTTAGCATTTAAATTATGTCTTTATAGGGAGATACATAGGCTGGCCGAACCATTATGTCTCTATTCGGCTATGCCCCTCCATTTCCTATAAATAGGAAAGCATTCATCATTTGTAATAGACCATTTTTATTAATCAAAGTGAGATTATTCTCTTCCTTAAGTCATTGTGACTTTTTATCGTCTTATCAAGTATAATTTATACTTGTGGAGTCAACCCTCTTCATTCATCTCGATACTTTTGGTTCCTAGTTCATATAACTAGTGGGTCAATGTACTTATCACCACCCCTTGAAGAAACAATATAAAGATTTGGTCTTTGCTCTTTATAGCATTGTTTCTTCTTTGAGCGTTCTTCAAGATACTATCCTCACAACCATCCTTTTGTTTCATCGCCATAACCATAACCATTTCAATCATCATCCGCTTTCATCTCTCATTTTTAAACAGCCCACCTATTCACCATACGTCCACCACCCTTAACCCTCTCTTTTTGAGCCATTCACTTGTGCAGGTTGTTTTGCTTCCTTTCTAGATCCACAATCAAACGAGAAGGTAGAATTACCTTACATCACAACTTCACAAATGTGTCGATTAATGTTAGCACACTTTTTACAAGGGCAAAAAATCATATTCTCTTGGCTTGCATTCACAAAAGCTAAATTTAGAAAAGTTTCGACTCCATTTCGAAATTCGTCGCTTACCCTGGACAAATTTATCCAACTCTTATCCATTTTGTATTTATGGAATATCAATTTCAAATGTTAATTGTTAATATTATAGAGAAAGTAATCAACTAAACATAAGCATTACATTTAATTTCATAATTTATATTATTATTAAATTGGAAATGGAAAAAGACATTGTGGTTACTATGTACATGGGATCAGGGGTCAATCCCTAAAATACTTTTATGGGGAGTTAAATTTATTTCTAAAATTTTGAAACATTAAAAATATAATTTAATTTATTATCATTATTGTTATAGTTGTATACTTAAAAAAATTATAATTTTAATTCTTAAATTTAAGGTTTTTAAAGGACCAAAGTTATATTTATACCATCTAATTAATTTATAGTTGTATATTGGTATATATGTGATCTATATTTTATTTTCATTATAATTGTATATTGGTATAAATATGATCTATAATTTATTTAGAAACATTCTAGCAAAAAATATATCTGTAAAAGGGGGAGTTGTTGTCATGTGCCCTGTTCCTAGAGTTCATGAACAACCCTATACGTTTACGTGTGCCTTTTAAAACTAAGCTCTAATTGAGAAAAAAGATAAGAGATATCTGAGTGGCAAAAAATCGAGTGTGATTGAATTAAATTATCATTGCACTGTAAAGTGGTTGGTTTGGTTCACTCACCTGTAGTTTATGGTATCACCAATATGAACATGATGTTTTCCTACGTTAATTAGGGTAAATGAAGGGGTCTTTAATCGAGTTCCTGCTATTCAACAAAAAATGACGAAAAAAATGAAGTGAGAACTATGCAGGGGATATAAATGTTTACAAGAAACCATGAGGAGATGATCCGCAAGGAAATACAAACATGAAACTCATCTAAGAAAAACAACTGTTATGAATTTATAACACTTGTGTTTTGTTAAAAATTAATGAAGGTGATAATAAAACATTGGAGATTCATATGTAGGCTAATAGTGCAATATAAGATCACAATGATAATGGAGGTTCATAATAACCGTACAAGTTGAGAAAGAGACATTGACGATGATACCATTCCATTATTGGTGATTGGTTAAATAAAAAATCATCAATTGACTCATTTACAAAATGAATGAATATTGTTTTATTGATTCTTAAGCTGCTATTAATGCAATATAACAATCATAAAATTAAGAAGCTAGAAAACGTACAAGTTCAGAAAAAAATTTTGACTATGAAAAAAACATTCCATAGATTCTTGCTCTGTTTTTTGTTTGGATCATTTTCTTTCCCCGTTTCACTTACACAGTTGCTCGTTACAAAATTTGCTACAATACTGTATTCATATTCCTCTATGAGAAGTGCAGCTGATAGTATTTAGAAATTAGAATCACTGTTGTTCACTAAACTACAAATGCTTATTATATTAATCACCTTGAGTATTTTATGGTACGTAGGGATGTAAATGTTACATTTGTACTCGTAAGTTAAAACCCATACTACAAGCTTCTTTCGATTTTGAACTAAGATTTTTCAACCCTAATTAACATGCACCCATTCAATAAAGTGAGAAATGTGCAGTGGATATAAATGTTTATAAGAAACCATGATGAGATGATTCACAAGGAAATACAAACATGAAACTCATCTAAGAAAAAATGTTATGAATTTATGACTCTTGGGTACATGTAAAAACAAAACAATGCAACTATGTTATTCAGAATTTGGTGTGTGTTATATATGTGTATATTTCCAAGTTTGTTATTTTTTTCATCTTCTAAGTTCTACCATGTATTTAGAGAGTGACACACCACACTTCAAGAATAATGAAAAATCAGAGCAACATAGCAGTGACACTATCCAGACAAGCAATTAAGGAAATACTTCTCATAGGCCCTTATATCCCTAACTTCACAAGCAATTTAAGCATAGAACAGTAGCTGAAGTAAAATTTTCATCGAGTACAGAATATTACATACTACGAATTTACTTCGAATATGACAATACTTAAAACATAGACCCAGTTCAACATCTAGCAACAAATAATGGAAAGTCCCCAGCATCATAGAAATCTCAATGCTCATTTCAAACATAAAATAAGACAAATTAGTTTCATTGTCTGTGGGTGATTAACTTATAGGAAGATTGTTCTCCCTTTACTTGCTTTTTCTCAATTCAATTCAGGGATAAATTAAGAACGTATTTATCTCAAGTTAATTAACATATCCTCTAAGTGTGCATACCATTTTCAACAAGTTTATGTATGACAGATTTCCCCCCAAAATTGTTGTTTATGCAAACTATACAATCTTAATGGAACAATCAGATAGGGAAACCTAAAGACCTTTGTAATCTAAATCATATAACATCTAAGCATAACTGAGTATACATCAATCTACAATCTCGATATCACCATGGGACCAATGATGTTAAATATGCTCATCCAAAAACACAAGTAAACCATTCATATATTTCCATTTCAAATTTCTCATATTCTAAAGCACATAAATGAACAATAATTTACACAACAGTAAAAAATGGAGAATTAATCATTTCCAGCGAAACCAAACAAAACTCATCCAAAGAAAATAAATATGAAAGAAAAATACGAATGAGAGAGAGGGTGAGAGATAAATATTTACATTGAAAGGACTGGAGAGCGGCGAACTGAATTGGAAGAGGAAATAAGGAGCTTGATGGAATGGACAATAGGGGAAATCTGGAGGAACAAGATAGAAAGGATTGCTCTACCTAAGTAATTGGTGAAATGAAAGGAGCGATGGTGGTGATTGATGGCGTGACGGTGGCGACCGCGTGACTGGTGGCGACTGCTGCCCCGATATGATGTAGATGATAAAACTAATTTAAGGATCAGGCAGGAGAAAAATTGGGTGTTTTTATAAAACTTTACTGCGTTTTTAAACCAAACGCCACTATAAAACAAACTATCGCGACTTTTTCAAACAAAACGCCAAAAATGTTCTGAACTATTAAGGTGTTTATTGCAAAAACACCAGTAAATTACAGGATAAATATGTCACTACAGTATCGTTGACACCTGTTTTCGTCCCACCACTATTAATATTATTACTATTATTATTGTAAAACCTCAATTACCCACCGTCACAGTCTATCAAAACCTCCTTTTTCCACAACTATTCCAGTCAGCCGATCCCATCAACTGACAATCACCATTTCAACCCTCATCGTCATCTCACATCAATCTTCAAAGAAAATCACAAAAACCCATTAGAAAAATCAAGAAAAATACCAAAAAAAATTAAGCTAAATTAATGGAGATGTAGGGGAATCATTTCCCTCAGTTCTAGCCTCACACCAGACACATCAAGCATAAAACTAGAGAAAAAAAAGAGTGGTAGTTTAAAGTTTTAGGTTTTTATTGGAAACAGAGGAGAGTTGTGAGTCATTTTTCTCATCTTCACCACCGAGCTACGGCAGCCTTGTTGCTTTCTCTCTTTTTTGTGGTGGAGGAGACAAGAAAAATTAGGGGGAAGCATCAGGAAAGAAAGCAATGTAAGGGGAGACCCCCGATTCAAAAAATAGATTGTAACAGGAGAGGGGGATTTTTTTCTCTAGAAATAATAGTTGTAAAGGGGTCTTGGGGCTCCCATTTTTTTCTGGAAAATCAATGTAAACAAGGGGAGTCTCTCTACTCCATTTTTATCTCTTGAGAACTCATTTTTCACAAGTGAGCAATCCTATATACGAAAATAGAGAAATAGAAAACATTTCAGAGGTTTTTTTTACATTCCATATTCAAGTATTCTTTGCATTTTGAAGAAAAAAGCAAAGTAAAAAAGGGAGGAACTTTTAGGGGAAAAAATATCCAGAGAGAAAAAAAAAGAAAAGACCACGAAAACCTTAGCTTTCTTCTTCGTCGGTGTCTTCCATTTCTTTGTCGGAGCAGGGAAATCCCGTCGCCATCGAAGGTAACCATTTTTCCCACCTCAGATTATGGCTTGGTTTGAGTCCTTGAAAGGGTTTAAGGGTTCGATTCTCTAGGGTTTTAAATATTTGGAAGAAAGAGGATGTTTAGATTTTGGCTTCACTCCTCATCGGATATGTGAGAAGGCCGTGGCCATGAGGGCCATGGTTTTTGCTTTTCCCTAAGGGAAGATGAAAGAAAATGGAAGGAAAGAAAAATGGAGGGCTGGTGCAAAGAAGGAAAAGAATAAGAGCTAGGAGGGTGAACTTATTATGGTTTTAGGGTTTCTATAAACTTAATTATAATTTAATGGAATTAAGAGATGTCGTTCAAGTGGTGGGGGGCCTGCCTCATTTTTTTGGGTTTATTTGGTACAATATCCACCCAGTTTTACCTTTAATGCAAAGTGGTCCTTCGTTGTCGATTTTTTATATTCTGTAGAGTTATATGTGATATTTGTTAAGTGGTAAATGTTCTAATGGAGTCCTTTTATTCTTAGTGGTATACACGTGTTATTTATATGATTAATGTTATTATATATATGAACATATGTTGTGCATATTTCCCATCATCATAATGTTTTAAATTCATGTATATAATATTTCCATGGTGCTTTTATGTTTTAAGTTCTAAGCAAATTATCATATTTAGCATTTTTAGACCATCGGTTAAAAAGTAATGTATATATATTTTATAAACAATGTATGCTTTTCCTTTTTAAAGATAAATGAATTATTTTACTTATGTATATAACCTTTTTTTTATATAATAGTTACATGTCAAGTTAAGTCAATATTATTTTGTATGAGAAATTTATGTAAACACGCATTGACTAACAAGGATGGTGTTTTCAAGAATTATCCATGTGAAATAATATCTTTTTTTTTATGTATTCAAGTGATTTCTTTATTTTATTTTGTTTTACATTATTTTTTATATATTATATATTAAGAAAAACATGGTAATGCTCTTTGATATGGATAATCCATAAAAGCGTGCCTTAACTGGAAATGAGTGTGTTTTTGAAGATGGTCCATACGAAATAATTATATTTTCAATTTTTTTTTCTAATAGGATTATAATTTAAATGTATATTCAAATTTGAAAATTTTAATATTCAGATGACGTATAATCTCTTAGGTACCGATTTTGGGCACTGTGGGGGTGTTAATCCTTCCTCACGTGTAATCGACTCCTGAACCCTTTTCAAAATGAGTTTATGGTTAAACGCATATCACTTTTTATCTTTTAAAATTATTTTTCTTAAAAATTATTTAAAAAGATATTTTTAGGTATTCGACCTACTTAATCCAAAGGTTGATGGTGACTCCAAATTGATTTATTTGTATATTTATTTTAAAATCTAACCTTTTCCAAGATTAAGTTGGATCTCTCCCCGCCATAGCCCCAAAAAGCTCGAGGACCATTTTGAGAGTTTGGCGACTCCACTGGGGACGTTAGAGAGTCAGAACATAATCGATTATACGTCATCGTTTTAGTTGAAAATGGTAAATTGAAATTATATTTAAATTTTGGTCCTCATGTTTTGGTTGCATCGCATTGTACCTTTTTTATTTATTAGTCGTATTAACGTGTGATTTGCATGTTTCAGATTTATGATTTTTGTTGTACTCTTTTGCTTTTTTGGATCGAGGCAAAGGATTGCGAGTTTCCCCCCATTCGTGCCATAATCGTTTGAATATTTAGAGGCTATTAATTGTGCTCTGTCCTGATAGGTAGGGGTGAACGCTACGCTTACGTGAGAAAAAAATATTTTTCTCCGCATGGGCTTTAGCAAGTAACCTCTGGGGTACATATGCCTTGTGTTTACGTGTGAAACATTGAGTTTCCTCACATGGACATGGGGAAATACATCCTCTTGAATTGAACTCGATCTGTTTTAGCCTATAATGGGTGACGATCGAGGGTCTGGCAGGCCCAAGGGAAACTCACTCAAACTTTTTCCTTGAATTTATTTATTTTTCTAAAAAGCATGAGAATTAGAAGAGTATGCGGTTAGGTTCATTTTTTTAAACAAGCATGCGAACTAGAAAGCATGAGGTTAGGATTTATATGTTTAACAAATCATGAGGGTAGAAAATATGTCTGGGTAGGACTATTATGAAAGCATGTTAGAGTAGATACCATGTTGGGTAGGATCTTTTCCTTTCGTAAATATTTCTTCTGTTTTTTGGGTACTAACAATTTATTTTGTTTTATCTTATTTTGATCTGTCTTATGTTTGCATTTTCATTTTCACATCATAACCAAACAAGGTGTTAATTAATAAGTGATTGATCAAATTAGAAGACTTTTATATCGACATAAGAGTTCCATAACTAGATAGTCAAATCCGTAAGAGCGACAACTTACAAATAAAGTTGATCAACGAGAGTGGAGCTCAAGGTCGATTAAAGATTCCTGTTAAATGAACAAATATTAGGATGGTACCAAATAGTGAGATGATAGTTCAATCAAGAGTGAGAAGATCCTTTGCGAGATATTAAGGTCACTTTTATCTTGGAAAATCCCATAAAAAAGGAAGTGTAGAGATCCAACAATCATAATAAGTGAAGTAAAATGAAGAAAGATAGATCAACACTTTGAGGAGTCCAACAATGACTACAAAGACAACATCAAATCTTGAGAAAGGCCTAGATCGAGTAAATGAAGAAAATAAAGTTCATTTGTCTAATGTATGGAGCACTTATGGTCTGATGAAGGTTGTTCTATGGTGATTGCTTTTAGAATTAACACCTAGTGCATTTGCATTAGCATTAGATTATTAATTAATTTTGATTGCTTTTACAGTAGCTCTTGTCATTTTGTACTAACGTGTTTTTATATTGCTTTTCTTTCTGCTTGCATCGCATGATCATGGCATAATCAAGGTGTTCATTTGTGAGTGGTCATCAGAGTAAAAGGTTTTTATGATGGACAAAGGGTTTCATAATCAAGTAGACTATAACACAGCTGGGGAATGACATTTTGAGGAAACTCCGAGGATAATAGAGTGTAACACCCATTTCCTATATATGTTTTAATACACAAGTCACAAATGTCACATGTTTTTTAGAAACATTTACTTATTTGTAAAACTCATAAAATTGTGTTTCGAAATTTAAAACAAAACATTTTTAATATAAGGTAAAACATTCGTTGTAAACAATTACAAAGCTATAACTTAAACACATTCCAGAGCATTTTTCTTAAATTCCATTACATTCCAGTTACTTTTAAAAAAAACATGATTGTCCTACTGTTACTAACGAGTCAACCTTAAATTGATGATAGTTGCTGTTGCACTCCTTACTCGGCTAGTCTTTGCTTTTACTTACGTGTGAAATTAACACAAGTTAAGTATTTACTTAGTGAGGCATAATACTATAAATGAACTACAATTCATACATAAGAATATCATGACATCAAAATTCGAAATAAATTCGCATACTTCATGATAATCATTTAAAACCTTTTCAGTTAAACTCATAGTGGCACCTTTATGCCAAAATGCACCGTTATGCATTTTCATTTATGGCACCTTTCTTCCAATAATGCACCGTTATGCATTTTCATTTATGGCACCTTTCTGTCAATAATGCACCGTTATGCATTTTCATTCATTGCACCTTTCTGCCAATAATGCACCGTTATGCATTTTCATTTATGGCACATTTATGCCAATAATGCAACGCTATGCATTTTCATTTATGGCACCTTTCTGCCAATAATACAACTTTATGCATTTTCATTTATTCATTTATTTTAGAGCAGTTCATACTCTAAAACTTATTCATAATATCATTTCCATACACATAATGAAAGTATATTAAATATTTTAAAACATAATGTAAATCAAAACATTCTAAGTTGACTCATTGTGAGTCTTCCTCATCTCATATAAATAAAATAAATGCACTCACCTAATAAGCCTCGCTAATAAGCTGTTATGATGTTCGACTATTTGACAACTTTATATTTTCCCTTTTTATTGTTATACTCAGGAGCTTGGTTATGATCTACACAAGCATCCATTAAAGACACATATCATACAAATGTTAGTATATTCCCTAACTTTTATACTTTAATAATACTCAAAAGTACTATTATTTTCAATTTCTATTACAATTTCAACATATCTTACAATTCCAATCTCAATAGTATTGGTACCCTTACCATGGTATCGATACTTCTATATTATGGTACTGATACTCCCTTTCATTATCGATATCATTTCTACATTCTGGAATCCATGGTATTGATTCCCTTCTCTTAGTATTGATATTGTTCATTGTAATTCTTCAAATTTAAACCTATAGTATTGGTACTGTTCTTTCAGTACCGATACCCCTACACATATTTTACATTTTTCAGCTCGATTTTCACTAAATTTTCATTTAATTCTCTTACTTTTACCTCAAACAATACCCTTAAACTTAACATCACTTAACCCAACTAACTTTCCTCCATTTAGCTTATTATAACATCCAAATTCTCTAAAGAACATCTCTAACCAAGAATAATACTACTTTTTCTAATACATTTTTAATCACATCCAAGGCTTCAAATCTCTTATTTACTTCTTTGACAAGTCAAATATACTAGTAAACCTCAATAAAAACTCATATTACAACATATCATTCAAAAACCCTTTTCTTCAATCTCAAATAAATCATCCATCTCTTAGTTTTAATCCTATTTAACCCTTCCTTAAGCCTCTATAACACTCAAGGTTTCAAGAGCAAACAAAAAATGAAAGGAAAAGCTAGCTATATGAAGCCTTACCTTTGGTTATGGAGGAGAGGACTTTCACGGGGAAGAATAAGAGAAGATAGTTTAGTTTATTTTTCAACTTTCCCTTTTTCTTTAATACCCTAATTAAAATGAATTTTAAATCCATTTCCCTTCAAAGGACCAAAATACCCATTTCATTCTTCCATTCTTATTAATTGGTCTTAAACACAATTTTAATATCATTTTTTGTACTTTACCATTTATTCAATTTAATCCTCAAATTTTTTAATCCTTTTAATAAAGTCACTGGCCTGATATTTGGGGTATTACAATTCTCCCCTTAAAGAAATTTGTCCTCGAATTTAAAGAAGTACCTGATACGAAGAGGTATGTAAATGTTTTCCTCATGTCCTCCTCTTTTTCCCAAGTAACTTGTTCTACCTTATGGTTTTACCAAAGTACTTTAACTAGAGGAATCTTCTTGTTACTCAGTTCTTTGCTTTCTCGAGCCAAGATCCACTCTGGTTCTTCCTCGTAAGTTAAATCTGGTTGGATCTCTATTTCCTCTGGTGTGATAATATGGGATGGATCTGATCGGTACCTTCTGAGCATTAACACATTAAAGACATTGTGGATCTTATCCATATTCATAGGCAAAGCTAGCTAATAAACTACTGGTCTGACCCTTTTCAAAATATCATAAGGTCCAATGAATTTCGGACTCAGCTTTCCTTTGTGTCCAAACCGTAATACTTATTTTCCTAGGTGCCACTTTCAGAAATACCTTGTCTCCCACTTGAAATTCAATTTCTTTTCTTTTTAAAATCTGCATAATACTTTTGTCGATCGGAGTCTACCTTTACATTACCCTCAATAACTTTAATTTTCTCCTCTATTTCTTTCATCAAATTCGGGCCAACTATGTCTCGATCTTTTAGTTTAAACCAATTTAATGGTGTTATGACTTCCTTCCACACAAAGCTTCATATGGGGCCATATTAATACTTGATTGGTAACTGTTATTACAAGCAAATTCCGCTAAAGACAAATATATTTCCCATGATCCTTTAAACTCAATCACACATTGTAACATCCCGAAATCTGGGTCATTGACTAAAATGAGAATTTTTAAAACTTGGTGATAAAAGTAGAATAATTAAATAGTTTAATGACTTATTGGAAATATAGTTGAAGGTTGTTTAGTAATTATTGAATGAATTAAAGGGTAAAATGGTCAATTGACAAGTAAGTTTTTTATTTTCCTTTATAAGATAAGGGAACCACGTGGAAAGGGAGACATTTCTCTAGAGTTCTATTCTTCTTCTTTTTTTCTTCACGTGGAAGCCAAGAGCAAAGGTGAGTTTCTGGTTAATTGATTTCTTGTTGAATTTTAAGTTTGGTTTCGATTATCAAGTAACTCTTAAGCTTAAGGGAAGCTTAATTTGTCATAAAACAATAAGATGAAAGGTATAGAAATGATTAAAAGAAGGAAATGAATAAATGAAATCTTGGTAGAAAGACATTTATGGGATTTCCATACCAAATTTGACTTGTCAAGGGTCTAATTAAGAAGTTAGAAACAATAGAATTGAATTTGGAACATGTTGAAAATTTAGTGTAATTCTTGAATTTCATATGAAGAATAGGATTTTGATGTTAAAGAGGTGATGAATGAATAGAAATGAGTTTGAATATGTGTATGTGAGTTAAGAATATAAAAGGAGATGAAATATGAAGAGTTGAGCTAAAAAGAAAGTGAATTTTGGGCTCTAACTGGAATTTGTGGGTTGTGTGCATCGATGCACATTCATTGTGTACCGATGCACTCTCAATTAAATGAAAATAAAATGTAGTGAGTGCATCGATGCATAGAGAGTGCATCGATACACCCCTTAAAATGGAAACATTGAATATAAATTGTGTATCGATGTATGGGGTAGTGCATCGATGCACATGTTAAAGGATGCATCGATACACTGTAGAATGTATCGATGCATTTCAATGGGAAATGGAATAAATCTTTCTTTCATTCTAAGAAATGATAGATTAAAGTATATCAATTGGATACTGATAAGTATCGGTAGATGATTATCTAGATATCGAGCACGAACAAGTTCCGGGACGCCTTCAAGTTAAGATTCTATCGAAAGAAAGGAAATCATAAAAGGGGATTGGAACTTAGTGAGGCCAAGGTGAGTGCATCTTATTGCATAGGATTATATGGAAATTGACTTGCAATAAGTCTATTCCGATAGTATAGTACATGAAGTATGTGATTAATATGAAACGTATGTATGCTTGATTGTATGAGTATATATGTGCTATGTGATCTATGTGAATATATGGTTATAGAATAATTTATGTAGTAATACAATGTTATTTGAGTTATTTAACAATAAGTCATAAGATTACAGGCATATGTAACATAAGTTATAAGATAAGAAAATATGTGCTTACATGTATTTGCAGATATATATATATGAGTAAGATATGATATATGTTTATGTAAAACCATGCAAAGTGATATGAGAATGGAAAAACATGATTATGTGATTATATGAGAATGAGATAAAGAGCCATATGATATATGACATGAGATATATGAAAGAGAAAGTATATTTGATAAGTGAAAGTGAATCATATGATTATATGAAGATGAGAAACGATATGATAAAAGCTATGAGTATATGAGATATGACTATGTGAAATGATATAAAGATAATGCCCATGTTATATGTTATGATATCTAGAGATATAGTTGGCATGCCAAGAGTCGAGGGTCTATGCGGTCTTTCGGGATATAGTGGTCTGCCGGGACATAGTGGTCCTTCGGGACATTTCATAGTGGTCATTCAGGATAAATTTCATAGCCCTTAGTGGGACCCCATACGAGCTGTGGTGACAGCATAGTGCACAACCTCAATAGACTCACATATATATTGTTCTCAAAAGTGTATATGGGCTAAACAAAGAGATAACAATAAAGATAGTACTTGTGAAGTATATGCTTTTGTGATATGAACTGTATTATATGATTTATATGATAATGTGTGTATGTTTGAATGAGTCATATGTTGATAAAAATGTATGATTAAAGGATATAAATGATAATAATATGGATAATAGAATAAGATTAATGATGGAAATAATGTGTGATGTGTATATTATATTATATATAATGATTGTGTGACATCATAAAGGGATATTTTCATACATGTTTAAGCATTTAGAGTTTCCTTTATAAGTTTAATGCCTCACTAAGTCATAGACTTAGCGTGTGATTATTTCACACGTAGGTTACAGAAGCGAGAAGAGAAGCGAAGAAGAGTAAGACTGGTCAGCATCTCCCTTACAAAATTTCAGATCATAAAATATATGATTTAAATGTGTTTGGTTATTTTGAATATAGTTGGCATGTACTAATTGATTGATTTGAATATGCTCTGACCGATTTTGGTTATTTTGGTCAATTTATGTAAATAAACCGCTTTTATTTTAATGAAAGTTTTAAATTTCTTTGAATTTGGTCAAGAGCCAAAGTTTGAAAAGTTAGTGTGACACCTCAGACTCGTATTTGGGTCTGATACGGGTTGGGGGTATTACATTTAATGGTATCAGAGCTATGGTTTAGCCGATTCAAGGCTTATACCGAAGTCAAATGAGGTTTAAAATGTGTACATGCCAACTCAAAGTGAAAATTTCTGATATGATAGTGTAAGGAGTATGTTGTCTTGCTAATAGAATAAGATTTGTATGATATTGTAGAAATTGATTATAGAAATTGTCGAAGCGAATTGATAACTGAAAAATCTGATGGTGATAGCAATTCACCTGCCCTGGCCAGGGAGGATGAAGAGCGAAAACCTCAGAAAGTGTTCTATATGATTAAAGGTTGATTTCAGAAAGTTGAAATCATATCTGAATAAGGATAGAAAATTTTTCACTGTTTTGAAGTGGAAAAGTGATATAGAGTAGTTTTGTAATTTAATGGATAAGATAGAATATGGTGAACAAGTGTCACCATAAGAGCGTTAAAAGATCAAATGATGTAGTGAGAATTGGTTGAAGAGTTCAAGAATAAGTGTATTAGTGACAAGTGTATAAGATGTATAAATTCAGAGCTTATGAGTTTGAAACGAATGGATAATATTGTGTATAAGAAAGAGTGTGTATATGATAAGGATTTGCAGTTAAGATGGAAAGATTTAGCATTGGCTAACCAGAGTATGTGATAAAAATGTACCGAAATTAATCAATTATGATGTAGATCTGAATATAGTTGTGTATTTTGATCAGATAACTATGATGTACACAAGGAGACAAGTAATTGTATGGAGATTTAAGGAAGGAAAATACAAGTATATGAGATGGTAAAGAATGAAGTTCTGTATAAGTAAATTGGGTTATCAAAGTTACAAAGATGCAATGAAGATTGGTACACAGAGATGAGTATAGGTGATAGGACAAGAGTATATGAATATGAAAGGAAAGATATGATTTATGTATAAGGAGATTTTAATTTGGAATGAATAAAGGAATAATGGAATAAAGAAATGAAAAGGATTAAGGGATCAGATATGATGAAAATTATATGGAAGTGTAGATGATAAGTTCGATATAGAAGTACGAAAAGTATGCAATATGATGTGAAAGGATTCTTTAAAGTGTATGTTTAATCATAATTGAAGAAGATTTAAGGTTGTGTTCTTGGTCAAATGATGATGGAAAATGAGTTTGGTTATTATTATAAGGTAATTAAAGATGGATTTATGAGGTTAAGTGATTAAAATTGATGTTATTGTCTACGTGATTAGTGACACTATATGAAATTTTAGAAATGGTCAAAGGAAAATGCAGAATAGAAGGAGAGAAAAGATAGAAATGGATTGAAGTTACTGGTTGTTGTTTAAATGATAAGTGATAGTAAATGAATGTATAAAGGAAAAAGGTAGTTGAAAAAAATAAAGGAATGAAATGTTAAGTAAAGGAGGTAACATGAGAACATTAGAAGATATGTTCTTATTGATATGTTCAGTGAAAATTCGAGGACAAATTTTCTTTAAAGGAGGGGAGATTTATAACATCCTAAAATCCGGGTCAGTGACTAAAATGAGAATTTTTGAAACTTGGTGATAAAAGTAGAATAGTTTAATGACTTATTGGAAATATAGTTGAAGGTTGTTTAGTAATTATTGAATGAATTAAAGCGTAAAATGGTCAATTGACAAGTAATATTTTTATTTTCCTTTATAAGATAAGGGAACCACGTGGAAAGGGAGAGATTTCTCCAGAGTTCTCTTCTTCTTCTTTTTTCTTCTTCATATGGAAGACAAGAGAAAAGGTGAGTTTCTGGTTAATAGATTTCTTGTTGAGTTTTAGGTTCGGTTTCGATTATCAAGTGACTCTTAAGCTTAAGAGAAGCTTAATTTGTCATAAAACAATAAGAGAAAAGGTATTGAAAGGATTAAAGGAAGGAAGTGAATAAATAAAATCTTGGTAGAAAGACATTTATGGGATTTCCAGACCAAATTTAACTTGTCAAGGGTCTAATTAAGAAGTTAGAAACAATAGAATTGAATTTGGAACATGTTGAAAATTTAGTGTAATTCTTAAATTTCATATGAAGAATAGGATTTTGATGTTAAAGAGGTGATGAATGAATCGAAATGAGTTTGAATATGTGTATGTGAGTTAAGAATATAAAAGGGGATCAAATATGAAGAGTTGAGCTAAAAAGAAAGTGAATTTCGTGCTCTAACTGGAATTTATGGGTTGTGTGCATCGATGCACATTCATTGTGTATCGATGTACTCTCAATTAAATGAACATCGAATGCAGTGAGTGCATCAATGCATAGGAAGTGCATTGATACACCCCTTAAAATGGAAACATCGAATGTAAATTGTGTATCGATGCATGGGGTAGTGCATCGATGCACATGTTAAAGGATGCATCGATAAACTATAGAATGTATCGATGCACTTCAATGGGAAATGGAATAAATCTTTCTTTCATTCTAAGAAATGATAGATTAAAGTATATCAATTGGATACTGATAAGTATCAGTATATGACTATGTAGATATCAAGCACGAACAAGTTCCAGGACGACTAACAAGTTAAGATTCGATCGAAAGAAAGGAAATCATAAAAGGGGATTGGAACTTAGTGAGGCCAAGGTGAGTGCATCTTATTGCATAGGATTATATGGAAATTTACTTGCGATAAGTCTATTACGATAGTATAGTACATGAAGTATGTGATTAATATGAAATGTATGTATGCTTGATTGTATGAGTGTATATGTGCTATGTGATCTATGTTAATATATGGTTATCGATAAAGTATGTAATAATACAATATTATTTGAGTTATTTAGCATTAAGTCATAAGATTACAGGCATATGTAACATAAGTTATAAGATAAGAAAATATGTGCTTACATGTATTTGATTATATATATATATATATATATATATATAAGTAAGATATGATATATGTTTATGTAAAACCATACAAAGTGATATGAGAAGGGAACTACATGATTATGTGATCATATGAGAATGAGATAAAGAGCAATGTAATATATGACATGAGATATATGAAAGAGAAAGTATATGTGACAAGTGAAAGTAAATCATATGATTATATGAAGATGGGAAACGATATGATAAAAGCTATGAGCATATGAGATATGACTATGTGAAACGATATAAAGATAATGCCCATGTTATGTGTTATGAGATCTAGAGATATAGTTGGCATGCCAAGAGTCAAGTGTCTACGCGGTCCTTCAGGACATAGTGGTCCTTCGGGAAAAAATTCATAGCCCCTAGTGGGACCCCATACGAGTTGTGGTGACAACATAGTGCACAACCTCAATAGACTCACATATCTATAGTTCTCAAAAGTGTACATCGGCTAAACAAAGAGATAACAATGAAGATAGTTCTTGTGAAGTATATGCTTTTGTTATATGAACTATATTATATGATTGATATGATAATGTGTGTATGGTTTGAATGAGTCATATGTTGATAAAAAAGTATGATTAAAGGATATAAATGAAAATAATATGGATAATAGAATAAGATTAATGATGGAAATAATGTGTGACGTGTATATGTGTACATTATATTATATATAATGATTGTGTGACATCATGAAAGGATATGTTCATACATGTTTAAGCATTTAGAGTTTCCTTTATAAGTTTAATGCCTCAATAAGTCATAGACTTAGCGTGTGATTATTTCACACGTATGTTACAGAAGCGAGAAGAGAAGCGAAGAAGAGCAAGACAGGTCGGCATCTCCCTTACAAAATTTCAGATCAGAAAATAGATGATTTAAATCTGTTTAGTTATTTTGAATATAGTTGGCATGTACTAATTGATTGAGTTGAATATGCTCTGACCGATTGTGGTTATTTTGGTCAATTTATGTAAATAAACCACTTTTATTTTAATGAAAGTTTTAAATTTTCTTTGAATTTTGTCAAGAGTCAAAGTTTGAAAAGTTAATGTGACATCTCATACTCGTATTCGGGTCAGGTACGGGTTGGGACTGTTACACACATTCCCTTATCATATCCTCTAATATCTAAATAATTTGATCTGATTGCCCATATGTCTGAGGATGAAAAGTTATGCTGAAATTCAAGCGAGTACCCAATGTCTCATGTAAGGACTTCCAAAATCTTGAAGTAAACCTTTGGTCTCGATAGGACACTATTGATATATGCACTCCATGCAGTTGAACTATTTCTTTTATATATAATTCATCATATTTTTCCATCGAGTAATCTACCAAAATTGGAATAAAGTGAGTTGTCTTGGTTAATCTATCTACAATTACCCATATCGAGTCCTTTTTACCTGGTGACAAAGGTAGCCCCAAAACGAAATCCATTGTAACTCGTTCCAACTTCCATTCAGGAATGGATATCAGTTTTAGAAATATGGAAGTCACTTGATGTTCAGCTTTCACTAGCTGACATGTCAAACATCTCACAACAAACTCTGATACATCTCTTTTCATGTTAGACCACTTATAATGACTCTTTAAATCCTGATACATCTTATCCCTGCCTGGGTGCATCGTTAAAGGACTATAATGTTCCTCAGAAAGAATATTTTTCTTTAATTCCTCATTATCGAGAATACAAAGTCTTCCATGATAATATAAACATCTATCAGCGCTCATTTCGAAGTCTTTGACCTCTTTTTTTTTTCTACTTGTGCATTTCTCACCAAGCATTTTTCATCTTGACCTTGAAGTTCTTTACCCGATCTAAAAGAATCGGCTCTAACTGAAGTTCAACAATCAAGGCACCATCTTCCTTTAAAGACATACGCTCATCCAAAGTCCATAGAGCGGCAAAAGTCTTTCGGCTAAGTGTATCTGCTACTACATTAGCCTTTCTGGGATGATAATCATTGATCAAAACATAATCTCTATTTATCTCCTCTATCTTAAGTTCAGTTCTTTTTGAATCAGCAAGTACTTTAAACTCTTGTGATCCGTATAATCATGGAAACTCTCACCATACATATAATGACGCCAAATTTTCAAAGCAAACACAACCGTTACCAATTCCAAGTCGTGCGTTGGGTAATTTCTCTTGTGATTTTTCAACTATCTTGAGGCATAAGCCACAACTTTTCCATCTTGCATGAGCACACATCTCAACCCATTATGAGATGCATCACTAAAGACTACACAGTCTTTACTCGACTCAGGTTGTACGAGCACTGGGCCTCTGCTACTACTTTTTTTAACATTTCAAAACTTTCTTGGCATTTCTCCATCCAATAAAAAGTCACATCTTTCCACAACAACTCAGTTAGCAGCAAAACTAGCATTGAGAAGTTCATCGCGGACCGTCTATAATAACCAGCAAGCCCCAAGAAAGTCTAAACTTCAGAAATATTCTTTGGGGGTTGTCAATCCACTATAGCTTGAACCTTTTTAAGGATCTACTCTTATGCCTTTTGCGGAGACTCTATAACCAAGGAAATCAATCTCAACAAACCAAAATTCACACTTGGATAATTTGGCATACAACTTATTTTCTCGAAGTGTCTGAAGAACCACTCGAAGATAGGCATCATGTTCCTTTCTTGACTTGGAATACACCAAAATATCATCTATAAATACAACCATGAATTGATCCGAGTAAGGTTGGAGTACTCAGTTCATCAAGTCCAAAAATGCTGCAGGAGCATTAGTCAACCCAATGGCATCACCACAAATTCGTAGTGTCCATACCAAGTCCAAAAAGATGCCTTTGAAATATCATCCTCTTTTATCTTTAATTGGTGGTAACCCGACCACATGTCTATCTTAAAGAACACTGATATTCCTTTCAATTGATTGAACAGAGTATCAATCCTCAGAAGAGGATACTTATTCTTTATCGTTACTTTATTTAATTGACGGTAGTCTATGTATAATCGCATAGACCTATCGTTCTTTTTCACAAATATCATAGGTGCTCACCAAGGAGAAACATTGGGTCTCACAAATCCCTTATCGAGTAGCTCTTGCAATTGGGATTTTAATTCTCTTAACTTGGTTGGAGCCATTCGATATGGAGCCATAGAAATAGGTTCGGTACCCGGGTAAACCTAAATCTTGAATTCTACTTCCCGGTCTAAAGGTAAACCCAGTAATTATTTTGGAAAAACCTTTGGAAATTCCTTAACTGTTGGGGTATCATTTAATCTCGCTTTCAATACTCGAGTGTCTATCACAATATCTAGGAAGGCTATACACCCTTTTGACATCATTTAATATCGCTTCCAGTGCTCGAGTGTCTATCATATTATCTTGAATCGGGTCATGGTTGATATCACATTGGATGATGATTTCTCTTTTTCGTCGATCACTACAATTTCTGAGTCTTACGCAACTTTTATAAATAATCTCTTTTTACGATAATCGACCCACCCATGATGTGGAGACAACCAATCTATTCCCAAAATGATTTCAAATACATCAAAAGGAAACTCCATTAAGTTTGCCAAAAAAACAATCCCTTGAATCTTTATCGGGCATTTTCTACGTACCCGAGTTACTCTCACACTGTGACCCATAGGGTTTACCGATATCATTTTACTAATAATTGGTTAGAAAGGAAATCCTCTAGCTCTAACCAACTTTGTAATAATGTATGAGTGTAGAATCAGGGTTAACTAAAACAAATACAGGCTCACCAAAAAGATGGAATGTACTTGTTATGAACTCTGGGTCATCCCGATCCTCATTGGTCTTAATATTGTAAATTCTGGGGACTCCCCGAGTTTCTTATCGCTGCATTGATTCAGATTGTCCACTGGATCTACCCCTTCCTCTGCTTCTATTAGAGGCTGCCACATATCTTTCAGATTGTACCGAATTATCCCCAAATTTCTTAAGATAATTTCAGGTAAAGTGACAAGTCTCGTCACATTGGAAACAAGCTCTACTGAGAAGTTTGCATACTCCACGATGTAATTTACCACATGTATGACATGAAGTTCTTTCTCTAAATGCTCTACCCGAGCTAGCAACAAAAGACTGGATTATTTAATTTTATATAAAGCTGTAGCAGAACCATCTCTATCAGTATATCTGGAACTTGAGCCCTTTCTTCTCTTAGCATGATGCAGAGTGAAAGGCGTTCCAACTCTTTTTCCCGTCTGTATACGCTGGTCTGCTTCTAGGGTCTCCTCTTGAGCTCTTTCAATAGCCTTGGCTCAGTTTCTAACTTCTTGTAAACTAGGCAAATTCAAAGCCAACATCATCTCTTTCAACTTTGGACTTAAACCTTCTATGAACCAATCACGTCGAGCCTTGTCATTGGGAACTAAATCAGTAGCAAAATGACTTAGCTTATTATACTCAGGCTCGAACTCATGTACTACTCGATTTCCTTGTTTAAAATTAAGGAACTTTAGTAGCATCGCCTGTCTAAACTGGTCACCCATATATTTGTTCTTGAATTCCTCCAGAAAGAACTGCCATATCACTTGTTCCGGTGGTGCATACATCATAGTATTTAACCACCATACTCGAGCTGATCCCCATAGTAAAGATGGAACTCCACCCAGCTTTTCTAATTCCGAGAAATGAAGATTTTCAAGTATTACCATAACATCATTTATCCATAAGTCAGCCTCCATAGGACCCTCATCCTCTTCTCCCTGGAACTCTAGAGCTCCCAAACTCTTTAGCTCTTTTGGGATCAACATCCTCGGTGCTGGAGGAGCAGGGAGAGGTGGAGGAGGTTGAAATCGGGTCAATATGGCATCGAGAACTTGTATAAAAGCTCCAAACTCAGGCACCGACATCCCCCGATGTGCAAGCGCACTAGCATTTTCAGATGGACTTGGCTGATCACTATTAGCCTCGTAACTTTCGCTACCAGTTCCTTCTCTAATTTCTTGTTCCCCCACTCTTCACGAGTCGAAGATTCTGACATCTAATATGACATACATAATAATAACATTGTCATCAATCACACTCTAATGACACCATATCAGTAACCTTGACAATCTTAATGGCAAGTAATCCCTTTTTCTAAATTCAAATAAAACTAGTTTTGACCGAGAATCGACTAAACCTGTAGCTCTGATACTAACAAATGTATCACCCATTTCTTGTACACATTTCCGTACACAAGTCAAAAATGTCAGATGACTTTTAGAAACATTTACTTATTTGAAAACTAATAAAATTTTGTTTCAAAATTTAAAACAAAACATTTTTAATATAAGGTAAAACATTCATTGTAAACTATTATAAAGTTATAACTTAAATACATTCTAGAACATTTTTCTTAAATTCCATTACATGTCAATTACTTTTCAAAATAAACATGATTGTCCTACTGTTACTAAATAGTGAACCTTAAATTGATGATAGTTGCTGTTGCATTCCTTACTCGGCTAGTCTTTTCTTTTACATACGTGTGAAATCATCACATGTTAAGTATTTACTTAGTGAGGCATATCACTGTAAATGAACTAAAATTCATACATAAGCATATCATGACTATCAAAATCTGAAATAAATTCGCATACTTCATGATAATCATTTAAAACCTTTTCAGTTAAACCTGGAGGGGCACCTTTCTGCCAAAATGCACCGTTATGCATTTAATTTTCATTAGTGGCACCTTTCTGCCAATAATGCACCGTTATGCATTTTCATTTATGACACTTTCTACCAATAATTCACCATTATGCATTTTCATTCATGTCACCTTTCTGCCAATAATGCACCGTTATGCATTTTCATTTGTGGCACATTTCTGCCAATAATGCAACGTTATGTATTTTCATTTATGGAACCTCTCTGCAAATAATGAAATGTTATGTATTTTCATTTATGGCATCTTCCTGCCAATAATGCACTGTTATGCATTTTCATTTATGGCACCTTTATGCCAATAATGCAATGTTATGCATTTTCATTTATGGAACATTTCTGCCAATAATTCAACTTTATGCATTTTTATTTATTTATTCATTTTAGAGCAGTTCATACTCTAAAATTTGTTTATAATATCATTTTTATACACATAATGAAAGTATTTTAAATATTGTAAAGCATAAATTAAAGCAAAATATTCTAAGTTAACTCATTACGAGTCTTCCTCATCTTATATAAATAAAATAAATGCCCTCACCTGATAAGCCTCGCTAATAAGTTGGAATGATGTCCTACTATTCGACAACTTTATCTTTGCCCTTTTTCTTGCTAGACTCAGGAGCTTGGTTATGATCTACACAATCATCCAATAAAGACACATATTATACCAATGTTAGTATATTCCCTAACATTTATACTTTAATAATACTTAAAAGTACTATTATTTTTAATTTCTATTACAATTTCAGCCTATCTTACAATTCCAAGCTCAATAGTATCGGTACCTTTACCATGGTATTGATATTTCTATACTATGGTACTAATACTCCCTTTCAGTGTCGGTACCATTTCAACATTCTGGAATCCATGGTATCGATACCTTTCTATTAGTATCAATACCCACATCAATATCAATTCTAATTGCATCAGTATCGATTCTAATTGCATCAGTATCGATACTGTACATCGTAATTCTTCAAATTTAAACTTATAGTATCGTACTGTTCTTCCAGTACTGATACCCTACCCAGATTTTCCATTTTTTAGCTCGATTTTCACCAAATTTTCGTTTAATTCTCTTACTTTTACCTCAAACAATACCCTTACACTTAACATCACTTAACCCAACTAACTTTCCTCCATTTAACTTCTTATAACATCCAAATTCTCTAAAGAACATCTGAAACCAAGAATCATACTACTTTTTCCAACATGTTTTTAATCACATCCAAGGCTTCTAATCTCTTATTTACTTCTTTGAAAAGTCAAATATAATAGTAATCCTCAATAAAAACTCATATTTCAACATACCATTCAAAAACCCATTTTCTTCAATCTCAAATAAATCATCAATCTCTTAATTTTAATAATATTTAACACTTCCTTAAGCCTCTATAACACTCAAGATTTCAAGAGCAAGCCAAAAATGAAAGGAAAAGCTAGTTAGATGAAGTATTACCTTTGGCTATGGAGGAGAACACTTTAAAAGGGAAGAAGAAGATAATATAGTTTAGTGTATTTTTCAACTTTCCCCTTTCCCCTTTTCTTTAATACCCTAATTAAAATGAATTTTAAATTTATTTCCCTTTAAAGGACAAAAATACCCCTTTTATTATTTCATTCTTACTAATTGGTCTTAAACACAATTTCTAAATCATTTTCTTATACTTTACCATTTATTCAATTTAATCCTCTAAAATTTTAAATCCTTTTAATATAGTCACTGACCTGATATTTGGGGTATTACATTGAGAGCCATGCACCCAAAGACCGTATATCCAATGAAGAGTGTGAGGTATAGAGAGATGAGAGTTGTGCACCCAAAGATTGTACGTCTGACAAAGAGCAAAATGAGATAAGAGACATGAGGGAGCAAATGTCCAAGCTAATGGATAGAAAAATTTCTTTGACCAAAGGAAAATATACTTCAACAAAAGGAAAGAAAGAGCTCAATAAAAACAATCACGTGATGTCATATACACAATGGGCTACTTTAGAACAATATGAGCCTAGCCGATCTGAAAAATCATGCACAGTCACCATTCGTATCAACAAGTTGTCTGGAGACACCAAGGAAATGATGACAATTGTAGAAGTTCAGAAAGATGAAAAGAATCCATGCAATCAGAACTTGTTGGTGCCTAAGAGTCTACTTCCAACGTCAGAGGGAATAAACTTGAATACTACAGTTCAATCCAAGCTGAGAGGTGGCCCTTATTTTGATCATATCCCTGTATCATATAAGGACTTGTATGATAAACTTTTGGAAGCCCGAGAGGTGGCTCCGCATTATGTGAAACCTTGGCAACCTCCATATGCAAGTTGGTGTGACGTCAATGCTCGTTGTGAATATCATGTCGGAGCTCAAGGACATTTCATTGAGAGTTGTACCGCCCTCAAGCATAGAGTCCAACAACTTTTGGATCATGGAATATTAGAGTTCGAGATGAAAGGTTGACCTAGTTTGGTAGCTGATTGTCCTGTTAAGGTGGAGCCAAAAGTGTTCAAAGGTAAGGATATTAGTGAGGGAATCCAGGAGGAAGAAGGTTTGTTAAAGTATAAAGCTCAAGTGCGTGCCTTGAGAAATAGACAACAAGGGTCACAAAACTGAAAAATGACACTGAACACTGGAGAAAGAATTGTAAGACGCATGAAGGTCGAGCCAAGAAGTCCTTTCATGATTTGTATATTGTAGAAAAAAGATGCAATATGGCCATTGATGATTTGCAAAGATGTCAAGTCAAAAATTAGGTGTTGAATATATCATAGCCAATATAGAAGCTCATACCAGCATGAGAATGATGCCGAGCTAAAAGCCACTAGAGCGAAAAACAAGACATTGATGAGGATTATAGATGTTTCATAACTAAAAAGACTTTCGTACAAGGAAAGATGAACAACAATGTCTATAGCTTTGAGAATTGACACATAAGATAGAAGAAAAAGACGTCGTTATTAAAGAAGCTATGATCCAAGCAAGCAATGTGGCTCACAAGTTGATTGATTTAGCTGGATTCACAAGAAAACTGAAGCAGATTGACAACTCGACACCCAAGCATGAGAGTAATTTAACTTGGCTTCTGAGAGAAATAAAAAAGTTAGAAGTTAAGGTTATTCCTTGTATGTAAAGTTTGTTTGACATACTGAAACCTTTGTGTTCAATGAAAGTTGTTTTAAGATGGTCACTCTGGAATGACACATTTTGCATACATGCATTTGCATCGCATATTTTGCATTCCCATTTCTATATTTTCATATTCTATTGTGCATTTTTACATCTTTATATTTACATCTATACTATACATTGCATAATATACATTGCATCTTAACAAGCATTAATCACAGATCCTGGTGGTAACTCACGAAGAATCTTGTGATAGAAATATTGAAGGTAAATTGAGGTCACCGTTCGTGCCTGAAAAAGATTGGAGAGCTAGGGATATGAAGCTCGGGGCATGCTACTAAGAATTTGTGGGGTACTGAAGAACAAGGTATAAAATATGATTGATTCAGAGACATGGTTTTTTAATGAGCAAGCGGGGCATTAGATTGTAACAACCCTGAAGATTCAGTCGAGCACCCACATATTTGATGAGTAATGAGGCATCCTAATTAGGAAGAGTCCATTTCATCCATCATGGAGAATTATTCCATTTGCAACATCTTGTTTTAATTTGTTTTTGTCATTTCTCATCTTTTTTTGCAAGGATATTTAAATAAATTTATGCTACTTTAAGGATGGTGAGAATTGAATCAAATTTGCAACTTGAAATTCTTTGAATATCAATTGAATTAAAAACTCTTTAAATGATTAGAGTTATAAATCTTTGACAAAGTGACAAGATTGAAAACTGATAAAATAAGGACCATGGACCTTACCCTAGAAGATACACTCGAACATTGTACCATTCTCTTAAAGAAACCAAGCTAGCCTTCTCTCTGCACGAAGACACAATTAAGGGCTTGGTATTCAGGTATGTAATGATGTGGGCAAAATGGGGCATCTTGCATATAAGATTGCAAAGTTGATTGGTTTCTACTTTTGTTGATGACGTTCAATGATGATCATGATCTTCGCAAATGGAATACTCGATTAAGTGAATCTAGTTTAGGTCAGTTGCTTGGAAATTGAACTCTAAAGATGAGATTTTTTTTACTTTCAACAACACCTAGACTATAACAGGTTTTTCTTGACAAGCTTAAGAAATTGAATATGTATACCTAAAATTTAATTATATATGTATACAATAAAGCTTGAGATATCCCTCTAGAGCAATTGGTTAAACACCCCAATTTTATAGATAAGATTCAGCTAGCCTGGTAATGGAAATTATAATATATATATACAATAAAACTAAATTTAGCTAGCCAAACAATGGAAAATTAAATCAAATTGATCTAAATAAAGAGTTTCGGTAAAGATGGACTAAGTGAGTTAAAGAATACCTTTTATAGTCAATTTCACATGAGCACTCAGGAATTTCATTTTTAGACTGATATTTCTGCATTGCCTTTGTTAGAGGAGTTTACAAAGCTTGAACAAATGAAAGATTTCAGAGAACTAATATGAAAATGTTCAAAAAAGTCTAGCAATTGAATATTCTAGTTGTTTCATTTTGTCTGCATCCAGTTAATATGCCAAGCCGAGAAAGAATGACATGTCACAAGGTTCACATGGGCATACAAACAAATGAGGATGTTTCAATGGCTAAAACCATAAAAAATAGGAAAGCTAACCCGAGGCCAACCCATCAATTTTAATAGTTGTCAAATAACTATAACTCTGAAAACATTAAAGAGTAATTGATTCTTTTTGATATTTAGTGAACTCATGTTTATGACTTGCTTCAATTATGAGCCTAAATTAAGGAGTAATACTTTACAAAATTGTTTCGTTCTTTAATTTCTAAAATAAAAGAAAGGGGAAAATATTTTCAAACAGGACAGTCTGTAATGCAAAAGGTCATTGAGGTATGTGAGGCCCATTTTGCCTCTATTGGAGAAAGAAAATAAATGATGCCAGGATAATGAAGCATTCCACAAAGTAAGTAGTCCGAGAGATCAGAAGGGATGAAAATATAACTTGTAGCACTTCCTTGTGACTTTGTCGGTAACCTGTCAAGAAGCAGATGATCGCCCTATTTGAAGGGAGTACATATCCTAGTGCATAGAAAAAAATGCAACAATACGACCAGTCAATGATGAATTTTGGCACCCAAATAGGGAGAAGCCATAAATACCCACCTTAGGGCATTACCAAAACCAGACCTCGCGAGGATCGTAAGATTCAAGTTAAAAAAACATTGTGAAGGAGCCTTACAACTTGGATTGTTAGGGTATTTTTTAAAGGCCCATATCATCCAGAAATAATGAATGTTGGGGCATTTTTTTAAAGACTCATATCATCCAGGAATACAAGATCGTTGAATTGGATAGACATGCATTTTCAATGAGACAGAAATGTGTGAAGAATAAAAATAGGGAAACATGGACAATGGAGCTTACTATATATAATTGTGTGGTCCGTCATCACAACATACAATTGCATCATTCTGGTGATTTCCCATGCATGAATGTTGGCAAGCCAAAACATCCCACTTATATTTCAACTGAGCTTTGTTCTTCGGTGTCCTTGCAACGCTATACAAAATCTTTGAACACCATGCAAAGAGATGCCCTGGTTGAAAAATCTAGGCATAAGCTACGGGAAAAAATGAATAAGTTGTCAAATGTTTTATGAACTAGTAATAAGGAATTGAACTAATGTTGTGATCATGTGGTGTTTCCGTAAATTCTAATTTTACCCATGATGAAGGTTGTCATCTACAACCCCTGAGGTTAAAAGTGAGGAATGGTGAAGATTTATTTCCATATAATGGGCGATAGAATTTTAACAGTAAGAAACTAGTGGAGCCAACTATGATTGAACGATGAGTTGTTATTAAACCTCTCGGCACTATGAGGTACAAATAGCTTTGTTTGAGATCCGATTAGATGTGGAGACATGAAGAGAATTAGGATAAATCTTCCCTTTGATGTGTTTTAAGAGTTAAATTAGAACCGACGCTGATTTTCCATCAATCTTTGCCGAGTTTGGTATAGTCACATACAGAGTCTCCAAAGATGTTAAAACCTCCTTTCAAAGATAAAAAGCTCTATTGGATTTCAACACAAGTTCAGGCAAAGAAAGACAATCTTATCAGGGGCCAAAATTTGTTAGGGGTAAGAAGAAATTGGCACAACTCAAGACTTGCAAGAGTGCATGCTGGTGCAAACAAAAAGTGAAGATAACTTAATCAGGAAGAGAATAAAGATCGCTCTTGCAGTCGTCCCTACTATGGATCAAGAAAACATGCATTTATACATGATACATGAATTTGTGTCATTGCATCATACATAATTTCATACATACATGATAAATTTTGATCTCCCTAATGAGAATGCCTGTAAAATTTGTTTTGAGAAATTTTTTGTCTTTCTTAAGAAGGTTTCCCTAGAAATTTCAATCGTATCCTTCTTAGAATATGTTTCCTACAAAACTCAATTTTTTCGTACTAAAAGTCATTTTCTCTTGAAGCTCCAACTTAACTCCCTCATTAAGAGAAGTCAATCTTTGTTATTCTTAACTTCCTCATAAAAAGAAGTCAATGTTTGTTATTCTTGACTCCCTCGTGAAGAGGAGTCAATCTTTTAATGTTATTCTTGACTTCCTCGTGAAGAGAAGTCGATCTTTGTTATTCTTGACTTTCTCATGAGGAGAAGTCAAGTCGATATTTGTTATTCTTGACTCCCTCGCGAAGAGGATTCAATCTTTCAAAGTTATTCTTAACTTCCTTGTGAAGAGAAGTCATTCTTTCTATTATTCTTGACTTCCTTATGAAGAGAAGTCAAGTCAATCTTTGTTATTCTTGGCTCCCTCATGAAAAGGAATCAATATTTTATTGTCTTTCTTTACTCCCTCATGATGATGAGTCAATCTTTCAATGTTATTCTTAACTTCTTCGTAAAGAGAATTCGATCTTTTTATTCTTGACTTTCTCGTGAAGAGAAGTCAATCGTTCAGTATTGTAATTTTTGGCTTTCTTGTGAAGATGAGTAAATCATTTAGTGTTGCCTTACTTGACTTTCTCGTGAAGAGGAGTCGATATTTTAGTGTTGTCCTTCTTGACTTTCTCACGAAGAGGAGTCAATATTTTAGTGTTATCCTTCTAAACTTTCTCACGAAGAGAAGTTGATCTTTTAGTGTTGTCCTATTTTACTTTCTCACGAATAAGAGTCAACCTTTCAGTAGTATCTTTCCTCAATTTGAATCTCTCTTATAGGGGAGTCAGTCTTTTTGTAATGTTTCCTTCTATCCTAACTGTCTTAGGACTTGTGTCCTAGAAAGTTCACTTTAGTCTTTCTTGAGATCGTTTTACTAGAAACCTCGACATTGTCTTCCATAAGACTCTAGAAATTAACTTTGTCATTTTGGGTCGCTTCCGTGAAAGTTCTGATATTGTTTTTCTTAAATACCTTTTCACTTTCTCAGAATATTAATGATAAATGAATTGCATCAATGCATTCTTTATTTAGATTTGTTTCACTTTCAAGATGAATATTTAATAGGTTTTTCAAGAAAACTAAAGATTTATGACATTAAAAGTCATCAACCAATCCAAAGTCCCAAAAAGGGAGAGGTTCAAATGGCACTCGAGTCATTCTCATATATGGTGGTTGCGAGACAAGTTCCCACAAGAGAAATGGATTCTCAAAGATTCTCTCAAATTCTAAACTTTCAAGTATGATGTTTTCAAATTTTCAAACATATACTAATGATTGGTAATGTTTGAATTTTCATATTCGATCTTCTTGAAGACAAGAGAAACAAATAGATTTCGGTTCATTTCTTTCCAAAGAATGGTGGAGTGAATCAAATTCCTTCGAAAGATCTGGTCTCCCCTAAAAAGTAGTAGAGTAAATTCTTCTTCTTTTAGATGGTGTCTTCCTGAAGAGCAACGAATAAAATCATATTCGATTCAATCTTCTCTGAAAAGCAGCGAAGTGGATCAAAACTTTGTCGAGTCTGGTCTCCCTTAAAGAGTAGTGGAGCAGATTCTTCTTCTTTCAGATTTTTCTTCATGAAGAGCAGCGAAGCAAATCACATTTGATTCAATCTTCCCTAAAGAGCAGTGAAGTGGATCAAAATTTTCTCGAGTCTGATCTCCCCTAAAGAGTAGTGGAGCAGACGCTTCTTCTTTCGGATTTGGTCTTCCTGAAGAGCAGTGAAGCAAATCGATTCTGATTTAATATTTCCTGAAGAATAGTGAAGTGGATCAAAGTTTTCTCGATTCTGATCTGCCCTAAAAAGTAGTGGAGCAAATTCTTCTTCTTTCAGATTTGGTCTTCTTGAAGAACAGTGAAGCAAATCGATTTCGATTCAATCTCCGTGGAATAGCAATGAATTGAATCAAATCATTCAAATCTGATTACTTGAAAAGTGGAACAGATCAAATCTGACCTACCCTGGAGGAATAGTGGAGCAAACATCTCATGAGACTCCGGAGCATGGATTCAACCGGGCAAAAACTCGTTATCTCTTTCTCTTTTCCATATTCTTGTTAACATAAGAATGTACAAATAGGGGAAGCTGTCGACACCCGTTTTCATCCTGCCACTAATAATATTATTACTATTATTATGGTAAAACCCTAATTACCCACTGTTGCCGTAGTCTGTCAACACCTCCCGTCGCCGCCACTGTTCCAGCCGGGCGATTCCATCATCTGACAGTAGCCATTTCATCCCTCATCATCATCTCACATCAATCATCAAGGAAAATGACAAAAACCATTAGAAAATTCAAGAAAAATCCAAAAAAATGGGGGTAAATTAATGGAGATGTAGGGAAATCATTTCCCTCAATTCTAGCCTCAGACCAAACACATCAATCATAAAACCAGAGAAAAAGAGAGAGAGGGGTATACGAAGAGAGAAAGCTAGTAAAAAAAGGAAAACAAAGATAGGCAGAGAAAAACAGAGAGAATATAAAAAAAATGGAAATAAAAAAAGAAACAAAATAAAAAAGGGAAAATAGACCAAACTTTCGTAAAATATAGTCGTTGTCTACCTCACCGGAGCCGTTTAAACTCTGTTATCGAAGGTAAACCTCCGACCTTTGGGGGTTTTTGGTTTTGATTTTTTTTTTGGGGAGTGTAGTTTAAAGTTTTGGGGTTTTTTTTTTGAAATAGAGGAGAGTTGTGAGTCGTTTTGCTCATCTTCACCACTAAGCTACGTCAGACTTGTTGCTTTCTCTCCTTTAGTGGCGGAGGAGATAGGAAAAATCAGGGAGAAGCATAAAAAAAGCAATGTAAGGGGAGAGCCCGATTCAAAAAATAAATTGTAATAGGGGAGGGGGATTTTTTTCTCTCTGGAAACAATAGTTGTAAAGGGGTCTTGGGGCTCCTATTTTTTATCTGGAAAATCAATGTAAACAAGGGGAGTCTCTCTACTTCATTTTTTTCTCTTAAGAAATCATTTGTAATAAGAGGGCAATCCCATATACGAAAATAGAGAAATAGAAAACATTTCAGAGGTATTTTTTTACCTTCCATATTCAAGTCTTCTTTGCATTTTGAAATAAACATAGAGTAAAAATGGAAGGAAATTGTAGGAAAAAAAATAATATCCAGAGAGAAAAAGGAAGAAAATAACATGAAAACCTTATCCTTCTTCTTCGTCGGTGTCTTCCGTTTCTTAGTCGGAGCAGGGAAATCCCTCGCCATCGAAGGTAACCCTTTTTCCCACCTCAGATTATGGTTTGTCTTGAGTTCTTGAAGGGTTTAAGGGTTTGATTCTCTAGGGTTTTCAATATTTGAAAGAAAGAGGATGTTTAGTTTTTGGTTTCACTCCCCATCAGATTTGTGAGAAGGTCGTGGCCATGAGGGCCATGGTTTTTGCTCTTCCCCAAGGGAAGATGAAAGAAAATGGAAGGAAAGAAAAGGGGAGGGTAGGTGTAAAGTAGGAAACGACTAAGAGCTAAGAGGGTGAATTTATTATGGTTTTAGGGTTTCCATAAACTTTATTATAATTTAATGGAATTAAGTGTTGTCGTTCAAGTGGTTGGGGGTTTGTGCGTCATTCTTTTGGGTTTATTTGGTAAAGGATCCACCCAGTTTTAAGTTTAATGCAAAATGGTCCTTCATTGTCGATTTTTTATATTATGTAGAGTTATATGTGATATTTGTTAAGTGGTAAATGTTCTCATGGACTCCTTTTATTCTTAGTGGTATACACGTGTTATTTATATGATTAATGTTATTATATATATGGACATATGTTGTGCGCTTATTTCTCATCATCATATTGTTTTAAATTCATATATACAATATTTCCTTGGTGCTTTTATGTTTTAAGTTCTAAGTAAAATATCATATTTAGCATTTTTGGACCCTCAGTTAAAACATAATGTATGTATATTTTATAAACAGTGTATGATTTTCCTTTTTAAAGAGAAATAAATTATTTTACTTATTTTACAATGTATATTTTTAAACATGGTAATGATCTTTGATACGGAGAATCCATAAAAAATCGCCTTAAGTGGCAAAGAGTGTGTTTTTGAAGATGGTCGATACGAAATAATTCCCTTTTCGAATTTTTTAATAGGATCATAATTTAAATGTATATTCAAATTTGCAAATTTCAATATTCAGATGACGTATAATCGCTTAGGTACCGATTTTGGGTGCTATAGGGGTGTTAATCATTTCCCACGTGTAATCGACTCCCTAACCCTTTTCAAAATGAGTTTCTGGTTAAATGCATATCACTTTTTATCTTTTAAAATTGTTTTTCTTAAAATTATTTTAAAATATATTTTTAGGTATTCGACCTTCCTAATCAAAAGGCCAATGGTGACTCCAAATTGATTTATTTGTGCATTTATTTTAAAATTCAATATTTTCCAATAATAAGTTGGATCGCTCCCCGCCATAAGCTTGAGGACCGTTCTGACAAGTACAACTCTATAATGGCTATTGTATACAAATGTCACAAAAGTCTAAGTCTTTAACGGCGTTTTTACACAAACGCCACTAAAGTAAGAGTCTTTTGCGTCATTCGATCAAAAAACGCAACTAAAAATGCCCAAAGTAAACCCTTGATTAGGAAAGAATACCCAAAGTAATTTAAAAGGGAGGAACAAAATGAACCCTTGATTATGAGTAAGCTTTGAAAGGGGATGAAACAAAGAAGCATAAATTTGGAATTAAAAAAGTGGGAAGATTTGATTACTTGAGAAGATGAATGTTGCCGTCTTGAATCCTTGCCGACGAGAAAGAGTAGAAGTTATTTCATAGAATGATTTGGGTGTTTCCAAATTAGGGATTTGGAACCCGATGGGTTAACAGGTTGGACAATCGCGCCATTTATAATAAAAACGCCATTAAGGTACATGACTATTGTGGCGTTTATTATAAAAATGCCACTAAATTACATGATTATTGTGGCTTTTATTATACAAACGCCACTAAGGTACAGGACTGTTGTGGCGTTTGAAAAAATGCCACTAAAGTATAATTCTATAGTGACATTTGTATAAAAATGCCACTAAAGTATGTGTCAATAGCGGCGTTTGTAAACAAGCGTTACTAAAGTATGAGTATTTAGCGGCATTTGTATAAAAACACCACTAACGTAAGATTCATTTGTTGCGTTTGATCAAAACATCGTCGCTATACACCAAATTTCACTTTTATTTTAAGTTTATCATATTTTGGTCATCCAGTATGAAAAAAATAAATTTTACTCGTTGCAGTGTTTGTATAAAAACGCCAATAAAGTACTACTGTATTGCGGCATTTTAATAAAAACGCCACTAAATTTCAGTCATATAGAAGCGTTTGTTGAAAAAATGCCTCTATATACGTACCCTATTCCGGTGTTTTTATAAAAACACTGCTAAAGTACTTCTTTGGTGCGGCGTTAGTTGAAAAATGTCACTATATATGAAACCTATTGGGCGTTTGTCTAAAAACACCGCTAAAGTACTACTCTGTTGCGACGTTTATTGAAAAACACCACTATAGACTAATCTTATTGCGGCGTTTGTATAAAAACGCTGCTAAAGTTATCATTTTGTGGCTTTGGAAGGGAAATGCCGCTATTTGTTTAAAGTTAGTGGTGTTTACTCTCAAAACGTTGCTAAAAACGCCATTGTAGAACAATTTTGATGTAGTGAAAATTTAAATAACGTGTTTAGAAAAAAGAAGAAAATCTGAAATTTAATTTGTTTTATGTTATTTATGCATGTGAATTTAAAATAAATAATGAGCTTTAGAATGAAATTATAATATTGATTTATTTCGATTGGAGTAGGAATTGACTGCTTTAAGGTATAAGAGGTTGATTCTTCTCAATTGGAAATAATTAAATATCATTGTTTCTTGTCCTAACATTCAAAGAATATCATTTAAAGGGATCTTAAATTAAATTTGAACTCGTAAATGTCATTGCAAAGTCAACTAATTAATCGACTAGGTATCAATTTAAGACGTTGTGGGGTGCTAATCCTTCCCCATGTGTAACCGACTCCCGAACTCAAAGTTTTGGTAACAGACTGTAAAATTGTTGTTTTAAATAAAATTAAATTTTATTAAAATTACAAAACATATTGGATGCCCAATTACACCCTATCAACGATTGGTGACGACTCCTTGAACAATATTTTATTAATAAAAGGAAACATCAAATTATTCGAGGTTAGATTTTGTTTTGACATCTTTCCTCACAATCTTCAACTTGTAATGCAAATTATGATCGTCGTGGGAGATTTGCTTGCAAAGAACGTGGAGATATGGGGCTAGATCTCTGCTGTCATTTTCGCTCCGACCAAATGATGGAGCAATGAAGCACTGACAGTTGATAACAGCCAAGAGACCAAAGAACTATCCTGTGTAACAAACACTTAAGGAGGGTCATTATCTACTATTGATCCGTCAGCCAAAGTCACTGTCGCACCTGGTGGCCAGACACCTTCAGTGAGTAGATTCTCCAATAGGTGGCTTCGCACAGTGAAGAGAGGACGTGTTGTTTCCAGAGTAGATAGTTATCCTTATCTAATGTAACACTGATGCGTTTATTCGAAAAGATTCTCTCCCCCTCGAAAATGCTACAGGAGGAAACACCTGACGTTACTGGCATGGTGAAATTAAAGAAAGAAAAACTAAAGACAAGGACCACTAGACACTAATACCATATTTGTTTTGAATGTATAGTGCACTGTTTTTATTAGAACCACAAGCCATGCTTTTATACACAAGCCGTGCAACGACCACACTCCTTTCACCATACAGTTGGTGACAGCTGGCTAACAAACTAACAAAATAGCAGCTATTCAAAAAAGAGGAAAACGTATACCACACTCGAGCTTAATAATACGCAAACATCACTCGATCTTCTCATACAGATATTCACCCACTAACAAATGGTAGAAAAGTTTATATTTGTTAGCCTCTTATTCAAGCATATTTGAAGACATTGTCATTATTTGAATAGATTTGAAAACTATTGTCTTTTATTTATCTATTTTGAAAGGTTATGTCCTTGCGTAAATAACTAATAAATGTTATACTCTTATGTGAGCATTTAACCATTACATTTTTATGAAATAACTTGAAAATAATTAATTAAAAAATAAATGCTTAAATTATATATATATATATATATATATATATATATATATATATATATATATATATATTACTTTAGATGCTTAAAGTTTTTTTTCGTTTAAGATAGGTGTCTAATGTTTTTTAACATTGTTATTTTAGATGTCTAATCTGTTAGGGTTGTTAAAAGGCTTATCAACTACTTAAAACGGGATACATATCAAATTTATAACTTTTTAAAAAATTTATTTAAAAAATTTTAAATTATATTTTTAATGCCTCAAATTTCTTTCTATTCTAAAACAACGCATAAATTATAGCATTTTCACTCCATTACCGGGGATTTTTTTTTATCAATTCAAGTTTATGACAAAAATAAAAGTAAAGGTAAAATTTCTATAATTTTGAAACATGGTTTGTTTTATTCTCCACTGAAATTTTCCTCCAGGAAGTGACGATTACATCGAGTAGAAAAATGATGGTAGAAAAGTTCATGTTTGATATGAAGCTATTTTGGGTAAAGCTTCTGATGTATGCTAATCGACTGGTTTGTAAAAACACTGCAGAATGTGCAGTATCCTCTTTTAATTTTAAATGGTTGGTTGTGGTTAAGTTAATGAAAAGAGAAAAAGAAATAAGAGTGGGCAAATAAGGAATTGACACCTAGGCCATTTAAGTAGTATGAAATCATCTAAATCACGAAAACAAATCCAATAGTTAATTTATAATCGAATACATATCATATATATTTTAAATGGGGTAAGATTCCATTATGTTGTAAAACTTTTAAGGTCCGTTTAGTTTTAAAAATATTTTTTTAGAAAATAGTTTTTATTTTTTTGAAATTAAAAAACTTGTTTGGTTAATATAGATAAAACTTAAATTCAAAAATAAAAATAATAGAAATATATTTGATATCTAATTTTTTTAAGTAGATATGAATAAATAATTATTGAATGTATAGTGCAAAAATATAATTATTAAAAAATTTCATTATATAAAATTAACATATGAGTTATACAAATATAAAATAATATTGATAAGAAATTTCATAACACAAAAAATATTTTAGTTTATAATAATAATATAATATTAATGCATATTAGACATCAATTAAATTAAAAAATACACAAAAATATTTTTGTAAGAGCACACAAAAGTGTCAATAAAAAAAATGTTTAGTGGTATTTAAGACCCTCAAACTTTTGGGGGAAAATTAATGAAACTCATTAACGTTTTTGCATTCAATGTGACCTTCAAACTGAGAAAAAAAATAATCTAACTCTTTGATTAATAGAATCAATCTTTGATTGTCACAACACTTGTATGAAAGTTCACAAAGCTTATTTGTCAATGTATAATACTGATGTGACAATTCATGTAACATCCCAAACTACGGGTTAGTGGCCAAATTGTAAAACTTCAGAATTTGGTGATTTAAAGTAGAATAATTAAATAGTTCAAGGACTTATTTGGAAATATTTTATGAAGGATTGTTAGTAATTATTAAAAGAATTAAAGGGTATAATGGTCATTTGACAAGAAAGATTTTTATTTTCCTTTATAAGATAAGGGAACCACGTGGAAAAGAGGAAAAAGGAGATATTTCTCTAGAGTTTTCTTCTTCTTCCTTCTTCATTCGTGAAAACTAGAGCAAAGGTGAGTTTCGTTGTTAGTTGATTATTTGTTAAATTTAAGGTTGGTTTATGATCCTTAGATGATACTTAAGCTTAAGGAAAGCTTAAGTTCTTTTAAAAACAAAAGATGAAGGAGTTAAGGTGGATTAAAGATAAGGAGTTTCTAAATGAATTTGTAGAAAAGAGTTAATAAAGGAACTTTGAGATGGAATTTGACTTGTCATCAACTAAATTAAGAGATATGAAGTGATAGAATTGAATTTAGAACATATAGAAAATTTGGTATGATTATTGATTTCTATATGAAAGATGAGATTTAGAGGTTAAGGATGTATTGAAAGTGTAGAAATTGGTTTAAGTATGTATACTTGAGTTAACAATATGAAAGAGAATGAAACATGAAGAATTTAAGCTGATAAAGATGAATTTTTGGGCTTAAAAAGTGATTTTTGGGCAAGGGGTATCGATACTCATTCATCAGGTACCGATACCTCAAGAGTAAAATTTAGAAAGACACTCAGGGGTACCAATACCTTAAGGAAGGTATCGATACCATCTTGAACGAAAATATATCAAATGCAATAAGGGTATCGATACATAGGCAGGGTACTGATACCTCAGTTAAAGGATGTACTGATACCTACTTTAAATAGGAAATGAAATTATGTTTTTCTTCAAGTTTAAGAAATTAAGGATAAAATCATAATAATTGGAAAGTTGATATGGATATTATAAATGTATGATTATGTAGATATCAAGCATAAGCAAGTTCCGGAACAATCGAAGAATTAGAATCAATTCGAATCAAGTGAGGCTAAGGTGAGTGCTTAATAAAGTTATAATTCAATGGAATTAAGACTTGTGATAAGTCTATTCACTGTATTAGTTTCCATAGTATAATAGTTATGAACATGCATACATGATGATTATTATGAATACATGCATAAGTTATATATGCTTATATGATTTGATAAATGATAAATGATTCATATGGTATGTGATTACAAGAGAAATGATATGAGTACATGAACATATGAAACATGAGAATAATGCCCATGTTATATGATATGAGAGCTATAGGTATAGGGCATGCCAAGAGTCCAGGGTTACATAGGTCATTCGAGAGAAATTCATAGGTCATTCGGGACAAATTTCACATGCGCCTAGTGGGACCCTATACGAGCTGTGGTGACAGCATATGTGCACAACCTCAATGTACTCAAATACCTTAAGTTCTCCATAATGTACATGGGCTTATAAAAGGTATCAAAAGTTTTTGTATTATTATATGTTATCATGTTATTAGTATTTACATATAATCATATATGACATGATTGAATGATTAAATTACATGTTCATATTTATAGGAAATGCATTATTATTATATTTTATACCTCACTAAGTCTATGACTTAGTGTGTAAGCATTTTACACGTAGGTACTGAAAAGAAGGATGATCCGATATAAGTTCAGTAAAATAACATATCTCCACCCAAAGATCATATCGGATTTAAATTACATAGTATGTTATGTAATAAATAGGTTGGCATGTAAACAAAGTCGTTAAGTATTTATGCTCTGATTGAGTTTGACAATGTTTTAAATGTAATGATGTAAAAGGTTAACTTTATAGTAATGAAAGTTTAATTTTTTACGGTATTTATAAATGTAAATGTTTTGAATAAATAATGTGACACCTCATATTAGTATCCGGGTTGGTTACGGTTAGGGGTATTACATTTAATGGTATCAGAGCTACAGTTTAGCCGATTTTAGGCATAAACCGAAGTCTAGATTGTCTTTATAAGTGTACATGCCAACATAAATATGAAAAATTCTTATCTGATAAGAGTGATAAGTATGTTGTTATGATAATATGGTTATATGGTTATATCTTAAATGATGTCTGGACATGATAGCTCTTGAAGTGAAGCGGGAGATGATCGGCCCACTGAGAGCAGTAATTCACCTGCCCTGGCCAGGCAAGGTGAAGAACATGCACCTTTTAGAGTGCCTGTACAAGATCAAGACGTTTTCGTCAGGACGTTGGATGCTATTCTGACGCGTTTCCAGCCTCTTGCTTCCTCTACTCAGAGAATGAATGTAGCAAAAGAGTTAAAGGGATTAGGAGCTCCTGAGTTCAAAGGTGAAGCCGAGGAAGGTCCTGTTGCTGTGGACCTTTGGATCAATGATGTGAAGATTATGTTAGATGGACTCCACTGTTCTGATGTGGAGAAGTTAGATGGGGTGGTCTCCTTGCCTCGTGGGCAAGCGAGAATATGGTGGACGAATGTAACTGTAAGGATGACAAGTGACCTGGTCCTTGTTCTTATAAGAGTTCAAACACAAATATATAGGAGATCAATTTATTAAGTAGATGAAGCAAGAATTCTTTAACCTGAAACAAATAAATCGCACTGTGTATGAACATGAGTACGATTTTAACAAGTTAAGTCATTTTTCATCCGAGTTGATTCCAACAGCAAGAGATGTATACGAGTGGTTTGTGGAGGGCTTGCGCCCAAGGTTAAAGGAGATGTTGATAGTGTTGAACTTGTCCTCATTTCAAGAGGTAGTAAATTATTGTAAAGCTCTAGAGATCCTAGAATGAATGGTTTGGGGATTCAAGAACTCAATCGTCTAAAAGAACTGGGGCTTCATCAAGTTTTACACCACCTAAGAGAGGTAGAGATTCTGGTTTTCGGTCTCAGGCAAGGTCTGAGTCAATGGCATCTTCCGTAAGAGGATCAAATCATATAAGAGTTAGACAAACTCAATCAGTAGGATCTGGTGTTGGGAGAACAAATCAAGGTCCAACCATACAATACCAGTTTTTTGGAAGAAGTCATTCTAGAATATGTCGAATGGTTTCCAGAGCTTGTTTTCGATGTGGATAAGTGGGACATTACATGCGAGATTGTCCAATTAGGGCCAGAGAACATGCATAGTCAGATTGATCAGCTTCGATGTCTCAGAGAGGAAGAGGAAGAGGTAGAGGAATAAGTCAGCTTGAATCCTCTACTTAACAAGAAGTGCGCTCCACTTCCTGAGTGTATAATATAAAAACCAATGAAGAGTGTGATGATCCAGAGATAATTATAGGTACTTTCCTATTGTATGACAAATGTGTTATAGTATTGATTGATCCAGGTTCTACATATTCCTATATTAGTAGTAAATTGATGAGAGAATGGGGAATTCATTTAAAATCCATTAATAGTGATGTGATAGTGACAAATCCATTAGGGCACAGTGCTCGAGTAAATAGAGTATGTCGAGGTTGTCCAATACGAATTCAGGGAATTGAATTTTTTGCTAATCTGGTGGAATTACCCTTTGACGAATTCGAAGTGTTACTGGGAATGAACTAGTTATATCATTATCATGCTAATGCTAATTTTAGATTGAAGAGGGTAACGTTGATAAGTTCAGAAGGTTTAGAAGTTATAGTATTCAGTGAAAGATGGAATCCATTGACAAACGTAATATCAGTGATGTCAACAAAGAAGTTATTATTACAAGGGTTTCAGGGTTTTATTGCTAATGTGCTGGAGACTAGAACCAAGAAGAAAGAGATTGAAGAAATTCCCATAGTTAGAGAGTTTCCAGGTCTACTTCCAGATAGAGAGGTGGAATTTCAGATTGAAATAATGCTTGGAACAGCGCCTATTGCAATGGCACCATACAGATTGGCTCCAAAGGAGTTGCAAGAGTTAAAGATTCAGTTATAGGAATTGTTGGATAAAGGATTCACTAGACCAAGTGTATCGCCCTAGGGAGCTCCAGTGTTGTTTGTCAAAAAGAATGATGAGTAAATGCGTCTCTGCATCGACTACAGGTAGCTCAATAAAGTAACCATTAAGAATAAGTATCATCTCCATAGGATTGATGATTTATTTTATCAGTTGAAAGGAGCTTCAGTTTTCTCTAAGATTGATTTACGATCGGGATATCATCAGTTGAAAATTCAGGAGAAATATATTCCAAAGATTGTATTTAGAACGAGATATGGTCACTAAGAGTTCATTGTTATGCCGTTTGGAGTTACGAATGCAACAACTGCTTTTATGGACTTGATGAGTAGAATATTTCAACCTTATCTGGACCAATTTGTAGTTGTTTTCATCGATGATATATTGGTGTATTCGAAATCAAATGAAGAACAAAGTGTACACTTGAGGATAGTTTTACAGATTTTACGAGATAAGAAGTTATATGCTAAATTATCTAAATGTGAATTTTGATTGAATGAGGTGACATTCCTTAGACATGTGATTTCTATAGAAGAAATTCGGGTTGATCACCAGAAGATAAAAGCCATTCTAGAATGGGATGTTCCAAAGAATATATCTAAAGTTCAACGTTTTCTGGGACTTATAGGATATTATCAAAGGTTGTTAAGAACTTTTCGATGATAGTTTTACCCTTAACTAAGTTGATGAGGAAAGATGTCGTATTTGTTTGGAATTCTAAGTGTCAAGAAAGTTTTGAAACATTGAAGAAAATTTTGACAGAAGCTCCAGTATTGGTTCAACCTGAATCTGGCAAGAACTATGTGGTTTATAGTGATACGTCCCATAATTGTTTGGGATGTGTATTAATGCAAGAGGGTAAGGTGGTGGCTTATTCGTCGAGATAATTGAAACCACATGAGAAAAATTATCCAACGCATGATCTAGAGTTTGATGCAATAGTGTTTGCTTTGAAAATTTGGCGTCAATATTTATATGGTGAACGTTGTTATTTATATACCTATCGTAAGAGCTTGAAGTATTTAATGACCTAGAAAGAGTTGAATTTAAGACAAAGGAGATGAGTAGAATTTCTAAAAGACTATGATTGAGTTCCACCTTAGAAAAGAAAATGTGGTGGCTAATGCTTTAAGTCGGAAGACATTTGCAGCCTTATGAGCTTTAGCTACAAGATTATCATTAGAAGGAAATGGTGGAATATGTGTGGAATTAACTCTTAAGCCAACATGGCTAGATAGAATTAAGGAATTGCAGACTAAAGGTAAATAGTGTTTGAAGTGGTTACAACAAATGCAGAATAGAGAACTTAATGATTATGAAATTAAAGTTGATGGTAATCTGTATTATAGAGGGATATTAGTAATTCCAGATGATGATGAGTTGAAGAATAATCTATTAACAGAAGCTCACTGTAGTCCATTAACGATGCACCCAGGAGGAAATAAGATACATATGGATCTAAAGATTCAATATTGGTGGTCAGGAATGAAAAGAAGTATTACAGAATTTGTGTCCAAATGCTTAACTTGTCAGCAAGTCAAAGCTGAGCATCAAGTATCGTCTGTATTATTGCAACCAATGTCTATTTCTCAATGGAAATGAGAGAATGTGTCGATTTGTAACGGGGTTACCTTTGAATCCGAACAAAAGATATTCATTATGGGTGATTGTGGATAGATTGAATAAATCAGCTCATTTTATTCTAGTAAGAACTGATTTCTCCATGGATAAGTATGATGAATTGTACATCAGGGAGATTATCAAATTGCATGGTGTACCTATTTCCATTATTTTTGATCGAGATCCTAGATTCACATCAAGGTTTTGGAAGATGTTGCATAGAGCGTTAGGAACTCGATTGAACTTTAGCACATCGTTTCATCATCCGACTGATGGACAGTTTGAGCGACTATCCAAATTCTGGAGGATATGTTGAGAGCCTGGGTAATAGAGTTTAAAGGATCGTGGGAAAAATACTTGCCACTTGATGAATTCACTTATAACAATAGTTATCAGTCAAGTATTAAAATGGCTCCCTATAAGGATTTATATGAAAGAAAGTATCGTACGCCCTTGAACTGGTAAGAGCTTAAGGATCGATAAGTTCTTGGTCCTGAGTTGATTCAAGAAATAGAAGAGAAAGTTCAAGTGATTCAGAATAATCTGAAAGCTTCAGCGGATAGACAAAAATCATATGCGGATCTAAAAAAGAAGAAAATTGAATTTCAGGTTAGAGATAAAGTGTTCTTGAAAGTGTCTCCATGGAAGAAAGTGTTGAGGTTTGGACGTAAAGGAAAGCTTGGCCCCCATTTTGTCGGACCCTAAGATATCATTAAGAGAGTGGGACCAGTGGCATACCAATTAACTTTGCCACCTGAGATGGAAAAGATTCATAATGTTTTCCTTGTTTCCATGCTTAAAAAAATATAGGTCCAATCCCTCCCATATTGTGACATTAGTAGAGATAGAAGTTCAGCCTGATCTGACTTATGAGGAGGAACTTATCCAAATATTAGCTCATGAGGTGAAACAATTGAGGAACAAGACTATTCCATTGGTCAAACTACTGTGGAAGAATCACAAGGTAAAGGAAGCAATATGGGAACATAAAGAGGATATGAAGAACCAATATCCCCATCTCTTTGTGCAATGAAAATTCTAGGACGAATTTTCTTAAGGAGGAGATTTGTAACATCCCAAACTACGGGTTAGTGACCAAATTATAAAACTTCAAAATTTGGTGATTTAAAGTAGAATAATTGAATAGTTTAAAGACTTATTCAGAAATATTTTATGAAGGATTGTTAGTAATTATTAAAAGAATTAAAGGGTAAAATGGTCATTTGACAAGAAAGATTTTTATTTTCCTTTATAAGATAAGGGAACCACGTGGAAAAGTGGAAAAAGGAGAGATCTCTCCAGAGTTTTCTTCTTCTTCCTTCTTCATTCGTAAAAGCCAGAGCAAAGGTGATTTTCTTTGTTAGTTGATTATTTACTGAATTTAAGGTTGTTTATAATCCTTAGATGATACTTAAGCTTAATGAAAGCTTAAGTTGTTTTAAAAATAAAAGATGAAGGAGTTAAGGTGGATTAAAGATAAGGGGTTTCTAAATGAATTTTTGAAAAAAGTTAATAAATGAACTTTGAGATGGAATTTGACTTGTCATCAACTAAATTAAGAGATATGAAGTGATAGAATTGAATTTAGAACATATTGAAAATTTGGTATGATTATTGATTTCCATATGAAAGATGGGATTTTAAGGTTAAAGATGAATTAAAAGTGTAGAAATTGGTTTAAGTATGTATACTTGAGTTAAGAAAATGAAAGAGAATGAAACATGAATAATTTAAGCTGATAAGGATGAATTTTTGGGCTTAAAAAGTGATTTTTGGGAAAGGGGTATCGGTACCCATTCATCAGGTACCGATACCTCAAGAGTAAAATTTAGAAAGATACTCAGGGGTACCGATACCTTAAGGAAGGTATCGATACCATCTTGAACAAAAATATATCGAATGCAATAAGGGTGTCGATACCTAGGCATGGCACCAATACCTCAGTTAAAGGATGTACTGATACCCTATGAGGGTACCAATACCATATGGGGGTACCAATACCTACTTTAAATAGGAAATGAAATTATGTTTTTCTTCTAGTTTAAGAAATTAAGGATCAAATCATAATAATTGGAAAGCTGATATGGATATTATAAATGTATGATTATGTAGATATCAAGCATAATCAAGTTTCGGAACAATCGAAGAATTAGAAGCAATTCAAATGAAGTGAGGATAAAGTGAGTGCTTAATAGAGTTATAGTTTAATGGAATTAAGACTTTTGATAAGTCTATTCCCTGTATTAGTTTCCATAGTATAATAGTTATGTACATGCATACATGATGATTATTATGAATACATGCATAAGTTATATATGTTTATATGATTTGATAAATGATAAATGATTCATATGATATGTGATTACAAGAGAAATGATATGAGAAAATGAACATATGAAACATGAAAATAATTGATGTAAGGCTCTTCTGATGCCTTAACAATTGATTGTGGATCTAGGAAGGAAGCAAAACAACCTGCAAAGTGAATGGCTCAAAACAGAATGGTTAAGGGTGGTAAACGTATGGGTGATTAGGTGGGATGTTTAAATGAGAGATGGAAGCGGAAGATGATTGAAATGGCTATGGGTTATGGATACGAAACAAAGGGATGGTAGTGAGGATAGTATCTTGAAGAAGTCTCAAAGAAGAACCAATGCTATAAAGAGCAAAGACCCACACTTTATATTGCTTCTTCAAGGGGTGGTATTAAGTACTTTGACCCACTAGTTATTTGAACTAGGAACCAGAAGTATCAAGATGAAAGAAAGGGGTTGACGCCACAAGTATAAAATACTTGATAAGTCGATAAAAGTCACTAGGACTTAAGGAAGAGAATAATCTCACTTATATTAATCAAAAATGGTCTGTTTATAAATGATGAAAGCTTTCCTATTTATAGGAAATAGAGAGACATGGTCGAATGGTTACAAGAGTATTCGGCCAGCCTTATGCCTTCCTATAGAGACATAATTTAATTACAAATAGAGATGATGGTTCGGTTTAAGTGGAGGGAAATATCCCTTGGCCGAATTGTTCTTGTATCTCTTCAAGTTGGCGCCAATTTGTATGGGAGATAATGCTTGGCCGAATAGGGAGAGAACTCTTCAAGTTGGCGCCTAAATGAACCACATGCAAGGCACATGGGGGTGGATCATATGCAAAGCACATGGGTGTTCTAGGAAGCCTTGTGGTGCAACCTTGTGCATGGAATGATGGCTGGTCATGTGCTCTCTCTTGGGCGTGCATGTGTCTCCTCCAAGCTAGCTTAAGTTGTGGAACTAGCTAGCAAACATGGGTTGTTTGTGAACAAGCTTCCTATCTAAGTCCTTGGGAGCTCCTTATCGTTATGTTCAGCTACATTCAACTACGTTTGATATCACTTTTGGAAACTCAGCTCCAAATAGTCCAACTAGCTAAGTTTAGCTAGTCTTAAGCTCCTCCAGCTGAATCGAGCTTTCCTTAGTGTTCCATGAGCTGCCTTGTACTTTGTAAGTTGTTTGTGAGCTGCATATGATGTCCAAATCATTCACCAAGCTACCTCAACGTGCATCACACTCCATTGTACCTATATGTGCAAGGAAACAAGGTAAGTCCATGATATTGAGCTAAGACGAGCTAAATATCTTGATTCTATGTTTGATTATGGTAATGTGAGCTAAGTTTGAAGGCCATGAGCTAATTATATCATCTCATAATATGTTTAAGATTATGCATGAGGCTTAAAAGCTAAAATGAATGCATATGAACTAATGAAATGTATTATAAGTATGCTGCCTTGATGTATATATAATAATCATGCTTAATATGATTATAAAACTATCCTAACATGTTTAACATATTAAAATAACAATGTGCAAGTTGTGTTCATACTTAAGCTATTATTTAACTACATAACTAATATCCTTAGCATGATATGTATTATAATAGCATATATTACAAGACTAGTATAAATTAAATTTAATATAAAGATATTCAATAATACTTCCTTTATAGATGAAAACGTGCTTGCATCATCCCCCCTTCTTTAGGGCGATTTGTCCTCAAATCGAGTTCATTCTGTCCTTGCATAGCTTCACGCCTCTTTGCTAAAAGAAAGTATTCTTTGAACGTTTGTGTTTTTCCATTAGGTACCCTTTCGTAAGATTTCCCTTTAGGCCTTTCTTTGGAATATGATTTACCAACATGTACCTTTTGAGAGTGATATTTTTTTAAGGATATCCTTTTTGGAAGTGACCTTTCACGTGGTTGGTCATGAAAAGTGTGGAGGGAAAAGGTTCCATATGAAGGGGTACTTACCTTTTGAAGATTAAAACCATTGGTGAAGAGTTGTGACTTTCAGTCCCAAACATCACCACTTTTTGTAGAAGACCCTTCATTTTCCAGTATTGAACAATCATGATTCTCTATGAAGAAGTTTGGTTTCTTGTTTAGTTCCTCTTTATTTTTTGTTGGGGTTTTGTCTTTGCGCCATGCTTGTACACTCTTTCGCATATGCAATTGATCTTGTTGTACTTATTTAGGCGTTAAAGGCATCAAGGTCACCTTGCGTTCATCATGCTTAAAAGTGTATTGATTGTGAAAACAATCATGAATGGCCCTTTTGTCATACTGCCATGGTCTCCCAAGTAAGATGTGGCTAGCATGCATAGGGACAATGTCACAAAGCACCTCGTCTTTGTACCTACCAACGGAAAAAGGAATTAGAACTTGTTTGGTAACGTTTAACTCACCTCCTTCATTGAGCCATTGGAGTTTATATGGAGTAGGATGTTTTGACGTTGCTAATCCAATTTTTTCAACCATAAGAGTGCTGGCTACGTTTTTGTAACTTCCTCCATCGATGATCGTTGTGCAAACCTTATCCTTGACATGGCACCTTGTATGAAATATATTGTTTCTTTGAATATCATCTTGGGATGTTTATGATTGTAGGCACCTCTTTGAAACAAGCATCTCACCATGATCTGCATTTTCTTCCATTTCTTCTTCTTGTATTGTTTCAGGTTCCTCGTCAAAAATAGGCTCATCAGAATCTAATACAATATCTCCATTGTCAAGTACCATCATGGCATTTCGGTTGGGACACTGACTAGCAACATGTCCTTTTCCAAAACACTTGAAACATTTGATGTCTCTTGTTCTCTCGAAAGTGCTGGTTTGCTTTTCTTTACCCTTGCTAGACTCGCCCACTTGTATAGTTTTAGGTACCTCTACACGATCCTTTGTTTGGACTGGAGTTTGCTTCCAGAAAGTAATAGGTTCTTGCTTCTATTTGGTGGTCGAATTTGGACTGCTCCTAGTGTAGGATTTCCTTTTGAGTTATCTTTCAATTTTCATGGCCACATGCACCATCTCTTCAATCTCTACATAATGCTGAAGTTCAACAAGGTTAGCAATATCAAGATTTAGGCCAGATAAGAACCTTGCCATTATTGCCTCTATATCTTTATCCATATTGGCTCGGATCATGGCTATCTCTATTTCTTTGAAATAATCTTCAACGCTCTTGCTTCCTTTTTTCAAATTTTGTAGTTTATGATAAAGATCTCGGTGATAGTGAGTATGCACGAACCTTTTCCTCATAATGGCTTTCATTTCTTCCCATGTAGTGATGGGGCGTTCACCATTTCGACTTCTTGAACTTACCAATTGGTCCCACCAAACTAAGGCATAGTCCACGAATTCCATAGCAGCAAGCCTGACCTTCTTTTGTTCCGTATAATTTTGACATTCAAAAATGTGTTTGATTTTGATTACCCAGTCCAGATAGGCTTCAGGATCTGTTCGTCCTTGAAATGGAGGAATGGTCACTTTGATGTTGCTGAAGTTGTCATTCTGATTTCTATGAACATCTCTTCTTGCTACTGATGTTACTTCAGCCTCCTTATCTTCTAATTCTTCTTCCATTCTAGGGTGGTTTACTCTCCGGTTGCCTAAGGATGCTTCTAATTGATCCATACAATCTTGCAAAGGCTCCAATTCTAATTTCAGCAATCTTGCCATTTCATGCATAATGGCTTGGGTTTGCAAGTTAGGGGCTTCTCTTTCTGGTGATCGTCCTGAACTCTGAGACATGGTTAGCAAATAAGAAAAGAATAAGATGTGTAAAAGACCTTACCAGAATATACTCTCACAAAGCCTCACGAGTCACTCCAAGAAAACTTGATGTCACTCAATCCACTCGTGTTTGCACTCTAGGACTTTAATGGCTTTTACTTGTCCTCTTCTGATCTCACACACTCTAGCCTTTTTCCTCTCGATTCTCTTGCCTCAAGTTCTAGAGAACTTTACTCAAGAATATCTCAAGTAAATTTTACTTGTTTGGCGTCGGCTGCAAAAAGGGTTAGTAGGAAGGGAAAACAAATATAATGAAAGGGTGGCTTAGAAATAGAAAGAAAAGAACAAAAGGGGTTACTTACACAAGTCACTTCACAACCTTCTATCACCACAATCAATTTAAACGGCTTACTTGAATTGCTTGGTGATGAGAATTGTTGATGAGTGCTTCAACTTCTTTCTTTTCTTTTCTTTGCTTTTCTTCTTTTTGAGTGGTGGAAATTTCTTCTTTTTGAGTGCTTCAATTTGTTTTCTGATTTTTCTTGATTTCTTTGACTTTGCACTTCACTTGCACTTCTTTTTGTATTTTTCGTTTTGTTGTTGTTGCACGTTGCTTTCTTCCACCAAGGCTCTGATTACTTCTTGATGTAAGCCTCTTCTGATGCCTTAACAATTGATTGTGGATCTAGGAAGGAAGCAAAACAACCTGCAAAGTGAATGGCTCAAAACAGAATGGTTGAGGGTGGTAAACGTATGGGTGATTAGGTGGGCTGCTTAAACGAGAGATGGAAGCGGAAGATGATTGAAATGGCTATGGGTTATGGCTACGAAACAAAGGGATGGTAGTGAGGATAGCATCTTGAAGAAGTCTCAAAGAAGAACCAATGCTATAAAGAGCAAAGACCCACACTTTATATTGCTTCTTCAAGGGGTGGTATTAAGTACTTTGACCCACTAGTTATTTGAACTAGGAACCAGAAGTATTAAGATGAAAGAAAGGGGTTGACGCCACAAGTATAAAATACTTGATAAGTCGATAAAAGTCACCAGGACTTAAGGAAGAGAATAATCTCACTTATATTAATAAAAAATGGTCTGTTTACAAATGATGAATGCTTTCCTATTTATTGGAAATAGAGAGACATGGCCGAATGATTACAAGAGTATTCGGCCAGCCTTGTGCCTTCCTATAGAGACATAATTTAATTAAAAATAGAGATGATGGTTTGGTTTAAGTGGAGGGAAATATCCCTTGGCCGAATAGTTCTTGTATCTCTTCAAGTTGGCAACAATTTGTATGGGAGATAATGCTTAGCCGAATAGGGAGAGAACTTTTCAAGTTGGCGCCTAAATGAACCACATGCAAGGCACATGGGGGATGATCATATGCAAAGCACATGGGTGTTCTAGGAAGCCTTGTGGTGCAACCTTGTGCATGGAATGATGGCTGGTCATGTGCTCTCTCTTGGGCGTGCATGTGTCTCTTCCAAGCTAGCTTAAGTTGTGGAGGTAGCTAGCAAACATGGGATGTTTGTGAACAATCTTCCTAACTAAGTCCTTGTGAGCTCCTTATCATTATGTTCAGCTACATTCAGCTACCTTTGACATCACTTTTGGCAACTCAGCTCCAAATAGTCCAACTAGCTAAGTTTAGCTAGCCTTAAGCTCCTCCAGCGGAATCGAGCTTCCCTTAGTGTTCCATGAGCTGCCTTGTACTTTGTAAGCTGTTTGTGAGCTGCATATGAACGTCCAAATCATTCACCAAGCTACCTCAACGTGCATCACACTCCATTGTACCTATATGTGCAAGGAAACAAGGTAAGTCCATGATATTGAGCTAAGACGAGCTAAATATCTTGCTGCCATGTATGATTATGGTAATGTGAGCTAAGGTTGAAGGCCATGATCTAATTATATAATCTCATAATATGTGTAAGATTATGCATGAGGCTTAAGAGCTAAAATGAATGCATATGAACTAATGAAATGTATTATAAGTATGCTGCCTTGATGTATATATAATAATCATGCTTAATATGATTATAAAACTATCCTAACATGTTTAACATATTAAAATAACAATGTGCAAGTTGTTTTCATACTTAAGCTATTCTTTAACTACATAACTAATATCCTTAGCATGATATGTATTATAATAGCATATATTATAAGACTAGTATAAAGTAAATTTAATATAAAGATGTTCAATAATACTCCCTTTATAGATGAAAACGTGCTTTCATCAATAATGCCCATGTTATATGATATGAGAGCTATAGATATAGTTGGCATGCCAAGAGTCGAGGGTTACATAGGTCATTCGGGAGAAATTCATAGGTCATTCGGGAAAAATTTCATATGCCCCTAGTGGGACCCCATACGAGCTGTGGTGACATCATATGTGCACAACATCAATGTACTCGAATACCTTAAGTTCTCCATAATGTACATGGGCCTATAAAAGGTATCAAAAGTGTTTGCATTATTATATGTTATCATGTTATTAGTATTTTCACATAATCATATGTGACATGATTGAATGATTAAATTACATGTTCATATTTATAGGGAAAAGCATTATTATTATATTTTATGTCTCACTAAGTCTATGACTTAGTGTGTAAGCGTTTTACACGTAGGTACTGAAAGAAAGGTGGATCCCATATAAGTTCAACATAACAACATATCTCCACTCAAAGATCATATCAGAAGTAAATTACACAGTATGTCTTGTTATGTAAGAAATAGGTTGGCATGTAAACAAAGTCGTTAAGTATTTATGCTTTGATTGTGTTTGGTAATGTTTTAAATGTATTGATGTAAAATGTTAACTTTATAGTAATGAAAGTTTAAATTTTTACGGTATTTATAAATGTAAATGTTTTGAATAGACAATGTGACACCTCGGATTCGTATCCGAGTCGATTACGGGTTAGGGGTGTTACAATTCATGATGTTGTTATGACATTACACAATAGACGATGATGTGGTAGATGTGCTTAATTGATTTTTGGCTAAGTTTGAGGACCTAATTAATTTTTAGAAAGTTTGAGGACTAATTTTTTTTTTAAATTAATAATTTATTTAAATATAGAATGCAAAAACTTATTAAGATATTCAATATTAAATAAAAATAATACAATAATAAATTATTAAAAAAAATAGTTTAAAGACCACATTGAATGTAAAAAAGTGCAAGGACCATATAATTTTTTTTTGCAAAAGTTTGAGGGTTTTACATACTATTAAGTAAAAAACGTATAGTTAAAAGGATTTGAACTTTTGTAAGTTAAATTAAAAAATGTTGACCAATTTATTCTTATTTTTCAAATTTCCCAAATAATTTTAATATTTAAAACATCTTTGTTATGTTTTTATATTTTCACTTATTTTTTGTTTACATTTTCCAAAAAAAATATTTTCTAATTTTATAATCAAACATGTTTTATTTAATGTTTTCTATTTTCTATGAAAATAAAAATAAAAATAGTTTATATTTTCTAAAATCAAACGAATATTTTTATGACAATTAGACAAGGGGAATCAAAATTTGAGATTAACGGTAGAAAATGTGAAGATATTCACTGAAATAAGAAAACAAGGGTCGATCTCAACTTTTGATTTCGCTCATCCAATTGTTATAAAAAGCTGTAAAACTAAAATTTTTACACTAAGTGTTAGTGGATCTTAACCCATTTTAAATTATTGCTTTTATAAGATTTAGAAAAATAAATTTAAGATTTTATTTTAAATCTCACTTTAACTACAATTTAATATGTGTGTGTGTGAAATGTATTCAATTATAAATAAATTATGAAATTTGTTTTAGTAATTTAGATCCTCTCATGCCCCTCAAATGTTCCGCATTGAATCTTCTTTCGGCCATTTTTGTTTCCCTTTTTCTTCCATTAACTAATATATATATATATATATATATATATGAGATTTGACTCCATGATTAAGATATTTTCAATTCCCCAAGTTCTCGTGTCATTAGTAACACATGTTACTATCTAATTAAATGATTAAACTAATTGAAGGATTAAATATAAATGGTCTTCTAATTATATGTTGTTGATTTAACTTTTAATGGTCGAGGGACTTAATAAAGCAACATCGTATAGTTGCGGGATAATTTTGTAATTTTTAATAGTCGAGAGACTCAACAAAGCAACATCTTATAATCTAAGGACCATTTGTATACTTTACCCTTAATTGAATTAGATTAAAATTTGAATTGAATTGATAGAATCAATAAGTAATAAGAATAGTTATATCAAACTTATTAACTGTTATATCATCTACCTATCAAATGTTAACGACATGTGAGTTGATTTGATTGGTAAAATTAAAATATTATAACCATATTAAAACTTCTCCATAATTAACTGATCATTAATACAGTGCAACCATAAATAGTATTTTGAGACGTTTATTAAAACTTCCCAATCAATTCAATTTGCTTCTCTATTTATTAAAAATCAAAGAAAATTGGTCAATCAAATCCAATGTAGTCATATATCCCGTGGCGCGGACATATCAACTATTAATTTCCTTTCGATGTAACCCCCTCCATGGCCATGCTCGGCATTTGTCAGTTTTTTTTTGTTTTTGATGAAATAAAGATGTCAGCTAGCACCTAATGTGCTACTGCCAAATTACAATTAAATGAATCATGTTGTATTAAACTAAGTACTTTCGGCGGTGGAGAGTAGAAAACCGTATGATCATCGCTTCTTGCTGCTGCTAACCTTGCTAATTTATCGGCCACCTTATTCGCATCTCGGTTAATATGCCTCAAAGTAACTGTCCATTCCTGATTTAATAAAACACTAACCCGATCCAGCAGAGTAAATATTGAACCTCTATTAATGTTTCCCTGTAGCATCCGAATAACCTCCAAGCTATCAGCTTCAACCATGATTTGTCTTTCGCCAAGATTCCACGCATGAGAGAGACCTTCATGTATTCCCCATAACTCCGCCTCAATGATAGAGCATATTCCTAGTAGTTTACCGAATCCAAGAATCCAACTACCATCTGAAGATCGAATAACACCCCCACATGTAGCAAAACCATTTCCTGTTTTACAGGAGCCATCAGTATTAACCTTGCACCAATTAGTAGGAGGTGGAGACCAATGCGTATGCTCATTACTCATTCGGTGAGAAGGCAGAGTCCTTTGCAAGGATGATTCGATTGCTCGATTCGCTTCGAAGCAAAGACGCCTACCTTGTACTAAAACAGACTCTTTCTCAATGTATTCCAGATCAAAAATTCTTCTATTGCGATTCTTCCAGAACAACCAAAGTAACGATCCAAATAATAGGTCCCAATCACATTCATCCCATGCATAAACTCCCGAAGAAGAGATATTAATATGCATCCAATCTCTTATGTCCCTAGAGAAAAAATCATATAATTTTTCAGCTTTAATTAACGTTGTCTAAACAACCATGGCCGCATGACATGTTCGAAAGAGATGGTCTATTGTTTCCCCCGGCTGTCCGTAAACTCCACAGTAATTCCTATTTGTCAAATGTTGTCGGACTCGTTCTGTATTAGTTAAAAGCCGCTCATTAGCTACTAACCACAAGAAGATTTTAATCCGTTGTAGCTCTCGATATTTCGAAATCACTTCTCATACTTTATACGGGATATCATCTAAGGTTCCCTGTCTCATCTCATACGCTGATTTTACCAAAAAACAGCGATCAATGTTCCACTTCCAACCTGGCACATCATTCTTACTTCCTTGTTGTGGCGGCATCGTAGCTGCTAGTCGTTGTGTGATATTACTCGGAACAAAATCAATTATTAGCTCCCATTGCCAATGTCCATTGCTGTCAACCATAGAAGTCACCGTCCTCCTTAAAAGCTCATCGCGCTCTAATTGATTAGCTACAAACATGTTTAACGGCCCCACATTGCTAAGCCAAGAATCCCTCCAAAATTCCACACTCTGACCATTCCCAATGTTCCAAACTAAACTCTGCCGCACGCCACTCCACACTTGAGAGATTCCTTTCCAAACATTTGAACATATCTTACTGTCGATTGACTCGGGTAGTTCATTCCTCCACTTATACTTGGAGCGCAACACTGGAATCCATAGCTGGTTAGAATTAACTGCCAATTTATATGCTAATTTCATAAGAAAAACATCATTTTGATCGATTAGTTTCTTAAAACCAAGACCCCCTTGCTTGTAGATTTACAAACATTCTCTCAATTTACAAGAGATATGCCACCTCTAGCTTCAGTACGCCCCCATATAAAACACTAGATTAATCTTTCTATCTCTTCGTAAGTCCCTTTCGGAAGCTTCATGGACTACATTGAGTAGAAGGGTATAGTCGATAGTACTGCTTTAGCCAAAGTAATCCTTCCGGCCAGTGATAAAGATTTTTCCTTCCAACCTGTGAGTTTATCTCGAATTTCGAAACTATGTAGCTGAACGGAGATCTCGTAATCCGAGAGTAAAGAAGCTGTACTCCAAGATACTTCCCCAAATTTTGAACTTCATGGAATCCAAATAAAGAGCTAATCGAGTTTTTCAACCCCAAATCTACATTCTTATAATAAAAAATAGTAGTTTTTTGTATGTTGATCTTCTGACCTGAGAACCGGCAGAATATCTCCAATGTTCTCCGTATTATAGAACATTGCTCAATAGACGCCTCAACAAAAAGTACAAAATCATCCGCGAAAAATAGATGGGAAAGATTAGGTCCACTACGGCACAGGCGGATTGGTTTCCACTTCCCATTATTAACAGCTATAGAGATTGCATGTGGCAATCTCTCCATGCACAGCACGAACAAATAAGGTGATAATGGGTCGCCCTGGCGTAGCCCCCTAGTTGGCTTAAAAGATTCAGACATAGCACCATTCCAAAGTACCTGAGTTGAGACTGAAGTTACACATCTCATAATAAGTCTCCTAAGGATCTCTGGAATATGCAACTCTCTTAATGTATCTTCAATAAATGGCCTCTTAAGGCTGTCGTAAGCTTTCTCAAGATCGATTTTAATAGCCATAAATCCAGCCTTACCTTTCTTCAGTCACATGGAGTGAGTTACCTCTTGCGCTACAATTATATTATCTGTGATCGACCGTTCAGGAACAAATCTTGTTTGAGTTTCTTATATCCAATGCTTCATCAAAGATTTTAGCCAGTTTATAATGATCTTTGTAATAAGTTTGTATAACACATAGCACAAACTGATTGGTCGAAATTGATTGAACGATTCCGGTACTTTAACTTTAGGAATTAGTACCAAGAGTGTCTGGTTGATTTCATTATCAAAAGCTCCTCCTGCAAAAATGTGTTGAATCAACTGACATACGTTGTAACCCACTATATCCTAATTCCGCTGAAAGAAAAGAACATGTAGGTCATCCACTCCAGGAGCTTTTAACGGATTCATACAAAATAAAACTTCACGGATCTCTTTATTAAGTAGCGGTCGTATGAGTCCGTTCAACTCATTATTAGAAAGAACAGTAAAGCATCCTTGAAATGGATACCCATTATCATATTCGTTACTACTAGTGAATAACTCCTTATAGTAATTAACCACCATCCGACACCCAACTACCATTTAAATCCTTAAGAGCCCTCACATGATTACGTCTACGCCTCAAGATCGTGCAAGCATGGAAATATTTAGTATTTTTGTCTCCATGGAGTATCCATTGGGTTCTCGACTTTCGTAACCACAAACTTTCCTCTTGTTGAAGGACATGTTCAAGTTCATATTTCATCGTGTATTGCAAATCCACCAAGCGTCGCAAATAGCGAGTAATAAGCGCTTTATCTATACCCCGTAATCGTGCCAAAAGTTCTCATTTTTTCCTCCCTCTATGCCCAAACACCTTCAAATTCTAGTCACGAGCTTTAGATTAGAAATAATTCATATTGGTTATTGCATCCAAATCAATCCTCCAAACTTCAGCTAAAAAACTCTTAAATTGAGGATGGTTCTGCCATGCCGCAAGAAAGCGAAAAGGTCGAGCTGATTGAAAACTCATGTTACTCTAGGGTTTTAGTAGAAGAGGGCAATGGTCCGAACCCACTGTATTAAGATGTAACACCATCTTACCAGGTAATACACTAGCCCAACAACTATTCATAAGGCAATGATCTAAATGTTTATAAAGATTCCCTCTTCTCCACGTAAATTTTGACCCTCGATAATCGACCTCATTTAAACCTATCTCAAAAAGAAAATCAACAAATAATTGGCTTACCCCTGAACCATGACTTGAACCACCTTCCCTCTCATCTGGGCGTAGGATGAAATTAAAACTACCTCCCAGAATCCACGCTTCATTCTCCCCTGGCATAAGGTTCATCAAGTGTTTCCAAACCATTTTCCACTTCTCCACTTGAGGGATAGCATAAATAACAGTAAAATACAACCATCGCTCTTCATTATCCGACCAGCATCTGCCATGAATAAACTGATTTGAGATGGTTATAATCTCCACATTTAATCCTTCTTGCCAAAGAATCCAAATACCACCACTAAACCCGTGCACTTCAACTCTGAATGAGTTATAAAAACCTAAATTCCGGATGACTTTATCCGCAACAACTCCACTAATCCGAGTTTCCAACAACACAAAAATTTCAGGACGACTCTCCCAACAGTGTTCCCATAAATAACGTCGAAAGTTAGGGCTCCCAGCATCCTGGCAATTCCAAAAAAGAACTTTAACCATTAAGAGATATATGTGAGAAAACACCATTACTGAGGAATGTTCGGATTGACATTCTCCCTCTCGAGAGTACTGTCTTCTTCAAGTGCTGTAATTGACGATTCTACTGCATGCATGGATGTTTCCTCCTTTCTGTTTTCGCGTGGGACTGATGAGGCATCTCCATGCAACGTTACCCTATAATTTGTATTCTTCAGCCAATCCGTGAACACTGTCAGATAGAATCTAAACTCTTTATTTTTCCTCACTTTGAGACCTTTATTCTCTTCCCCACATCTCTTATAAGTCCCTTATTACGATTACTCCTTTTAATGATATTATCCCGACTATCATCCGAGATATTAACAACCAAGTGACCCCCACAAGCTGTAACTTGTCGATTTTTCGTGACTTGAGGAATCACGCCTTCCTCCATTGCTATCACATTAATTTGTTTTAGTGCCCGACTTTCTTTAACATCATCCTTTCGAACACTTTGTCAGCCTGTAGTTGTTCGCCTGCTAGTGCCAGCCCCCTTTTGAACACTTTCCATTCTCTCTTTTCCTTTGGCAATATTCTGCACCCGAAGAGCATAAACCTGAGCATTCCTCTTGTTAATAGCTACTGCTGGAACCTCTGGAACTACTGTAGTATCTTCCTCATGATCATTATTCATAGCATTTAATACAGCAAAGCGAGACCCTTAAGCTTCATCCCGACTACCCTTAGGATTCTGATCAGCAATTTTCTTCGATCTCCTTTTACGTGTTTCATCTATCATCCATGGTCCAAAGCCAGCTTCCACGCTGCCTACCGTTTCATCTAGCACCACGCTAGGTTCAGTAACTAAGCCTTCTTGTCCTGTATTCCCTTCAATAGAACCGCAATTTCCTTCGAATGTCCATACACTCCACATTGGAAATAGATTTGTTGCAAACCTTCATACTCAATTTTTTGCCAAAAGCCATCAATCTTAAGACATGGGATTAGTGGCTTATTTAAATTCACCAATACTACCAAGCGAGCAAATCGGCCTCTCTTTCCCGAATTTGTGCTATAATCAATTTTCACAACTTGACCAATAACCATAGCAATACGACGAAATATCGCTTTAGAATAGTATCTATATGAAAGACCCGATAATCTCACCCATACAATAACTTGTGATGGATGTTTTTTCATTGTGGAGAACGTACGGCTCCATGGTTGCATCGTAAGATAGCTCCCGAATATTGTCCACAACCCTTCCATCAAAACATGAATATAATCCTGCTCGCTCTCAAACTTCACCAGAAAATAGTCCTTCTCTAAATCAATAAGTTGATATTGTCATTGCGGTTGTCATAGAACTCTAATACGATTCAAAAATGTTTTATAACCAATGGCACGTCCGAGAAGTCGAACTATTATCGAACGTCGCATGCTATAATCAATTCTGTCGTGAGCATGCTATAATCCATTGTTGTCCACAACACACTCACCATCTAGAACCTCCACATTGTCCATAACTTTGAGCGTCACCACATCAACCATCCCCTTTGAGTGACCCATTACTGCACTGGCATAGGACTGTTTATCCTGATTCCCAACAACCTTATCAACGCTGTCAGTATTTGACTGATCTTCCATAACAGCATGATCTTCCTCCATACGATCTACCTCCGCCTTATTACGTACTTTTTTGGTCACACGTTGATCTTCATCCGGGAAGGGATACCCCGGTCTTTCCAAGTGCGGCGATGCCAGCACTTCAGGCCCAAGGAAAATTTCATATTATTTTAAAAATATTTTAACTTTTTATATCTTTTTTTTAAATTAATGATAATGTTAATATGTCAACATAAAATAACACCACGTTGTCATTAAAAAAATCACATCAATAGTTTTGTTATTTTAATGGTGATGGTAATGCTATTGAGAAATAATAAGAGATTTTTATAGTGAAAGTATTTAAAATTTTAAAATTTAGTATTTTTTAATATATCTTATTTAATTTTTATGATATCAAATATTTTAATATAGTTTATTATATTTTTTTTAATTTTTAATATTTTAAATGTAATAAATGTTAAAATTTTAAAAAATAAATTTTATAAATATAATTTTAGTTATCTTTTATTTCTTAAAGGTTAAACAAGCCTTCAAACTCTTTTTTTAAAAATTATGTTATCAAACTTTCTAAATTTCTTTTGATAAATCTAGGTGAATATAAGGTAATATCTATTCAAAAATAACTTTAAATCATTTAACAATGAACACTCATATCCTTGACATATGTAGTGATAAACCCGAGACCTCAAGAGATAATAATAAATCCCTCAACCACTGAAGTTGTTTGGTTCATGCAAACTCTCTAAAAATTAATTAAACTCATTTGTCATGTAATTATTCATATGCCGACTACCACTTAAGTATTGTGAATTGTCATATCAATAATGGTATATTACTATTGTAACAATTAAATATAATTTTTTCTAGTTAAAGGAGAACATAATGAAAATTTGAAGTTTTAAGGCTCAATTGGATAAATTTTTGGGGATGGGATAAATTGATAATTTAATAAAAATACGAGGGCTAAAATACTCCTTAAGCCTTTATAATTTTGTTTTGAATGTGTGACACCATTTTATAATATTACTTATTTATATAAATATTATTGTTTAATGATTGTAAACTATATATAAATGTAATTAAATATTAATCATATTCAAATATTTTTCAATTTTATTTATATTGATAATAAATTATTTATTCTTTAGAACAAGGGAAATGCCAGCAATTTATTTAGAGAAAACAAACGGTCCAGCTATGAAGCAACAATACCAAAGCAATTAAAGAATAACAAAAGAGAAAATAACCTCAGTGACTAAAAATCCCATATAATATACGATTTTAACCAACTTTTTCCGGATTTGCCAAAATGACCAACAAAATCGCAATGCGATCGCTAATTCGCAACGCGATCTCCATTATCGCAAATTCGCGTTGCATTTTCGCAATGCGATAGTTGAAAATCGCGTTGCGATGATCTACAGTATCGTTGCGATTTTCCCAATTCGCAATGCGAATAAGTAAATCGCAACGCGAATTGGGAAAATCGCAATGCGAATAAGTAAATCGCAACGCGAATTGGGAAAATCGCAATGCGATACTTACTATCGCAATGCGGTAATAAAAAATCGCAACGAGATACTTACTTTCGCAACGCGATACTGACTTTCGCAACGCGATTTACATAGCGCCATTCGTATTAACGCGTATTTTTTTTTCAAATTCCAAACACGTATTTTTTCTTAATAAATCGGAAAATGAACCGTCCACAATAATCGCAACTCATAACCTCAAACCCAAAAACACAACACTCAGTCCCATCTCCATCTCTCACTCTCTACGGCGAAATCCGTACCCATCTCCGAAGATTTCCGTCCCCATCGCCGGCGAAATCCCTCACAACCATTCACAGTCAAAAATCCCTCACAATCATTCAGAAATGGAAAATCAACCTCCGAGGGTTAGTTTTTTTATTTTTATTTTGAAAATTTTGCATTATTTTAGGTTTTTCATATTGAGATTGATGATAAGTTTACTGGTAATTTCAATAATAGATTAACCATTTCACTTAGATTTCTTATTAAATTCATTCGATTGCTGCCAATACTGCTAAACTGTTTAGCCTGTGAAGTTAGTATTTGTCTTTGCTTTGTCTTTTGGTTGAAGTAATGCAGAAGAAGAATAGTTTCGAGAATGAAAATCGCAACGCGGAAATAACTATCGCAACGCGAAATAAAAATCGCAACGCGAAACCAAAATCGCATTGCGATTTTCATTTCGCGTTGCGATTTTCATTTCGCGTTGTGATTTTCATTTCGCGTTGCGATTTTTATTTCGCGGTTGCGATTTTCATTTCGCGTTGCGATTGTCTGGTCGCGATAGTCATTTCGCGTTGCGATTCTCTCGTTGCGATAGTCATTTCCGCGTTGCGATTCTCATTATCTCGTTGCGATTTTCATTTCAACCAAAAGACAAAAACAGTGTTGCAAATTTTAGTTTCAAGAATAAACTACTATTTATGTTTATTGTTTTGTTTTTGGTATATCTTGACAGTGTAATTTTTGGTATATCTAACTTGGTATGTTTATTGTTTTTTTGTAGAAATTTTTTTCGGCTTCATTGACATTAAGGAATAAAGTTAGCCTAGCCACTACAATTGCTTCGAAGCTTTCACCTGCACAAAGAAAATTGTTTGAAGAAACCTGCTTCTGGCCATGGCTGAGAGTACAGCATCCGGGTGGAGATGCTAGTTTGACCCATTTGTGGCTTCAGACCATGACTAGCGATCTACCCGATAGTATACAACGTGGTGAGGAAGAGATATGGTTTCATTTTCCACCGGCGTATACTTGTTTTGGGCGGAAGGAGTTCTGCTTAATCACTGGTCTATGATTCGGACACGATGATGTAGGCCGGTACACTCGTCATATCACCCGCCCATCATGGTTATCCAGGAATTTTCCTGATGAGTCAATAGAGAAGCCGAACTTACACGTCGACGACATGAAGAAATTGTTTAATAAGAAAGATGGTTTTACTCGGATGAATGACGTCGATGTTGTCCGAGTATGCCTTCTACTACTTTTGTATGCCGGCTTTCTAGGCAGAGAGGCCAGACAACCTATTCCTCAGGAGCTAATATTATTGGTAGAGGACCTAAATGCATGGAATCTATTTCCGTGGGGTTCGTATATATGGAAAGCTACCTGGACTAAGTTGTCGTCTGCCTTTGATGACCGCAAAAGTTTGCGGGGCGATGGGTCGAAATACACTTTGTCAGGCTTTGTTTGGGCCTTTAAGGTAAGAATTTCTATATAATGTTTTCAAAATTATAATTAATTATTTAACAATTACTAATGTTTGTTATTATATTGTTTGTAGATTTGGATATTCGAGGCTTTCCCCAGCATGCGGACATATGCATTAAAATCCTCAGATGATATTCCTAGGGCTATTTCCTGGAAGAGGAAACGTATGTTGGATTGGGAAGACTTAATACCATATGCGACAATAAATAATGTAAGTTAACACAAATACTATCATATATAAACAAGTTATTAATAGTAGACGTTTAACTTTGTTTAGTTTTTATATTTTTAGGAGGCCAACACTCCATTAATGAGACTGACACCCACGGAGGCTGAGCTTGCCACTGATTGGTGGCAAGCTAGTCAGCATTTTTTTGATGGCACGAATGATGAGCAGCCTCCACTTCCTCCACTTCGAGAGCCATCACCTCACCCAGAGCCATCACCTGATCGACCCGACTATACACCTCTACAACGAGAGCCATCACCTATCCCGTCACATCATCGAGTCTCTTCTCCACCATCACCTCATGATAGGCGACCGACAAAGATGCCACGACTTCTATCTCCCTGTTCTCCACCTCCACGGGATGAGTCAAGGGAGTTACGTGATGAGGTCAATGTCTTGCGTGAGGAGATCGGTACTCTACGCGATAACGATGGTGCATGGCGTGTGGAGGTGTCTACTTTACGTGGTGAGGTTGCCGCTCTACGTGAGATGGTAGTATCGTTGCAGAATGAGGTTCATACTCTACGCAACGAGGTAAGTTTAAGATTTTCCATATTTAACTTGATGATAAATTTACTCGTAATTTCACTTAAATTAACCATTTCACTTAGATTGCTTAGTAAATTTATTCGGTTGCTGCCAAAACTGCTAAACTTTTTACTTTAACACTGTGAAGTTAGTATTTGTCTTTGTTTTGTCTTTTGGTTGAAAGTTTGAAATATATTTATCTTTGTTTTCACTGTTTAAATATCATGTCTGTTTATTTACTGATATTTGTATTTTTATTTAGCGGACCGATAAGGTGGATGCTTTACGTCGGGTTTTTCTTGCACGACAGAGTTCACGCATCAGACGGCGTGCACGTGCTATTAAGTCTCCATATACCCCAATAGTGCGAAGACACCGCAAGAAGAAGCCCGACTCGCCTATCATCCCTCAAGAGTCCACTCCTATCGTTGAAGAGGCCCCTATCATTCCTCGAGAGTCCCCTCCCACCGTTCAAGAGGCCACTGTCATCGTTGAAGAGGTCCCTCCCACCATTCAAGAGCCCGATTCACATGGCGTCATATATAGGATTCTTGAGAAACCCTCTGACGTGCCGGACATGATGGATTCAAGTTGGCTCTCGTATGAGTTACCGGCCAGTACCATACCGGTATCTGAAGAGGAGAGGAAACAACTACCAGACACAATTCTGGATAACACCCTTTGGGCTAAGACCGCAGTTGATTTTTATCTACATGAGCGAAGCCAGGGGTGTTTCACTGACATATGCAAGCTCAATGATGATATCTATTTGTTGCTTGATCGGTCTTGGTGGGGCGTATTATTAGGGGTCGAAGACAATGGCTATTTCGATGGAGGGGTAAGTCTTATATTTTTCTTATATTTTCATTTGATTAATTTGTTTAAAAATTAATGTAATTCACTATATATGTATTTTTTTGTAAAACAGCATATCGATGCGTGGGTGTCACGTCTACTAATAATTAGGAAACTTAAGGAAAATAAAAGAAATACACGGTATACAATAATGCCGACGGCTTTTAACGCAGTTCACTTGAAGAATCAATGAGATGAATCATTTGCGTTGGGCAATGGACAAGCTAAACTTTATCCTGCATGGTGGGAGGTCGATAAGGTTAGTGTTTATTTTAGATTGAGTTTAAAGGTATTCATAAATAAGTGCGCAAATGAATGAATTATTACTTATGATTGCAGGTGTTTATCCCTGTTTTGGAACGTAACCATTGGCTTCTCGTCGAGCTTCAGATCCCATCCCTTAAGGCAATAGTATATGACAGCATGATAAATTACATATCATTGGCTGATTTAAGAGATATTATTAAGGGATGGAGCTCTTATTTGGGTAAATACTTGGATGCGATAAATTATTGGACTCGTTCTGGAAACAAGAAGCCAAAGAAGCTCAATATTACAGTTAGCAGAGACGAGACCGCACCACAACAAACGAAAGGACCCAGAGGGGATTGTGGTCCTCTCGTATGCTTGGCGTTGGACCGTTTGATCATAGGAAGTATAAAGTATCTACCTCCCACCGATATAGATAGAGCTGCAGTAGGCTTGTGGTTTCGACATTATATGGCTAGATCGATATATACGAGACGCTGCCTACCTGCATCCGCGTTATAAAATGTCCATAAACAATTGGTATGTTTATAGGCTTGTGGTTTGAAAATGTTTGGTTAAGTACCTAGAATTCAATAATTTGCTGTTTGTAGGTTTTAGATGTGTAGAAAGTGTTGTTTGAGCAAATGTTTGGTTTATGCAGGTTAATCTCAGAAGTGAGCTGCGTGAAAATGATGTATGGCTGCAAAAGTTGATTCAATAGTATAAGTGTTATTTTCTCTAATAATTATTGCTTATTTTTTTATTGTTTAATTGATTTGTAAAAGGTGATTTGTAAAAGTTGATTTGTTTAATTGATGTTAACATAATTCTTATTTGTGCTTGTTTAATTGATTGAAATGTAATGGTTGATTTTTTTGATTTCAATCTGCATTATGTTTGAAGGCAAAAAGTACTATCGCAATGCGAAATGAAAATCGCAACGAGAGAATCGCAACGCGAAATTAAATTCGCGTTGCGATTTTCATTTCGCATTGCGATTCCCTCGTTGCGATTTTTATTTCGCATTGCGAAATTAGCGTTGCGATTTTCATTTCGCATTGCGATTCTCTCGTTGCGATTTTCATTTCGCATTGCGATAGTAATTTCCGCGTTGCGATGGACATTAAGATGATTGCCTATTAAGTGATAACAAGGAATAGATCATAGCAATTTTCAAACTCAAGTTACTAATACATGCCTAATTGAAAATGTTAAAAGTTCACACATAAAATCTACATAATACAACGTTTGCATTTAAAAATCACCTAAGTTAACAGTCCCAAAAGGTGAAGCCAGTTGTGATTGGGATTTTAAAGATGATTGTGATTTTGATTGCCTTTTTCTTGACACCATATGAGCTTTGGATTTTGATGATGATCCATATTTTGGTAGAGGAAAAGATGATTGTGATGGCACTGGTGATCTACATATCAACCTTGTATGACCACTTTCCTTGCACCGACTACATGTCGATCTCTTATTCTCTTCACCCTTAGACGGTATACGATCGTGACTTTTTGGTCGGCCAGGTAGCCTTCTGTCCATGGCTGGTGGCAAAACTGTTTGTAAGTCATCTGGTATGTCCCACTCAGAAGGATGTGAAATAGGGTAGACAATCTCGGCATAAGTCTGTCGATATACTTCTGTAGTGTAGCAATCCATAGCGTATGTGCTTGAATCATCTTGGTTTAGATGAAGAGCAACTTTTATAACATGGCCACATGGATAACCAGATGTTTGTCATTTCATACAACTACACGTCATTGCATTTAGATCGACAAGCCCATTTAAGTTATTATCCAGTACTTCAAACAAAGTGTTTGAACATGGTTCAACTCTCCATGACGTTGATTTCACAACACGTTTCGTTATCTTTTTTTCAGTCCATGGTGTAACACGATGTTCCAATGTTCCTGTAAATTTAAATAAATAATACTTAGTAAAATATATGATAAGTTACGAATTCAAAGAAATAATACCTGCATGGTTTCTTTTCTTGTAGTACCACTGTTGAATAGAGGCTCGAAAAAACTCCATTAACATAGTAATGGGTAATTTCCGGGAATGACGACTTAGAGCGTTAATTGATTCTGCACTATTAGACGTCATGAAACCATATCTTGCTCCAAGTTGATGTACTCTTAACCATCTTTCAAACCCGACATCTTCTAGTGTTTGAGCACACTGAGGCAAAACACGTCTTAAACAGTTTATATGCTTATTGAAATCCACTTCCCGATAAGCCTTTACAGCCTTCCAGTATGTCCATTTGTGCTTTTTTATACCAGCAGACCTTCATTTTAGATTTCTATACAAATGAACACCACAAAGTCCATGAAAAGCATCTGGGAAACACCTTCTAACAGCGTTGTCAATTGAGTTTGCCCTATCGGATATGATTGTCAGATTGCTAATAGGACCTATGCAATCCCTAAGATGCCCCATAAACCATGTCCATGAATCAGAGGTTTCAGATTTGCCAACCCCGTAAGCTATTGGCAATATCCCATTGTTAGCATCCATGACTACTGCTAATAAGTTTACTCCAAGGTATCGACCTTTCAAATGTGCTCCGTCAACTATAATAACTGGGCGCATGCAAGTAATAAACGAACGAATCTACAAAATAATATACACAAGAAATATAATCATTTAAATGTGAAATGCATGTAACTAACAGAAATGAGTCAACAGAATTATATTGATTTACTAACCGCAGCACCAATGGTGATAAACAGCAACTCAAAGCGTCCATCTCTATCTGTTTTGATATGAGTTACCGACCCAGGATTTTTCAGCTTTAAATTGTGACAATAAGCCGGCAGTTGGGCAAACGATGCTTCTGGCGACCCCCTCAACAATTCCAAGGCATAACATTTGGCTCTCCAAGCTTGAGAATATGATATACTAATCTTGAACCGAGCATTCATGTCAGTCATAATTTCATGTCCCCGATATACCCTGCCATTCAAAAACATTAACTCAGCCAGAAAACCACCCAACACCTTTTTGTTTGCCTGTCTATGGTGAGGAAAAACTTGGGTTCTTGAACATATGTTTATCAATAAAAGTCCTAACTTGAAACATTGCGCAATCTTTATCCTCTTTGCAATCATACGCCACGTACAGTTTTTGTCAATCGTACACCTTGTTTCGAAACGATCTTTGCTTGATTTGTTAACTTTTAGTTGATAGCCATCTTCCACACATTTCGTATACAAAGCTATCTTCAAGTCTTCCTTTGTATCAAAACAATCATCTTTCTTGATACGAATAACTTTTGTGTAACAATCAACTGCTTTCTTTGCCAACTCTTCTTCCGGTAACTGAAGTAATTATGGCATATTACAGTTATACTCCCGTGGCATTTTCTTTTCTTCGGGGAATTTTTCTTCTTCTTTTTCTTCTTCAGGATTATATGAATTACAGAATGGATGTTCAACATGTTCATTCACAGTCGTAACTTTCTCCTCATTATCATCAACAACATCTTCCTCGGCAACGGGTGTTTCATCATTAAAATTCGGGTATTGACCAATATCAAAATCATTACACGCAGGGTCTGTTTCTTCTTCTGAAACATCATCAAAATCCGTGTATTGACCAATATCAAAGTCCGGGTATTGACCAAGATCAAATTTCGAATACTGACTAGTACTCACAATTTTTTCTCTTGGCTCATCATCGTCTAATTGGTCAATATGAAAACCGGAATTTGGTGCTGAAAGTTGATTTGGATTTGGATTAGAGAAAGGCTGTGGGTTTTTTGACCCACTTAGTTGATTACTACCCGCTACTGACCCAACAATACTACTTCTAGGTTCAACAACATACAATGTAACATCATCACTTGAAACATTAATATAAGCAATGAATCGTTCAACATCTTCATTGTCGGTTAACAAATAAACTTTACCATTTCACTGATAAGATAGCCTAAATCCACTTAGGGGCTCTAAATTCAATTTCTTTGAAACACGTAACATTAGGGTTTCATAAGTTAACTTCTTTAATGACAGTTTTAGTTGAAGATTCATGGGTAAAGGCATATATTGTAAAACACCATGAACATTCTCCCATGACCCTCCAAAACACAAATCTATCCAAACATGATCAACATTAGATGATTTCATGGTTGTAACTAAACAAACGAGATACGAAACTAAGACCTGTTGCCGGATGGGGAAGGATGTCGTTGGATATTTGAACGAATGTCGCCGGAGAGAGTGATAGATGGAGATGGAATGAGTTGCGATTTAGGGATTTAGGTTATGAGTTGTTGCTGCTGCGTATATATATACACTCAAAATTTGGCTTGCGAAACTAAAACCTGTTGCGAACTTTGAAACTCGCATTGCGATTCTGTATTATCTCGTTGCGAAAGTCAGAATCGCGTTGCGAAAGGCAATCATTTGACCATCGCAATGCGAAATGCAAATCGCAACGATAGAATCGCAATGCGAAAAGAAAAAGGCAACGAGGATTAACATGCATAAACTTTTAACAATTATTATTGAATTCTAGGTACTTAACCAAACATTTTCAAACCAAAAGGAGTATATATGTTAACAAAACTTGCATTATGTGTATTTTATGTGTGCACTTTTAACATTTTCAGTTAGGCATGTATTAGTAACTTGAGTTTGAACATTGCTATGATCTGTTCAGTTGTCATCACTTATTAGACATTCATTTGACTATCGCAACGCGAAAATGGCTATCGCAACGCGAAAATGGTTATCGCAACGAGAAAATCGCAATGCGAAATGAAAATCGCATTGCGATTTTCTCGTTGCGATTTTCATTTCGCATTGCGATTTTCATTTCGCATTGCGATTTTCATTTCGCATTGCGATTTCCATTTCGCGTTGCGATAGTCTGTTTTGCCTTCAACATAAAGCAGATTGAAAATCAACTATTACATTTCAACACAAATTATGTACACATCAATTAAACAAATCAAGATTTACAAATCATCTTTTACAAATCAATTAAACAATCAAAAAATAATAATTATTCTTATTTCTTCATCAATTATTGAATCAATGAATCAACAACTTTGTGACCCCGTACATCCATTTCACGCAGCTCACTTAAGGATTAACCTGCAGAAACCAAACATTTGCTCAAACAATACTTCCTACACATCTAAAACCTACAAACAGCAAATTATTGAATTCTAGGTACTTAACCAAACATTTTCAAACCAAAAGGAGTATATATGTTAACAAAACTTGCATTTGACTTACCAATTAACAGTGGACACTTTCATAACGCGGATGCAGGTAGGCAGCGTCTCGAATATATTGCTCTAGCCATATAATGCCGAAACCACAAGCCTACTGCAGCTTTATCTCTATCGGTGGGAGGTAAAAACTCTGTGCTTCCCGTCGTCAAACGCGCCAAGCAAAGGCATACGAGAGGACCACAATCCCCTCTGGCTCCCGGCGATTGCTGTGGCGCGGTCTCGTCTCTGACAACTGTGACATTGAACTTCTTTGGCTTCTTGTGTCCAGAATTACTCCAATACTTAATCCCATCCAAGAATTTAGCCAAATGAGAGCTCCATCCCTTGAAAATATCTCTCAAATCAGACAGTGATATGTAATTGATCATGCTGTCATACACTATTATCTTCAGGGATGGGAGCTAAAGTTGGACGAGAAGCCAGTGACGACGTTCCAAAACAGGGATAAACACCTGCGATCATAAGTAATAATTCATTTATTTGCGCACTTATTTATTAACACCTTTAAAAAATTTAAAAAATAAACACTAACCTTATCGACCTCCCACCATGCAGGATAAAGTTTAGCTTGTCCATTGCCCAACAAAAATGATTCATCTCGTTGATTCTTCAAGTGAACTGCGTGAAAAGCCGTCGGCATTATTGTATATAGCGAATTTTTTTATTTTTCCTAAGCTTCCTTATTATTAGTAGACGTGACACCCACGCATCGATATGCTGTTTTACAAAAAAATACATATATTAGTGAATTACATTAATTTTTAAACAAATTAATCAAAATCATATATAAAACAAATATAGTCTTACCTCCCCATCCAAATAGCCACTGTCTTCAACCCCTAATAGCACACCCCACCAAGACCGATCAAGCAACAAAACATTTCATCGTTGAGTTTGCTGATGTCAGTGTAACACCCTTGGCTCCGCTCATGTAGATAAAAATCAACTGCGGTCTTAGCCCAAAGGGTATTATCCACAATTGTTTCCGGTAGTTGTCTCCTCTCCACTTCAGATTCTGGAAGGGTACTAGCCGGTAACTCATACGAGAGCCAACTCTCATCCATCATGTCCGGAACCGGTGGGGGTTTCTCAATACTTCGATATATTACCCCATGTGAATCGGGCTCTGGAATGGTGGGAGGGACCTCTTCAATGATGATAGTGGCCTCTTGAACGGTGGGGGGGGAATCTTGAGTGAGAATAGGGGCCTCTTGAACGATTGGAGGGGACTCTTGAGGGATGACCGGTGAGTCTGGCTTCTTCTTGCGGAGTCTTCGCACCATTGGGGTGAACGGAGACGTAATAGCACGTCCACGCCGTCTGATGCGTGAACTCCGTCGTGCAAGGAAAACCCGACGTAAAGCATCCACCTTATCGGGCCGCTAAAAAAAATTAATACATAAATCAGTAAATAAACAGACATGATATTAAACAAAGACAATATGTTTCAAACTAGCATTGTATCACCCAAATCATTATTCTATCATAGTTCACAAAATGCTCAGATAACATTCCAGAAGTAAGCACTTATATAAACATTTAAAAGGACAACATATATAAACATTCCAGAAGAAGAATAGTTTACTTTCGCAACACGAAACTTAAAATCGCAACGCGAAATGACTATACGCGCGGAAATGGCTATCGCAATGCGAAATGAAAATCGCAACGACAAAATCGCAACGCGAAATGAAATCGCAACGACAAAATCGCAACGCGAAACACAAATCGCATTGCGATTTTCATTTCGCGTTGCGATTTTGTCGTTGCGATTTTCATTTTGCATTGCGATAGCCATTTCCGCGTTGCGATAGTCATTTCGTGTTGAGAAAGTAAACTATTCTTCTTCTGCAAATTGAAACTTGAATGGATTGCATTACTTAAACCAAAAGACAAAAACAAAACCAAAAACAAATACTAACAAAAACAGATTGGCAGCAACCGAATGAATTACGAGTATGAAAAATCTTAACTTACCTCGTTGCGTAGAGTATGAACCATCATTCTGCAACGAT